>NC_045429.1:284930522-285610267 GCF_902635505.1 Sarcophilus harrisii | reverse complement strand
CTTCCCCTGTCTCCCAGTTTCCATGTTGAGTGAAATACATTTCTGAACCCAACCTGTGTGTGTATTCTTCCTTCAATCAATTCAGATGAGAATTGAAGTGGTAAACTGCTCCTCCAATTCCTCTTCATTTGCATCTTTATTCCCATTATCCCACCACAATCACCTTATATTCCCACCTTATATTCCGCTTTCCTTTATTCTTTTTTTTTTTCTGAGGCAATGGGGAGTTAAGTGAATTGCCCAGGGTTACATAGCTAGGAAATGTTAAACGTCTGAGACCCAATTTGAACTCATACTTCAGAGATGGTGCTTTACCCACTGCAACACCTAGCTGGCCCCCTTTATTCTTTTAGTCATATCAAGACATAGCAAAGCTACTCACATGCTAATTACCGTCCTATGATTCCTCCTAATAACAGGAATCAGAAGAGACACATGTAACATTTCCTCATATTTGAATGTTAGTTTATGTAATCTTTTACATTTGCTTGCTCATTTTCATTTTTTTTAAAAAATATTTCCTTAACCCATGGGTTTGAACTTTAAAATTTCTACACAGTTTTGGAGTTTTCACCAAGAATGGTTAGATATCCTCTATTTCAAGAAAGATCCATTTTTCCTTGAAGTACTTTCTGAGGAAAATCCAATTCAATGAGGAAAAAATTCGATTTTTTCCTCAAGCATTTTCATTTTACTTATAAAGTTTTTAAATTTAAAAAAAAAAAAAACCTTTTGCTTCATATCTTCTAGGAATTACAAATGAGTCTGTGCCCAAGCTGTGTTTTCTTCTGAGGCTTTGTTTATAATTCTTTTTAAGTCATTCTCTTTTTTTGAATCTTAAGACTTCCTACCATAATATTAAGCTTTTTAAGATATGATTCTTTTTTTTTTTTTTTTTTGGCTCATTCTTCCAACTTACTTCCTAACTTCAGACTTGAGTAAAGCTGGGCTATGGCACTTCTAGTGGGAAGGCATGGGCAGATCCTGCTGTTACTTTCTTGGGGTATTCCTGGGTGTTATTCCAGTATTGGGGTATTCAGGGACAAACTGAGGACCTGGCATGCTTTCAGCGTTCCCTTGTCTGAGCTGTGCAAATTCTTGAGCTGAGGACTGGGTCTGAACAACAATAGACAGCTGCTGGACTCAGTTTTTATAAGCCACCTTGAAAGTTTTATTGATTTAGTGACAGAATTGTAGGGAAGCTTAGATTTGCAGTTCTCACCCTGGTTATTTCTCTGCAGTCAAGGCTAGATGCTAGAAGTAAGAATTAGCTCTTCTAGGGACTAAGCCATATCTTTACTACTTTGTTTCTAAACTACTTCCTTTCTACCCAGTATTTCCTTACTTAGGAACACTATTTAGGATACAGGTCCCTTCTCAGTACACTCTGGATCTAAGACACAGGACTGTGACAAAGGTAACAAAGCTATCAGTTTCTCCATCTCTGTGCTAGTACCCTGGTATGGATCCAGGACCTCCTCTTGTTCAGTTTCTTTCTCTGCTTTGGAGTGTTCCACACAAAGCATATTCCTAGCCCAATTCCATTCCTAGGGTCAGCAGATCTCTTTTGTTTCCCTATTATAATCTGAGCAGATCAAATGACTACATGGTGACTTACTCTGAACATCTCCATTAGGAATTAATCTAATACATTTGCTAAATCTATTTGAAGTTTTATGGCAGAGAGCTCAACTGTACTGCTTCCTTCTATTTCTTCATCTTTATTCTGCCTGCAGTGTAGAATCTTTGTTGTTTCACCCCATCCCTTTCTCCCCGAGGCATTTCATATCTCCATGGTCTATATACCTATAACCATTCTTGACGAAAAGACCAGAACTGTGTAGACACTTTGAAGTGCAAACACATGGGATAACAGAAATATAAAAAAATGAATGTGTGTATATATATGTGTTGGAAAGAGATGTTACCTTTCCTTTAAGCTTTTGAGTATGATGAGTATGTTCCAACTCCTGGGCTTTCAGCTGCACCATCAAGGCAAACACTTTTTCCCTCCAACGGTTCAGCAGGGCCTGAGCCTTCTTGGCTGACTCAGACTTTAGGGGGTCTGTAGGCTGGACCTTCAAAGTAAAGAAGAAATATGAGGTCACAACTTCCATGGAAGATGAATATTCCTTACTGCTCCTACCTTATCTTAAGCAACAAAAAAATCAAAGTAAGAATGAAGATCCACAAAGTAAGAAGGAATAAAAGTAAGAGTAAGGAAAGGAAGAATTCAAGAGGAAATTGGCTAGTAGAGGACATCTATGTCTCAGTAGGGATTCTTGGAGCAATAATACTTAAATTCTGTGAAGAGAACCATGTTTACCTTCCAACCCAGTTCTTCTTCCTGAAGGACAAGGATGTCCTGGAGGCTCTGCACTCGAACTTGTAGCAACTCCAAAGTGGCACACAAGGCATCCCGATCTTCCTGCAAATGCTGGCCAGGGGAAGGAGATTCTTAACTACAGTAATATCTTAGTACTTACTCCTAGAATATGCCTGCTTCTCCCACCCCTCAGGTTTTGGTGTACCACTAGGTAAAGTCCCCTCCTCTGTTAATGAACTTCTCCAGAAGATCCAAAAAAATCTCTGTATTCACTTCCACCCCAAAGATAAAGTCACTCCTCTAATCTCTCACCTGCACAGTTTCTAGTAGCTGCTTCCGCTCCTGTTCCCACATCTGGTTCTTGCTCTCTGGTGATATTTGATCCCCTACATACTTCCTAAGCTGGTCAACAAGAGCCACCTGGGTATTGAGTTCTGCATGAGTCTTACTAAGATTGATGGATAAAAGTAAGAAAATAAAGGCTTTGAGTGAAAGAACCTGCTCTTCCTTCAATTGCTGACTCCTTTTATTGAATCTGTATTTCTCCTCACCTTAGTTCCTCCCTTAACATCCTAGCCTCCCTCTGTACAACAGCCAACTCCTTGGTCTCTTCTTCCCTCTTAGATTCCATAGTCTTCACTTTCTCCTCCAACTCATGGGTCTTGTTGGCCAGGGCAGCAAGAGCTTCCTGATGAGCTGTGGTCATGTGGGAGATCTCAATAGGAAAAAAACAACAGAGCAGAGGTTGAACAGGAAGGAGCTTCTCTTATACCTTTGCTCTATAAATTCTTCAAACTCCTCTGGAACCTATTTCTCTTCTCTTTCAATCTACCTTCTCTTCCTTAGTCTCTACTTCTATCTCATTCACTCTCTTACTTTAATCAATACAATATCTGACATCTATTAAATGTCTACTGTATTTAAAGCACTTTGCTAGGCATTGGGGCAGATATAAAATTTAGATTAAAGAGATTGTCCCCTGAACTCATTAAGCTTAAGGTTCAAGAGAGAAGACACACATGTAACTGTTGATTTTGTGTGTGTGTGTGTGTGTGTGTGTGTGTATAAGGGAATCAGAGAAGTGTAAATTAAGTGCTATGTATATGAGGAGAATCAGGGAAATTGTGGGTTTGAAGGGCTTTATTTAAACAAGGATTTAATCTAGTGTTTATGATGTAATAAAATTGTGTCCCCAGATCTTTGTGGAGGATGGGCAACCTGGCCTTGGGAAAATTCCTAAAAATGATCCCCACCCACCGGAATCTCCCTTGGGAAAGCTACCTGGTTTCCCAAGGGAATGGCTCACCTCCAATTAATCTTTGAATCACTTTGGTCTGGGAAACAATCACAACCCTTATTGATTTGAAAATTAGCTCTTAATTGTTTCCTAGCCCCAAACTATAGAAGGCTAATAAAAAAAACTGACTCTTACCCCAAACCTTTGCTAATTCCCATCAGGATTTGGCTCACTGAGGATCAGTAAATAAACCCATTTTTTGCCAAAAACCTCGCCTGGAGATCAGGACTGTGAATTCTTTCACAAAAACCAGCCTGGGGACCCCCTCATTGTTAGTGTATCTCTCACCCCTCATTTCTGTTTCTTTCAAGTAGATTCAGAGAAAGATTAGATTGTCTGCTTTCTCTCCTCTGTGAGAGAACAGGAGGTGGGGAATTACTTCATGACCCAAATATTTGACAGACTGACAGGTGACCTGGGCTGATCCTGTAGCCCTTAGAGACCAGAAAATTGAATTTTTATGGTTCCCATCTGAGAAGGCCTCTCGGATGGGGCTGCAGATCAAGATACCATCCACATACTGGATGATATTGCTATTAAGCAGCTCCAAATCCCTTAAATCTTTAGCCAATACTAAAAGTTTGTGCTTAAGAAATTTCTCATTCGGGGTTGCAATCCCTCCCTAGCCTCTGGCTTTATTGGATATTGGCATTTGTGGGGGAATACACTGGGGAGACCCCAAATCAAAAAGAAATTCAATAGTCTTACCTGCCACATCCCGGTGTTCAGCTGTCATGGTGGAACAAGGGGGAGCTTGACCAAGCTCCAAAATCCTGCTGAGGGCAGGACATTGGTGAAGCAGCTTGTACCCTGTGCACTCTCTTTCAGTGCCCCTCCTGATTACACCTGGGGAATTTCCTCTGAGGACAGTTCTGGCCTGATGGCCCTGTCCATTACACCTGAAGCACAAACTCCTATGGTTCCCAGATATAGCAACAGCTAAAATTTGGGGCTGTTCTCCATTTTTCGCTTTAATTCTGCAATCTTCCTCCTCTACTGTAGTTTGGTCCCTATTATTGAAAACTCCAAAAGCTGTTTCTAACAGCTGAGTTGGAGAAGTTTGAGGGCCCAAAGCTGGCTTCTGCAGCTTCCTCCCTATATCTGGAGCAGATTGTCTGACATTAGGTCCTGTCTTTGACAAGGAGGCGGTTCTAAAAAGGATTTACAAGCCTCCTGATAAGGGCTGCATGGGCATGGCAGAGGAGGGATCCTGTTTCCCTAAAGGAGTAGGAAGGAGTTATTTCAAAGGTTAGTATCTAATTTTAACTTCCCTTCAGCAAATTTTAGCGGCATCCTGTAGTGCTGTTTTAAGTTTTTTAGTTGTGAGATCTTTTAGGAAGAGACAACCTAAGGGAGAATCCTTAAGAATAGAGTCAGAGGTGGATTGTCCCATTTTTTTTTTTTTTTTTTTTTTTTTTGCTACAAGTTTTAGATTTTCCAGATTCTATAATAGGTATCCCTGAGAGGGAGACAAGTGACAGAAGTCTCTTGGTTAAGGGCACTTCTGCTAAAAGACATAGGAATTCCAATCAAGGAAGGCTGCTGAGCATAGATTTCCTGACTACCCAAACTTTCTCGGATGTATGGGTATCCTTTGCTATTGAACAGACACAACAGAGACAAGGGGAGGTTTACCTTGACCAGGATGTAAAATATCAGGAATTCCCATAGCAGGCCACCAAATGTTGAGGTGTGAGAAATGAGGGATGACAGACACCCTAACAGTGATGGGGTCCCCAGGCTGGTGTTGCAAGTTTTTGTGAAAGAATTCAGTCTCAATCTCCAGGCAAGGCTTTTGGTAAAAAAAGGATTTATTCATTGAAAAACTATTTCCTCAGTGGGCCAAATCCTGATAGGAATTAGCAAAGGTTTGGGGTACAGAGTTGTTTTTATTATAGTTTGGGGCTAGGGAGCAATTAAGGGCTAATTTTCAAATCAATAAGGGTTGCAATTATTTCCAGACCAAAATGATTCATGATTAATTGGAGGTGGGCGATTCCATGGGAAACCAGGTAGCTTTACCAAGGGAGAGTCAGGTGGATGGGGATCAATGTTAGGAATTTCCCCAGGTCAGGCGGTCCATCAGGTGATCCACCCTCCACAAAAAATCAGGGGACACAGTTCTATTATATCATTTAGAGAATGGGTAGGTATTTAACAGGCAAAACACTCCATGTAGGTACGGGGCAGAATTTAAACAAAGATATGGAGGTGAGAAAGAACAGGATATGTATGAACAATCTAATTAGCTGAAACATACAGTTTGAATAGGATCAATTTTTAGACAGTCCTGAAAGTCAGACTAAGGAGTTTTAACTTTATTTGGGCAATAGGAAGCTACTGAAGGATTTTGAACAGAAGGATGATTCAACCAAATGTGTACCAAAGCAAGGCAACAATGTGAAAAATGAATTGGAATGGGCAGAGAGTAGTATTTGGATGACTTATTAGGAGCCTATCATGAAAATATAGGCAGATAATGTTTAGAACCTACTTTGGGGTTCCAAAAGAAAAATAGAATACTTGAGTCCCAAGAAGTAAATTAAAGTTTTGGGAGGGAAACAAGGTATATGAATCCTGAGAAGTGGGAAGAGAGAATAAGAACAATGAATGCAGAATGCCCTATCTCAACTGTATCAGCTTGTGTCCTTCAGATTCTTCCTTACTCTGGATTCTCAACATCTTCCTGATCAGGTAGATTAGTATCTAATCTCATACCAAAGGATCTTTGCTAAAGTGTGATTATCTCAGATTAATTGCCTACAAAGTGGAACTGAGACAAATCCCAACCAATCCCTAATATTTTCTTATTCTAATTTACCTGTTCCTTGTGCAGCTTTTGAATCTCTTCCATCTCTCTTTTGTTTCCTTCTTCCAATTTCTGCCGAATGAGCTCTGCCCCAGCCAAGGCAGCACGAAGTTCCTCTATTTCAACCTGCATAGCTTGCTCTGCCTGTCCCAAAACTTCAAGCTCCTCAGCTTGAGTTGCCAGTCGAGTCTTCTGATGGACTGAAGCCAACCGCAAGGCCTGGCTCTCCTTCTCAAGTCTCCAAATCTCTTCCAGTTGCTGAGAGACCAACTCAGTCTGGGAATTCAAGCTCTGTGGCCCCACATGGTCCAGGGACCTTTGGGGAAAGTTATAGGTGAGATATGTCCTCTTTGCTCTCATGTTAGAAAGGGATGAACAAGTGGGCCTCTGTTCCCATCTGGGTGGTTATAAGGACTTCTCTGCTCTGATATGTAGGAATGAGGAAGGGACAAGGGAGCTTCTGGGTAAAATAAAAGTCAGACACACAAGAGGATGCAAAACCTAGAAACAATAAGGATTCTGTGGATTCTAAGGATTTTACTCTGAAGAGATAATCCTCAACAAAAATTTATTTAGCACCTTTTATGTGTAAAGCACTAAATTAGGGATGCAAAATGGTATATGCCATAATCTATGTCATCAAGAGCCTTAATCTAGTTGAGGAAGGAAAGCAATACAAATACCTATACATCTATTAAATATGGTCCACTAATGGCAACAAACAATGAGTAATAGGATATCTGGTTCACAAGCAAATGAAGACATTTTGAATCTAAGAGTTCTGCTTGAGGTGGAAAAGGGAAGGCATACTCAAATTTTGTTTTAGCCTGAGAGAAGGGGGAGCCTAAGCTCCATCTAGAGGTAGAGATGAGGAAATGGATCCTCTTGTTCTAATGTGAAAAGAACAGGGGCAAGCAGATGATTTATTGAATATTTATTGTACAAATTGTTGTAAGCCCTCTGAAGAAAGGCATTTACAAATAAAAGCCATGGTCCCAATTCTTGAGAATTCACTCCAATTTCATCATGATGTCTTTCAGAATTATGACATCTTATAATAAAGTCTTTTGGCAACTCAGGAGCAAAATCCTAGTGATCTAAGACTGACCTATATATAAAGTCAACAAGTTTATTACAACATTAAGGTACTGTTTAGAAGAGGCACACACACACACAAGGAAAAATACCCCACCAAAAATCAAATAATATGGTTCAAATTTCACATACAAAAGCAGAAAGCACATAGAATCAAAAAACAATTGGGACTGAATTGTTTTGTTTTGTTTTCCTATCTTTGTTGCAAGGAAAGATTTTCTGGATAAGTTAGGAGAGAAGGTTCTATTTGGAAATTAACAGAATGTCAAAGAAAAAGGCATCAATAAAGCCTTTTTTTAAATAATCCTTTTTTTTTTTTAAGGAATCATATAAGGGGGGAGAAGAATTACAGGCAGACACTAGGATAACTAGGTCCCTACCTGGTCCTTCTTTTGGGATCATCACTATCACCTGCCCCATCTTGTTCTCTCAAAATCTGTAGTCTATTCTGCTCCCATCTATGGTCACTCTTATAATGACCAAGATGGGATGAAGGCAGGACTTGGGGTAAGGGTGGGGACTGGACAGATGTGATCCTGGACATGCCTGGAGGGGGCCGTGTTTGGAAATGAGATGGAGGCATGAGCCCACTGAGACCTGAGTAAGAAGAGAATAGAAGGATCAGTACTGCAAGTATAGGAATAGGGTGTACAATCTCCAATTCCATAGCCCAGTCCTGTCCCTTTTACCTGAAGACTGGAGCATCCCTAAAGTGGATGGGGGTTCTAGGTTCCTTCTCCCGCCATCCATTCTTTCCTGTGGAGCAAGAGAAACACCTCAAGTTCCAATTCATTTTCCAAGTTTCCAATCAATCCCTAGGAAAGATCTATAATAACCCACCCAATTCCTTAGACAATTTAACGGGTTCATCCAGCTGACATTTCTTTCCTTCATTTCTCTAAGCCTATCACTCCCACTTCTGAAAGTGATAAACTGTATCATCTATGTAAAACATCACCCATGACATAAAACCATAGGGTAAAAAAATTCCCTTTTTTTTTTTTTTAAAGGGAAAGCAGGATCTGAGATTAAGACCTCCACAAGTCTATATGGCATTCACGGCACTTGGGGCAGTGCCCTTCCTTTCCCTTATGGGCGTAATTCCCCTACTTGATTCTGTGATTTTCAGGAAAGTGAGCACAGATGGAATTAAAGGGTTGGGGAAGCAGCTCTACTGGATTGTCTGCTCAGTGCACCTGGGCAAATTCCCTCCTCACACCATTATTCCCATCACGGATTCTCCCTCCCCTTTAAAGAGTAGGCATACAGCTTGGCACCAGATGAAGTCTGTAAGATGCAGAGATCCCGAGTTACCCTTAACAGCATAGCAACTTTCAGAACCATCTTCCTGGGTAAGCAGGAAGTCTAACAGTCCTTTGCTTATTTTTAGTCTTTTGCTCATCTCCAGGCCCTCCGATGGATGTTTGCCTTTCATCCCACCCTAATACTGCCACTTTCTCTCTCCGTCACCCTTTCTATCCATTCCAGATCTTCTTCTCCCCTCTCCCCTCCACCCCAGTCTCCCACTTTGCTCCCTGTCTTTGGCTCCTCCCCCCCTCCCTGCCTGCCTCCCCTTAATTCACTCTGCCCGGGGCTGGTCACAACTGCAGCTTCTGCCCCGGCTCAGTTGCTCAGCTTCCCCCACCTCACCCCCTCCCCCCCCCTCGCCTTCCCCAGTCAAACCGACTGACGCCTTCCTCCCGATCCCCCTTCCCCGGAATCTTTGAGTCCCCGACCCTAGTCTCCCTGCGGCTCCTTCGCCCCAAGGCCCCTGCCCTCCAGCACTTTCTTTGTCCCGCCCAGTCCCCTCAGCTGCCTAGCGCCCACGTTGCCCAATCCCTCTCAACCCCTTCCCGCCCTCAACTGACTCCGGCTCGCGCTCCCTTACTCGGCGCGAGACCCTTCCTTCCCTCCGTAGCTCCGCCTCTTCCGCCCTCCTCCACACCCTTCGCGGCCCGACAGCGCTTGCGCAGAGAGGGCTAGCTGGCGGACTCCCGGACCCGCGCGCTTCCTCCGGGGGGGGGGGGGGGGGGGAGAGGGAACCGCGGCACGCAAGCGCCGTAGCATCCGGGTGGCGGACCAATCCGGGCTCGCCCGACCCACCCTCCCTTACAAGTCCCTCCTCTGCGCCGCCTCTCTCAGAAACCCGGGAAAATTCGATGACTAATCGAGAAAGGAAGGTGGTCACGCCGAGTCCCCTTTGCGCCCTCACGGACCGCCGCTCGGTGGGGTTTGGGCGACGAAATGAAGAGGACTCACTGGGGAAACGCATCGGAGAGGGCGGGGCCTCTGAGGCGCGCGGAATTCGGGCCCTGGGGATTAACTAAGAAGGCATTAGACGCGCGCCTGACCTCTGAAGCCCCTCCCCTCTCCCATCCAGGCCCAGCTTCTGCTCGAGCCCTTTACTTCTGCCCACCCTGTCAAACAGTTGCCGTAGCGCGCGCGCGCCTGTGCAGGGTGGGTGAGCGCCCCTCAGTGGCGGTTTGGAGTCCTCACCTTCTCTACCCAGGTTTGTATTGCCTGAGGGAAGGGGACGGACACTGATCCGAAATTAGCCCACCCCTGCTGGGGGCGCCCGCGTTTGCCTTGCTGCGGAAGCTGTAGCACCCCAGGTTTGCGCTGCCCTCCAAGAGGAAGGAAGGTAAGAGACCTGGCTTCGCTTTACTCCGGAAATAGGGAGCCCCAGCCCCCGTTCGGGGTTGCAGTCGTACCCCTGAATGCCCCTATGACGAAGGAGGCGTTTGGCCAGGAAATGGCTCTTGGAAAGAAAAGGCCGCCTGGCCCCCGACGTCACTGCACGGCTGTTGGGTTCAGGTTCATGATTTGCTCCTACAGAAGGGCTCGCTTCCACAAGAAGACCTAAGATACCGGGGTATGAAAATGTTTAATATCAATGAATCATGAAAAAGGGAAATAAGATTTGACGGTGCATTTCTTACAACAGAAGCGCATGATGCATCCTATGATTAATGTACTAGTACAGTACAAAGAGATGCATAGACTAAAGGAGGAGAGGAAAAAGGACACATCACCGATTGGGGAAGCGCCAACTTTGCAGATCCGAGATTACAGCCTACTAAATCCCTTCCGAGGGCTCCAGACCACTAGAGCGTCCTCTCCCTGGGCCGGAGTCCGATTTAAGTATTGATCGATCATGACTTAAACAGCCTAGAGAACAAAAGTGGCTAAACGACAGCTATACTGACTTCACTGTCTTGAGTGAATCCAGAAGTGGGGCCAGTTCTGCCAAAAAGTTTCATTTTTCTGTCGAAAATGAAGCTTTATTCCTGGAGTGGCTAGTTCCCGGATAATGCGTCCTTAGTGGATTTGGCCAGAATCCACCTAGGACTGTGTTTTTTAAACTATATTTGTTCCCAGGATTATTCAGCAGCTGCAAAACAGGGGTGAATAATAATTCATTGTACTGTCATTATCCCATAGACGGGAGGGAAACTGCAGGTGGAGGCCTACAGAATCCTATCTTTATACCTATATCTTTCAGTGAGGAAGTTAATATTGAATGGTGGTGGAAACTGACCCCATTACGCCCTCAGCTAACTACCCCCTTATGTTGCATTGCACTAGCTGAGCGTACTCTTTGTAGTAGTTGTACAGGTTATGAGCCCATCCTGGATTTAGCATGAGGCACATTCCCTAGTTTTGCATTGCACAGGGGATGACTCCTTGGTTTTTTTTTTTTCTTTTAAGGACAAGTAATTGTCCCCCTCGGTTTGCATAGTTCTCTAAACTAGCTAAGTGTCTTCTAAATTTATACTGTGCTGAGAATGCATCTCTAGATTTAAATTGTGCACGAATTATACTTCTAGTTTGCATGGAATGTCTCTCAATTTTTAAGTACCCAAGGGCAGAAAGAGTTTTGTATTCCCTGGTTTTTGTAGAGGGTTGTAGGAGAAAGCCCCTCCCTCCCGTGTTGCCCTGCTTCCAATTGCATTACATAGGGGTTGGGAAAGATAGAGAGACCTCTATACTTTTCATCTCTCAACTGGGACTGGCTGTACCTACCACTTGGACCTCAGCACTACGTCTGTGTGATGTGGCACTTTGGCCCCAGTATGAGCCTGTCTTCATCTCCATTAATGCTAATTTGCATGCTGAAGGCCAAGGTGAACATTGGAGAGTCATCCTGGAGGATTGCAATAGCTATGGTGAACCTGGACATGCTGGCCCTGTTTTTACACAGAATATATTTAAATAGGTGTGATATGATTTGAGAAGTACCACAGGACCTTGACCTGACTAAAAATAGAACCTCTCCTGTTTGTCGCTGCCTTTAGAATTCCTCTTCCTTTGATTTAGACAGCAAAGACCAAAAGACTTTGATTGTCTCCAAAAGTTACCTGCTATCTGTTGGAGTAATGTGTTATATTTACGATGTATTGTGTGAGGCCTACCTGAAAAGGATGAAAGCCTATCAGAGTAGATTAGTTCCACAAATGAGTTACTCACAAATTATTAATAAAATGATTACTTCCTTATTTATAATCTGTTTTTACAAAATTATTTCATTTATCCTATGTTATTTAATCTCTAGAATAATTATGTGAGATGGGAAGTACAAGCAGGTATTATCCTCATTTTTTGTTTTCCTGAGGTTCAGGTTAAGTTAATTAATGTTAAGATTTATTGGTCATTTTCCTTTCTGCAATCCTGTGAAGTATATAATATATTACCTTTGTTATGGGGAAGGCTTACTAGATAATGATATAGTTATTCCCCTACTTATGCTTTGCCCTCAAAGTCATATAGTAAAGTCAAAGGGAAAGTAGAGCTCACTCTTTAGAGTGAGCTCTATATACATATTGCTTCTGCTTTAGCAGATTAGCAATAACAAGCTCTCTCATCTTGGAAAGCGGAAAAGTGCACTGGACACAAGATAAAGATTTTTATTGTAGAGTAAGAAAAAAAAGGGGTGTACATGAAATACAGATTTTCAAGGAGTTGGCAGTGAAATTAAATAAATACAGAGACTTTTTTAAATGACCTCTCTAAGGTGGACATTACTCCCATTAGCTGTTCATCAGTAGTCCAAGTTCCCAAAGCTTTAATATTTTTCTTTATTTTGGCCAGACCATCCAGTCATTCAACTGTGTCTGACTCTAGGTGCCCCATGGACTTTTTGTCCATGGGGTTTTCTTGGCCATTGGAGTGTTTGCTTCTTTATCTAGTGAATTTAGGCAAATAGAGGTTAAGTAATTTGTCCAGGGTCACACAGTAAATATCCGAGGATGGATTTGAACTAAGGTTTTCCTGACTTCAGGCCCACTGAAATACCTAACTGCCCATAGATTTCAGGAAAGATTCTTCTTGATCTCCCCCAAAAAAGTACATACTTCCTCAGAGTAATCCTAGGGTCTTTATGGGCCTCTAACTTCTTTTATTAACAAAGACTAAGTTTTTACAGAATATGATTTTTTAAAAAATAAGGGAAGGATTCTAACTACTTCCATTCTGTGCCAGCTGTTAAGAACCTACCTCCAAGAGGGTAAACAGAGATAATTGGGGAAGCCAATTCCTCCAGTTCATCAGGATCCAGAAAGGGTAGGAAACTAGGGAAAAGCTAATCCCATAGACCTGTGAACTCATTTCTTGATAGTCAAGATCCAGATTCAAATTCCAGCTTGTGTTGTGCACTAAATGAATGATAGTCACTTTTAGCATTAACAGTTTACAAAAGAGGTCCATGGGAAAGAAGATGTTAACCAGTTCCTTAACCCTCTTGATATCACCTTAGGAAATCTGGCTGTTCTCCATGACTTTTGGACTGATCTTCGTCTTGCCTTCTCTTTCTCTGCCTTTTCTTCTTTGAATGTTTCTTCTCCCTCCCCCCTCCCCACTTTCTCCTTCTTACAGGTACCTTAGTCAGCAATATCAGACTTCCTAGAGGTCACCAACTGGAACTGAGTGACAGTGACCTTCTAACTTCTGGCCCTAAGGGGCCTGTGGGGGCCAGCCCTCCTGAGTTCTACTTCATGTTCCAACGTGTCCGTGTCCGACCCCAAGACTTTGCTGCTTTCACTATCCCCAGAGCTGGGGGGGAATCAGGAGGTGGAGGTGGTTTTTGGCCGATGCTGCCCCCTCAGGGGGCCCCACAGTATCCCCTCAATACCTTCTCCCCTTCTCCCAAGGCTACCCTGATCCTCAGCTCTGTTGGCAGCCTTAGCAAACTCCAGCCTCAGCCTCTTACATTCTCCAGGGGTGGAAGACAGAACCTGACCTTTCCTGTGACTCTTAGGGAGTCAGGAACTACCCTTCCCACCCCACTTCCAGCCCCTCGGAATCGTCGGAAGTCAGCACACAAGGTGCTGGCTGAGCTAGAGGATGAGAAAGGAATTAAGGAGAGCCCTTCCAGAAATCAGGCTGAAACCAGGAAGAAGCCTCGAGGAATGAAGACTACAGTCACTCCTAGTGGGTAAGTGAGGTGACTTCAAAGAGACATAGGGAATTTAGGGCTGTCCCCATCCTCACCACTATCTTTGTTGTCTGAAATCTGCCATTATGTCACCCCTACCTCTTCCTCTTCATCACACACACACACACACACACCCCTTTGCTCTGAGAGGACCTAAGCTGTAGGGAGCTCTGCCTCCCAAGAGAGGAAGGGGAGAGAATGCTCTGGGAAAACTCCAGCTCAGATAAGAATTCACCCTTTGACTCTGCAAATTATCTAATATCTTCTGTCTCATGAGATAATGACAAAAGAAGAAACAGGAGCTTGGTAGGGACTATGAGGTCACTGTGAGGTTGTTACTAGAGAGGTGATATCCATGTTTTACAGATGAAAAACTAAATCTCAGGTTAAATTTGATCATACATGTACATATACATGGCCTTTTTCATATGGAGATAGTGGAAAGAGCATTGACTTTGGACTCTAGACAACCTAGGTTCAAATCCTGCCATTGCCACTTGCTGTGTCTGGGCAAGTCAACTTCTGTGGGCATCATTTTCCTCCTATAAAGAATGAGAGAATTTGAAGTTAGGTAATCTTTACAAGCTCAAAAGTCTATGATGTAATGATTTGTCCTTGGTCATACAACTCTCTTTTTTTTTTTTTTTTTTTTATTTTAATAGCCTTTTATTTACAAGTTATATGTTATGGGTAACTTTACAGCATTGACAATTGCCAAACCTCTTGTTCCAATTTTTCCCCTCCTTCTCCCCTTCCCCCAGATAGCAGGATAACCAGTAGATGTTAAATATATTAAAGTATAAATTAGATACACAATAAGTATACAGGTCATACAACTCTTAAGTATCACTGTCAGAATATGAACCCAGACCTTTTCAACTCTAGTGTACCACACTCTCCTAACTCAGAAATGGGGGGGAAAGTCCTTCAAGTATTTTCTAAGTACTAAGTCTGCCATACCATTTCAGATTGCAGCCTAAACTCATCCTTAAGAATAGGAGTATATTTCTATCTTCCCTTGTTCAGGACTTTTTGTGTTTTTCCACCAAACCTCCTTTCAGAAATCGACGTGGCCGTCCCCGGAAGTACCTATCATCTGGGACTGCAGCTCCCCCTCCTATTGGGGGAGGGGAGCCCTGTGCAGCCCCCAGCTGCCAACCACCGCAGGAAGAAACAGTGGCCTGGGTCCAATGTGATGGTTGTGATGCATGGTTCCACATAGCCTGTGCAGGTTGCAGCTACCGAGCTGCCCAAGAGGCTGATTACCGTTGTTCTAGTTGCCAAACTTAAGGTGATGGAAATTGGTTAAGAAAAATCATGGCAACTTGCTGCCACTCCTTGCGACTCAAAATCCAGGGACTGGATATGGTAGAGGTGAAATGGAAAGAATACTCTCTACTTTCCTCCCTAGGAGGAAAACCTTTCAGAAAGGAATTACCTATTGCCATGGATACTAAGCTTAGTTTTTATAGGTCCCTAAAGTAACATGGAAAAAACAGCCTATTGGCTGTGGCTTTTGTTTCTAGGAGTGTCTAGCTGCTAAATATGAAACTGATTCCAGGGTCCTGTTGCCCTAGATACTGTATGCTAGAACCAGAAAATTATCCAGCTATAGAAGTCAAGACCATGTCAGATGAATGGCTTCAGGAACTCTAGAAATGTATAAGAAAGATTTCAGAAGGCCATTTATCATTATAAATTATAAATTCTTTGCTGGGAGAATCTGGAAAACTTCAGACTTGGATGTGAGAGGGCAGGGGAAAAAAGGTCCAATCTGACCCTGATCATGCTGCTTCCAGCATGACAATCTGCCTCAAAACTCCACTAGCCATTATGTCCAATTCTCTAATCCTTTGTCTTTTCTGATCTACTCTTTTCCCTTCCTGTTTATTTCCAAATAAAGAACCAGTTACTGATTTGTCCCTCTGTAAGTTGACTTAAACTTGGCTCTGGGGAGAGATCTGCATAGCCTCTAATCCCAACTTGAGGAAATCAATGAAATAGATTTCAAAGTAAAAGAATGCCATATTCAAGTAGAAAGGAAAGCCAGTCCAGCCTTGGATTACTCCCACCCATTGTTTTATTTGCTTCTCATGCTGCTGAAGAAAATGCAAAAACATTTTTGCTGGACCTATTACAAATTTATATAGCCCTTGCTATGTCAAGACAGTACTTTTATACCTCCCTTATTAAAGTGATGATCCCACTTCCCACAGTGATTGAAAACTTTCATCAGTCCTCCATATCACCCCATCAACTAAGAATCTTTCTTCATTTTGCTTTAAAAAATAAGACCATTTCCTGGCTAAGAAACAGAGTAGTGGATCAGTGAAATAAGTCAAAAGACACAATAATTGATGATAATACTAGTGTTTGACAAACCCAAAGACTCCAGTTCTGGGATAAAAACTCACTACTTGACAAAAATCTCTGGGAAAACTGGAAAATAGTATGGTAGAAAGTAGGCATTGGTCAACATCTAAACCCAATACCAAGATAAGGTTGAAATGGGTTCTTTATTTAGACATAAAGGGTGATAACTATAAGCAAATTAGGAGATCAAGATATAGTCTACTTAGATCTGTGGAGAAGGGAGGGATTTGTGGCCAAAGAACTAGAGAATATTATGAAATGCAAAATAGATCATTTTAATTATATTAAATTATATTGTTGTCACAAACAAAACCAATGCAACCAAGATTAGAAGGGAAGCAAGAAATGGAAAAAAAAAATTTATAGCTAGCGTTTCTGATAAAGGCTTCATTTTCTAAAATAGCCCATGATCCCAGATTCCCTTTCCGACAATATCTTTCTACAGCCATAGCATTAATTCTCATTCTCATTTTCCTCTCTTTCTCTCCATTGGTCTTTTCCCATCTGACTACAGGCATGTTCAGTTCTCTTCACAGCTAAAAAAATTATTCCTTTGACAATATTTAGAAGAGAAAGTGTCTCCATTTTTAAGAAAGCGATCTATAAATTGTAGACCAGTGCCTTTACTTCCAATTACTGGTAAAATTCTGTATCATTAAGTAGATAGGGAACATCTAAAAAAGGGCACTGAAAGCCTAATTGCATGTCTTTTTTTCATAAGCTTTGGAACTGAGGCAATGCCATAGGTAGAATTTGCTTAGATAGGGCAAAGCATTGGGCTGAGGTAAGTTTTACATATTCCTTTCTTCCATTTTCTTTCACTTCTCAATCTTTTGAAATTTGGTTTCTAGTAAAAGAAGGAAAAAGATCTACATGTTCAAAAATATTTATAGTAGCTTTTTGTGGCAGCAAGGTATTGGAAACTGAATATCTATTCAGCCCATCAACTGGGAAATGACTGAGTAAATTATAGTATATGAATGTAATGAAATACTATTTTTCTATAAGAAATGATGAACAATCTCATTTCAAAAAAGCCTGGAAAAATGTACCTGAATTGATGCTGAGTAAATGAGCAGAACCAGGAAAATATTGTATACAGTAACAAGATTGTATGATGATCAGCTATGACAAACTTAGCTCTTCTCAGCAAGTCATCCAAAACAATCCCAATAAACTTCTAAATGGAAAATGCCATCCGTATCCAAAGAGATGGAGACTATAGAGACTGAATGCAGATCAAAGCGTTATTTTCATCTTTTTGTTTTGCTTTATTTTTTTCTTGTGGTTTTTTGTTCCATTTTGATTTTTCTTTCCCAACATGACTACTATGGAAATGTGTTTAAAATGATTGTACGTGTATAATCTATATCAGATTGCTTGCTGTTTTGCGGAGAAGGGGAAAAAAGAGGGAGGGGGGAAATATTTGGAACTCAAAATCTTAGAAAAATTAATGTTGAAAACTATCTCTACCTGTAATTGAAAAAATAAAATATTATTGAAATGAAAAAATTTGACTTCCAACCTCATCATTCATTTGAAACATTTTTCAAAAGTTAGCAATGTTCTAGAAATATCTCAAATCCAACACATCTACAGCAGTATTCATCTCTCTTTTAAAACCCAATTCTCTTCCAAATTCCCCTATTTCTTTAGAAGGGGCAATCAATTCAATTCAGTAAATATTTATTAATCATCTACTATGGGCCAGGCATTGTACTAAGTATAGAGGATTCAAATAAAAGACAGTCCTTGCCATCCTCACTCAAATGAGGAAGACAACACATAAAAGAAAGCTAAAAAAGGGGAGCCAAAGGGAGATAGGATGGAGTCCAAACTGAGAAAGGATGATGGAAAATGAGAGTGAAGAGTTACCTTAAAAGTCTAAATTAAGAGTCTTCTATAAAGGAAGACTTTGGGAGAAGTTTGTTGCTCTCTACAACCTTCCAGTCAGAGAGAAGAGGCAACTGAGAGAGCTGAGAAGCTTTTGAGTGTCAAGAACTGAGTCAGCCAGCCAAGCATGGGACTGAGAATTCTGGTGACCCCACTTAGACTAGGTGAGACATATTTCTTGGAATCAAAACCAAACATGGCAGTTGCTGGATTATTAGCTGGAAAGTTCAGATCTGAGCCTTCTATATAGGAAAGTTTTGGAAGGAATTTAGTATTCCATCCTCTAATCAGGAAGTAGAGAAGATATTTAGTATCAGGAAGATATTTTTCTATTCTCTCAAGTTTAAAACCTTTCTCTTTCATCCCATAGTCAGTTCACTACCCATCTTGCATGTAGGTCCCTCAGGAGACTTTGAAGATTTCACATTTTGTTGTATTCTACAGTCAAAGGCTTTTAGTGTAATCAGTGAAGCAGAAGTAGATCACATTGCTGAAGCCTAGTTTGCAGAATTTTAAGCATATTCTTGCTAGCATATGAAATTAACATAATTTGTGTGTCTCTAAATCAATAACCACCCTCATGGTAGTTGTATATATTCTTGCCACCTCATCTTAGTCTCTTCTACTTAGGTTAAATCCCTACCATTTTTGCATGAAACACCTCCTTGATAGCTCGAATTTTCTTGAAGAGATCTCTTGTCTTTACCATTCTATTGTTTTCTTCCATTTCTTCGCATTAGTCCTTTAAGAAAACCTTATCTCTCCTTGTTGGAGATGTACATGCAGAGTACATCATATGAAATAACAGGCTGGAATAAACAATCTCAAATATGCAGATGATACCATTCTCTTTTTTTTCTTGTAATAGTATTTTATGTTTCCAAATACTTGTAAAGATAAGTTTTCAACATTCATCTTTTGGGGGCAGCTACATGGCGCAGTGGATAGAGTACTAGTCCTGAAGTTAGGAGGACCTCAGTTCAAATATACTCTCAGACACTTAACACTTCCTAGCTGTATGACCCTAGGCAAGTCACTTACCCCAATTGCCTCAGTTTAAAAAAAAAATCACCTTTGAAAAACCTTGTGTTCTAAATTTTTCTCTCTTTTCTTCCTTTCCCCCTCCCCAAGACAGCAAACAATCCGGTATAGATTAAACATGTGCAATTATTCTAAACATATTTCCATATTCATCATGCACAGGAAAAATCAAAGGAGGAAAAAACAAGGAAAAAAAAACAAGCAAACAAACAATAACAAAACGGTGTAAATACTATGTTTTGCCTAAGGTCCTCTTCAACTCCAGTCAATTCTGACTCCCTATTGATCAACAGTGGGAACATCTGAGTTGGTTTTCCACAAGAGGGAAGGGATGTTGTGAACCATTCCTACAATTCCCCACACTCTCCCTTGTGAACCATATATTTCTCAGAATCTCACAAGTAGTCATCTAGCTTCTGTAAGAAAAAGTGTTCATGTAGGAAATTCATTACCTCTTTAAGTCAACTCATCTAGTTTCTATATAGCTTTGATTATTAGGAAGTTTTTCTTCATATAAAATAGAAAGCTGCTTCTGTGACTTCCCACTCACTGTTCCTAGCAAAACAAGTCTAACCCCCCTTCCACATCCACAATCAGTCTTCATAGTTCACTCTCTGGATGTAGATGGCACCTTTCATCACAAGTCTATTGAAATTGCCTTGAATTACACATTGTTGAGGAGAGCCAATCAAGACTCTCACAGTTGATATATGAAACCATTCTGATGGCAAAAGAAAAAAAAAAAGAAAAATTAAGAAACCTCTTGATGCAGAAGAGGAGGATATTATAATTGGCTTGAACCTTAAATATCTAATATCTTGGCAACTGGTCCGCTTACTTCCTGACAAGTCAAGGGAGAAGAAATGGAAACAGTGTCTAATTTTATATTCTTGGGCTCAAAGACCATAGAGGTGATCAGTGCAGTCATGAAATTTAAAAATGCTTGTTTCTTGGAAAGAAAGTTATGGCAAATTTTGTCTAGTCAAAGCTATGGTTTTTCCAGAAGCAGTGAGAGTTGAATTTTAAGGTAAGCTGAACCACACAGAATCAGTGCTTTTAAATTGTGGTTCTAGAGAAGATTTTAGGAGTTCCTTGCATATCAGGGAGATTAAATCAGTTAATACTTTTAAAGAAATTAATTCAAGACTGTTCTGGATTAGGTCAGAATAGGTCAAATAGTGAAGCTGAAGCTAATAATAATATTGGGAGATCGAAGGGAAAAAGACAAAGGGACAGCAGAGAACGAGATGACTGTCAAGGAACATAAACTTGGACAGACTTCTGGAGATAGTAAACAATAGTGTGTTTGGTGTGGTTTGGTCTGTGGGATCAAAGTCAGACACCACCAATAACCGAACAATTAAGGAATCTTCATTATACCATTTTGGACAAGGGACCATCCCCGCTCTGTCTTTTTATGGAAGCAGCCCATTCTGGTTTTAGATATTACTTAAGGAATTTTTCCTGGCATCAAGCGTACATCTGATCCATGGCAGCTTCTACTTTTCATTGCTCCAGATTCTTCTTAGGACTAACAGGCAGCCCTTTTGTGTTCTTGAAAACAATCTCATTTCAGTCTAAATATTCCCAGTTGCTTCAATTAATTCTGTCTTTGAAAACTGACTGGGAGACACCTCAGAAAATGACTCATTCACAATCGCATAGCCAGCCTGTGCCTGAGACAAAATTTGAACCCAAATATTGGGTACTTTCCCTTTTTAATTATCATTTGTGTCTTCTCTCTCCATGAGAATATAAGCTCCTTGAGGGAAGGCACCTTCTTTCTTTTTGCTTATATTTGTATCCCCAGTTGCCCTCCTTCAATTAAATCCAACTCACCTGCATGTCATGGCATCACCTTCCTGATGTCATGGTCCTCTTTGAGAATGAAGGATATCCTCAGCCCTTAACACAGTACCTACCACATAGTAAGTGTGTAATAAATGCTTAGTGAATGACTTTAGAATGATGAAAATATCTAGAACTTAACAAAATATCTAGAATGTACTTGGATTTACTTGACAAATATTTTAGTATGGCCTTTGAAAAGTGTGTGATTCCTAAGTAAAAATTACCTTTATGAAAAATAGGGAATGAAGGACTCCTACCAAATTCCTTTTATGGCACAGATGTGGTATTGATACTTAAACCAGATAGGATGAAGACAGAGAAAGAAAATTATAGACCAATCTCCCTAATTAATATTGATTCAAAAATCTTAAATAAAATATTAGCAAAGAGATTACAGAAAATCAACCCCAGGATAATACACCACGGCCAAGTAGGATTTATACCAGGAATGCAGGGCTGGTTCAATATTAGGAAAACTATTAACATAATTGACTACACCAATAACCAAATTAACAAAAAACATACGATTATCTCAATAGATGCCGAAAAAGCATTTCATAAAATCCAACACCCATTTCTAATAAAAACATTAGAGAGTATAGGAATAAATGGATTTTTCCTTAAAACAGTCAGTAGCATCTATTTAAAACCATCAGCAAGCATCATATGTAATGGGGATAAACTGGAAGCATTCCCAATAAGATCAGGGGTGAAACAAGGTTGCCCACTATCACCATTACTATTCAATATTGTATTAGAAATGCTAGCTTTGGCAGTAAGAGAAGAGATTAAAGGAATACAAGTAGGTAATGAGGAAACCAAATTATCACTCTTTGCAAATATGATGCAGATACTTAGAGAATCAACTATTAGATTCAAAAACTATTAGAAGCAATCCACAACTTCAGCAAAGTTGCAGGATACAAAATAAATCCAAATCATCAGCATTCTTATACATCACTAACAAAATCCAACAGTAAGAGATACAAAGAGAAATTCCATTTAAAATTAACTGTCAATAGTATAAAATATTTGGGAATCTATCTGCCAAGGGAAAGTCATAAAAAACCATATAAGGAAAACTACAAAATACTTTCCACACAAATAAAGTCAGATCTAAGCAATTGGAAAATTATCAAGTGCTCATGGATAGATTGAGCCAATATAATAAACATGACAATACTCCCTAAACTAATCTATTTATTTAGTGCTAAACCAATCAGACTCCCAAGAAACTATTTTACTGACCTAGAAAAATAACAAAATTCATCTGGAAAAACAAAAGGTCAAGAATTTCAAAGGAATTAATGAAGAAAAAAGCAAATGAAGGTGGCCTAGCTGCAACCAGATCTAAAATTATATTATAAAGCAGCAGTCATCAAAACCATTTGGTACTGGGTAAGAAATAGAGCAGTTGATCAGTGGAATAGATTAGCTTCACAGAACAAGATAGTCAATGACTATAACAACCTAGTATTTGACAAACCGAAAGGCCCCAGCTTTTGGGATAAGAATTCACTATTTGACAAAAACTGCTGGGAAAATTATAAACTAGTATGGCAAAAAGTAGGCATAGACTCATACCTAATACTGTATACCAAGATAAGGTTGAAATGGGTTCATGATCTAGACAAAAAGAATGATATTATAAACAAATTAGAAGGACATAGGATAGTTTACCTCTCAGATTTGTGGGGGAGGAAGGAATTTGTGACCAAAGAACTAGAGATCATTATTGATCACAAAATAGATAATTTTGATTATATCAAATTGAAAAGCTTTTGTACAAACAAAACTAATACAGACAAGATTAGAAAGGAAGCAGTAAATTGGGAAAACATTTTTAGATCGAAAGGTTCTGATAAAGGCCTCATTTCTAAAATATTTAGAGAATTGACTCAAATTTATAATAGTTCAAGCCATTCCAAACCCTTGTCAGTGTTGGAAAAATTATCCATGTAAATAAAAAGCGTTAATTTTAAAAATTTTATCTTTATGCAATTTTCAGTAACATAATCTTTGTATTGCCCTGCCCATGACAAGGATTTTTTTCTTCAAAGAAATAGTTCACTATTGCTGTTTTCATTTTTATTGATTTTCTTGATTATTCAAAAATTATGCTTTGACCCAGCAGTGCCACACCACTGGGTCTGTATCCCAAGCATTTTATAGAGGAAAAAGGATCCACATGTGCAAAAATGTTTGTAGCAGCTCTTTTTATGGTGGCAAAGAACTGGAAAATGAGTAATGCTCACCAGTAGGGGAATTGTTAAATAAGTTATGAAATATGAAAGTAATAGATTATTATTTATAAAAAATGATGAAAAGGTTGACTTTAGAAAAGTTCTTTACACAAACTGATGCTGAGTAAAACAAGCAGAACCAGAAATACATTGTACAGAGTAACAGCAAGACTATGCCATGATCAGTTATGAAAGACTTAGTTCTCAGCAGTTCAGTGATCCAAGGCAATCTCAATAAACTTTGGATAGAAAACACCATCAGCATCCAGAAATATAACTATGGAGATTGAATGTAAATCGGTACTAAAAGGATGTTCATGTTTTTACTCATGATTTTTTCCTCTCCCAACATGACTCTCAAAGAAATGTATACTAAAAAAAAAGTTTATAACCACATGTATAACAAACAAAAAAAAAAAAGCATGCATCAATAATTAATTTCTGTACCTCTGCTGTTTTCTGAATTTATTTTGTTTTTGGGTTCATGTGCCTTGCTTGACCTACCTTGCAAATGAAGAATTCCTGTTTACAAAATCCAAATGTCATTGCTCAAAAACCCTATGGAGTGGGACAGCTAGGTGGCACACTGGATAGAGCATCAACCCTGAAGTCAGGAGGGCCCAAGTTCTGGGCAAATCACTTAACCCCAGTTGCCTCAACCCCCCCCCAAACAAAACAAAAAATCTGTTGAGTTATGGAGGAGTGTTTAATCTTTATTGGGCAATGTTGTAAATTCTTTGGTGCTTTTCTGCTGACTTGTGCTATTTATTGCATGAAAAGGCTTTAGTTATTTTTATAAGAGTTTTATAGCCAGAGCTAAATATGGGCTTTGGATTATGTATACACAGGTAACTTTCATTTATTTACATGGTAGGTCAAGGCACATGAACAGTCTAAAATTCAGTCTTTTAGCAGAGTAGAGGTAAAGGCCTCTCTAAAATACACTATTACCACTCACCCACCATCCTGAATTCAACAAATCCAGTAAGGTTTTTCCCTCATTGCTCATGCCTGAGCAACTCATTTACTCCAAACTTCCACACAAGATATCCAAATTCCTCTAATCCTGCCTCTCTCCCTTTTTTTCGAATAACTTTTGGCTATTCTCCCAATTATCTCAAACTTATCATTGACAATTAAATTAGTTCTGCCAAATTTAAAACTAATTGGAATTTAGAGGAAGACAAGAAATGGTTAAATCCACTTAATTTAGCAATTAGATATATCATTAGAAATGATATAGAAATGTTGGATTTGAAATTAAAGGACCAGAATTCAAAGCCCAGTCTTTGTCCATGTTATCTTGGTGAGCCTAAGCAAGGTTCTAGATCATTAACAGCAAATAATGGTGCCTGGATTTTAGCAAGCCCTTTGGAACAGCAAATAAAATGCTATTTTTGGAGTCACAAAAACCTGGATTCAAATCCTTTGACTGTTAAGACAGATAGATGGTGCAGTGGATAGAATAAAGACCCAAGTTTGCTTAAAAGACACCACCCTTTGTTAGCTTGGTGATTCTGGACATGTCATTTAACCTTATTTCCTCTCATAATTAAAAAAAAATAGGTTTTTACTTACATTGCAAAAGTCCATACAAATAAACATAGTAACCATGATTTTTTGATAGCCACTTGATCTTTTCTGAAACCAAATTTTTGCGTGACTATTAATCTTTCATTAGATCCAAAATTTGCAACATTTTGAAGTTTGAGAACAATGCTTTATACCAGTAATACCATCTGCAAGAACATCCATAGTGAATTCCTCTTTGAGACTCACAATGACTCTCCATAACAGTAGCAAATGTTTGCTGAGGATAAATGTCTTTTATTCCTACTTTTATGTTTAGGGGATTTTTTCATAGATCTTGAGATAATTTTGAACTATGGTGGGGAGATCCCTTATTGGAAAGGGATTTATAAGGCGATGCTTTAGTTTTTGTTCTACTCTATGATAATGTTTTTGTAATGCAGTGTTCCTGGTATCATCTAAAATGGTAAAGATATAATATACTGATTATTGCTTGCAAAATCCTTATTTTCCTTTCAGTAATAATGCCTTCATTCATGCACAAATAACCCTTCAAGTTATCTTACAGTTGCTGGAAGAGGGATGTAGATTTTGAATAGAGTTCCCCTTTTCTCCCCTCCACCCCCCTTGCATTCTTCCATGCCCTCACAAATTCAGAAGCATAAGTCTCCTCCATACTTTTCAATTCAGCTGTTTCTCATTTGTTTCCTTAGTGCTCTATCTCTACTATAATAAAGACTGGGCCTGGAATGTTCAAAGTCAGTGCAATGATTTTACTCTCCTGGTACAATGTCAAGACTTCTTAATAAATCTTTTTGCATCTTTCTTGTTACATGATGTACTGAAAATATCTCAGAGGAGATATTCGTAAGGCATTTAATAATGTCTAGCCTATAGTCAACAATTTTCCTTCCTTTTTAAAGCAGCTGACATGAAGTCTTATAGGAAGTTTCCGCTGAGCTTTGAAACTACAGTTGTGTATGAAGGCTAGTTTGGTAAAAAAAAAAAAAATGAGGAGTTACATTGGATGCCCAAAAGTACTTCTGGATTTAGTTCCATAATCCAATTTTAATAGTGCATTATCTTAATAGTACTGACAAGACTTGGCAATTTAATGATTATAGTAAAGTGAGACTGACCTCCAGACTCTGAACCTAGGTAACTTGAACTCAATAAATGCCACATCTATATTAAGAAAAATTTAACTTTAAAAGAGGGTGGATCTGGGGATCTTTATCAACCCATAAAGCTCCATATAAACAAATTATATGAAAGCAGCAGAAAAAGCTATTGATACAATCTTAATAGTAACTGTACATTAACACTATACTAAGCAATTGATAAACAGGATTATTTGATCCTCATTGCAACCTTTCATTTTACAGATGGAAGAAACTGAGGCAGAGGTTAAGAGATTTGCAAAAGTCACACAGCTCATTAAATATCCCGGCCCAGATTTGAGTCTTCCTGGATCCAGTCCCAATCCACTGCATCCAGCTGCTTTGTCTTGGTCACATTCGAATGTATAATGTTCAGTTTGTGGTGCTCCATTGTACAAAAACTAAGATGATGAAGTACATGATGACCATGTAATATGACACAAGCAGTTTAACGTATGGACTGTTAAGACTAGAGTTTAAAATTTTACCTCGAGACACCCAGAGCAAGTCATTTAATTTCTCTTGCCTTAGTTTCTTCTCTGTAATATAGAACAGCAGCACTACCTTATAGGATTGTTGTGGGGATCAAATAAGATAACAAATAGAAAAGCTCTTTGCAGATTTTGAGCTCCAATATAAATGGTCACTATAATGTAAATAAATGGTTGAGGCAATTAGAAATGTTTAATTTGGAGGAGACATAGGGGAGACCTAAGACAGGTCTTTAAATATTTGAAGTGTTTTGATTCTATTAGACTTGCTTTAGATTGCTTTATTTAAGAGTTGGGAGATGAAAGAGATGTGGAACTAACAAACAAGCAAACATTCACAACTTCTCCCTTACCCATTCCCCTCAAAAATCTGTTAATAATTTCTGAAATATTAATCCCATTCTTCCCTGTTCCTAAATGCTCCAAAGATAAGAGAGCTCAACCTACCAACTAACTTCCAGACTTTAAAAGAATTTGTTGGATTCCTCATCTCTATTCTCTCACCTTCTCTGCCCAAAGATAGGCTTAACCTTTTAGCTTGAATGCATGGTTGAGCCCAGAGTGTTAACAGGGAGAGGGGAAAATGCATCCCCCTCTGTGAAGGGGGCTGGGGAATAGAGAGTGGTGAAATGAGGGCCCCCATAACTGGGATGACTGAATGGAGGGCCTGGAGCAAGGGGAAAAGGCACAGGTCCTCCAGCGAAGGAGCCAGCTGCCTCAAAATCTTCTCGGGGCGAGTTGCTATTGCTCCGCTTGCCCTTTTGACGACGATTACAGAACCAAACCCGTACAACCTAAAAATAGGAAGAGAGAATAAGTGTAAATGAGAGAAATATATTGAATAAGAGACACACTTATGGAATGATGGATGTTTGTGGGAAAGAGGACAACTTTGAAGTCAACTTAAAGATGAAATACCTTAGGGACACATTGGTTAAGCCTATAGGTGAACCCACTTCATATCTTCTTTTAATCAAAAATGAGCATCTTGAAAAATGGGTAGGGCTTAAAAAAGAACTAGGTCAGTGATCATAGAAGGAATTAACTATCAATTTGTGTCTGATTCTTAGTGATCCCCATTTGGGTTTTCTTGGCAAACTCATTTTACGGATGAGGAACTGAGGCAAACAGGATCAAGTGACTTCTCCAGAGACAGTTAGCAAATGGCTGAGGCTATATTTGAACTCATGAACATTAGTCTAACTGAATCCAGTCCTTTATCTACTAACCTCTTGTTCCAATTTTTCCCCTCTTTCCCCCCACCCCCAGATGGCAGGATGACCAGTAGATGTTAAATATATTAAAATATAAATTAGATACCCAATAAGTATATGACCAAACTGTTATTTTGCTGTACAAAAAGAATCAGACTCTGAAATATTGTACAATTAGCTTGTGAAGGAAATCAAAAATGCAGGTGGGCAAAATATAGGGATTGGGAATTCAATGTAATGATTTTTAGTCATCTTCCAGAGTTCTTTTGCTGGGCGTAGCTGGTTCAGTTCATTACAGCTCCATTGGAAATGATTTGGTTGATCTCATTGCTGAGGATGGCCAAGTCCATCAGAATGGGTCATCATATAGTATTGTTGTTGAAGTATATAATGATCTCTTGGCCCTGCTTGTTTCACTCAGCACCAGTTCGTGTAAGTCTCTCCAGGCCTTTCTGAAATCATCCTATTAGTCATTTCTTACAGAACAATAATATTCCATAATATTCATATACCACAATTTATTCAGCCATTCTCTAACTGATGGGCATCCACTCAGTTTCCAGTTTCTAGCCACTACAAAGAGGGCTGCCACAAACATTCTTGCACATACAGGTCCCTTTCCCTTCTTTATGATCTCTTTGGGATATAAGCCCAGTAGTAATACTACTGGATCAAAGGGTATACACAGTTTGATAACTTTTTGAGCATAGTTCCAAATTGAAGAGCCCAATTTAAAATCTCTACTTTCACTATGGAGTCTTTCCTGCCGGCTATTTTAATATTCCTATGTACTATATTCCACTCATTCCTCAAGCACACTGATAGTTTTTACCATAAAACTGTTGGACCAGATATTAGGAGACTGGGTTTGTTTTTAGCTCTGCCATTGTGTGAACTCTGGGACAAGTCAGTTCACTGCTCTAGCATCTCATTTTCTTCCTTGGTAAGAAATCAGACTAGCTCAACTCTAAGATCCTTTTCTAATTGCTAGAGATATATGATGACCCTTTGGCATAGATTTCAATCTCCTTTCTCTCACATTCCTAGTGGAATCAGTTTGTCACTTCTAGCTTGAGCTACCCTTGGGCTACCAACTACCAAAAGAGAGGAAGGAATGGAATTTGATTGAGAGGCTTAATCCACGGATTAAAAATGACCAGTGGGGGCAGCTAGGTTGTGCAGTAGATAGAGCACCAGCCCTGAAGTCAGGAGGATCCGAGTTCAAATGTGGCCACAGACACTTAGCATCTCCTACCTGTGGTGACTCTGGGCAAATCACTTAATCCCAATTGCCTCAGCAAGGAAAAAAAAAAAAAAAAAAAAAAGGACAGGTGGCAGAAAAATGATAAGTTAGCAGTAATAGGAGGTCAAGGTGAAAAAGATTCAAAAAGTCAATGAGGGAAAGAGATGGTATAGTCAGTGAAGGAAGAATATAGAGAAGAGTCCAGAACAGAACCAAGAAGGGGATGAAGTATCTGTAGGTGTCTTATGGAAAAGTTAGCAGCACTCACATCTTTCTCAAGGCCCAGCTCCTCAGCAATATTACTGATCTGTTGAAGTGTGGGCTTGGGGCACTGGAGAAACATGGTCTCCAAGTTTCCCCGAACTCCATTCTCAATGCTTGTACGCTTCCTCTTTCTGGCTTGTTGAAGGACTGTCTCAGCCTTACACAACTGAGGTAAGAAGGGATGGAAATACATCAAAATAAAAAAACATAAATTAGATTCCTCTTTTCTAGAAGGAATAAATGTTCTGAAGAAGCAAACTCCTATCACATAATAAAAGCAGTAATAACATTTATTATCAGTAATAAGAGTTCACATTAAGATATAAGTCTTATTCCCATTTTACAGATAGGAAAGCCGAATCTCAAAGGTTTGTCAAAAAATAAAATTATACTATTATGCATAAAACGAATAGGCCAATTTCAGAAAAATCTGAAAAATTGATGAAAAGTGAAATGAGTAGAAGAATATTATACATAGTAACAGCAACAATGTGTGATGATCAACTAGCTATTGTCAGCAATACAATGATCAAAACCCAAATTTCTAAAGACTCATGATGCAAAATGTTATACACATCCATACTCTGAATGCAAATCAAAGCATACTATTTTCTCTTTGTGTTTTCCTTTACTTTTATAATCCTAATATGAAAATGTTTTATATAACTGCACATAAATAACACACATCAAATTGCTTACTGTTTTAGGAAGGAGGAAGGAAGAAAAGGAGGGATAAAACTTTCAAACTCAAAATGTTGTAAAACTGAATGTTTAAAAATTGGTTTTTACATATAATTGTAAAAAACAAATTAACAAATTGTCCAAATTTATGAGACGAAAGACTGAAATTGGATATGCAGTGGTAGGGGTATGTAGTAGAAAAAAATGAAGACAAAGAAACTGGAAACTGGCATACATTAAGTCTAAAAAAGTTCATGGGTATAGTAGAAAAAATGATAAGCAAACTTGGATTCAGGAGATCTAAGTTCAAATTCTAGTTAGGATACTATTATAGAGTGTCTATAAGCAAATTTCAAGCCATTATTTTTCTTGTCTATAAAATGGGGATAATAATGCTATCACCCACTTCACAAGGTTGTTTCGTGAGGAAAGGAGCTTTGTAAAGACTTTAAAAAAGCACTATATTCATGACTTTAAAGAGAAATGATTCACAATTTTCCAGGCCTATTTCACCTTCATCCCCACTCCCCCTCATTCCTTATAGTTCTACCCCTTACCTCCTGAAGGTGGTCATTGTCATCAGCTGCTTCTAGCCACTTCTGTAGCAGAGGTCGGAGCTTACACATGTTCTTGAAGCTGAGTTGTAGTGCCTCAAACCGACAGATGGTGGTCTGGCTAAAAACCTTGCCTGGAGTTTGGAGAAGGATGAGTTGGTACTGTAAGGGCACTATGATCAAGGTAGACCTATCCCCTTCACAGACTTTAGTATCCAACCTTCCAACTGCTGCTCTCATTCTAGACCCCAAATCCTCATTTCCCCAACTTGTCTTTCCAATTCTTAGTTTCTTCTAAACTTCAGAGGTGACCCACAATCTTGTTCTCCCTTCTTTAGGACACCCAGAATCTAGCTCTCCCCCCCACCTCTTAGATCCAAAAAGTTCTGTCCCTAGTCATAAATGGAGAAAGGAGTCCTCTGGGTGACATGTATAGAAAAGGACCCACCAAAGAGAGCCCCCAAGGTGATGCCCACATCAGCCTGGGTATAACCCAGAGTGATCCTTTTCCGCTTTAGCTCCTTGGCAAACTGCTCCAGTTCTTCTGGTGAAGGAGTTTCTTGTGCCTGCTGTGGAATTTTGAACAGGAAATTTCAGAAAACAGAAAAAAGCCTGAAACAAATAGAGGTAGCACTCATACCAAAACTGAAATTGATGGGGATAAATTTATTTTTCCTTTCTATATCATTAACCTCAGCAAGTAAATAAATTAACTCCCTAGTATCTCTTACCCCAACTCCTTATGAACAAGCTTTAAGAAATTTCCCCCCCTTTCTTTAATCACCTATATGCACATTCACTTAACATTTATTAAATGCCTTGTAAAAAGCACCCGAATTAATACCAAATCTGTCACCGACTCCTATTCATCCATTTAACAAATAAATCAACATACAATATCTTCCTTGAGGTACAGGAATATAGAGATATAATCATAACACAAAACAGAATGCCTTGGAAATTCTAGAAATAATCGAGGCTGACTCCCTTCATTTTACAAACAAGGCTTAGAGGCCCAGAGAGGGATTCTCACAAAATTGATATCAGGTTAGATTAAAGCCAGGCCCTTTTGACTCCTAATGCAGCATATTGCTGCCTCTATTGTACCAGGTCAGATTGCTTCTTCTCCATCCATTCAACATGCCAACATGGGGGTGAAAATTCCAGGCAAAAGAAAAAAATTCAAACAAAAACAGTTGAGCTGGAAGGAAAGGTAGGTTAGAGTCAGATACACTTGAGGGGAACAGGAGAAGATTAGGTAATAGCCTATTTTTACAGTCCAAATGAAAGCTAAAGAGGCCATCGCAGCAAAAATAAAAAGATCCCCAAAGTAGATGGGCGCCTGGATGTGGAAAGTGAAATTCAGGGGATGGCAATACCATTAATACAACTTGAAAAGTCATATTAAAAATTAGATTGGGGAAAGGAAAAAAAGAATAGGCTCAATTTGACAGGTAGAGGGAACATTGAAAAAAAAAATTCCCATAAGCAAATGGACATTAAAGCAAAATTGAGATCTGAGAACAAGGCTGGAGTTAGATTTTGAGTTACCCAGGTGACAAATGAAAAGCTGGGAGTGGAACAGTTCTTTTTGTATTTATTTATCTGAGGCAGCCAAGTAACTTGCTCAGAATCATACAAGAAATTATCTGGTCTTCCTTACTCCAGGTCTGACACTCTACTGCTGCCACTTAGCTGACAGGTTGAATTCAATTCAACAAATATTGAGATTCTGAACTAAGGATACAAGAAAAAAAAAAAAACTTTATTAAGAGGTTATTGATATTATTGATTAATATGAAGATTCTTATTTCAATAGAATGAACAGAAAAAAACTTATTGGGGGGTGAAAAGGCCAGCATGCAGTAGATTAGTGGTGAGTGGTAGTGTAGATAGTAAACATGTATAAATTTACTTCTTCCACTTCATTCCCATTTGGAGAAATTTAACAACGAACATCACTTTTTAAACAGATTATAAAACCAGACAAGATCTGATAACTTTGTAGGCAGAAAGGAAGAAGCCAGTAGAAAGGTGGAGATTGAAAATGCCAGAGGGAATGGCAACATGTGAGATAGCTAGCAATTAGGTACAAGTTTGTGTGGGGTGTCAACCCTGGGGAAGAAATCTCCTTCCTAGTCTTTTAGGATAGGAAGAAGTGTAATGACAAAAAAAAGTTGGACCTAAGAAAGAGGGGCCATAATGAAATAGCCAAGTTGCAATAATTATTCTATATCGTATTATATATAACATAAAATGACAACTGATTTCTTGCTTCCAAGTTTTCATTCCACTATAATGGATTCTGCATGTTGAGGCCAGATTAACTTTCCTAAAATAGCATATTCTTTATTACTCCCTTTACTCCAAGTCCTTGGCTGGGCATTTTTAAGATATTTCACAAGTCTACTTACTTCCCCATATATCTAACCACATTTCCAACTCCAGTAGTATAGCACCCCCTCTTTAATTTCTTTGACAACTTTTGCTCAGCCTATTCCACAGCAGGTATGCCTTAAGCCTCCTCCTTCCCTTTCCCTCCATCCAAGTCTTGGTAAAGTCTAGCTCAATCCCCACCATAAAACCCTCCCCCAGCTTGTTTCTCTCCAAAATCCTTTGCATGTACAAAATAAAGCGTAAAAGATTTAAATCATTGTTCTTCATATTTGTTTTAAATGACTAGCCTTAGTCTCTCCAACTAGATGGGCAAGTTCCTTAAGAACAAGGCCCATGGTCCTTTGTATTATGTCCGGTCTCCTTCCCACCAAATGGGTACACCTCCATTCTTCCCTGACTTCATCTGCAAGTCAGTTCATCATTCACACAGTTCCAGTCAAAATAATCTTTTCTACTCTCATCGGGTTACTCTCCATTGTTCCAAAGCCCTCAGAAATTCCCCTAGTGTCTATTCAACACAACATACATTTCTTATCCTGGCACTCTAGAACCCCCACTCTGGCTTCAGCCAGCAAATTTATTTCTCCCTCCACTCCCGCATTCCAGCCAAACTGGAATACTAGGTTCATTCTTTCCTGCCAAGTATTTAATCACACTGTCCCCATATTTGAAATGAATTCAACCAAACTCCTTGGCCATTTTAAAAGAAATCCTTCCCTTCCTTCAAGATCTATCAAGTGATACCTTCTGTATTATGCATTTCCGGTTCCCTTTAAACTTTCTCATAGCACTTTATCTGAATTTCTCCTTAATATTTATGTCTTTCATTTCATATCCATCCAGGCCTCACCTACAATGGAGAATGTGATTGTAAGTTTGAAGACAGATGCTTTATTTTCTTATTTCCAATGTCTGGCTCGGTAAGATCTCATAAATGTTCAATGTTTATAGCTCCCCCAACTTGATATATAACCCATAGTCGGTAATTCCACGAATGCTTGTATGGCATAGTTTATAAAATCTTAAGAATTGGACGTGAAGCTTAGAATTTATTTCAAAGCACTCATTTTACAGATAAGGAAACTGATACCCAGAAGTTAAGCAATTTGCAAAGTAACAATGATGGTGTCAGAGCCAGTTCTCCATCTATACCTCCACCAAACAAAAGTCCTCAGAGTTTGGTAACAGACTCCCCTCATAATTAGCATCCACATCATTCTCAGACATCTGGATTCTCCACCCAAAATAAGATACCAGACAGTCCCACCCACCATTTCCAGGGAACAATACCTCAGGAGAATGGGTGTTCTATCAATCTGAGCAGATAAGGTGGTTAAGCCTGGGGCCACAAACTGGGATACACCACCACCCAACCCAGTCTCAGGGTCTGCAGGAGACTGGAAAGGGGATAAAGATGATGTAAGAGTAGTACCTCCTAGGAACCCAAATGCAATTACCTAGGTACAAACTAGACTAAAAAGGGAACATCAAAATGGACCCGAAAAACGGGAGAAACTGTCTAATCAAATATTACACCGACAATCAGGCTCCCTTCAGCAACTCAGTACTCATTTTTCCTTCCTCCGCGCCTCTAGTTTCAGTCATCTTATCCCAAATTTTCAAGCCCTGTCTTTTCGTCCCAATTACTAAAAAGATCTAATATAATTTTATCTTACCACTTCCCAGGCTTAGTATTTTTCGGGACCCCCAGATCCATGCCTGGAGTTTCTTTTCGATATGGCAGAGGAAGGTGGGTTCCTTTCTGGCCTCATCCGGCCTCGACCTCACCGAGAAGGCCAAGTTCCTACCTTTCCTCATCACCAGTCTCACCTCGTCTCCACTCTCCACCGGCTCAATCTTGGTGACTCGAGCAGTGGTACGGGACTCTGGGGAGCTGCCCTCGGAAGGACTCTCTACCCCCGGTCCTGCATCGCCGTCGGGGACTGCGATCTCCTGAGCAGGCTGAGCCATCACTCCCACATTGGGCTGAGGTTCACAGTAGACACCCCCTCCCCACATATCGTACAAAGGGTGGTATGGGGCCATGCCCCACCCGTCGGGTCCCGGCCCCGTTCCAACCCCACCGAGTGGGCCTTGAAAGGCCGACCAATTCCACGTAGGCTCGGACCCACCAGCCCCGCCACCGCCCGGGGGTGGCGAGAAATATTCAGGAGCCAGATGTCCGGCCATTCGGATGCAGGGGACCCCGACCCGGGGTTTTAAGGACTGAGAGCAAAGGGGACAAACCGACCCCACCCTCCACAATCCCACCCACCCCGGCCTTGACCTCTAGCCCCGCCCTCGCCCCCGCCCCAGGTAGGGGGGAGGGGGAGAAACTGAGGCATGAAGCGAGACTCCGCCTAAAGTCAACCTGGACACTTCTGTTGCGTTCCTACACTATTCACTAGTCTTCCGCAATAGGTTTTCTTCGTTTTTCTTTTCTCGATCCAATACTTAATCTGAATTGTATCTTGTCCATTCTTCCCTTCCCGCCCCACAGTTGTTTCTTCAACGATGTACTCAAAAAGCCACACTTAACCGCATCTTTCAAGTAAATGTTCCCTTCATGACTCCTCTCTACCTCTCAGGCACTAAGCAAGTAGATATCTTATAGTTACTTCATGGATTAAAGGTCTACCTACTCACTAGCCATGGGACTGCTCTCTCAACAAACGTCACCTTCTTTCAGTACCCTAGATGTCATTCCATTCCTCTCACCCCCAATTCTCTACTTAGGGACAGAACATAAGCTTCTGTGGGGCTCAGATCCTCACCCAATTCTGTTCAGGTACCCAGCCAAAGTCAGGTCCCAGTCAGCTCAACCCCTCAGGGAAACTGCTGTCTGACACCCCACCCCAGTTTCGCCTTCTTTTCCCTCCCCAGTTCAGATATCCAGCCCCAGGCTGCAGAGGAGAGGCGGGGAGAAGGGGGGAGGGCGGAATCTCTGGAGTCAGGTTCAAAGGGGCTGGCTGGGGAAGGCGGGGGAAGGGAGGACAATGGTTTTGGCTGGACAATCCTGATCCCCTGAGGCGACAGCCCTAACCCTAAACAAGTGCTCAGCCCTTCAATGAGCCCTGATGGCTCCCCTGGGGCCAGCTTCCTGCCCCCCAGCTTCAACTACCCCCATACCCTGCATCTACCTCGGGGACTCCGACACAATTGTCCAGCTCTCCCCCACTTCTCGGGATTTTCTCCCCACATTTCCCCACCCCCAGATACCCAAAGGGTCCAAGTTCTTTCCTATAGGCTGTTCTTTTGGGCCTTTTCCCCAAACTGTTCCATTTCAGGAGTCCAGAGTCCTTCTCCCTTTAATTTAGTTTTTTCTCCCTTTTCTTTTCTAAAGAGAGAAGTTAGCTGTTGGATAGGTCAGTTTTAGATTGTTTTACTCAGGGGACAAGCTGATTTGGGTTTGTTTGGTCTTTTCACTTCTGGATCTGGCCAGATAATTAAGAAGTTCTGGAACAGGGGGGTGCCTCACCTCTCAAGGGTTTCTTCATCTCTGCACGTCAGATTCCTCTTTTATGAAATTTCACCCAAAGTTCCTGATGTACTTTGAAGGTGATACTTTTACTGAAGCTCAAAAGGAAATGTAGAGGTTTTTAGTACTAGGAAGTAACTCTTCCTCCCCAAATATTTCTTTAGATAGAATCCACTCTTAGAATGTAATTCCTTTGGTACCTAGGTTTCTAGGTTAACTCCCTAAAGACAGCTCACACATTATTAAATTATTATGGGTAATTTATACTTTTGTGTGACTGAGTTTTGGGCCTAGAGAGAGAAAAATGTGTGGGAGGGGAACCACAAAGTGTGTGTCAAGTTGAGAACAATAAACTTCAAAATTCAAATTTTCAAGTAAAATGTTTATTATTTAAAGAAAGAAAATGAATTTGCTATTTTGCTGACTTAGGACCTCTTTTCCACTAAAACATTGTTTTGTCAGTCAGATTCTGGGTTGTATTGTATCTTGCTTGACTTTTGTATCAGCTTCTCCCTGGGTGTTGGGAATCTATGAATCTCCCGGTACTTGTGTATTTGTGCCTCCTCTGTCTGTCTGGTGTTACAGGTCCACCTGTGGGAATTTATCTTGCCTACAGGGTAACAGACTCCTGTCAGTGTCTTCATGTTTCTGTCTCTACATTTGTTTCTGTGTATTTATATAGGTTTCTTATACTGACAGGTATTTCCCTGGCTATGCAGCCTCTTCTTTTACACACACACAAACACACACACACACACATCTGGCTGTCTCCTTTGATTACACACTCATGCATACTAGGGTGTGTGGTTTGATCCCTAAATCTTGTTTTAATAAAGTATTAGTTACTCTAAGAATGAAGATTAGGATGCCTCTGAAGGTTACTGGGGTAGTTATAAAGTTGGGGTCATATTCACCTCACTTTTTCCTTTCCCTAGGTCTTAAGATGGATATATGAAGGAGGAAAGGAGTTAGTGGAAGAATCCAAGCAAAGGAAGGAGCTGGGGCCCCTCCCCAGCCATTTTCACCTCCCTTTCCCCCACAGCCATCTAAATCCCTTTGTCATGCATCAGTTCTGCAAGTCTGCAGATCAATCTTCCAGTGGAGAAGGGAAGGAAGGGGGGCGGGGTGAGCTGCGGGCCTCGGCAAGGTGAGGAGATCAGGTCTCAGTCTTGGCTCTTACCTTTATAGAACATTCAATTCTCTGTCCCCAGAAGTTCACAATAATTGATTATGTAATTATAATAAGACTTGGAAGGAATCTTAGAAATGAAGAAAACAAGACAGAGGAGAGGGAGTACCAGTATGCCATGACTTCTAGACTAAGTAATTCTTTGCCCTATATTATATAATCTCACAGGTGCTAAAATCACTTTTATGCATGCCTGCATATGAGCCTCACACAAAGCCTTTTTGATAGAAAGAGCAAGTGATTAGCCTCAGAAAAAAAGACTAGGAAACAAACACTGACAGGTCAGTTGGCTGGCCCATTTTCGTAAGGCGGTGGAGAGATTTATTTTGCACCTTCTTGGGAGAGGACATTCTTTCCTCCATCAAGCCTTGGAGTCAAGCAGCTCTTGGGGAGAAGCAGCTGACTCAGATCAAGGAATGGAAATCAAGGATCTGGAGAAGAAAGCCTAAACTGGTGTACTCTTTGCCCTTCAATCCCACAGACTTCCTAGTCAAAGGGGAAGAAATACCAGGTCAGTATGGGTAATGGGAAGGAAACAAGTTGGGGTCAGTACAAGACAGCTGGGTCAAGGATCCGGGTGGGAAAACCTGGTTCTACTGACCCTTGAGCTTCCATCAGTGTGTCTGAAAGGCAAGAGAAAAGAAGAAACTGATCAGCCACTATCTATTAAAAAGAACTCCTTAGATCCTCCCCATACCAGTTCATATCAGATTTATTCCCCTATGACTTAATGGCCCAACCCAGCAGCACATATCCTTTGACCCAGAAATGTTCCCCTCCTCCCAATCATCTTACTCAAAAAGAGGATTCAGCTCTGTAGTAACAGACTAGGGACTGAAGAAAAAAAACAAAACACAATGACAGATGAAAGATAAGATTTTGCTGTGTGGAAAAAAAAAACAATTAAAACAAGCTAAGGAAATGCGATCAAAGGATCATTCCACTCTCCCATTCCATTTCTTCTCTCTCTTGACTGTCTAGAGAAGAAGAGAAGAAAGAGGAAGAGGAAGCAGCTCCCAATGGACACAGTGCCTTAGAAAGTGTTTTATATAAATCAGTAGAAAAAGAGAACATGATGGAAATGGAACAGAAGAGAATAGTGTTAGTGTTAGAGTCTTGGTAACAAGTCAATCTCCCTTTCTGGGCCTTAATCTTCTTGTCCTTGATCTGAGTTCTCTTCTAGCTCTGCTTCTGAAATGATGGTTTTCCCTTTTTCCTTCCCCTACCTCTCACTCATCTGGCAGAGACAAATATTGATCTCCTTGGTCCACTTCAATAGGAGGTAATAGGGAAGAAAGGAAAGATAAGGAGTAAATTAGGAAAGAAGGACATAAAATGACATAGAGTTTTAGAGTCAATCCTAGAAGGAGAAGGAAGAAAATGGGAAAGGGCAGTCTAGGTGGAAACTTCGAAAGAAAAAACCTGGGAAGGGGTGGCAGAAATGCAGGTCAAAGACTGATGAATAGCAAACAGAGACTCTTACCCACCACCCATCCTTCAAACATTCTCCTTGATTATAAAACCTGTTCTCTTCTCCAACTTTTCCAAATAAAGACACATGTAATTCCCACAAGGACCAGTACAGAGGTCAGGTATACCAAAATGATCCAGACTGGAGGAAGTTTAGGATGGTGTGACTGAAAGGAAAAAGGGATTTGATGGGCACTAATCCTCTCACAAGGACTGAGCCCCTGTGACCTCACCCCAGGTCCTGATGAAAGTACCATTTATTCCCTGGTATTTCACAAGACAAGCATATCTGGGTTTTTCTCCAGAGGGGATCTCAACATTCACAAAATTCTGATAGGTTCCATCCCCTTGTGGTTGGACAGGTTGAGATTACTAGGTACCTTTGTTCATTGGCTTCAAAAGCCATAGCAGAGTGATGTCTGGGAAGTAAAAATTGAATGCTTGGTATTATAGGATTGACTTTTTTTTTTTTACTGAAGGCTCCATAGTGAGTCACCCACACAGATGGAGGAACTGTAGGAAGAAGAGATTTCAAGTTAGATATCAGATTTTCAGTCCCCCAAATCCCTTGTCTTACAGGCTACTGGACCTCAATGTTCAAAGCAGGGGCTGGACTCCTAAACATATTGCTTTTTTGGAGAAGTAATAAAGTCAATCAGTTACCACCTTGAACTGAATTCTCCCAAAGTCAGGAAGCAAAGATGGGGGAATCAATAAAAAGAGAAACAACTACTGAGTTAAGGAACTCCTAAACACAGTCTTCACCCTCAAGAGCTCCCCATCAAAAATGATAGATAAAACCTCAATACAAAAGGGGGGGAAAAACCAACGTGAACAAAGCATTAAAAAAAAAAAAATGTGAGCTGAGAAGATTGGTAAAAGAATACCAGGATCCAGATAACTATAAGCAGTAAAGCGCAGCTTTGACTTGTAGATTTGGTAATTTTGGGGGGTGATTAATGAGATTGGGAATTTCAAAAAGTGGACAGAAAACATTTGCTGTATTTTCTTCCCTCCAGTTATTCAGGAGTCCCAATTTCTAGTACCTGTTTTCTGCTCTATCAATACCCCCAACTTCAAAGTATTTCCCAAGAGGATGAAGGCAGGTTTTCTCCAAAAAGTCCTGCCCTAGGCCTGTTCTCCTCTGGTAATCCTTGCACTCTTCCTCTCTCTTTATCATGGCTTCTGTTTCATTTGAATATCACCAAGTTCAAGGATATGAATTCCTGTCCATCATAACCATACCACCAGAAAACAAAGGCGCTCTTTGGTTTCCTTGGAACTCAACAAATTGCCTTGGCCTGGAGAATGTGAGAGATTTTGGAACCTCCCCATTCCGGACTCCACCCTGTTAAAACAGAAAAACCTCACCTCCCAGTAATTATTTCCCCAGGGTTTTACTTACAGTCCTAGATTGATATTTTGACTTTGGGACAAAAGTAGGTGTATTTCAAAGACTGCCTTATTTCACTTCAATTATTAATAAATAACTCCTATAGAGAAAAAGGGCTTTCAGTAGACTGAAAATTTACTTAGTCAACAATGTGACTTAACAGCTAAAAATAATAATTAAATGAACTGAATTAATGGAAATCCAGGGCTCAGATTCTGGTCAGATCTGAGATATTATGGTCAATTTTTATATTGACTTTACCTTACGGGGCCTCAGTTTCCTTCCTGTAAAAATAAGTTTAGACAAGACCTAAAGATCTGTGATAAACAGAGGAGGTCAAGCAGCATGGTAATAGTATTAAAAAAAAAATCTGTAAGAAGAGCCTGCTAAATAAATGGTGGATGGTTAGCCAAGAGAACACAAGAAGACAGAGGGGAATGTAGTGTTTAAAGTACTGTCACAAGGAGAAGGAATTAGATTTGTTTTTAACCACCAACACTCCCACCCATTTCCAGTACCAAGTAATGGCTGAAAATTTCAGGGAAGGTAATTTCAGCTCCATGTAAGGAAAACTTCTTAACATTTAGGTATGGAGCGGCCCATACTGGAAGTACTTATTCAAGGTCAATGTGTTTACTATGATATGGAGATTATTTTTCATATGAACTGGATAGCCTCTACATTGTATTTTAACAAAAGAAGTCTGAAGGGCATGGGGGAGATATGCCATTAAGTTCTGTCTCTTGGGGACTGTATCCCTATGTCATACATGAATGGGAGTCAGGGTTCATAAGATTAGAGCTAAAAAGGTTTATTAGGAGTTTATCTAGAACTGGAAGGACCTTCAGATACCAGTTGGTCCAACACCATCACTTTACATACCAGAAGTCACCCAATCTAAGCCCTGATTTTGCAGATGAGGAAACTGAGGTACAGAGAATTTGAAGTGACTCATTCAAGGTCAACATAGATAACAAATAATAAGAGATAGAGCTTGAATTTAACTCTGAGATTCTAGAGCCTTTTCCACTCCTCTTTACATCACAAGACTGAAGTGATCAAAGGGGGAGGGGGGGACTGGAAAGAACCTAGCATGGCCTTTTGTTTGTTTGTTTTTGCTCCCAAACCTTACCCTTATAATCTTAGAGAAAGCTTTTATCTTCCATCTCTCTACGGCTCACCGTCTCTGGTTCCCATGATTTTCAGGTTGATAGTAAAGCGCTGGGTCATGATCAGGCTTCTAATCAGTCTTCCAGGACTTCCCGAGACCCTTGTACTTGGGACTAGTGGGGATCAGGGATTCTGCCTTCTGGCCCTCCTTGCAGCACCACACAAACGGTTAGCCAACAAAGTAGCCCAGCACCGAGTAAGAGATTTGCCCCTGGCTGGGTGCCACAGCACTGAGGTAAGACCTAGCCTGAGACTGTGAAGGATTCGTCCACTGAAAACCAGAAGAAGGGTATCTTGTAGATAAATCCGGGCTCAGAAATTTGCCCCAAACCATTACGTGGAATGTATGTGTTATGTGTGTAATTTTCAAGTTGGAAAGGTGGGACAAATCTTGGCCATAAATCTGTCCTAGTCAGTAGCAAATCAGATTTGTAGTCAGAAAACGATGGAAAATTTCTATCGGTTACTTTATAGACATCCAGTCTAGGCGGTGCCAGATACCAAAGGAAATTACACGTGAGTGGGGAAAGTGGAGGAGAGAACCTAATACTAGAGTAGTGGAGGGTGGACCCTTTGAAAATGACCTGGAGTTAATGATCTTGGTTAAGAATTGGGGATTGGAGTGTTTAGAGCACCAACCCTGAAGTCAGGAGAAGCTGAGTTCAATTGTGATCTCAGACACTTAACACTTCCTAGCTCTGTGACCCTGGGCAAGTCACTTAACCCCAGTTGCCTCAGCAAGAAAAAAATTGGGGATAGGGCAATGCAGGCCGGGCAAACATGGGGCAAGTCCAGCAGTCCCGACACACCCACCGCCCGAGGGTGTCCACCAGCTAGGGCTACACTGCCAGCTCTAACAATAACAGTAACAACCGCAGCAGGGCTGCGGCTGGATACTCAGAAAACTTGAGTAGCCGGTCACCCATTTCTCCTAGATTCCGGGGTGATAGCAAACTTTAGCACCCCGGGGAGCCAGAGGAGCAGGAGGCCCGGAAAGGCTGGCTTGTGTTAGGTTCGGGACTGCAGCATGCTCTCATCCCGCCTACGGGAATCTCTCATTGGGTTACAGCTGCCCACCCCCAGGGCGGCACCCCTTCCCGACCTCTCCTATTTCCCTCCATTCACCTTCCCAGCTGTTCCAGGGAAGTCTAGGATCCCACGGGTCAGAGTCTAGCTTTTCTTCAGGTCTGGGGTATGTAGGGAAGAGAAGTGTAGATTATGCAGCCCACTGGAGCACCTGTTTAATTTAAACTTCCTCCAGGAAAAACTACATTCTTAAGCAATTTTAAAAATTAAACGGGAGGGGGGGGGGTGCGGGGGAGAAATAGGTTGCACAATGGATACAGCACCAGCCCTGCACACTAGCTGTGTGAACCTGGGCAAGTCACTTAACAAAAAAAAAATTTTTTTTTGAATTGTGGGGTTGGGTGACCTTAAAGTCCCGCTAATCTCGCCCTCCCAGAGACTCTGTCCTCAAGGCAGCGAGGCCTGGCTAAAACTAATACAGCCCAAAGCTTGTTTCAGATCTGCTATTGTTTTGGTGTGGGAAACTGTGTCAGTGTGAACGCTTTATCAGAATAGATTAATTCCCTCTACCGCTCTTAACGGCCAGAGATTTTCCTGGGCATATTGAGAGATTAAGTGACTAGCCCAGGTTTGCATTATTTTATATGAGTAGAGAAAGAGGAACTAGGCTTCTGTGTTTTATCTCCCCGCTTCCCCCTTTCGTGACTGCAGGGAATTTTAGCAGGAGCCACTGCAGATAGCGTTTTACAGACCTTTCTAGGCCGGTGGGACCGGAAGGGATGTCTAGCTAAACTTTTCTTACCCCTGTGTATACCCACACATATGTATTGTATATAAGTTGTTATTTATATAATGTGCATTATTATTTTTAATTCTCTGGAGAGATGGAGGCCAGATGTCAGTCAGTCAACGAATATTTATTGTCAGAATCTGTAAAAGCCAAGAGAGGAAATCTGAGGACATCGTGGTACCCTTTCTTCATATATGAAATCAGTAAATTGAACCAGATCCTCTCTGAGGTCTCTTCCAATTTTGTGATCCTATTATTTATTATGATGTATATTATCTGTTATGGGGTAACTACATGGCCCAGTGAATAGCATAAAAGGCCTGGAGTCAGAAAGACTCATTTTCCTGAATTCAAATCTTGCCTCAGACACTAGCTCTGTGACCTTGGGAAAATCACTTCACCCTATTTGCCTCAATTCCTCAACTATAAAATGAGCTAAAAAAAGGAAATGGCAAACCACTTTAGTATCTTTGCCGATAAAATCCTAAATAGAGTCACAGTGTTGGACAAGATGGAAAGGACTATCATCAAATCTAAATTTGTCCTCTAAAAGTCCTCTAAACTCAACCTGGGACAAAAGGCAGCCAGATTTTAAGCCTACTCCATTTCAAGGTCTTCCATCACCATCTTTCTAAGGAAGAAGAAAAGAGATGATGGTGTTTTTCCCCATTGCCCCTTCTCTCCAGGGGGTATATCCCAAAGTGTCCCTGGTCTCTGATCTACTTTCATCAAACATTGATGTGATGTAGATTACTTCTGGTCCCTGTCACAATTGTCTTTAATAGTAAGAGGTTCCTTAAACTCAGGTATTTGATTTCTTTTTTACTGTCAACTCTCTCTCATTTCTTAACCTTTTTGTAGCATATGACCCAGTTGACTGGTTGCTCTGTCTTTTAAGATCATCTCTTTTAATTTCTGAGTTTATCTGGGATAGATATTGGAGCTGGAAAATGTATTAGCTGCTCTGATGGAAACAAATGAGCCACCCTTCCAGACTCCTATGCTGCTTACTCTCTCTGGCTGTACTGGTAGTAGAGAAGTTGCTATAGCAAGAATTATATGTTAGTCCTGAAAAGTAAAAATTAATAATAATGGTAATAATTTATATAATGATTAAAGATTTGCAAAGCACTTTTCATATCCTCTCAAAAACCCTGTAAGGTTGGTGCTATTATTATCTCACTTTTACAGATGAAAAAATCGAGGTATCAAAAAGTGTATTGGCTTACCTGAAGTCTTTTTTTTTTTTTTAATAGCTACTAAATGCTGAAGCAGGATTCAAACTCAAGTCTTTTTGAATGAAAGTTTCTTGTCTCATCTCGTTGAACCTAGATCTTTCTGACTCTGAGACTTCCTCTCTACTATAGCACATTACCTCCCTATGTAGGAAAATAATTTTTTCATTATTTTCAGTTCCAAGTTAGCGTACCTGTTTTTCCACGTCACTTTCAGCATTTATCATTTTCCTTTTCTTTTATCTTAGTATTAGAGTATAATCAGAAATTACAATGCTTCCTCTCCATCCACCCCCTAGCTTTTTTTTTTTAGGTCCTTCTTAACCTCAACCATCTAATTGTATTCAACAATTAACTTAATGGCTGTGTAATTTATTAGAACTTGCAGATTCCTTAGAAAATGCAAATAGATGTTAAATGAAATACTGTTTTCAATTAAAGAATTTAATAGCTTTGTTTCAGAGGTTGATTTTTTTTTTTTTTTACCTGAGATTTAAAACCTAGGTGTGATTTCCCCTAGCACAGCATTTTTGGAAAGCAAGTGTGAAAAAAAGATATTAGATTCTTTTTAAACTCAATCTGTTCTAGTTTCCTGGAATGGGCTCCTCTCTGCCTCCTCTGGCTATTTCCAGACCATTTTCATGGTTTATCTGTTTTTGTGTCACTCTATTCAAAATCCACAAAGAAACTTCAATCAAATGTTATATTCTCCTGCTTTCTATTGCAGGGGACAGCACCTCCATCCCCAACTCCTGGCCACACCTAAGAGAAGTATGAGTCTGTGATAACCAACTTTTCCTTACTTCATCTCGCTACTGACCAAAAGGTCGGGACTGAAGCCTAAGGAACTGCAAACCTGGGGACATTGAAAAATACTATCCCCTCCTCCCCGCCCACCCCTGCAACGTGCCAGCCCATTAAATTTCCATGATCCCTGGTCTTGCAAAAGCTCTTCATTCTTTTCTTTTCTTTTCTTTCTTTCTTTCTTTCTTTCTTTCTTTCTTTCTTTTTTTTTTTTACTTTGTATAGCATTTAATTTTTCCAAATACGTGCAAAGGTAATTTTTAACAGTGATCTTCGCAAAACCCTATGTTCCAAATTTTTTCCACTTTCTTCTCCCTTTCTCCCTCCCCAAGTCAGCAAGCAATCCAATATAAGTAAAATATAAGCAGTTCCTCCCAACACATCTCCATACTCATTGTGCAAAGAAAAAAAAAATTAGATCAAAAGAGAAAAAACACTAGAAAGGGAAAAAAAAAACAAGCAAATAACTAAAAGGCAACAATACTCTTTTGATCAACATTCAATCTAAATAGTTCTCTCTCTGGATGACTTTCCATTCACAGATCTATTGGAATTGCTTTGAATCACCTCATGGTTGAAAAGAAGCTCTTTATTTCTGAAAGGACTTGCTGAATCTTTCTGAGTTCTCACAAATTAGAGCTATACTCTTTGATCTCTGACTAGTCTTTCTGAGTTTCCTATGATGATTTATCTTCTTTGCCCCATTCCTTTATTGTGGGTGTCATCCAAGGTGTTGTTCTTGACCTTATCACTCATTTTGAACTTATCATTACATCAATGGCTTAATTAAATCCTCTATAAAGAAGATTCCAAAATCTTTAGGTATTCTACATTCTTGCCAATCTAGACCATCATCCATTTCCCTCCATTTATCTTTCCTATCCTCCCACACCCATTCGTGCTAGAACACTGAGGCATTAACCTAAAAGATCTGATGGAGAAAGATCACATGGCAGCTAGTAGGAAACCGCCAAAGGCAGTTGCAGATATAAAATAGAACCTATACAGCAATATAGTAAAGAGATAGACAGGAAGAAAATCCAAGCAAGAAAGAAAACAGCTGTATTAGGTGCAAAGCAGTGTTACAATGGGGATGCTGCCCTGGGTGTGTAACTACAATAATCTAAAGGAAAAAAAAATTTAGGAAGATTTAAGGACTTCAACACCACAAATTTCTAGAAAACAATGGTGAAGCATTCTTCCCACCCCTTGACAAAGAAGTAATGGACAAATTGAGACATACATTTTTTAGATATGGCCAAATTGTGATTTTGCTTTTCTTGACTACACATATTTGTCACATAGGTAGCATTTGTCTTTCTTTTTGGAGGGGATGGAAATGGGAGGGCTTGTAGTGGTGATACTTTCCCCCCCCCCCCCCCCCAAAAAAAAAGAAATTAAAAAGTGTCAATGAAGCATTTTAACCTGATTTGATGGGACAGGGCCTGAAGCTTGGGGTTAAGTAACTTGTCCAGGGTCATACCACCAATACATATTAAGTGTCTGAGGCTGAATTTGAATTCAGGTTCTCCTGATTTCAGGGTGAAGACTCTATTCACTGTGCCATCTAACTGTCTCAATGAAGCATTTTAAAATGAGTATATAAGATACTGCCCCTTTCAAACATAGATATAAAAGGGAAAGAAAAAAAGACTTTGGGAAAAGCAAGTTAACACAATTTTGAGTTAAACCTATTCACTTCGTGTGTTTGAAAGCATCCCAAGAGCAAAATAATACATATTCTCCAATAGTTCATTTATATATGATTGTTGTAGCTGAGAAACTATCTAAATCGAAGAACTATTTGGGAGCTATGAAAAAATTGTATATTGTTTGTGAATCTGTTATCAGATAGAAGCATGGAGTTTGAATTTTTTTTTCAATGTGAGTTAGAGCTTAGTTAGTCATCCAAGATGCCAAGGTTATTCACCGCATCTTAACCTTTGTCTTGAGACTGGATTTTTTTTTAGTTTGTTTTGTTTTTTGGTGAAGCAATTGGGGTTAAGTGATTTGCCCATGATTACACAGCTAGTTAAGTATCTGAGGCCAGATTTGATTTCAGGGCCAGTGCTCTATCCACTGTGACATCTAGCTGCCCCTTGCCACTGGATTTTAATGACTGGAAGAGAGTGAGGCTGACAACTTTGTGCAACTCTTCCTCACTGATATCCAATTCATTCAAAAGACAAGCTATCACCTATGATATCATTGTTCCTCTTTGAAAACCAAGGCCAAACAACTACAGAGAAAGTTCTGGTCATAAGGAGGACCTAGATTTAGATATTAGAATGCAAAGAAGGAGACAGATTTTAAGGTGAGAAGTTGGAGATCAATATTGCAGTCACCTAGAGAGAGAAGTATCTGACCTCAGACATTTGACACTTAATAGTTGTGTGACCCAAGAGGAGACCAGAAGTATAGGAAATAACAGTAGCTGGTTCAGGCTGAACCTGCTGAGATAACTGCCTTTAGCTGGCGGACCCTGCACTTGAATGAAAGCTCAATAGAATGAGTAGAACCTTGTCTGACTGAAGAAGCAAAAGGTCTATAGATATCCTGAGAACTGATAGTGGGAAATCTGTTATGTGAAGATCTTCCTGGGATTGTTGCCATGTAGTAATTATTTATAGCTAAAGAGAAGGAAATATCAACAGGGATGCCTTGCCTTCTACTTCCTAATCAGTCTTTAGATTGAAATAGTGTAACAACTATTTTAGTGTTCAGCTACAGGAGCAGATCTGGTAAACTTTATACTATATTATATATACCAGGCTATTGTTTTACCTAAAGAGCATAATGCTGTTACCTTAGATTATTTTTTATGGTGGGTTTTTTTTTTTAATCCAAATTATATGTTTTGTTTTGTGGTGATATGATTGGAATCAAGTGACTTGTCCAGGGACAAGCATCCAGGGAGAGTTAAGTGTCTGAGACTGGATTTGAATTCAAGTCCTCCTGAGTCCAGGGCTGATGTTCTATCCACTGTGACAACTAGTTGCCCCCATTACTTTAATTTAAAAAAAAAAAAAAAAAGACTACTTCAGAGGAAGGACAATTAAGTGGTACAGTGGATAGAACACCCCAGAGTCAGGAAGACCTGAGTTCAAATTTGATCTCGGATTCTTACTAACCCTGAGCAAGTCACTTAGTCACTTAACCCCCATTGCCTTAAAGGGGGGGAAAAAAAGTCCTAAAGTAACAGAAAAATAACTTCATTCAGTAAGAAAGAGAAAAAACTCAGATGAGTAATAGCAAATGCATTTTGTAAACTGTTGGCTAAAAAATCTACCAATATTCTCTAGACTTACAGTCCAGAGTCCAAAGCTGCTCTGGGGACATGAGTTTCCATACTGTGTGTGTGTGTGTGTGTGTGTGTGTGTGTGTGTAGTTGAAGAACTTCCAGCAGCTGAACTTCCAAGGACATTTAACTTCCTCTTTTGTATTTTTAGTTTCTCTAGGTCTCTGTGACCTGTGTGAGTATGTTGAGTGGTAGCCAACATGTACTTAGATTTTAGACATATGTATTTAACCTCGAATGATGACATTTATCACTGTTCAAGTTACCAACATCTGGCCAATTAGTTGCCTGATGTATGGTTCCTCCCTGAACTAGGAATCTGCTGTTTTTGGCATGAATAACATCCAATTAAGGGGGGGGGAGGGGGAACCTATCTCTTAATGTTCTCCAACTCATGATGTAATCCTTTGTATCTAAAACCTATAAAAACTGTATACCTTATCCCCTTCTTTAGCTCTTCTATCATAAGCTCTCTCTCTTTCCCTTGCAGTGGAATTGCTCATTCTCATGAGAATTAACTAAATAAACAACTTTTCTGCTTTTTACTTTGGGAGGTCTCTGAGTAATCATTTTTGGATAGGATTTCTATCCCTCACAGTTTTGGGGGCTCAGTCTGGGATGAGTCTTTGGGGGAGATGGCTGCCCACCCCAAATGGGGATAGGCGCGCCCACGGCTAGTTTTTCCGTCGTCTCTGGCTCTGAGTGTGTAGCCTCCCTCCCTCTCTGACAAACGACCAGAGGCAGAGATACTCAGTGAAAAGCAGAATTGAAGATGAAAAGGAGAAATAGAGTCCTGACGGGCCGCGGCGGCAGTCTGAAAAGAAACATGTGTTCTCGAGGTGAGCTTGGAAAGTCTGGGATCTATTGGCTGGGTCAAGGGAGACCCGAGGGACTAGCCCTCCTAAAAATTGCTTTAGTGGACTGCTATTGACCCAACGGTAAAGGACTTTCTAAGGAGGCCTCTCTCAGGTGACTGGGGACTTGAGGGTAACGAAGGACCTACGCTGACAACTTGGTTTGAGACCAAGTTGTAAAATGGGACAGAAGCAGTCCAAAGATTTATGTCAGGACATTAGCTAGGAAATTCAAGAAAAATAGAGCTCTGGGTCTGTCTGTGTGTGTATGTTTGTCTGCTTTGCATTCTGTTCTGTGTTAAAAGTTAGCGAGCACATAAGAGATAAGAATCCAGCCTCTGTGTTGCAGGCAGTGGGTTAGGTAAGAAAAGAAGTTTGAAAAATCTTTTTCTCTCTCCCTCTACCTCTAGCTAACAGCTTCAGCTTTGTGGGGAGAAGGGGGAGGAGGAAGAGAAGGAAAAAAAATATTCAAGGTAAAGCAAGGATTTGGTGCTTAACTCTTTCCTGGTTTACTAAAGAAAAGAAGTTTGAATGGAATATCTAGGTAGATTTCAGAAAATATCATGAACTAAAGTATGGGTTAATTTTAAAATAATTTTAAATTAGTATGTTGGAAACAAGAAACTGCAGATATTGAAAGGGAGGGATAAAAATAGATTAAGAGAGGTAAATAGCTGAACACCTGGGGGGGGCAGGGGGGAGGGAGGTTGTTCTCTGACCTCTTGGACCTGTGGGAAAACTAAGCGTGTTTGTAAAAAATTGTGCCAGGAGAAGAAAGAAAAATCATTACTAGTAAGTTTGCTTTCATGAAATTAGAGAACAGAGAGTTTAAGAAGACTAAACTGGATAATTGTCAGCAACATTTGATTAAGAGTTTTGGGAATTTATTATATTTTAAAGAGTTACTATAATTTTGAAATTGAAATAAAATTGAAATCGGGGGAAATAATTTTTACTGTTGCCTTGCACAGGTTAGATTTATTCTGGGTAAAAATCTTAAAAATTGTTTGAATATTGTGGCCTTTACAACTGAAGAGAAAAACTTTTCTTTTTTTATTATTTGGTTGGACTTCAAATTGAAATTCAAAATTATTGTTATTAAACAAAATGCCAGTAGTTTACCTTGGGGGAGTCATGTTGTATCTCCCTACTTAAATGGTATATTGCTTTTTAAAAGTATTGGGTCATTTGTAAACTATATTATAAGTTTTATGAAATTTGGTTCAAAATTAATTGTGAATCTTAGAGTTTAAAGTTTAAAAAAAGGTGATTTAAAGACAAGGGAAAAGAGAGATTGATTTACAAAAGCAATTAATAGTTTAAATGGAGCATCTAGTCAGAAGGGTCACTGAGAGACAGCTGTGAGACGGGATGTGTTTTTGCAGGGGGAGAGAGCAGTGGAAAGCTTGAGCCGCTTTTGGCTGAAGAAAGCAAACTGATTTAAAGGGAACACATTGCTCTTACAAGATGTTAATTGATTGAACATTTGTTTCTATAGATACATAATGGTTTTTGTGTTTAAAGAATATAATCAGAAATGTGATATATACTTTGAAAGGGTTATTTCAAAAAGGTTTAATTGATGTTTTTAAGGACTTTTCAGATTCTTTTATGTAAAAATAGGAAGATTTAATTAACTGTATTGATGCCAGTTATTTAAAAGGGACTCCAAGGATAATAGTTTTTGCCTCTGTCCTTTTGGTAATGTTTTTGTTATGGATAATATGTAGTTTGGGATTTTTCTATGTATTGGGTATTTAAAAAAAAAGGCAAAATGATTGATATAATATTCAATTTATGGACCATCTGCTTGGGTATATAAGAATTGTGTAAGCATTCTGGGATAAATTTCTTATTGTTAAAAGTGTTACAATATGTTGATGATCCTCTTGTGGCAGGGAGGAAAAAGAGTGACCTTGTCCAAGTCACTATCAGTTTGTTAAATTATTTAGGGACCCAGGGACTGAGAATTTCTTAAGACAAATTGCAATTTGTGAAACGTGAGGTAAAATATTTGTCATTGTATAAGTGAAGGGAAAAAGAGATTAGACCCTGTACGGGTGGAGGAGATTCTTGGAATTCCTAAGCCTAGGACGAAAAAGAGCCTCCGGAAAATTTCTAGGATTGGTGGGGTATTGTAGAACCTGGATTGATGAAAATGTATTATTAACAAGTCTTTATATACTCATTTGTTAGAAGAGAAACAGATATAGTGCAATGGGATCCAGAAGGAGAACAGTTTTGAACAATTTACACAGGTGTTGATGTCAGCCCCTGTATTACTTTTGCCATCGTTAGAAAAGCCTTTTCATTTATATGTAAATATGGTAAACAGGGTGGCTTTAGGAGTATTGGCACAATTAAGGGGAGGGCAGAGACACCCAGTAGCCTTTTTGTCAAAAATTGTTAGACCCAGTGGCAAAGGGATGACCTATTTGTATTAAAGCAGTGGCAGCCACAGCACTTTTGGTAGAAGAAAGTCAGAAGTTAACCTTTGGGGGCGGTTTAATAGTGAGTGTCCGGCACCAAGTTCGATCAATTCTGAATCAAAGGGCCGGGAGGGGGCTGATTCAAGGATTTTAAAATATGAAGCCATTTTATTGGAAAGAGATGGTTTGGTACTCTCACCAGACTATGACCTTAATCCAGCCATGTTCTTATCTGTTTCCCCTGGAGCAAACATGTCCCTTGACCATGATTGTCTAAATGTGATTGATTACCAAACTAAGATTAGGGAAGATTTGCAGGAGGGCGCTCAATGGTTCATAGACAGGTCCTCACGAGTGGGGAAAAGGAAAAATGGTTATGCTATTGTTGATGGGGAGGGCTTGACTCTGGTTCAAGCTGGATCCTTGCCAAAAGAGTGGTCAGCTCAAATTTGTGAATTATATGCATTAAATTAAGCACTAAAATTGCTTGAAGGAAAGAATGGAATCATATATATATATATATATATATATATATATATATATATATATTCAAAATATGCCTGGGGAATTGTTCATATATTTGGGAAAATATGAGAAGAAAGGGGAATGGTAAATAGTAAAGGTAAGGGATTGGCACATAGGGCATCGGTCACAGAAATTTTGACTACTCTTATGTTATCTAAGAATGTTGCAGTGATTCATGTGCAGGGGGATCAAAGAGGAGATTCATTTGAGACAAGGGGAAACTGCTTTGCAGATGAGGAGGGGAAACGGGCTGGAAAAGAGAATCTGTAAGTATGGGGGAGATGATGGTGCTAATTCTGGTATTTCTGCCTCCAATGCTTCCACCTTCCCTTACCCAGAAGAGAAGCAAGAAACCCAGAACCTTGACACTCAGGAGGATAAAGAGGGGCAGTGGCTCCTCCCTGACGGCGAGAGGTACTGACCACAGCAGGTATGAGACATGTATTCCCACATTTACATCAGGGCAGTCATTGAGGTGTCCAAGACCTGTGTGATGTTGTGCTAAGTTGGTGGCACCGGCTTGTACACAATAGCAGGCAACTGGTCAGCGGGTGTCCTGTTTGTCAGAGGACGAATAGGGCGACCCAATGACAAGTCCAGAAAGGAGGAAGGCCCCCTGGTATCAGGCCTTTCCAAAGCATTCAGGTGGACTTTACCAAGCTGCCATTAGTGGGGCGTCTCAAATATCTGTTGGTCGTAGTGGACCATCTGACCTCATGGGTGGAAGCCCTTCCCCTTGCCTGGGCAACTGCCTCGGCAGTTGTAAAAGTTCTCCTTCAGCATATATCATTCCAGGGTATGGGTTGGTGGAGCAGGTAGATTCGGAACAAGGCACCCATTTCACAGTTAAAATCCTCTGATCTGTGGCCTGAGCTCTAGAAATATCCTGGGACTTACATACCCCATGGCATCCACCCTCATCAGGTAAAGTGGAAAGGATGAATAAGGAAATTAAACAGCAACTGACTAAATTGGCTGAGATACAATTGCCCTGGACTAAGTGCCTTCCCCTTGCTTTATTAAGAATTAGAACAAAACCCCAGAGGGATGTGGGATTATCACCCTATGAGTATTGTATAGTCACTTTTATCCAAAAGGGATTCAAAATTCTTCCTTGGATCCAATGTTTGAGACCAAGGATTTGTTTTTAAGGAAATAAGTCATGTGGGTACTGTAACATCTGAAAACTTTATAACTAAAAGGGCTTATTGCTCAGACTCCTCCCTTAGGATTCACAGTGCATAAGTTCTATCCTGGAGACTGGGTCCTGGTTCAGACGTGGAAGGAGGGCAAGCTGACCCTGAGCTGGGAAGGACTGTTCCCGATCCTGTTGACTTCAGATACGGTGATACGCACCAAAAAGAAAGGTTGGACACATCACACTCGAGTCAAAGGTCCTGTGGATGCGCCAAAGTGGGCAGTAGAGACTGATCCAGGAACCTTGAAAGTGCAGCTGAAATTACAGGAAACAGCAAAGACTGATGAATTGTGCATGTAAAATTTTTTTGATTTGTCTCATTTGGGGAACTCTCTTGGAACTTTTCTTGTTTGTACTAGATATTGCATTTTGCTGAACTGTATTGTTAGGAATTAGGGATATTATATATACCATTAGGAAGAATGGGGGTGTGAACCAAACCCAAGGGGTTGGAGACTGTGTCTTGTATATGCATGTATGATTTTATGCGGGTACACCTTTTGTACTGGTACCTCAAGAGCAGTGGGGTATGAAAATACCTTTCAAACCCTCATCCAAACAATAGCCACTAGCTTTAAATTGACTGACTGCTGGATATGTGGGGGACCCAAACAATTCACACGATGGCCCTGAGTACTTGTCCCTTTATTTCCAGCCTGGATATTGAGTAATAGATCAGTTGTACATGATGGTACAGGATTTTGGTCAGATCAGGAGGAACATCAGTGGAAACTAACTAATGCTGTCCCAGGAGGACATTGTTTAAATCAAACAGGCACAAGGGCCTTGGATGGGAGAAAGTAAATGCGAATGGACTTTTACCCACCGGCCAGAGAAGGTAGCTATTATAGATTGTAGTAAATATAAAAATAGATAGAATAAAACAAGTATTGTTTGTGACGATGGGTCAGTGATTAAATGTTCTCATCAACATGCAGTAAAAGGTAGTGAAGAATGCTTGAGGGAATTTAGAAAGAAACCAACTTTTCAAACACCCTGAGATTTATGGAGATGTTTAAGATTAAATAGTACAAAGTCAGGTACTGCTAGTACTGTAATGAGATGGAAGTGGGAAAATAGTAATGGAACTATTAGAAAAATGTTTGGTAACTTTTGGAGTAATATAGATTTTACTGGGGAAAATGATTGTAATTGCACTTAGATGCCTGAAAAGCAACTTTGGAAGTGTAATTCAAAAACCATGAAAGGGGGACTGTTAGGCCCATGGGATATTATATATTTCCCACCCTCAACAGGAGTTTTTATCTTCTGGCATGAGAAAAGCCCAGCTTTAAGGGATTTATTGGATTTGTGGCCAGATGGCATATATTCACCTCCCAAGAAATTGGACTGGGAGTTGTTATGCAAGTACAATAAGGCCCAAGTTTTTCTTCCTTCCAGAAGATGGTGACAAACAATTAGGAATACGACTAGTATAGATACTTCTCTGATTCAAACAGGTGATGCTAATGGATGGGGAAATACATGGCTCCCAGAAAGAATCATCAAAGAGTATGGGCCAGCTACATGGGCTCAGGATGGAAGCTGAGGGTATAGGACACTAATATATATATATATATATATATATATATATATATATATATATTAAATAGGCTAATTAGATTACAAGCAGTTCTGGAGATAACAACTAACCACACTTCTCAGGCTTTTGATTGCTAGCTGATCAAGTCACTCAAACACAAGAAACTGTTTTACAGCATCGACTAGTTTTAGATTATTTGCTAGCAGATGAAGGAGGAGTCTGTGGAAAATTAAATTTATCCCCTTGTTGCATGCAAATTGATGATAATTGGCAAGTGGTAAAAAAAATATTGCAGAATAGTTCATGTGCCTGCACAGGAGTGGAAATCCCCTTTTTCTAATAGTTGGTGGTCCTGATTTGATGGTAGCTGGTGGAAACAACTTTTATGGTATGGACTAATTGCAAACAGTGGTATTATATTGTTACCATTATGTTTACTCTGTATAATTACATTAATAACCAGAATAGTTCAACGTTCGCTATCGAAATTATTGCATCGAGAGGATGCTATTAAGGTGATGATCCTCCAGAAAAGAGGCTGGAGGGTGCTGGAAGGAGATAATTCTGATAGTGAACTTGACAAACAATGTGTAAGTCTGTTAACTGACTTTGAGCAATGTGTAAGTTCTCCATAGACAATATGATAAAAATCATTTACATATTAGAAGGGTGAGCTGTGTGTGTGTATAGTTGAAGAACTTCCAGCAGCTGCGTGTAGTAAAGATAAGGCGAAGAACTTCCAGCAGCTGAACTTCCAAGGACATTTAACTTCCTCTTCTGTATCTTTAGTTTCTCTATCTTTAGTTTCTCTGTGACCTGTGTGAGTATGTTGAGTGGTAGCCAACATGTACTTAGATTTTAGCCATATGTATTTAACCTCAAATGATGACATTTATCACTGTTCAAGTTACCAACATCTGGCCAATTAGTTGCCTGATGTATGGTTCCTCCCTGAACTAGGAATCTGCTGTTTTTGGCATGAATAACATCCAATTAAGGGGGGGGAGGGGAACCTATCTCTTAATGTTCTCCAACTCATGATGTAATCCTTTGTATCTAAAACCTATAAAAATTGTATACCTTATCCGCTTCTTTAGCCCTACTACCATAAGCTCTCTCTCTTTCCCTCCTCACAGTGGAATTGCTCATTCTCATGAGAATTAATTAAATAAACAACTTTTCTGCTTTTTACTTTGAGAGGTCTCTGAGTAATCATTTTTGGATAGGATCTCTATCCCTCACAATACTTATGGAATCTCATTATTAGTATACACTAATCTTCTCTCCCACCTAATAGACTCTATACATTGGTAGAATAGTATGTTCCATTATTATTATTACAATTTTAGCCTTCCATTGAGCAAAAGTTAGGATTATTCTTGCTTTTGCCTTTTCATTCAATAAATGTTTCATGTACAGTAAAGCAAACAAAGATTGCATTAACTTTTTTGGCTAAGATATTATACTATTAATTCATATTGAGTTTGCAGTCCACTAAATCTCCCAGGCCTTTTTTCATACAAATGTTGTCTTGCCAATTTGACTTCATCTTGTAATTGTGAAATAGATTTTTTGAAACCTAAGTGTAAGACAACATTTTATCTTTGCTTGAACCCAATAGTCTAGCCTGTCAAAATCTTTTTGAATCATAGCTGCAAGTTAATTAATCCCTACCAAAGTTGTGACATCTTCGAATTTAAGTATCATGCTATCTTCAACCAAGTCATGAATCTATATTTGTGTGTGTGGAAACACACACACACACACATTTATATGATATATGCAGATGTGTATTATAGCAAATTATATAAGCCACGGGTGGCGCATTTGCTGACCTTTGATCTTTTTATTTCTGTTATTATTACCAGCACATAACCATCATATCAAAACAAGAAAAGGAAAGGGAAAAAAAATTCAGAGAACTGAGATAATTTCTATCTTAACTTTGGCCTCTGATTCTAATTTTTTTATTTTTATAATTTTATTTATTTCATTTAACTTCTATCTTTCTCACTTACCTCAGTTGTAAAATAAATATAATAGTAATATAACAACTATAAATAATAACAATGATAATTAAATATAAGAATAGCCCTAGGTAATGTGTCATATTGAATAGAGAACCACATCTTTAATAAAAGGCTAAAAAGATTTATATGATCTGAAGAAAAGATAGTATGAAAAAAAAAGATAGTATGAAACCAACTTCTTAAACTATGGTTCATAACCTCATATGGAGTTTTGGACCTGAATGTGGGAGTGATGAAATTATGATTTTTTTTTAACCAATAAATGTTTGATTTATATGTCTATTGTACATATATATATATATATATATATATATATATCCCAGGATCATGTAAAAATTTCTCAGGTGAAAAGGGGTTCTAGTGAAAAAAATTTAAGAAGCCTTGGGATAGAGAACTGGCCCAGAGTCAGGTACATTTAGGTTTAAGCTTTGTCTCTTACACATAATGCCTAGGTGACCCTGGGTAAATCACTTAATTTTTCTCTGTTCTAGTCAACTCTTTAAAACTTTAAGTTGCAAAGGTGCCAGCCTACATCGATTGAGAGAGTTTTCTCATCTGAATTCCCTATGTCAAACAAAGGATCAGTACTTAATCTTATCCTTATAATCGCAACTGACATTTATATATCATTCTATGACTTACAAAGCTCTTTAAATAGATGATCTCATTTGATCTATATGTAATCTGAATCCTAGACTCTCCTCCGACAGAGATCAATACGCCTTGCCTGCATGAAGGGCCAGAGAAAAGAGCTGAGTCTCTTTGGATTCTCTTTGAGTCTTTTTGGTCTCTGGATTTTCTAAAAGTCTCTTTGACTCTGTCTCTTTGGGTTCTGGTGCTTCTGGCTATAAGGAGAGAAGATGGACAATACCATCCCACTTCAGATTGCTGAAGGAAAAGCCTCTAGAAACAAGCTGACGAGAAGAGCTCCCCTTCTTCATGTTCCTATCCTTAGCTTGATATTCTAGAGACCCCAAAAAGTTTCCCCTAGAGTGAAAATTAAAACTTTCTTTCTTGGTTGCATTGACTTACCTTGCTTCCAAAGGGAGAGGTCCTTCAACTCTATATTGTCTGATAAATATTCTCCTTTGTATAATTTTTGATTTCTGTTTTGCTGTCAATCTGGATAATGGTTCCTACATGTGTTCATGGTGGAATTGGTATTTGATGGATTAAAAGACAAACCCAGATATAAAGTTTGGGTCCTACCTTCTAATTAAGAAATATCATCAGACATTCGCCTGAAACTGAAAACCATATCCCCATAACTAATAATATTTAAAGAAATAGAGAGATATAATTCTAGCTCACTATCCTCTCTCTGAGAAAAGCCAACTGGCCAAGTTTCTGGTTCCAAACCTCCTGCTTCCCCTACCTGCAGAAAATAGTCTCCTTTGGAAAAGGGTGAGCAGAGAAAAAAACTAAAGATGTCTATTTTGCCTCCCTTTGAGCCACCCACCCCATCCTATAAGAGTGGCAGCACTCATTACATACATTTCAGTAAGAAACCATTAAAATTATATTCTTAAAGAACCTAGGCTGTTAAGGGGATTTACTTGGCATCGAGTTTCTTGAAGTTGTCATAGTATCTGTGACCCAGAAGGAGGCAGTAGAGTCATAAATTGAGGATCTTGGATGGGACTTTTTATACCTGTATGTTCTATAAAGGCAAGTTCTGACTAGATAATCATCCAATTCAATTAAATTCAGTTCAGCTCAGTTCTGCTTAACTCAGCTCAGCTGAGATCTTGTTGCTGGTCTCAAGTGCAATCCAAAAAAAAAAAATTAGTATGAAAGAGAGGGAGGTTTGTAGGAGGCTTGGTATACAGAGATAAAAAGGACAAGGTTTGTAAACTCCAAGTGATTATAGTATATTCATGTGTATAAGATTTACACAAATAAAGCACAGAGCCCGGATCAAGTAGTCAGTGAGCCAAGACCTAGTCAGGAGCCAACGGAAATAAAACTGGAAAGAGGAAAACAAAGCTAAAATTTATAAATCTGAGACAGATCTAAGAAAGGGTAGTCCAGGTTAGAAAGCTGGCAACAGGCAGAGGCAATTGATGCTGAATATCTTTATGAAGTTACTTTGTAAAGAAAGATGACATAAAGCAGCTTCCTCACACTTACTCCAACAAAGATGTTAAGATTTTACCTCAGTGAATAATGATCAATAAATCCAATTAGAAAAAAAAAAAAAGGGTAAGAGGTGAAAAATTGGAACAAGAGGTTTGGCAATTGTTAATGATGTAAAGTTACCCATGTATATATCTTGTAAATAAAAGGCTATTAAATTTAAAAAAAAAAAAGAAAAAAAAAGAAAAAAAAAACAAAATAAATTAAAATAAATAAATAAATAAATAAATAAAAATAAATAAAAAACAAACAAACAAACAAAAAAATAAATCCAATTAGAAACTATAGTATGTGACATCAGTGCCATGAGTGCACAAAAAAATCATTGAGAAATCCATGGACAATAAGAAATGGGTCCTGTCACCAAGATCCGGGCAAGCAAGCCTTCCCAGCACAATCAGATCTGTATGTGGAAAGTCATAAACAGTAAGAGTGGAGGATTTATCTGAGAAAGTCAGAAACCCAAGGTATAGACCTTGGAAGTCACCTGGAGTAGCCATGTAACCAATGCAGTGACCAGTTCAAATTAGAGATACTTAATCCAGAATATTCCAGGATTTATAGACACCTGTCCTGAATTACAGTCAAAAGCACAGAAAATTCAGCCTTCTCATCCTTAAGGATTCAGGGGATTTTTGAGAAGTAGCTCTAATATCAGTGTCTTCTTTTTTCAGATTTGATGTTAGAATGGAATGAAGTACTTGAAAATCATTGTACAGTTAAGAAATGGAGGTTTATCTTGCCTTAATATACAAAGGATCTGCAATGAAGAGATACGGACAATTTTTGCTGATATGCCATTCTGTAGTCCTGTACAGAAATAGATTTTTACATAATTCAATTTGCCTCCAGACATGAGGAAGAAAGGGAGGGAAGTAGAAAGGGGGGCACATGCCTGGGGAGGAAGGGGACTGGCACATGATTCAAGGACATATAGAATTGGGGGCCCAGAACAAAGAAACTAGAGCAGAAAGAGGAGCATTCAGTATAGGGATCAGCCATGTGAGGGGCTGGACAGAACCAAGAAGAACAGGGGTTGGGGGGACCATACGCTTGGGAGATGGACAAGGATATAGACAGAAAAGGGCAGGCAACACAGGTGCTGGGGACGGAGGCAGAACTAGATTGCAGGCAGTGAACATGGGAGAGTGTGTGGAATGGGGCGAAGTTTTCTTGCTGCTAGTCTCAAACCACGCCTGGATTCAGGAACTGGACCAACAGTATCTTCCTCTAGATATATGTCTTCTGATTTCACTTGAAAAGATTTTATTTTTTTTTAGACTTTCTTTTTTGATGAGGGAATGGGAAGCTGGGGAGAAGTTGGGGTGCATAAGCAGATAGACAGGAGAGGAAAGAAAGTATAGTACTATACAATGAAGTTAACATAGTATTTTTTGGAATACAGATTTTTAAATTAAAGCTTTTTATTTAAAAGTATATGCAAAGATCATTTTCAACATTCACCCTTGAGCTCCAAGATTTTTTCCTCCTTTCCTCCCATCCTAGATGGCAAGTAATCTGTTAAATATGTGCAATTCATCTATACATATTTCCACAATTACCATGCTGCACAGGAAAAATCAAATCAAAAAGGAAAAAAATGAGAAAGAAAACAATGCAAGTAAACAACAATAAAAAAATGAAAATACTATGTTGTGGTCCATACTCAGTGCCCCTTTTTCTGCGTGCAGATGGCTCTCTTCATCACAAGATTTGGAACTGGTCTTTATCATCTCACAGTTCAAAAGAGTCACATCTGTCAGAATTGATCATCATATAATCTTGCTATTGTTATATACAATGTTCTCCTGGTTCTGCTCATGTCACTTAGCATCAGTTCATGCAAGTCTCTCCAGGCCTCCCTAAAATCATCTTGCTGATCATTTCCTGTAGAACAATAATATTCCATTACATTCATATACCATAATTTATTCAGCCATTCTCCAAATGGTGGGCATCCGTACAGATGGGTCCTTATTCCTCTTTTGTCCTCTCTGGGATACAGACTCAGAAGAGACATTGCTGGATCAAAGGATATGCACAGTTTGATAGCCCTTTGTACATAATTCCAAGTTGCTGTCCAGAATGGTTGAATTAGTTCACAACTCCACCAAAAATGTATTAGTGTCCAGTTTTCCCACATCCCCTCCAACATTCATCATTATCTTTTCCTGTCATCTTAGCCAATCTGAGATGTGTGTAGCGATACCTCAGAGTGGAATCCAGATTTCTCTTTTTTTTTTCTTTTAGTTGTTACATTTATTTTTTAAGCTTTTTTATTTTTAAAACATATGCACAGATAATTTTTCAACATTGACCTTTGCATTGCCTTGTGTTTCAGATTTTCCCCTTCTTCCCCCTACTCCCTCTCTTAGAAGGCAAGCAATCCATTATATGTTATACTTGTTAAAATATATGTTAAAATTAAAACCCCTCAATTAAATACCAAATTTGACATTCTGAAAATAAAAGACTAAAAATAGAAAATAAGAAAGCTTGAATTAATAAATAAAACTGAGCTGATTTTATGAAAAAAAAACAACAAAATAGATAAACCCTTTGTTAATTTGATTAGAAAAAGGAAAGAAGATAATCAAATTGTTAGTCTCAAAAATGAAAGGGGAAAACTTTCTACCAATGAAGAGGAAATAAGAGCAATAATTAGGAGTTATTTTGCCCAACTATATGTCAATAAGTTTGATAATCTAAGTGAAATGGAGAAATATCTACAAAAATATAGATTGCCCAGGTTAACAGAAGAGGAAATAAATCACTTAAATAATCACATTTTAGAAAAAGAAATAGAACAAGCTATTAATCAACTCCCTAAGAAAAAATCTCCAGGGCTAGATGGATTTTACATGTGAATTCTACCAAACATTTAAAGACAGTTAATTCCAATACTACATAAACTATTTGAAAAAATAGGGATAGAAGGAGTCTTACCAAATGCCTTTTATGACACAGATATGGTGCTGATAACTAAACCAAGTAGGGTGAAAACAGAAAGAAAATTATAGACCAGTTTCCCTAATGAATATTAATACAAAAATCTTAAATAAAATATTAGCAATGAGATTATAGGAAGTCATCCCTGGGATAACATACTATGAACAAGTAGGATTTATACCAGGAATGCAGAGCTGGTTCAAGTATTAGTATAATTTACTATATCAATAACCAAACTAACAAAAATCATATGATTATCTCAATAGATGCAGAAAAAACATTTGATAAAATCCAACACCCATTTGTATTAAAAACACGAGAGAATATAGGAATAAATGGACTTTTGCTTAAAATGATCAGTAGTATCTATTTAAAACCATCAGCAAGCATCAGATGTAATGGTGACAAAACAGAACCATTCTCAATAAGATCAGGAGTGAAACAAAGTTGCCCACTTTCACTATTACTATTCAATATTATATTAGAAATGCTAGCTTCAGCAATTAGAGAAGAATAAGAGATTAAAGGAATCAGAGTAAGTAATGAGGAAACCAAATTATTACTCTTCGCAGATGATATGATGGTATACTTCGAGAACCTTAGAGAATCAACTAAAAAACTACTAAAAACAATTCACAACTTTAGCAAAGTTGCAGGATACAAAATAAATCCACATAAATCATCAGCATTTTTATATATTGCCAACAAAGTCCAGCAGCAAAAGATAAAACAAATGTTAAATCCAATATGTGTAAACAAACATATTTATACAATTCTCTTGCTGCACAAGAAAAATTATGATTCACATTCAGTTCCCACAATCCTCTCTCTGGGTGCAGATGGCTCTCTTCATCACAAGATCATTGGAATTAGCCTAATCATTTCATTTTTGGAGAGAGTCACGTCCAGCAGGATTGATCATTGTATAATACTGATATTGCCATGTACAATGATCTCCTGGTTCTGTTTATTTCACTTAGCATCAGTTCATGTTAAGTCTCTCCAGATCTCTCTAAAACCATCTTCCTGATTGTTTCTTATAGAACAATAATGGAATCCAGATTTCTTTTAAGGATTCTTTATGTAAAGTCAAGTTTCTGTAATTCAGATTTACCTGAATTGAGAATTGTGTGTATGGTACTTTGCTTCCCTAGAAGGGGCTTTCCTCATGCACATATGGAAACTGATTCTATCATCAAGGCAGATAATCGAAAAGGACATGGTGACTTCCATGATCTTCAGAAGTCCACCACCAAGAGATAGACAGAGTTCATGTGGTTGAATTTTAATACCATTAAGTAACCAGGGAAGCCATGGTGAATCAAATCCAAAGGACAAGATTAATTTCCTTTTAGGAAAGAGTAACCCCAGTCCCAGGGGAAAAAAGGAAGCTTATCTGTACCCTATCTGTAGTGTATGTTTGTGGGGGGGGGGGGGGGGGAAGGAGGAAGCTGCATCAAGACAACAAGGGTCAATTTGGTCCCAGGACTGCCTATCATAGGAGTCTAACCATAACCAGTGAGGTGGAAGTTAGCACAGAAAGCCAGATGACCTTGGGTCCCAAGGAAAGGAAACAAGATAGAAGTCCCCTCTCCCTTCCCTCCCTCTCTCCTTCTTTTTTTCCCCCCCCCCCTCCCCCCCCCCCCCCCCCCCCCCCCCAATACAGAATTATCTTTTTAAGGCTTGTTCATAAAGATTTTGAAAGTGTCCTTGTACTGCTTCTGACCCACCATGTGAGCAATTGCCTTATTCAAGTTCTGTATAAATTGTTTTGGGTAAATGTAAATTTGGCATTCAAACAACCTGGCCAGACCATTAAGAGTTGGACTTTGTACAGCAGTTTAAAATTCTTGGCAGTTCAGCTTCAATAGTTCTGTAAACCTTCAGTTTGGTAGTCAGCCTAATATCTTTTCTCTCCCACACTTTTCTTCAGAATCTCTCTTAAAGCTGAGCTAGCTCTCTGACAATGCATGAGTTACCCCCATCACTATGTGGATATCCCTGGAAAGTATATTACACCAAAGTGAGTTTATCCACAGTATTCAAAATTTCTTTATTTCCTATAATTGATAGTTCCACATATAGATATTGCTGTGCTGGTTAGTGGAGAAACTTTTTTTTTTTTTTTTTTTTTTTGATATAAACTAGTGAATCTAATCTGTTGCTTTAGCATTATCTGCTTAATAAATAATTGGTTGATTGATTTCCCACCTATAGGTTTATAGTGTAAAGGCTCTCCCTACCTACTGTGCACCACACCATGTTCCAAGGTCAAATTCCAGATGTCTTCCTAACTTTCAGAAAAACTGGAAGAATCATGGCAGACAGAAGCTTCTGAGCTCTGAACAGAATTCCATCTTCATTGTCCTCAGGTGAGATAAAAATAAAATGGAAAGCTAGACCAGTGACCTCAATTTCCTGATCTGGTTGAAGCTTGATCTGAAGGATGGGCTATGTATACCTGGACCCTGGGATATCTCTATAGTACAGGAATTAGTCCCTTCTCATTCCCTTCTTCCTGAACAACTTGAATATGGGAAGCTGAAGACACTGTACTTCCCACCTTGAAAATCTCAAAAGGAAGCTTTGTAGCTTCCAAAAGGAAGGATTTACTTAATGAAAGACATCTCCTCCATTAAATGTACCTAACTCCTGCTATATCTCAATCTGTGAAATGTCAAGCCAGCCTCACCTCAGTAAATTACCTGCAGCAGATATCTGGGTTATCCAGTTCCCAAAATACTAAGGAAAGGAAAGGACAGAGTCTACACTTGTTCCTAGACTACAAGGGCTGGCTGTCTAGTCCCACCTCAGAAATAAGAGTAAGTAGATTGATGTAGGACCGTTGAAGTTTCCCTAAAAGCCTTGTTAAACACTTGCAAATTGTGGTTCCCCCCAGCCCATAAAACTTTTCTTTCCATCAACACCATTAACCCATCTTTCTTCCATTACAAGTCTTAGCTCTAAAATTCTTTGGAAGGGCTGGGGGCTGAGTTGGAGAGTATTTGTAGTGTGCTTTCTAGAGCCCCACGTTGGACTACCAAAATGTAGTGTTCGGACCAGCTCTCTGGAGGATCTTGGTACCAGCCCAAGTCCTTGGTCTTAGAGGAGGAGTGATGAGGCAAGGACCCACATGGATGATCAAACATGGTGTCCATTTATTCCAAGTTCTCTCAACCCTAAATACCTTAGTACAATTATGTACTAAGTACAATATACTAGGCATGTGCTCACTCTAGTATGATTACCTCACTACAACACACTTTGCATATGCTAGCTATAAAGCACCCTGCTATTATTATATAAATGCCTCTTTTACTGTATCTGTAGCACCACAATTCAAAAGCACTGATTCTGAGATGCTCAGCTTTCCTTATAGTCTAAGCCATATATTATTCTGCAAAAGCCAAAGATTTGACTATACAGACCTTTGTTGACAAGGTGATATCTCTGCTTTTTAGTAGTGTCCAGAGTTGCCATAACTTTCCTTCTAAGGAACAAGCATCTTTTAATTTCATGGCTGTAGTCTTGTGATCTTTGAGCCCCAAAATATAAAATCTTGCATTCTTCCATTTCTTTTCCCTCCATTTGTCAGGAAGTGGTGGGACCAAATTGCCAAGATCTTAGTTTTTTTTTTTTTTTATATTTGGCTTCAAGCTATTTTTTACATTCTCTTCTTCACTTTATATCATGAGTGTTATCATCTATCTGAGATTGTTATTTCTCCTGCTTTTAATTTGTCCAACCTAGCATTTTGCATAATGTGCACAAGTTAAATAAACAAGGTGACAATATGCAACCTTGTCATACTCCTTTTCCAGTCTTAAACCAAGAGGTTCCATGTCCAGTCCTAACTGTTGATTCTTAGTCTCGGTACAGGTTTCTTGGGAAGATAAATAAGATGATCAGATACTACTATCTTAACTTGAGGACTTGCCACATTTTGCTATGATTCATATAGTCAAAGACTGTAGTGTAGTCAATGAAGCAGTAAATGATTTTTTTTCCCTTTTTCTAGAACTCCTTTGCTTTCTCCAAGAATATTGGAAATTTGGTTTCTAGTTCCTCTGCCTCTTTGGAAACTATCCAATGCTTCTGGTAATTCTTAGTTAATATACTGCTGAAGGCTAGTTTGCAATATCTTAAATATAACTTTGCTAACATGTGAAATAGGTACAATTCTTTGGTAACTTGAACATTCTTTGCCATTGCCCTAGATTAAGACTTAAGTGATCATTTCTAATTCAGTGGCCACTGTTTCCCAAATTTGCTGGCATTTTGAGTACAGCACTTTAACAGCATTATTTTTTAGAATTTTAAATAGCTTAGTTGGAATTCCATCATCTCCACTAAGGTTTGATTTTAGTGTTGTCTATGAAGTTTTTTTTTTTTTTTTTTTTTTTTTTTTTTTTGGCAAAGACACTGGTTTGCTATTTCCTTCTCCAGAATTCTTTTGTCAGAATTTTTCACTATGACCTGTCTGACTTGTATAACTCTTATAGCTTCATTAAGCTTAAAAAACCCCTCCACCACAAGACAGTTGTGGAATAGATTCCTTACTTTGTTAAATGAAGAAGCCCTGAGTAATCTCAAAAGCCCAGAATCAAGCTATCAGAATAAGAACACTAGTAAACAGTACAAAGTCCTTTCCCCACTAGCCTCCAGTTAGTGTGAATGAACCATATATTTTAATGTAATATCAACATATTTTTTTTCTTTTAATACCAAAATAATTCAGACTTCTCTGGTATGAAGGGAGGATCAAAAAAAATTTACACGTTTTTTCCTGATTAAGGGGCCCAGGCTCCTAACTCTGAGATGTAAAAGGGATAACTGTACTGGATTTGAGGGATTCTATACACACGATATAGCTTTCTAATCTGCCATTGCAACTCTTCAGTCTCTTAACCACTTTTACTACTGTCTCCTCCTGAGAGTCTTTACACTTTCAGGTTGGAAATTCCCCTGGATTGATACCACTCATAACCCCACTAAGTTAGCAAGGTTCTACTGAGTCTTTCTGCTGAAAGACTAGATAGTCACAGAGGAACAAGAGGCAGCTAGCTGCACTAAAACTTCTTCAGTTACGTGTTCCATGCATGGGTGCTAAATGATGAACACTCTAAAACAGGTAAGTAGTTGCAGGTCCTATCACTTCTTCAACTGAACAGGGTTGGAAAAGAATGACAGGATAAAGCCAAAGCTCCTCTGGCAGAAGAAATAGAAAATGAGGAACTCATTATTATGAGGGGGAAGGAAGTAATAATCAAAGACTAAAGTCTATACTTGAATGGTCAACTGTGTTCTTATTCCAGATCTGATCTCTGACATTTTCTAGTCTAATCTGGAGTCTCAGTTTGTCTATGTCTAAAGTGGGCATAACTGACCACTTTCCTCAGGGAAGAAAATTATGAACTTAATCTTTCCACAAACAAACTTTGTGAAAGGGAAGGCCTTTGGGGATGGACAAATTCCGAGACTTGAGGACATTCGGTCCAGAACTGGACAGAATGTAGCTTGCAGCCTAAGCTTGTAAAAGAGGAATTTTGGTACCTAAGACTATTGAGAATGAAGAAGCATGTGGAGATGCGCAAGGAAGTGGAGCTGGTGGGAGATGTAGGAATGGACAGGTGGCAATATCTAACATATGTGTGGAGTTGGGAACAAGTTCTAAGGGGGGCAAAAAAAGGATGGAGAAATCGGCTGTGAAATGTGTACTAAACTTATTTTCCTCGACCCTTCAACTCCAGCTCCAAGCCTAACCTTAGACAGGGTAGGCGCAGGCAGGGGCACGAGGCGAGGCTAGTGGCAGGATGTGGTAAAACAGAGAGAAGGGTTAGGGCGTCTATAGGACTCCGGAGTTCGGACATTTTCTCTTGGTACTTTGGGGAGCACAGTAGTTGAGGCTGTGACTCGGAAAGCGGACGCCGCAAGGGAGAAGTCTCTTCTCCGGCCCTATGAAGAGCGGCCTACGTGGCACTTCTCGGGCCGCGGGGGCTCCGCTCCCATCGGATTCTCGGCTTCGGAACAAGGGATACAAAGGCACAGGCAGCCTCCACCTCCCACCCCCGGTTCGCGGCAGTGCAGTGCGAGTCCTGCCTCAGCCACCTAGCTTGGCCAAGGCTCTTAAAACCTTCCTGGGCTTCAGTTTTCTTATCTGTAAAACTGAAGGCGAGATTTCAGAATTCGTTGATTCGGAGCAGGACTCTGAGGCCATTGGGCCCCCCTGATTTACAGATGAGGAAACTAAAGGTCAGGGCTACAAAACTACCAGTGTGAGGCAGAATTTTAGCGTTTTTCCTACTATACTAAGCCCTGTACCAGCCCCAGACCCTATGATCTAGGTGCGCCATCATTTCATGTTTATCACTAAACTGTTTTCCCAGCTAGGAAAGGGCTCAGGTACCGGAGAGGAAGAAAGGTTGGATAGTTCCTTTCTTCCCTCCCCCTAATCAGTAGGTTTTAACGAGCTCCCCCTCCATCCTGTCCCTCCCCTTTTTCCCCACATCTTTTTTGGCGTGCTGATAGTCTTACCTTCCTCCCTCCTCCGAGCCTTGGAATCTCCCTCCCTTCAGTCCCCATACTACGAACGGCGTTACTTGGGTAGCTCAAGGCTGGGAGAAATTGACTCTAGGGTACTATAAACCAGTAAAAAATAAAACACTTGAACTTGAGTGTTGTTACTTCTTCCTTCTCTCTTCAAACTGAGATTCTCTCCCCCACCCTCCCCCTTTCAAGTACAACTGTTTGGATAATGAGGTGACCAGCGATGCTTGAGCCACCTGATCATGTCGGCTGAGAGTGTTGAATATTGATGGTCAGAGGGAGGGGTGACATTGTAGGATACGAAGTCGTTTATATTGTTAGTCTAGGAAGTGGCCACGTGCTTTGTCATGAATGGGATGGCAGAGAGAAACACGTGGTCATATTTGACTAGATTCACTCCCCTTGCTATGGACAGCACAGAAACAAGCCTAAAGAAAGTTGCCCTACTCATCCCTTTTCACAGGATTTAGGCCAGAGATTACACCACAGCGCCTGCTGTCCAGCGAGATCGGACAATTCTGGCTCACGGTTTTATAAAAACATATTTGGATTTCTTAATTGATTTTTGGAAGATAAACGTTCACTTAAGCCACTAGGTCATGCTTAAATTATTTTTTAATGGAATGAAACTTGAATTGTAGGATAAAATAGAAGCCTTGTGGGTTGGTTTTTTTTCTCTTTTAGTGTTTTTGTAGAAACCCTGAATTGTGCTTTTAAACCGATCATTATTACTTTGACTCACTTTTACCCGATGGATCTAAGCTGCTCCTGATTAATGGCAGAATGTGAGTAGTGGGAATAGTAGCTGCTGCTTCCCTCCTGTTTACAGCTGGCAGAGCTTTTGGACAGAAGGAAGAATCTCCTTGCTCTCTCTTACATGTATTCAAATACATTTATATTTGGCTCTTAAAAGTGAAGCTTCTTCATTTCAATAAAATCAGAAATGATTGTTAATAACATTGTTCATTATTATTATTTTTGTAAAATAACCAATAGTATCTGAATGGACTGGCTGGAGGTGACAAATGATACTGATATTCTTATGTGTTTAAGTGGAAAGTTGAAACCAGCAATAGAAAAATTGCTTTGTGTTAAAACTGCATGTTAAATACAAGTCTTAGACTCTATAGCTAAACCTAACAATTCTATGAGAAGTTTTATCATTTGAAAAAATGTCTGGGCAATTTGCATGCTGAGAGGTAATGAGGAGAAGGATGGGGTTGGGAGATGGCCTACCAAGACTAGTAATCTTAATCAGATCTTGCAGCCATCGTCATTCCTGCCTTTACTCTGAGTGACCACTGCTTGTGCAGTTTCCTTGAATTGTCAAGCTTAACCCACAAGCTAATGAAATCAGTCTTTGTGTGTCTTCTTTCACAATAAGACTAATATGGCAATAAAGTAAGAAATGAAGCAAAGAAGGCCCTCTTTTGTCTAGTGAAAAAAAAAATCAGTTTGGGCAGGGGAGACTTTCCAGGTTGCTGGTCAAAACAGAATCCACCCACTTTTGCATAGCAGTGGCAATACAGAGTGGATTTTCCCCGGAGTTGAGGGAAAGAGAAAAAACATTTGGAACTCAATTTAAAAAAAAGATGAGTCAGTTCCCCAATTGGTAAATGGTCAAAGGATACAAACAGGTAGTTTTCAAATGAAGAAATTAACTATCTACAATCATATGAAAAAAATGTTCTAAATCACCATTGAATGGAGGAATGCAAAATAGCATAACTCTGAAGTACTATCTCAAACCTATCATATTGTCTAAAAAGAAAATTATAAATATTGCAGGAAAAGTAGGAAAACTGATACTTATTGATGAAGTTGTGAACTGATTTAACCATTTTGAATAGTATTTTATTTTTCCAATTACATGAAAAGATAGTTTTCAACTATGTGATATAGGTTTATACTTGTACAATCATTTTTATTTTGTTTTAATATTTTTATTTTCCCCAGTTACATGTAAAACAATTTTCTTACATTTATTTTTAAAATTTTGAGTTCCAGATTCTCCCCCTTTCTTCCCACAGTCCCCATTGAGAAGACCAATGTGAAGTTATACAAAACATTTCCTCAAATTCATATTGCAAAAAAGCCCCGTAACCACCCCCACCAAAAAAAAAAATTCTCAAGAAAAAAAAAGTTTAAAAAAAGTATGTTTCAGTTTGTATTCAGACACAATCAGTTCTTTCTCTGGGTATGAACAGCAATTTTCATCATAAGTCTCTCAGAATAGTTGTGGATATTACTGAGAATAGCAAAATCATTCAGAGCTGATCATCCCACAAGTTTGCTATTACTATGCTCACAGGACACAGGACACAATACATTTCACTTTGCTTAAGCTCATAGAGGACTTTCCAGGTTTTTCTGATAGCATCCTGCTCATTCTTTTTTATAAAACAATAATATGTCTTCATAATCACATACTCCAATTTATTCAGTGATTCCCCAATTGATAGACATCTTTGAGAAAAGTGCTGCTATACATGTTTTTATACATATAAGTTCTTTTCCTTTTTTTAAAAATGTCTTTTGGGATTCATGCCTAGTAATGGTATTGTTAAGTCAAAGGATATGCATCTTTTGGTAATTTTCAGATCAAGGAATGGCTCTTTTTTTTTTCCTAGTAGCATTTTATTTTTCCAAATATATGTAAAGATAGTTTTTAACATACATTTTTGTAATACTGTGTTCTAAATTTTTCTTCTTTTTTCCCTACATAAGCAATCTGATATAGGCTAATTGTGTGCAATCCTTTTAAACATACTTTCATATCTGTCATGTTGTGCAAGAAAAATAAGATCAAAAGGGAAAAAAACCACAAGAAAGAAAACAAACAAAAAGGGTAAAAATACTTTGATCCAAATTCAATCTCCATAGTTTTCTCTCTGGATGTGGATGGCATTTTCTATCCCAGATCAATTGGAATTGCCTTGAATTATCATATTGTTGAGAAGAGCCAAGTCCACCACAATTGATCATCACATAATTTTGTTGTTACTGTGTACAATGTTCTTCTGGTTCTGCTCACTTCACTCAGCATTAGTTCATATAATTCTTTACAGGCTTTTCTGAAATCAACTCATCATTTCTTATAAAACAATGATATTATATTATCTTCATATACCATTACTTAATTTAGCCATTCCCCAACTAATGGGAATCCACTCATTTTCCAGTTCCTTGCCACTACAAAAAAAAAAAAAGATACTACAAACATTTTTGTACATATTTGTCTTTTTCCCTTTTTTTACTGTGTTTTTGGGACACAGCAGTGAGATCTCTGGATCAAGGGGTATGCATAATATTATAGCCTGTATGCCCAGTATTATAGTCCTTTGGGCACTGAAATTCAAAATCTTATAAAAGTATGTACTATCTTTACATATAATTGGGAAAAAAAATACTATTAAATGTGTGTGTAGGAGAATGTTGGCCATCAACACTCACCCTAACTTTGCCACTCAACTTTGATGACACTAAAAGAGAGAGTGAGGCTGATGACTTTGTGATGACTTAAATATAATTAATATACCAGTCAAAACATCACCCATGATATCATTGGTTCTAACAACCCTAATTCTCCAACTCCAATCCTAACCAATCCTCCAACTCTAACACTAACCTAAACCTTAATCTTTAATCCCACCAAATTTAACCAATTTAGTTATTAAGGAAAAACTAAACTTACTGAGGAATAAGGATCCCAGAGATCCAGAGGTGCCAATCAAAAAAAAGGATTTGGCCAAGGATTTGATTTTTTTTTTATAACTTTTTATTGATAGAACATATGCATGGGTAATTTTTTACTACATTATCCCTTGAACTCACTTCTGTTCTAACTTTTCCCTTCCCTCCCTTCACACCCTCCCCTAGATAGTAGGCAGTCTTATACATGTTAAATATGTTATAGTATATCCTAGATATAATATATGTGTACAGAATCTTACAGTTCTCTTGCTGCACAAGAAGAATTGGATTCAGAAGGTAAAAATAACCTGGGAAGAAAAACAAAAAATGCAAACAGTTCACACTCATTTCCCAGTGTTCCTTCTCTGGGTGTAGCTGATTCTGTCCATCATTGATCAATTGGAAGTGAATTTCATCTTCTCTTTGTCGAAGAGATCCACTTCCATCAGAATACATCCTCATACAGTATTGTTGTTGAAGTGTATAATGATCTCCTGGTTCTGCTTATTTAATTCAGCATCAGTTCATTTAAGTCTCTCTTCATCCTGCTGGTCATTTCTTACAGAACAAGAATATTCCATAACATTCATATACCACAATTTACCCAACCATTCTCCAATTGATGGGCATCCATTCAGTTTCCAGTTTCTTTTCTTCTTTTTTTTTTTAATAACTTTTTATTGACAGAACCCATGCCAGGGTAATTTTTTACAACATTATCCCTTGCACTTACTTCTGTCCGATTTTTCCCCTCCTTCCCTCCACCTTCTCCCCAAGATGGCAAGCAGTCCTATACATGTTAAATAGGTTACAGTAGATCTTGGATACAATATATGTGTGCAGAACGGAACAGTTCTCTTGTTGCTCAGGGAGAATTGGATTTAGAAGGTATAAATAACCTGGGAAGAATAACAAAAATGCAAGCAGTTTACATTCATTTCCTAGTGTTCTTTCTTTGAGTGTAGCTGCTTCTGTCCATCCTTGATCAATTGAAACAAAGTTAGATCTTCTCTTTGTTGAAGAAATCCACTTCCATCAGAATATATCCTCATACAGTATCGTTGTTGAGGTATATAATGATCTCCTGGTTCTGCTCATTTCGCTCAGCATCAGTTCATATAAGTCTTGCCAATCCTCTCAGTATTCATCCAGTTTCCAGTTTCTAGCCACTACAAAAAGGGCTGCCACAAACATTTTGGCACAATCAGGTCCCTTTCCTTTCTTTAAGATTTCTTTGGGATATAAGCCCAGTAGTAGCACTGCTGGATCAAAAGAGGGTATGCACAGTTTGATAACTTTTGGGGCATAATTCCACATTGTTCTCCTGAATAGTTGGATTTGTTCACACTCCACCAACAATGCATGAGTGTCCCAGTTTTCCCACATCCCCTCCAACATTCATCATTATCTTTTCCTGTCATCTTAGCCAATCTGAGAGGTGTGTAGTGGTATCTCAGAGTTGTCTTAATTTCTTAATTTGCATTTCTCTCATCAATAGTGATTTGGAACATTCTTTCTTATGGGTAGAAATAGTTTCAATTTCATCATCTGAAAATTAATTGTCTGTTCATATCCTTTGACTATCAATTGGAGAATGGCTAGATTTCTTATAGAGTCAATTCTCTATATATTTTGGAAATGAGGCCTTTATCAGAACCTTTAACTGTAAAAATGTTTTCCCAGTTTGTTGCTTCCCTTCTAATCTTGTTTGCATTAGTTTTGTTTGTACAAAAGCTTTTTAATTTGATATAATCAAAATTTTCTATTTTGTGATCAAACATGATCTCTAGTTCTTCTTTGGTCACAAACTTGTATGTCCAACAGACATATTAAAATTAATATGTCCCAAACTGAATTTATCTTTTCCTCATTAGGTTTGTAACCTGGATATTATTCTCAACATTTCACCTTCTCTCACATCAGTTATCCAATCTATTGACAAACCTGTCAATTTCACCTTTGAAACATCTTTTGAATAAGCCCCTTCTCTCCACTGATACTGCCACCACCCTGGTACCAGCCCTCATCACCTCATACCTGGACTGGTGCGATAGCCTTCTGGTGGGTCTGCCTGTCATAAGTCTCTCCCCATTCCAATCTGTCCTTCAGGATCAAATATAAAATGTTCTGTTTGATGTTCAAAGCCCTTCAGAACTTGACTCCCTTATACTTTTGAGTCCTCTTACACCTTACCTTCTGTCACAATGTACTGTTTGGTCCAGTGATACTGGTTTCCTTGCTGTTCCAGAAATAAAAGATGCCCTGTCTTGGCTCTGGACATTTTTTTTCTGGATGCCCTTAATGCCTGAAATGGCTTCCTTTAAATCCCAACTAAAATACCATCTTCAGCAGGAAGCCTTTCTCAACCCCTTTTAATTCTAGTGTTTTCCCTCTTTTATTTCCTATTCTGGATATGCTTAGTGCACAGAGTGCCAGATCTGGAGTCAGGGAAGACTCATCTTCCTAAATTCAAATTTGGCCCCAAATACTTGCTAGTTGTGTGATTCTAGGCAAGTTACTTAACCCTGTTTGCTTCTGTTTCTTCATCTGTAAAATGAGCTAGAAAAGGAAATGGCAAACTACTCAAGTATCTTTGTCAAAGAAAACTCCAAATGGGGCCACAAAAGGTCAGAAAGGACTGAAAAATTACTGAACAATTCTGTACATAGCTTGTTTGCATATATTTGCTTCTTATCTCCCATTAGATTGTGAGGTCCATAGGGAGCAAAGACTATCTTTTGCCTCTTTTTGTATATCTGAATATATATATACCAGGCTCTTAATAAGTATTGATTGATTGAAAGAGTGAGTGAATGTCGTGGGAATGGGTAGTTTGCTGTCATTACACAGTTGTCTCCCCCACAGAATTAATTGAAGGAAGAAGGAGCAATTGCCTTCCCACACTCTCAGGGAAAGTTGATTCTACTCCAATGTGAACTGAGTTAAATTCAGTAAGAGGATAATTGGCAAGCAGAATTGAGAAAAGGAATGAATGCGATAGTCCTCCCTCTCCCTGGTTATGGGATCTACGAGTGCTACATGAAGGAAGTGAGGAAGGTGAGACAGGGCGCTAGACTCAGCCCTGACTAAAGTGGAAAGGAAGAAAATACATTTAAAAAGTGAAAGAGTACTTGTAAATTGAATAAACAACTTAAAAATAGAAAATCAACAAATAAGTTGAAATCATTATGTAAAAAAGGCAATTTTGGAAGAGGGGAAAAGAAATTGGAAAATAGACATCAAATGAAAAGCTAGCTCTTTGAAAGAATGACAAAACTGATAGACCAAAGAGCTTAGATGGTGCAGTAGATAGAGTACCAACACTCACTCATTTAATTCTTCCTAGCTGTGTGACCCTGGGCAAGTCACTTAACCCCAATTGCCTTTCAGGAAAAAAAAGAAAGAAACACACACCCATACCCTAATACACAAATTAGCTGATCTGATTTTTGAAAATGAGGAAAATTCACTAAACTAAACAAAAAATGAATAATGTGAAATTTCTACAAAATAAAAAGAATTATCAGAGGTAATCTGCACATTTATATTGCACAATTATGTACCAGCAAAGCTGAGAACCAGAAATAGAGGATTATAGACAAAAGTATAAAATATTCAAATTAACAGAACCTGAAATAAAGATTTTAAACGGAGGCAGGTAGATGGCGCAATGATGGCTCTGGAGTCAGGAAGACTGAGTTCAAATGTGACCTCAGACACTTAATACTTTGTAGCTGTGTGACTCTGGGCAAGTCTCTTAAACCCAATTGTTTAGCAAAAAAAGAAAAAGGAAAGAAAGAAAGAAAGAAAGAAAGAAAGAAAGAAAGAAAGAAAGAAAGAAAGAAAGAAAGAAAGAAAGAAAGAAAGAAAGAAAGAAAGAAAGAAAGAAAGAAAAAGAAAGAAAGAAAGAAAGAGAAAGACAGAAAGAAAGATTTTAATTTAATTTTAGAAAATGAAATTGAACTAAATATAAAGTAATCAAAAGAGGTCAGGGGAAGAGGAGGAAAGAAGGAAACACTGATCTAAATGAATTTACAGATCAATCATACCAAATTTTAAAAGAAGAATAAATAACTTTACTATGTAAGGCTACCAGTCTTTCATTAGAATCCAAATAAAATCCAAATAAAGAAAAAGAAATTTATCACTAATGAATATCAGTTTTAAATAAAATCTTCACAAAGAGATTGCAGCAATATCTCCCTCAAATAGTCATGTTGTTGGATATATCCCAGGAATACAAAGATAAGTCAACACTAAAATATTAACTAACAATTATCTAAACAAGTAAAAGCAAGAAAACCTTCAAAATTACATGATTATAATAATAGATACGGAAGAGCATTTGCCAAAGTACAGCTTTTATTTATGCTTTTTAAAATAACCTGTATAGTATAAGTATTGAATGGATAATTTTAACATGCTAAAAAGGAATATATATAACTCAAAGCTAATATTCTATTCCTTTCTCCTCAAAAGTTTCTAGTATAATATTCAATGGGAGAACATTAGAAGTTTTTCCAATAAAAAATAGGAATAAAGTCTTCCTTTTTCAGATTTTAAAACATTTCTAGAAATTCCTAGTGATAGCAATAATCATTGACATGATAAGGAAATAAAAGGAATAAATTAAGGGCAAAGATCACAGAAGCTATCCCTATTTACTGAGGGTATGATGGTTTAGTCAGGAAAAACTTGGGAGATCAACAATTACTTGAAGCAATAGCTTCAGTAAAGTAGATTTCTCCCATAAAAAAAATACCCCACAATAATCAACAAAGTATCTATACATCATTATCAAAATCCAGGAGGAAAAAAATCAAAAAGAGAAATCCCTTTTAAAATAATTTTTAAATGGGTAAGCTATGTGATTTAGTCTACTAAAACATACATTAAAGAAATTAATAATGACTAAACAGATTAAAAGAACATAGGATAATTTACCTCTCAGATCTGTGGAAGAGAAAGGAATTTGTGACCAAAGAAGAACTAGAGATCATTATTGATCACAAAATAAAAAATTTTGATTATATTATGTTAAAAAAATTTTTGTACAAACAAAACTAATGCAGACAAGATTAGAAAGGAAGCAATAAACTGGGAAAATTTTTTTACATTCAAAGGTTCTGATAGAGGCCTCATTTCAAAAATATATAGAGAATTAACTCAAATTTATAAAAATTCAAGCCAATCAACAATTGATAAATAGTCAAAGGATATGAACAGACAATTTTTAGATGAAGAAATTGAAACGCTTTCTAGTCATACGAAAAGGTGCTCTAAATCACTATTGATCAGAGAAATGCAAATTAAGACAACTCTGAGAAACCACTACACACCTCTCAGATTGGCTAAAATGACAGGAAAAGGTAATGATGAATGTTAAGAGGGGATATGGGAAAGCTGGGCCACTGATGCATTGTTGGTGAAACTCTGAACAGATCCAAACATTCTGGAGAGCAATTTGGAACTATGCTCAAAAAATTATCAAACTGTGCATACCTTTTGATCCAGAAGTGTTTCTATTGGGTTTATATCCCAAAGAGATATTAAAGAAGAGAAAGGGACCCACATGTGCAAAAATGTTTGTGGCAGCCCTGTTTGCAGTGGCAAGAAACTGGAAACTGGATCAATTCTGATGGACGTGACTCCTTCCAACATTGAGATAATTGATGCCAGCTCCAATGATCTTATGATGAAGAGAGCTATCTATACCCAGAGAAAGGACTGTGAGAATTAAATGTGGATCACAACAAAACATTCTCACCCTATTTGATGTTATTCACTTGCATTTTGTTTTCTTACTCATTTACTTTCTTTTTTTTTTTTATTTGATTTCTCTTGTGTAGCAAGAGAATTGTATAAATATATTTATATATATTGGATTTAACATATATTTTAACACGTTTTACATATATTGGATTGCTTGCCATCTGGGGGAAGGAAGTGGGAAAAAGGAGAAAATCCAAAACACAAGGTTATGCAAGAGTCAATGTTGAAAAATTATCCGTGCATATGTTTTGAAAATAAAAAGCTTTACAAAAACAACAACAAAAAAATACAACCTCCATTCCTATTAAAAACACTAGAGAGCATAGAAATAAATGGAGTTTTCCTTAAAATGTTAAATAATATGTATCTAAAATCACCACCAAGCATCATATATAATGGGGATAAGCTAGAAGCATTCCCTGTAAGATTAGGGGTGAAACTATCACCATTACTATTCAATATTGTATTAAAAATATTAGCTTTAGTAATAAGAGAAGAAAAAAGAAATTGAAGGAATTAGAGTAGGTAATGAGGAAACCAAATTATCATTCTTTGCAGATGATAGTATACTTACAGAATTCTAGAGAATCAACTAAAAAGCTACTAAAAACAACACCATTAGCAAAGTTGCAGAATATAAAATAAATCCACATAAATTATAGGCATTTCTATATGTTACCAACAAAGTCCAGCAGCAAGAGATAGAAATTCCAATTAAAATAACTGCAGGTAACAACATATTTGGGAATCTACTTGGCAAAGGTCACACCTTTTCAAAATAACAAAGAAATCTTCAAAATCATTTCTGTGACGGAAATAAACCAGCCTAGAGGGAGAAATAATCTTAGAATTAGAACACATAACACTCCACCCTCTCTCTCTCTCTCACACACACACACACACACACACACACACAAAACTACCCTCCTACAAAAATTCTTTAAAAAAAAAAAAAGCTATTTCTCTTATTCTTGTGATCAGGAAAATACACAGTTCTGTGGCCAATATGTTTGAAAAATCAGCCTCCATGTGCACCCAAATGCTGGGAATTAAGGAAGCTCTTGTAGAATTAGCCCATAAAAAATGGCAGTAAACTCGGATAGTCATCTGATTCAACCACTAACTTAAGCATGAAGCTTGTTGAGAAGATATGATTAGCTTCCTTCAATATTGTTCTTTTTAAATTAAAAAAACTTTTTCCATTTTCAGATTGTCAGAATTTGTTATAAGTTTTAAAATTCTTACCTAAAGTTTGAAATATAGACATTTTTAAACCCTCCCTTGAAACTTTCTTTTAATGAGGGGAAGAAAAAAACCCAAATTCTAAAATATGGGGGGGGGGGGAGGGGGGGGGGGGGGGCGCGGGAAGAGGGAATTTAGCTATGGAGCAACATCCCCATCTTGTGGCATTTAGGAATATTGCTGATAAATACTTTTATTAGGGAAAGGATTTTTTTCTGATGTGGAAACCATGGCTGACAGATCAAAATAACTTGCTGGATGACACAACTAGAAAGTGTCTAAATCTGGATTTGAACAAAGGACTTCCTGGCTTCAGACCCAGAGTGTCTGTCAACTGCACTGCCTAGCTGCCTCTAGAAAACAGGCAAGAAAAGTCCAGGTTTCTACCTCTCCATCCTCATCCATCCAGCTTGGCCAGCTGAGTCCATGGAGAGTTCCCAGCCTGTGATGCACACATCCCAGTCATATAAACAAGGCCCTAGAAGTGTTCCTGAAGCTAAGGAAAAAGGATCTGCCTGTCCCCATTTTTAGAGGGGCCTAGATAATGGTCAAAGCCCAGGTCAGGGAACTTGCTGCTCTGAGGGGAAGGATGGGGGTATGAGTGGGGAGGAAGCTGGATAGAGAATGATTGCCTTCCTACCTCCCTGAGGAGGAACATACTAGCTCAGTCAGCTCTAGCAACTGACAGGGGGAGGACAAAGAAGCTACAGGTAGGTTAGTTTCAGGTCTCATTTCAGTCATGGGCCATGATGGATCATCTTGCTCATGGAACTACAGACACTTAACACTGAAATTCTACCATTCTATAAAAAACCTGTTTAAACACCATTCTGGAGACCCAAGAAAAAATATATGCCATGGATCAAAAAGACCAGACCTTAGCTATATGTGGCAAACTGGAAAAATTTCACATTACAAAAAAAGAAGGAAACCAACCAAATGTGGGGAGCTGTTGGATACACAGGGAGAGCTGCTGAAATACACGGGAGCCACCTGCAGACCTGCAGAATGGATCTCCTCATGTGAGAGGATGATACAAGGAGACTGAGAGGCAGTTGTTCTCTGATCTCTCTGACTGAGAGGCTGTTGCGTTGTCTGACTTCTCTGAAAGTACCTTGACAAGAGGGACCCTGTCTTCCCATATTCTGCATCATAGCCTGGGTATAAAAGGCATTTGTGCCCACCGTGGCATAGAGTCTTATGATCTCCTCTAAAGGAGCATCTTTGTGTAGGCCCCCTATAATTCTTCTACAAACCTCATTAGCATTTTCCTTAGCTAGTTGTCTTATCATAATTCCTGTAGCTGCATTTTCTTATTGTTGGTATGACAGCTGTCTGCAGATGTCCCACAAAATCAACAAAGGATTCATTGGGACCTTCCTCTATTTTTGTGAAGACTTCATCTCCATCTTTTTCTAGGAGGGAGCCCCATGCTTTGATAGCAGCAGCAGCAATTTGCTCACATGCTATCAAAGGGTAATTAATCTGTATTGAAGTGTCTGCATACTGACCTTTACTAGTTGGTTAAAGGTGATTTGTATATTAACTCCAGTTTGCCTATTATGTTGAGTCTGTCTCCCACAGAGTTCACTATACTCTGAAAGCCACAACAAGCTTTGTCCAGGTTCTAAACATGTCCTTGCTATAGATTTCCAATCACTAGGGATTAAAATTTCATAAGCCAAATTCTCTAATACCATCTTAACATAAGAGTGCAACCCTTTTTCGAATCTTTAATAATTTCCAGATCAAAAGGAGTGTATCTTCTCCTGTCTTGACCTGAAGAATCAAATTCTTCATTATATTTAATATATATATATATAATATTATATAATTCCTTAAAGTATTAAGTTATATGTATAAAATGTTTCTTTAAGAATTGAATCAGGGCCATTATCATTGTAGAATTCACTTAGTTGCTCTCCTACTAATTTTCATTCTTCTGGATCTAATTCTTTTTCCATTGAGAACCAAGGAGATGTGTATTGTAATGTTTCTAAAAGTTCAATGATCTGCTCCCAAGTTACAATCAAACTTTGTTTTTTATGAGTTTAACTAAGCTTTCGACACATTTTCCTTGAGAAGGAAAAGACGCCTTTCTAAACATTTGTCTCATTTCAGCTGAAACACTTCTTTAACCCTTAACACTGTTTCCTTCTTATGTTTTTATACTCACACTAATTTCTGGGTCACAAAGACTTTTCCACTGAAATCAGGATTGGAGACTTTTCCATTAACTCAGGATGTGTCAGTCTGGACTGCTGATTGTAAATCCTTAGTCCCACATTCAGGCACCAAAATGTAATGTTCTTGTTTGCTTTTCTGGAAGTCTCTGGGGCAGCCTTCTTTTCAGCAGGGTAATCACCATGAGAATAGCCAGGTCCAAATCCTTTATTATCTCTTTCACAGTCTAGTTTCCTTGCCTGGGACCCAGGCTAGCTTTCTTAGAAGCCTTCTAAAGTCTTGGTTTCAGTGGAGAAGCTAAGGAGGAGAGCCCTGCCACCCTGGTGGTGTGAGATGGGATGAATGAATCCCTCTGAGTCCAAGGGCTTCAGCCTCCAGCCACTACAAAGGTGGACAATGGAATGAATCTGTTTCTGTGTCCCTGCTGGCTGTTATATACTCTATTATAATTATATTATCATAGGTGTGAATCTTGTGGAACTATATTAAGTACTAAGTACATGTACTGAACTAGAGAACTATTAATCACCATGCTAAACTAGATAACCATTGTCTCATCAATTCCACTGACTTAACATCTTGTAAGAATCCTTGTTTTAAGTACAGAGTTCTGGCCTTCCCTTCCCTGCCCCCCCCCCAAATTTTTATAACCCCCGGTTATATAGGGATATAAAATGGCTATACAAGTCAAACATTTACTGGTTTTTAAAAATCCTAATTTTATGATCCTTACATTCAATTATGAGACCCCATACAGGATTTAAGTTTAAGAAGCTGGGCCTTAGAGCACTGGGTCAGAAGCATTATTATTCCCCAAGCTCTTATCTCCATCAAGATCTGAGGAAGGGTGGTGATCAAGATGTTGGCAATGGTTTTGGCCTGCCTGTTTCTCCCTCATGATGCCTTACTGCTCTAATCTGACTATGGAATACTTATCCCTCACTCTAATCCTAATTTCAAAATAGTCAGCCAAAAAATTAAAAATGCATTTGTCCTTAATAAATACATTTAAACATCACTTTTTGTTTTACAAATGTATATTTTTAATTCCCTAAAATTCAGCCTTTTATGGTACATGGGTATTTGTTCTATAGTGGGTCAAGTCACACTTACTACAGTGGGGCCTGGAAACCTTCCCCAGATATATAATCCTTTGCAGGGGTCCTCAAACTATGGCCCGCGGGCCAGATGCTGCAGTGAGGACGTTTATTCCCCTCATCCAGGGCTGTGAAGTTTCTTTATTTAAAGGCCCATAGAACAAAGTTTTTGTTTTTACTATAGTCCCGCCCTCCAACAGTCTGAGGGACAGTGAACTGGCCCCCTATTTAAAAAGTTTGAGGACCCCCTGCTTTAAAGTCTATATAATCCTGTGTTTGCAATTTATACTTTGCACTCCTTTACTGACACCATGTCCCTGTCATAGGGAGTTGCCCTTTCTCTGAAGTTGAGATCATAACAAATCCTTTTTTTGCTTTTTTACCTTGGGAATCTCTGATTTTAATTTGGGTAAGGACCACTGTCCCACACATGGCCAACAAGGATCTATTCTCTTTTAAGAACCAATCCAGCTAAATTCCAATTTATACCAGATCTCAAATTTCAGTATCCTGCTAAAATCTCAGATCCAGAGTTAACTACTAGAGATTTCATGAAGCTCTTCATTTAATATGTCAAGTTTCCAGCAAACATTCATTTCCCTGTCTAAAGGAGAGGAACAGTGGCAAACAAAACTAATTCAAACTGGACATTTCCTAGCACTCCCGAGTGTAGAATGATCCTATGCCTGAGTAATTTCAAGGGTTTAGGAGAGGATTGGTCTTGAAACACAGCTCTATAGATATTTTACATGTTCATTAAATATTGTTCTGTTTTGTTTATTTGATGATAGATTCTATGCTGAGGAAACAGATTATGCATATACCAAGTACTTCTAACAGAGCCAACTCTAAGGACTCAATGAATTACAGCAAATACAAGAAAGGAAATGAGAGTATGCCAGAGAGCAGAACAACAGAGGTCATTCTAATTGAACCATCCACTTATCTTCTCACCCTTTCACCAACAAACCCAAGCCCAGTAGTGAGAGGCTGGGGACTCTCTGGAAATCATAAAATAAAGCACCTACTCAATATTTCCACCAACAGAGAGTGTACAAACCACCAAAGTGTGCCAAATGTGTGCTCTATTCTGGCTATGGAATACTTATCCCTCACTCTAATCCTAATTTCAAAGTGATCAGCCAAACAATTTTAAATGCATTTATTTGTCCTTAATAAATACATTTTGCTCTGTGAGCAGCTATCAATACCACCTGTCACTTATATGATGGAGGAAAGAGGGGACAAATGGAAAAGGGGAAGAAAGGCTAGGAGAATGGAGAACCTGAACCCAATCTCTTATTTGGAACATTTTAATAATGCCTCTTACTTTCATGTCTTCACTTTATATATCCCCTCCCTCTTAATCTCATTCTTTCAGAAAATTGCTCCAAAAGAAAAGAAAAGTCTGAAAATATGCATGTGAAACCCTTTCAAAAGCTTTGACAATAGTATCTGATACACAAGGATCCTGTATACTTTTAGAAGAATCTTTGTGTCACCTTCTAGGCCACCCCAACCTCACATCATTCCAGTCTAGCCAGAGTAGAGGAAAAAAAATACGAAGTCTCCTAACTTTCATTCCCATAGTACCTATTAATTCCAGGCAATTTTTACCCATTCTATTCTACCTCTGGGGGGCTTTTAGGGATGGAATATGGAATAATAGGGGGTCTTCTGCTTATTTTTTTTTAGAAACTTTATACAATAATTGCACAATTTCCCAATTTTCTTCCAGCTCTGCTATATTCATTATTTTCCTTAGTGTACCCTCTTCAGTACCTTAATCTCCAACCCTACCTACCCCAACTGAGCACTCAGGTGGCCCTAGGATCATGGCCCAGAATTCTTTAATCTGTGTTTGTGTTCATAGATTTCAAAGGGCATAATAAAAGAAGCCACTTTCCTGGGTTCATGAAGAAAGTAAAGTCAGAAAGGGAAAAATTATCCAGGCCCTCTCTATCCATTTGCTGAAGTTTCTTTCTGCCCTTCCAGTGCCTTTGCAGAAAAGTGCCCTTTGCAGAAAAGAAGCAGCCTATATTCTCAGACTCACAAATCTGGGTTTCCTTCCATGTTTCTAATAGCAGCAGCAGCAGCAGCAGCAGCAATAATAACACAATGGAAAAGTGAACCTGCTTTATCTTCCTTTTCTCCATTTATACAGAGAGAAATACTGCAAAGTGGGTTTCCACAGAGTGTTACAAGCTTTGAGACAGTGGGTACCACTGACAATAGATTTTCAGAATGTGAAAGGTTAAGGAAGGTTAAGATTCCACAAAATAATTAAATTTCAATCTCTTCAATCTCTTCAATCTCAAGAAGCCTTGAGCAAACAAGGAATTGGGGAGTTCAGAAGGCATAGGTGGATTCAGCCAATTATAAAAAAAAATTATATGGTTTAAAAAAAAACCACAAGCTTAAGATAAAAGCCAATCCAGCTCAAACTAGTTGGGATCAATGACTTGACTTGACCAAATCACTATTGAACCTACTTAATAGGCTAACTGAATATAAACAACATTCCCCATGGGAGGAATTTTCCACCATTTTTGAATATGGGATATATAATGAGGGAGGGGGGACATGCTTATACATATTTAGGGGGAAACATATAATGGGTGTATCAGAAAGATTGTAATCTGGAAAGGATGATGAATATTGGAGGGGAAAGTTGGTTCACTAAAGTTGGTAAAGTAGTAAAATGATCCAGCCATTCTGGAGAGAATCTAGAACTATGCCCAAAGAGCTATCAAATTGTGCATATCCTTTGCCCCAGCAGTGCCATTATTGGGTCTGTATCCCAAAGAAATCATAAAGAAGGAGAAAGGACTCACATGTGCAAAAATGTTTGTAGCAGCTCTTTTTTGTGGTGGCAAAGAACTGGAAAATGAGTAGATGCCCATTAATTGGGGAATGGCTGAATAAGTTGTGATTTATGAAGATAATGGAATATTATTGTTCTATAAAAATGATGAACAAGCTGATTTTAGAAAGGCCTGGAAAGATTTACACAGAAATTTAGCACAGAAGTGAAAGAAACTTATACATGCCAGCTTATACAGCCCCTTCCTTCAGAGAATGCATTGATCCGTTTCCCCTTGTGAAACAAGCAGAACCAGGAATACCAGGAATATTATACACAATAATAGCCAGAATGTGAGATGATCAATATGAAAGACTTTTTCTTCTTTTTTCCTATGCTTCCCTATTCCAGTACTCTGGAATTTTCCCCACACTCTTAATCTCAAAGAGTAATTTTTTTTTGGTTCATTGTCTCCCACTTAGCATTAATCTAGGAACTTCAAAATAAAGTTTCATCATGGTTCATATCTAAAAATTTTCCAAAAGTAGATAACAGAGTCCTAACTCCCACATAATTACTTAATGTGTGACATGAATGTTTTCATATTGAAATGTTGTAGACTGGACCTCCACCTTGGGAAATGGCACAAGATAAAAAAACATACTCAGGAAGTCATAAACAATTAACAATTGTCAATTAATAAACATTTATTAAATGCTAACTATGTGCCAGGCACTGTGTTAAGTTCTGAGGATACAAACAGATGTAAAAGACAGTCCCTGTCTTCAAGGAGTTTACAATTTAATGGGGGAAACAATATGTTAAAAAAAACCATAGAAATGTCAAGAATTCAAATAGGCTTTTGGACACACCATAAACTCCCACCAAAATAAAGCTACTTTGGTAAACTACAGAACAAATATTCTCCATTCATCTCTTACCTACCATCTCAATTATCACATGGCAAGCCAGTAAAATGCAGATCTGCTGACCATTTCTGACATTGCTTTAGTCTTTTAACTTCATAAAATTATCTCTGGAAAATCTTCTTTGAGAAACATGTTGTCAAGGAAATCCGATTGGTGGGAACTCTCAAATACTGGATTCTCCATGAGGTAGACTCTTAATTAAGGGTTCCCAGGACAGGTTAAGTTCAAGGCAGCAGCTTTGTGAACAATTCTGGAAGGCAGCCTTCCAAATGGCTCAGGAATGGGAAGCTGCAGGCCTCCTTCCTCCCACATCTGGGCAGCCTCTCCTATAAGGGAAGATAGAACCTTTATCAGTCTCTGGAATCTCAGGTTGTACTTCTCCTTATGGAGCTTATGTAGGCAGCTGGGTGGCACACCTTCCCAAGTTCCCATTTATTAGCTATGTGACCCAGGGCAAGTCACTTAAACCTGCTTGTTTCAGTTCAGTTCCTCATCTGTAAAATGAACAAGAAATAAAGAAAGAGCAAACCATGCCAGGATTTTTATCAAGAAAACACAAAATGGAGTCATGAAGAGCGGGAAATGACTGAGCAACTCTTCTTGTGGGATACAATGTTCAAACTGTACCACTGACTTGATATGGTGATGCGATGGCTCTTCTCCTGACTGGCGCCTGCTGAATGTGTTGTGATGAGGGAATTGTAGGGAAGGGTTGGAGGGCTGAGGGAGCCAGCCCAGACATTGCACTGACTATTCTGCTGTCTCTCCCTGCAGTCTCCCACCTCTGGGCACTGTTGCCTGGAATGTACTCCTTTTTCTTGACCCAATTCAAGGGTTATCTCCTCTCCCTTCCCCAATAAAAGCTTCTCTCAACCCCTAGCTAAAAATAATTTCTTCTTTTGCTTTTGTTATAATAATAAATATAATAATAAAGACTTCTTGTTCTGCCAAGAATCATAGTTGCTTGTATACATTTCTTTCATTTGATAAACTCTTGAGTGCATTCTGTATTGTTTCAATTTTTGTAGTCTCAAGCATCTAAGAACAGTGCTTACTGTTACTTCATAGGATGTTGGAGAAGGAACAGGAAGTATACTTTGTTCCCACTCTTTCCTCCATTTGCCTCTAAACATAATTCACCCATAATTCACTGATTGGATATGAACAGTGGTTCTTTATAGAAATAGGGGCATATGACCTTGAGGCTGGTCAATGATTGTTCAGGAGTGGGGAAGCAGCTATATTTTCCTGCCTCCTACTTTTTGATTGCCTCCTACATCAGCTGGTTGTCTCATATAAGTATTTCAGGTGCTGAGAAGGACAAAAATGAATGAGAATGAGATCAGTCAGTCAATCAGTAAACATTAAGTGCCATTTGTGTAAGAAGGTATATTACTAAGCATTGGGGATATAAAGAAAGGCAAAAGATAATCCCTAATCTCAAAGAGATCACAGTCAAGAGAGGACACCATTTATAAACAACCATGTATAAATAAAACATATCGAGGACAAATTAGAAATAGTAGAGCACTAGAATTAAGAGGAGTTGGGAAAGGCTTCTTGTAGAGCTTACCAGGGACCTAAAGGAAGCCAGGAGGCAGAGATGAAGAGGGAGAGCATTCTGTTAGAAGATGGATTTCTTGTTCAAGGAACAGCAAGAATCATAGAGTTTGGTAAATGGAAAATCTAAGAAGATTTAAAAGGTAAGAAAAGATCACGACTGCCAAACTGAGAATTTTTTTCATCAGATCATAAGATGGAGATGATAAGGAGCCATTGGAGTTTATTTAATATGGGGACCAGACCTGCACTTTAGGAAGATCATTTTGACAGCTAAGTGAAGAATTGATTGGAATGGAGGGAGCCCAACTAGAAGTGTGATGAGGCCTGAGATATAATGGCCTGCACCAAAGTGGTACAGGGTCAGGGGAGAAAAATCATATATAGAAACTATTATGAACATAAAATCTATAGGCCTTATCAACAGATTGGATATGGAAGAGGCTATAAATCTGTTTGACTGGATAGATGATGGTACCTTGCACAGTAACAGGAAGGGGAAGATTTAGAGTGAAGTTTAAAATGTCTATGAGACATCTAATTTGAGTTGTTCAATAGGCGACTGGAAATGTGAGACTGGAAATCAGCAGAGTGGTTAGGGCTGGATAAGTAGATCTGAAAATCATTAGCATAGAGATAATAATTAAGTTTAGCACAATACTGGAACATATTAGGTGCTTTATAAATGTTTATTGAATTGAATGTCTGAAAACTGATGAGATCACAAAGTGAATGAAGGAGGAAAAGAAAAGGTCCAGGACAGAGCACTCTAGTATACTCATGGTTGGTGAGATTGTTTTAGATAAGAATTCAACTAGTATCCTTCTATTAAGAAGGCTATTAAGAAGGAATGGTGAATCAAAGAAGGAGAATCAAGCCTCACAAAAACCTAGATAGAAGAGTATCAAGGAAAAGAAATTGATGGATAGTATCAATGGCTGAAGAGAAGTCAAGGAAGATAAGAATTGAGAAATGTAAATGTTGGAATCCTTACAAAGTGTTAACTCATTAGAGTTGATAGAGATAATAATTATCTAATTTAGCATGGTTCAGTATGATTGATCTAATCTTAGGAGGAGATGTTATGGGCCAGAACTTGAAACAAGATACTAAGTGGAATTGAGGAGACAATGTTTAAATCTAGTTTAGCATACAACAAATAATGGTTTCCCAGTGATATAATTATTGGTGTACTCAGTGAACAGCATATAAGCAAGAAACTTTCAGGGCCAAGGAGCACTCTGAGAGATACAGAAAAGCCCACAAGCCCACTCTCGGAGGCGAAGTCAGATTCATTCCATCTTCCACCTTTGTGCTGGATGGAGGCTGAAGAAAGCAGAGGCAAAGGACAAAGCTGCAAGAGCTCTTGGAACCAAGCAGAGAGATAGGCCTCTAAGAAAGCTAATCGGCCCAAGGAAAGAGATAAGAAATAAACGTTTGGATTTCATCAGCTGGCTGTATTTTGAGGTGATTATTACTTTGAACTGAAACTAAGGCTGCCTCCAGAAAACCTCCCCAAGAAACCTGCTCAGAGAGAACCTTCATATTATAAAAAAGAAGAGAACACCACAGAGAAAAGAATATTCAATTTGGCAGACGAGATCATTACTAATAAAGGGCATTTTCAGTTGAGAAAATGATGAGGAAATATCAGGTACACTACTAAGCACTGGGAATATAAAGAAAGGTAACTGGGCAAGTCACTTAACCCCAATTGCCTCAGCAAAAAAAAAAAAAAAAAAAAAAAGTAAAAAGAAAGAAAGAAAGAAAGAAAGAAAGAAAGAAAGAAAGAAAGAAAGAAAGGCAAAGGATAATCCCTAATCTCAAGGAGGTCACAATATAATGGGGACACAATATGTAAACAACCATGTACAAATAAGACATATGGAGGATAAATTACAAATAAAAGAGACAAGGCACTACAATTAAGAGGGGTTGTGCTTCTACTCCAAAGGTCTCTAGACTCATATACCCCAGGTTCAATCCTGAGGGTCTCACTTCAAAGAGATTTTGATTTTTCTCTTTGGGATTCTATTCCTTTTTTTCCAGTCATTTTTCAGTTGTGTTGTGTCCTTTGTGACTCTATTTGGGGTTTTCTTGCCAAAATAATTGAAATAGTTTGCCATTTCCTTCTCCAGGTCATTTTACAGATGAGGAAACTGAGGCAAACAGGGTTAAATGACTCATCCAGGATTATGCAGCTATTAAGTGCCTAAGGCCAATATTGATGACTTTTCCTAACTCCTGACTGTGCCATCTATCTGCCCTGCCAGGAAAATCTCTAAAACAAGGTGTAGGTATGGCACATCTCTGAAGCTTCATAAAATGTTGGTAACAGAGTCTCTTCTAGAAAAAATTAATATGCAATATGGATGTTGATTATGTGACTACTGTTTATTTCTCTCACTACAGAAAAATGCATTAGCCAACCAGAGGTATACATTAACAAATACCAAAAGTATCAAATTTCTCAAGTATTTCAATGCATATATTAATTATATTCTACCCAAATGCTAGAGATCTTTTGTTTGTGAGATTGCTAAATAGTTATTCACCTCACACCTGAACTATCTGAGCAACTCACAAGATCCAGACATCCTGGCCAACTAGGATAGATCATATGTATTCAAAGGGCATTAACTACATATTGCAACCAATTAACCAGTGTTTCAGTGAGAAGTAGGAGCGGCTTCAGGTATCTGAAGAGGGAAAGGACCTTGGGGTCTTAGTCTTAGCTGAGCTAGTAAAAATCCATGAAAGCACAGACTGACTTTTTTTTTTAGCTTTTTATTTTCAAAATATATGTGTAGTTTTCAACATTCACCCTTGTCTTCCAAATTTTTTCTCCTTCTATCCCTTACCTCCTTCATTAGACAGCAAGTAATCAAATATGTTAAAGATGTGCAATGCTTCTATACATATTTCTATAATTATCATGCTGCGTTGTGATCCACATTCAGTTGCCACAGACCTCTTTCTGGATGCAGATGCCTTTCTCCATCATGTGTCTATTGGAATTGGCCTGAATTGTTGAAAAGAGCTCCATCCATCAGAACTGATCATCGTATAGTCTTGTTGTTGTGTACAATGTTCTATTGGTTCTACTCACTTCACTTAGCATCACTTCATTTGAGTCTCTCCAGGCCTTTCTGAAATAATCTTGCTGATTGTTTCTTTCTTCTTTTTCTTTTTCTTTTTTTTTTTACATTTCTTTTTATTACTGCTTTTTATATACAAAACATATGCATCGGTAATTTTTCAACAGTGACCCTTGCAAAAACTTCTGTTTCAATTTTTCCCCTCCTTCCCTCCACTCCTTCCCCTAAATAGCAGGCAGTCCCAAATATGTTAAAGTATATGTTAAATACAATATGTGTATACATATTTATACAGTTATCTTGTTGCACAAGAAAGATTGGATTTAGAAAGACGGTAAAAATAACCTGAGAAGAAAAAACAAAAATGCAAGCAAACGATAACAGAAAGAGTGTAAATGCTATGTTGTGGTCCATACTCATTTCCCAGTGTTCTTTCCCTGGGTGTATCTGGTTCTGTTCATTACAGATCAATTGGAACTGATTTGGATTCTCTCATTGCTGAAGATGGCTAGGTCCATCAGAACTGATCATCATATAGTATTGTTACTGAAGTGTCTAACGATCTCCTAATTCTGCTCATTTCACTTAGCATCAGTTCATGTACTTCTCTCCAAGCCTCTCTATATTCATCCTGCTGGTCATTTCTTATAGAACAATAATATTCCATAACATTCATATACCACAATTTATTCAGCCATTCTCCCTGGGCATCCATTCAATTTCTAGTTTCTAGCCATTACGAAAAGGGCTGTCACAAACATTTTTGCACATATGGGTCCCTTTCCCTTCTTCAATATCTCTTTGGGATATAAGCCCAGCAACTGGGCTGATTGTTTCTTATAGAACAATATTCCATAACATTCCTATACCATAATTTATTCAACTATTCCCCAATTGATGGGCATCCACTTTGTTTCCATTTCCTTACTACTACAAAAAAAGCTGCTACAAACATTTTTGCACATGGGGGTTCTTTTCCATTTTTTATGAACTCTTTGGGATACGGGCCCAGTAGAGACACTGCTGGATCAAAGCTTTCATGCAGTTTGATAACCCTTTGGGCATAGTTCCGAATGGAGATCTGCAGAATGGTTTGATTAGTTCACAACTCCAACAATGTATTTGTATCCCAGTTTTCCCACATCCCCTCCAACATTTATCATTATCTTTTCCTGTTATCTTAGCCAATCTGTGTAGTGGTACCTCAAAATTGTCTTAATTTACATTTCTCTGATCAATAGTGATTTAGAGCATTTTTTCATATGACTAGAAATGGTTTTAATTTCTTCATCTGAAAATTACACAGACTAACTTTTGATAAGCGAGGTAAAGAATTGGATATGGTTTTAACTTGTAAGTTCAGAAAAAATTAGAAGTTCAAATTAAAGTTTGGTCCCTTTAAAGCACCAATAAGTAGCCTGTAGAGTTCATCCCAACAGTGAATAATAACTGAGACACCTTTTTTTGTAGCAATTTTATCCACTGGAGTGAATGCTTTCTGCCCCTAGTTCAGCATAACATTTTGTGTTTCTGTTCTTGCCATATCTCCTCAGTAAATATACCTTCATAAGCACTATTTGAGGCAGCAAATCTGGTTTCAGACACTAGCCTTGTGACCATGGACAAGTCACTTAACACAGTTTGCCTCAGTTTCCTCATCTGTAAAATGATCTGGTAAAGGGAATTGCAAAAGACTCCAGTATCCAGTTAGACACAACTGAAACCACTGAACAAGAAGAAGGACTAATTAATGTTCATTAAATAACACTGAAGCATTGGAAATTATTAATGATATGAAAAGTACTAAATGTAACTGGCAATTTTGATGTAACCACAACAGAAACTTGAGATGTACTAAAGCATTAAAAAGTCAATCCTAATCCCACCAGGGTTATTTCTAGAATCTGGAGGGAGAGATACAGCTACCTTTTCTTTCAGGAACATTCAATAAACATTAAACACCTACTATGTACCAAACACTATATTAAACATTGGGGATACAGAAAAAAGCAAGACTCTTAGTCCTTAAGAAACTCAAAGTCTAATGGAAGAGGAAATGAGGAAATAAATATGCTACATATAGGATAAGCAGAAAACGATTCTGGCTCTGGAAAATTAGCTCCAATTTCTTTATGGATTTTTGGAACTCCAGCTAGAATAATCCAAGAATTCATACTTATTTCTAGCTAGGACAAAATAAAACTCTATGGTTTCCTATGTGATCTTAGGCAAATCAGTTAAATTGCTTGAGAAGAGGAATTATTCCATTCTTTTAATTTGTACTCCTAGTACCTACCCCAATGCCTGGCATATAACAAACAACTAATAAATGCTTGTTGATTAAATTCCTTGGATCAGATTTTCTTCATCTGTAAAATAATGGAGTTGGATTAAATGATTTCTGAGAGTTCTTTCACCTCTACATCCATGATCCTGTCATTTTAAGTTGGAGATGCCATGGGCATAGGATAGGAAGAGGTGCAAAGTATCTCCAAGCTGAGAAACTTTACCCCAGTTCCCTCCCCCAGCAAGCACTTTCTTGGTCAATCTCCCCTATTCTATGCACTGAGTATAGCCCTTTGAACTCATTAAATTAGACCTTCTCTTCTGTGGAATTCTTATGTATGTTTTTTTCTATAAATCTTCTATAAATGATGTGCCAATAGACTGAGACCTTCTTTTGATAGATTATGAATGGGGCAGCGAGGTGGTGCAGTGGATGCAGCACCAGCCCTGAAGTCAGGAGGACCTGAGTTCAAATATGAACTCAGACACTTAACATTTCCTAGCTGTGTGACCCAGGGCAAATCACTTAAACCCAGTTACCTTAGGGGAAAAGAAGTTTGTAAATATAGATAGTTTATTTTTTTTTCGCTTGAGGGCAGTGACTTCCTTTTATATCCCTAGCTTTTGGCATAGTGCTTGGCACATTTGGACTCTTAACCAATGTTGTTGATTAATTGATTGAGTATACTGCTACATGACCAGTTTATTTCTGATCATATATATCTTCAATCTTTTGTCATTTCTCAAATGTAATCCTCAATCTAGGAAGTCCCTTGCAATAAGGAGCAATGGCTCTGAATTCACATAAATTGATTTCATCTTGGGGATACAGGACTGAATGGCTTTTAGTACTTCAAATTTCTATTTCTATTCAAATGATCATCTTTTCCTTTGAGAATCATGTTGCTATGGGAATAATCTTCTGCTGGGCAGTCTACATCTCTATCCCAGAAACTCTTAATCTCTGGAAATCTTGAGGTTGCTGGTAGAGCTAAGTTTTTAAGAAAACAAAAAGTAGAGGAAGGTAGCCAGAAATGTAGATTCACCCAGGTAATCACATGTTCTCACTGCTATGTACTTGTAATTGCCTTACTTCCTGGAGTAGTGGGGGAAAAGTGAGATGAGGAGAAAGAAATACCTCTCTCTCCTTCTCTGGAAGTTCAAGGGAGAAAAAACATGTACACAGACAGAAGAACCCCAAAAAGAAAGAGAACAGTGATATTTCACTGATTTCATTGATTTTTATATTTCAGCAAAAAGGGGAGGTAGCTCTGAAAGATTCTATCTCTGTCTCACTCAATGACCTATCATGGACAATACCCCCATTTGTCACAGTCTCTGAGGACCTAATCAGGAGTTGCTTTCTTATCTCAACAAAATGCATGTCCTTCAGCAAAAAGCCAGAGGACATTCCATTGAAAGGGGACAGAATCCATGCCCATTTTCATGGGAGAAACCCCAGTTTGACAGATCACATATTCCCCTGATTACTTCTATAACGTGTAATCATTTATAATATTATTACAGAAGAAAAGGAACTTGTACAAAATATTTTTGCTCAAATTTTTTTTTTCTATTAAGAATTGAATGCTGTATTTAACATGTATAGGATTGCTTGCCATCTGGGGGAGGAGATGAAGGGAGGGAGGGGAAAAGTCAGAACAGAAGTGAGTGCAAAGGATAATGTTGTAAAAAATTACCCAGGCATGGGTTCTGTCGATAAAAAGTTATAATTATTAATATATATATTTTTTTTAATAGCAAAAAAAAAAAAAAAAGAATTGAATGCTGATGAAGATTTTCTGATGATTTTTCTAGATGTGTCTGGGGCCACTTCATTCACCTAGTAAGAGGAATCTCAAAATTATTTCCCCTCAATTTTAGATATCTCCATCAAGAATCGTGGGCAGTTAAACACAGAACATTCCAAATGATAAACAATGTTAAGTTAGTTTTTCTCAACAATCCAAGACAAGTCCAAAAGACTCATGATGGAAAATGCTTTCCACATCTGCAGATTGAAGCATACTACTTTTACTTTCTTTATTTTTTGCTTTTTGTTTTTTCCTTTTGTAAACTGTATTTTTTTTTTTGCATATTGTTTCTTCTTTCACAACATGACTAATATGGAAATAGGTTTTTATATGATTGCACATATATAATCTATACCAAATTGCATACTGTCTTGGGTAAGAGGGAGATAATTAGGGACCCAAAATTTTATTTAAAATGGTTGTTAAATTTTTCTTTACATGTAATTAGGAAAAAATAAAATACTAGTAAAGTGTATGAAAGGGAGGGAAATTAATATTGAACCAGCCCTGCATTCCTGGTATAAATCCTACTTGGTCATAGTGTGTTATTCTGGGCATAACTAGCTGTAATCTTTTTGCTAATATTTTATTTAAGATTTTTGAATCAATATTCATTAGGGAAATTGGTCTAAAATTTTCTTTCTCTGTTTTGACTCTTCCTGGTTTAGTACCATGTCTGTGTCAAAAAAGAATTTGGTAGGATTCCTTCTTTCCCAATTTTTCCAGAATCTGCATAATGTTGGAATTAATTGTTCTTTAAATGTTTGGTAGAATTCACATGTAAATCCATCTGTACATTTTTTCTTAGGGAGTTGATTAATAGCTTGTACAATTTCTTTTTCTGAAGTGGGACTATTTAAGTAATTTGTTTCCTCCTCTGTTAATCTGGGCAAATTATATTTTTTGTAAATATTCATCCATTTCACTTAGATTATTATATTTATTGGCATACAGATGAGAAAAATGGTTCCTAATTATTGCTCCAGTTTCCTCTTCATAGGTGGAAAATTCATCCTTTTCATTTTTTATAATAACAATTTGATTTTCTTCTTTCCTCTTTCTGATCAAATTAATTAAAGATATCTATTCTGTTGTTTTTAAATAAAACCAACTTAGTTTTATTTGTTCAATAGTTTTTTTTTAACTTTCATTTTATTAATCTTCCCTTTTATTTTCAGAATTTCAAGTTTGGTATTTACTTGAGGGGGGTTTATTTGCTCTTTTTTTTAAAAGCTTTTTTAGTTGCATGCCCAATTCATTGATTTTCTCTTTATTTTATAAAACTTCCCCTAAGAACTGCTTTGGCTGCATCCCATAAATTTTGGTATGTTGTCTCATTGTTGTCATTCTCTTGGATGAAATTATCAGTTGTGTCTATGATTTGTTTCACCCACTCATTCTTTAGAATCTAGATTATTTAGTTTCCAATTAATTTTTGGTCTATTTTCCCCTGGCTATTACATGTGATTCTTATTGCATCATGATCTGAAAAAGATGCATTTACTATTTTTGCCTTTCTGCATTTGATTTTGAGGTTTTTATGCCCTAATACATGGTCAATTTTTGTGTAGTACCATATACCACTGAGGAAAAAAGTATATTCTATTCTGTCCCCGTTCATTTTTCTCCAAAGATCTATCATACCTAACTTTTCTAAAATTCAATTTACCTCCCTAAATTCTTTCTTATTTATTTTGTGGTTTGATTTATGTAGTTCTGAGAGACCAGAATGTAGATGTAGATTCTGAGATCTAGAGATCTAGATCTGAGATTCCCCATTAGTATAGTTTTGCTGTCTATTTCTTCTTGCAGCTCTCTTAAGTTTTCCTCTAGGAATTTGGATGCTATACCATTTGGTGCATATAAGTTTAGTATTGATATTACTTCACCATTACTTCACCCTTTAGAAAGATAGTTTCCTTCCTTATCTCTTTTAATTAGATGTATTTTTGCTTTTGCTTGATCTGAGATCAGGATCACTACCCCTGCTTTTAAAAATTCACCCGAAGCATAAAAGATTCTGCTCCAGCCTTTACTCTGTATGTATCAGTCTGCTTTACATGTGTTTTTTGTAAACAACATATTGTAGGATTCTGGTTTTTAATCCAGTTTGCTATCCACTTCTGTTTTATGGGAGAGTTCGTCCCATTCATATTCCCAGTTAAAATGACTAATTCTGTATTTCCCTTCATCTTATTTACCCCATTATGCATTTCTCTTTCATTTCTGCCCTTCTCTCTTCCCCAGTATTTGGCTTCTGACCACTACCTCTTCAAACAACCCTCCTCCTTTATAGCTCCTCCCCCTCTCTTATAGCTTTTCCCTACTACATCTATTTTCTCCTCTATTAACCTCCTCCTTTCCTTTTTCCTTTCCCCTCCCACTCCCCTATAGAGTGAGACAAGTTTCTCTCTTTGAGCAAAATCTGAGAGTAAGAGTCACACAATGTTCATCCCCCTCTCTTTCTTCTCTCAATTATAATAATAGATCTTCTTTGCCTCTTCATGAGATGTAATTTCCCTCATTTTACCTCCATTTTCCTCTTTTTCCAGTATAATCCTCTTTGTACCTCTAGTTTCTTTTTAATATTATCACAATAAAATCAAACTAGACCTGCACTCTAAATATACTCATAACAGAGATATAGTTCTCAAGAGTTCTTTCCTTTTTACGCTTCTCTTGAATTGATCAATGAATTTTTTCAATGGCTATTTAACTTCTGGTTCTAGGATATCAGGGCAGTTTTCCTTGATGATTTCCTGAAAGATGATGTCTAGGCTCTTTTTTTCATCATGGTTTTCTTAGGTTGTCTGTCCTAGATCTATTTTCTAGATCAGTTGTTTTTCCCAATGAAGTATTTTACATTTTCTTCTAATTTTTCTTTTTTTTTTTTTAGTTTTGTTTGACTGATTCTTGATGTCTCATCGAGTCATTCATATTCATTTGTTCAGTTCTAATTTTTAGTAAATTATTTTCTTCAGTTAATTTTCACAGCTCCTTTTATATTTGGCCAATTGAGTTGTTTTGTTCAATGGATTATTTTTCTACTTCACAAATTCTGTTTTTCAAGTAGTTGTTTTCTTTTTCCATCTTGTCAAATCTATTTTGTAAGGAGTTTTATGCTTTTTCCATTTCATCAAGACTATTTTATAAGGAGCCATTTGTTTTTTTCATTCTACTAAATCTATTTTTAAGAAGGTTTTTTTGGGTGATTTCTATGTTTCCTTTTCCAAACCATTTTGCAGAGTTCTTTTTTCTTTCCCCATTTTTCATCTCTCTTTTAGGATCTTTTTTGAATTCTTCCTAGACACCTTGTGAGATGGGGACCAACTCATATCACTCTTTGGGGCTTTATCTGGAGATGATTTGCTTTTAGTATCCTCAGGGTTTGAGATTTGTTCTTCTCTTTCTCCATAAAAACTATCTATGGTCAAAGTTCTTTTTGCTTTTTTTTGCTCATTTTTTTAAAGGTTGAAGTCTGCTTTTAGAGCAAAGGGGACATTGTCCAAACTTCCTCTACAGGTGATAGTGCTGCACTGGGGTTGGTACTACCTAACTTCCAGTTCTATGTGGGAGAGGCCAAGTCCTGTGTTATTCTGGGGTTCAGGGACTCACTATTTGCCTTTTGTATTTGTGTTGGATGTCTTACGGCTAATCTGTTGATCTGCTAGCTTTCAACCAGAACAGAGTAGCCAATACTGCTGTAGATTCCTTCCATTATATTCCCTGGCCTTGTGCCCACACCACCAAGCATCTCTGCACTGTGCTTGTGCTTGGCCAGCTTCCTCTGATTGAAACAGGTCTTTTCTGAATTTCTTCCAAAATATCTTCTCCTAGAAATTTGTTACACTCCAAATATTTGTAGGTTCTGTCACTTCAAAACCAGTTCAGAGGCTCAATCTAGTGTTGATCCAAGGGACATCAGGGAGAGTTCAGATAAAGACATGTCTCCCCTCCATCATATTAGCTTTGCTCCCAGGAGAGAGAAATTAAGTTCAACTTCATTTGATCTGTAGTGGGTTCTAAACTATTTGTTTGAGTAAGTGATCCTTATACATCAAACTCCATTCCTATCTCATTCTTTGCCTCTGGAAATCTTCTGAATCATGCTTCTAGCACAGGGAGTGTCTGATGGACATTCACCAAGATCAGAATCAAGAATGATTCATGGAAGAAAGAAGAGAGCTAAGACATTAATGTGGTTGGTTGACTTTGTGCTCTTCCATAGAGAATCACCCATCACTCCTTTCATCACCCTTACTATATGATATCACTTGTGAAACCTTGCAGGCATTTTTGGGAAGATAACCAGCAATTTCTCAGAGAGTCAAGTTCCCTGCCTTGGAGGAAGAACTTTTTATCTGTTATGAAATGATCCTCCCTTTTCTCTTCTGCTGGCATATTTTTCTCTTCTCTCACCTCTCAACTTCCACATTTTCACATTTTTCCCTTTTTTTTTTTAAATCTTGAAATCCATCTTTCATTTCTGATGAATGTAAGCATGAATTCCAATCACCATGGAGATAGAGACGCTTCCCCCACACCCACTAGCATTGATGTGGCATTTTGTCACAGTAGTTCTATGACAGATTTGACCACAAGATCAACAAACAAGAATGAAAAATGAATGAAGATAGAAAAAGCATTATGGCCTGGTTCTTGGTCATGGGTTGAGCTTTTATATTCTACAGGATGAATTGGGAAGAAGGTATAAAAGGAAAGGAAGAAGGAAAAGGGAGAGGGAAGAAAGAAACAGGCATAAATGTTTACTATGTGCCGGGCCCTGTGCTAAGCTCTAAGGATATAAAATGGAAGCAAAAAGATAGGCAATCTTTTGAGCCATTTTAGAAAATTGAGGCTCCAAGAGAAGCTCACCAATGAGACAAGTAGGGCAAGCCTCATGAAGGGCTGTAAAGAGCAGGTTGGAAGGCTCCAAGGGTGATTGGCTTCTCTAGGGCCAGAAGGCCCCAGGTGATGAGGAAGTTCCAAGTGGAGCCAGCAGTAAAGAGGACATTGTGTTGAAATGTAGAAAAAGTCAAGAACATGGTCAAGAAGGGAATTAATGAATCAGAATTCTATTTTTTCAATTCTATAAGTTCCATTATGGGATTTTTTTCTTATTCAAATTCTTTGTTACAAAAGATTGCTCTTTGAGTAAGGAAGTTGGGAGAGATATATTTGAAAATGAAGATGTTATGAACAAGGAAGGGATTAAGAAAAAATATGAGGAAATGACAAATGAGGAAATTCCCTATAGTAATGTAAACCAGAATCCTTTCTGAAACTATTAGAGAGTTCTGTAGGGCACTGCGACGTTGTAACTTTCCCAAGTTACACAGCTAGTTTGTGTCAGAGGAAGGACATGAATCTTGACCCTTTGAGTTCTGAAACTAGCCCTTCTTGTGCCATACTATTTCAATGGAAAAACAAATAATACAAATTAGTTTTTTTTAAAGTTCTGTAAGTTCCAAATTATTTAATTTAAATTATTGGTACCTGAATATTTATGCTTCTTGTTCTACCCTCTTATCTTGTTATGCATTATTTACTCTATTACAGATCAAAATGAAAGCCTAACATAGTAGATAGGAAGCTAGTTTTGGAGATGGATAATGACATAGCTTCAAATCCCTCCTCTGATGCTCCCTAAATTCGTGCCTTGGCAAATAATTGAATCTCTGTCTTTCATTTTTCTCATTCATAAAATGAACTGAGGTCTAGTCTCAGAGATACCTATGCAAGTATATATTCTTACTGCCACATTTTTATAACTGCCATAGATGATGGGAGAGGGAGAAGAAATCATGGAAATCTAAAGGAATATTAACTAGGTTCCTCATGACACCAAAAAAGAGAGGCCTTTTCAAAAAAGACTGCAGCCTCTAGTTGCAGAGAACATGAGGACCAACCAAGATCTTCTGATTATATATGACTTTAGGTAGGATCTAAAGCATGTGTCCCTCCTCACAGAGCCAAAGTTAATATGTCCAACTCTGTGGGGAAGTACAGCTCTTGCTATATCAGCAATCCAGTTCTGTCCATCTCAGCAGCACTCATTCAATTCAACCAACATTTATTTAGTTAGTTAGTTTTCAACCAACATTTATTAAACATTTGCTTTGTACAAGAAACTGTACTGATAGATCTTTCTGAAAGTCTAGCTTCCAAACTCTTGCAACATTGTCCCAAAGTTTCTCAATTCCTTATTCCTTTCACCCCCACCCTTTTCCTTCTGTTCCTTCAATCCTCATTACTTTCTCTACCAATGTTTCTCAAGTTCTCATTCTTTTCTGCCCGGCCCTCCAGTACTCTCCTTTCATTGCTCATTTCTAAAAGAAGAAAGATTTTATCTTTGTATCAATGTAATAATGGAAGGAGATGGAGATGTGAAGTAAGAGGTCTAGAAATTAAGTTCTGTTTTGAAAATGCTAATCTTCAAGTCTCTAGTGAACAAAATCAGAGTTTAAGGTGAAAAGGAACATTAATTACAAATTATAGATCATATCCAATCCCTTCATTTGACAGATGAAAAAACTGAAACAAAGAAAGATTAAGTGACTTGAAAACACAAAGAAAATTATTGGTGGAGTTAGAATTAGTCTCCTCACAATAGGGCTTATATATATGCTATTCATTACCATGGTGCCCTCTTAAAGTAGTTTTGAGCTCTTTCCTATTACAAAGTGTCCTTGTTATATTTTTCAAAACTCACATTCTTCTTCTTGCTTCTAATCCCTTCTCCATTCATATTATTTTCTGTCTATACTCCATAGTAAGCATGTTCTTGCTCATTCTAGGAAAGCTACATATTCCCCTCAGAGTTCTAATGTACCCTAGAGACTTGGGACATCTTTCTTCTGTAATGCCATTGACTCAAGCCCCTGCCAGTTGTGCTCTGCTTATTTTTTAAAGAGCAGTAAGTAGTGGATTTGATACTCTAAAGAGGTAGCTTTTATGTAAAAATAGGGCAGCTAGTCTTGGGGAGAGAGGGGAAAAAAATTAGAACATAATATTTTGCGAAAGTGAATGTTGAACAATACTAGATGATGACTAGTCCTGATGGATCAGGCCATCCTCAGCAACAAGATCAACCAAATCATTTCTAATGGAGCAGTAATGAACTGAACTAACTATACCCAGAAAAAGAACTCTGGGAGATGACTAAAAACCATTACATTGAATTCCCAGTCCCTATATTTATGCACACCTGCATCTTTGATTTCCTTCACAAGCTAATTGTACAATAATTCAGAGTCTGATTCTTTTTGTACAGCAAAATAATGTTTTGGTCATGTATACTTATTGTGTATCTAAGTTATATTTTAATATATTTAACATCTACTGGTCATCCTGCCATCTAGGGGAGGGGGTGGGGGGGGGTAAGAGGTGAAAAATTGGAACAAGAGGTTTGGCAATTGTTAATGCTGTGAAGTTACCCATGTATATATCCTGTAAATTAAAGGCTATTAAAAAAAAAAAAAAAAAAAAAAAAGAAAGTGAATGTTGAAAATTATCTTTCCATGTATTTGAAAAAATAAAAATGCTATTGAAAAAACAAAAGAAATAGGGCAGTTAAATGGCACAGTGGATAGCGCATTGAACCTGGAGTCAAGACCACCTAAGTTCAAATCTGATCTCAGATAGCTATATTATCCTGGGTAAGTCATTTAACCCTGTTTGCCTCAGTTTCTTCATCTGTACAATGAACTAGAGAAGGAAGTGTCAAACCACTCCAGTATCTTTGCCAAGAACACCCCAAATGGAGTCATAAAGATTCATACATTGAAATAGTTACTTCAAAAATTTAGGAACAACAAACATTTCTCCCCTATACCACCTTGGTCTCTGGGAGAATAAGCTTGAAATTTAGCATTTATTCTTCCAAATTCCAGATGTAGTACAATTACCTCATGAATTTTTCCATTTGGCAAAAGTCTCAAAGGTTGTCCCAAAAATCATTCTTTACTCCCTGAGGCATTGATATTATTCTGGTTGAGAAGCTCAGAATGGATTCTGACCCCTGAATTTTTGTGACTTATTCTCTCTACTTTTCAAAACTCCCAGGGTCAGAGATTCCACTCCCTTCAATGAATGCCATGAGCAGATGCACTAGTATTAGTCACTGAGATTCTTAAAGTGGAAAAGGCAAAAAGAAATTATGGCTAAAACTAATAGATCTTTTTCAATTCCTCTATGAATGGGATAAACTGAGTGAAAACTTCTCATAAGAGTATGGCATTGACTTATGCCTTAATTTTAACTTGAGATTTTACAATAATGGGGTAAGCTATAGCTAAAAGCTGCAGGTGTTCAATTATAGATAAACAAACATTTCCCTCTTGTCTTCTTCCCTTTCTCCTTCCCCCCATCCCCCTTTTCAATAGCATTTAAATACCTAATAGGTAAAGTGTGTTCTGGAGTCAATATTTAGTCGCTGGGTAAATTAGAGCTCTCCAGTCAATGGGAGAAAAAGTCAGGAGAGGTGGGGGCTTCTACGTTAGTGATGTGGTGCTAGTGATGTGAGAATTGAGATGGGGAATCCCCTCTGGTCAGTGCAGGTCCAATTTGAAAGAATTAAAAAACCCGAAGATCTGAGGCAAAAGGGAATTTTATTGACACTAAGAAGCCAGCTTTGCTAGGAAGACAGATTTCTTAGTGGCAAGGTCCTGTCAGAGAAAATGGCATAGGTTAACACTGAGAAGAGAATATCTTCACAGTGGGCAAGAGTCCTGGCAGGCAGCTGTGTCAAAAAGAGAGGCTCCTTGGCAAAGCATAATTCTATTTCAGACTTCTGCAGAGATTTGGAGTTCAGAATTGTCTTTTATTAGCAGTCTGAGGCTCAGCTTCCATTCAAAATTGAATGAGAATCCCTCAATGTTGTCACTGCCCCAGGGCCTAGATTTCCAGTTGAAAAGAGATTGTTTATCTTAGAATTTTAAGCCACTCCATAGGAATATCAGATCCAGATCTTCAACTGAATGAGACCACTTAACTGAGAGTTGGAGCTACTGGGAGTGGTCCCAGGCTAATCTCTGGCCAGATAATTTGGAAGGTATGCTTTTCCTAGTGGAGAGCGTGAGACCCCAATTTCCCTTTTACAGATTAAAGAGGACACTGTTTCAGGGTTCAACTCCCATCATTATGGTCTATATAATCTTGTGTTTGCCGCTTGTGCTTTGCACTTTTCTACTGACATCTTATTCACTGGGAGTTGCCCTTTCTCCTGAGATTGTAATAAGCGTTTTTTTGTTTGTTTGGGTTTTTTTGCTTTTTTACCTTGAGAGTCTGATTTTAATTTAGGTAGGGGGTCACTGTCCCACATAGTTTTGGAGGCTTGTTCTAGGATATTTTATGTTCATGAGGAGGTCTCTCCCATACTGAATCTTTGGGCAGGTGTCTTCTGGGAGACTTCTCCAGGGTCCTTGTACTCTACTTGGGAACTCCCCCTCTGATCAAGTAAATTTCCAAGGAGAGAAAGCTTCTACGTTAGTGATCTGGTGCTAGTAATGTGAGAATTGAGGTGGGGAATCCCCTCTGGTCAGCACAGAAAGCAAAACTGGAAATGGGCTAGTAAAGATAGAGGATTAATTTGCTCAGGAGATAAACCAGCTGAGAAAAATTTGAAATCCATCAGGTAAATTGTGCACAATCTAGACAGGGCAAGAAACTGGTCAGGAGGGGAGAGATTCTGAAGTGGTTAGAGCTGGAAAGAGGACTTTCTCTTTGACAAGAACTGGGGAATCACCTGGGTGACTGGGATTGTTATTGGAGATTTTTAAGCAGTTAGAGTCTGTAAAAGGCTCCCATTTCCCTTTACTATTGGGAAATTCTAAGCAGTTAGAATTTGTAGGGATTCTCCCATTTTCCTTCGGTGAGATTGGGTGAATCCTTCATGAAAGAGGACAAGATACTGTGAACCATGGAAAAATGATGTAATAAGACTCTGTGATCCCCTGATCTTTGGGGGAGGGGAGGTCCTAGGTCAGAAAACCCTGAATTTCCTGGTTCTGATTTACAACCCCTCCCCATCCTTTTCACCTGGCCTTGGGGAAACTCCTAAAATAATTCCTACCTTCAGTTCACTTGGAGATCACTCTTTAGTTTCTATCCTCTGGAATAATCACCACCCATAATTGACCTGGAGATTACTTCCTCAGTTCATCTGGTGATCATTCTCAACCTCGGGCCACAGAAGGCTAAATAAAATTGAATTCTGTCTCCCAAATCTTTGCTAATTTCCTAATCAGGAGCTAGCCCACTGAGAACTACTCAATGACAATAAACCCCCCCCCCTTTTTTTTTTTTTTGCCAACCTCAATTTGCAGACTGAGGCTGTGAATTCTTTCAAGAAACCTGCTACACTGGCCTGGGGATCTCCAAAAGCTGTTGGGATGTCTCACTACTCAACAAAAGGTACAATCTAAGATAGCTGGTTCTAAAAACTTATCTAGTGTCCTAAGAAGATAGCCCTTTAGGAAGAATTGGGATGAAGTATCAAAATTTATAGAAATTAAATACTATTGTATTGTGTCCCACTTGGAGGAACTGTTAATCACATAAGGGCTGGGTGTAAATTCAAAAGAGCCTTTAATACCCAGCTTACTGACTCCAATGGCTGCAGCTCCAGAACTTTCTTCCTCCACCCCAAGGAGGGGTCAAGAAAGGGAGCTTGATTGATTTAGAAAAGGGGTATGAGAGAGAGAGAGAGAGAGAGAGAGAGAGTGTGTGTGTGTGTGTGTGTGTAGCAGACAGAGACAGAAAGCCTGTGTTGTATCTTCTATGTTTCTCTCAGTCAGAAGAATTACAAAGGAAAAGATCTGGCTATTTGGAATTATGCAAATAGTTTTTAGCTAGAGAGAGGAAAAAGTAGTTTTGAGCTAGGGAAAGTTTTTTAACTACCATACCAAAAAGAAAAAAAAAACCTGACATGTTTCTGTGGACCTATAACTGGCCAATTTGGATCTGCAAAAATAATTAAGGTAATAGAACTGCTAAAGCATTTTTAGCAGATTCTGGGGGAGGGGGGGTGAGATTAATTATTGATTGGCTCCATCTATCAACTAATTTGTTAGTCTATTATATTTTTAAGTAGGCCTAATTTGCATGGCTAAAAGCCTTCTGAGGGTCTGAATCTGAGGCTTACAAAAAACTGCAAAAGAAAAAAAAAACCTGCTCTCTCTGGAATTTTCCAGGCTTCTTTCCCTTAGAGAGTATTGTGAAATGTCATGGCTAGGCTGGCTTCCCTCACTGGCATCAATTTTTCTGGGGTTCGTGCTGGTGCCCCAACATCTTCAACATGGTTCCTCAGCCTTTCTGGCATGAAGGATGAGCTAGTCATTGGGCCACAAAACAGTCGGATACCTGAATCCAAATTTCTCCAACCCTTCACCCCAGGGTCCTAAAGTCCACCAGTTTCTTAACAACCTTCTTGTATGTTCCCTTCCATTGTAGATAGACTTGAAAGGCAGTTTTTTACCATCCTAAATTTTGGGGCTTGTGTGTTTAAATTGGAATTCTGATTCTGAAATTATGAGATAATTACTATTAACTAGTACCTGGTGAAATTGTGAACTTGTTGATATCGGTGTAAGATTTTAGAAATATGTGTGCATTAATACTTCAGTATTGTGTTGCTATAAGAAATTTAAATTTGTATTTGATTTGATCTTAAGTTAAAAAAAAATCATATGAGGTGTGCTTTAACATTTTGTCAGCCCTGCTGGATATGGGGTATAAGTTTTGTGAAATTTGGCCCCAAATTATATTACCTTTATTCTGAATCTTAAGATTTATCTTGCTTTCTCCCTTTAACAAAGAAGTAAAAGCAATAAATTTTGTTGTCTAGGAATATGTGTAATTGTGAAACAAATTATATTTGAAAGCTATATAATATGTCTAAAGATAAATAAGATGTTGACAGATAAAGCACCCCAATAATGTTAGGGGTCCCCAGGTCCAGGGGTCTGTGATACTCACAGACATGGCAAAAGAATTTGCAAACTAGGGGCAGCTAGGTGGTGCGGTGGATAGAGCATCAGTCCTGAAGTTTGGAGGACTTGAGTTCAAATCTGGCTTCAGACACTTAACACTTCCTAGTTGTGTGACCCTGGGCAAGCCACAAATTGCCTCAGCAAAAAAACAAAAACAAAAAAGAATTTGCAAACTCAGTTTGTCTCCAAGTTAAGGGACAAAGATTTGTTATGCTGACAACTGTAATGTCCCGGTTAGCTTTCTGGAGGATCTTGGGACTAGCCTTGGTCTTAGTGGAGGAGTGAAGTAGGTAGGAGAGCCAGCAGGAGGATGGCCAAAGATGGAGTGTCTCTATATCCAGTCCTCTCTCAGTCCTTTAATAACTCAGTATGATTACATCATTACAGCACACTAAGTATGTGTGAACTAGAGAACCATCATCTCATTAATCACACTGAGTAAGCACCCTGCTGTAAGTATCTTTGCTTCAGGTAAACTTTTCTTAGTTCCCCAATATCTTCGGTCCTCTACATCTTCCGCCTTCTTTTGTTTTAGAACACAGGTGGTCATGCCCTCTCTGACTTCTCAGGAAGGGAGGTGAAAACACCAAAAAGGAAATGGGGAGTCAAACCAGATATTGTTAGCAGGTTTCTTCTGAGCTGAAGGGTAATCAAAATAGGTATACATAAATCCATCAGCATGGGAGGTTTTAAACAAGCATATAGTAATATACAGGCTAGTAGTGACATAACAAACATAAATTAACATAGTGATATAACAAACAATATGAATATACATGTCCATAAGTCTTAAAAGGAGTGTATATAAATAACAATCACACATACCCCTTTAGCAGCCAAGAGATAGCCCCAAACCAATTTATTTTCCATTACTTCATGTGTCAGGGAATCCAATGATTCCTCAGATTTTGAAGTCCTGTAATAGTCTCATTAACAATTTTTCATGTTCATGAGTCAATTGCCATATTCATTGGGTTAATAGCCATGCTTTTTCAGTGGCACATGTAGTCAGAGATGGAACCATATGATGTTTCTTGGGTCTTTTCCTTTGTTTCAAGGGTCTTCTCCATCTCTCTCCAATGGACAAAGTGAATACGGCTAGTTGGCACCCATCTGATTCCTTCTCCATCTGTAGAGATACAAGCAAACCCTCTCCCCCAAGAAGTTAGCCTATCTGGTTCCTTCCATTCATCACTTTCTGGATCTCTCCATATCACCTGGCAATTATCTAAAGATAATGCAGATGCTCGCACTGGGCACTCCTCTTCCAGCGAGTTATAAAACCTGTCTGCTGGAGGCAGTGTATCTTTATCAAAAATAAAAAAATAGTGTAAAGAGCTAAATTTAAAAGTTCTCTAGAGTTACCTGTGGCTCCCCCTTTCTTTAGTTTTTGGAGGAGCATCTTGATGTCTCCATTTCTCCTCTATTACTATTGCCTGTCCTTGAGGATTAAAAGGTATCCCAGTGGTGTGTAAAATCTGATACTGTGCACAAAAGTGTGCAAAATGTTTAGAAGTATATGCAGGTCCATTATCAGGTTTTATTGCTTCTGGTGCAGCCATAATTGCAAAAGCTTGTATAAGGAATTCAGTAATCCCTCAGGCTGTCTCTTTTGTTGCTGGTATTGCAAAAGTAAATCCTGAAAAGGTATCTACTACAACATGGATATAAGACAGATGACCAAAAAATTTATAATGGGTCACATCCATTTGTCAAATTTCATTGGGTCTCAAATCACAAGGGTTCTTCCATGGAAGGAGTGTATGAGTGTGGAAAGGAAGGCAAGCTGTACAGGCTTTTACTATGCTCCTAGCTTCCTCTTTTGTAATCCCAAACTGCAAACATAAAGCTCGAGCAGCCTGATGATATTTAGAATGAGATTCTTGGGCTGCCTGAAATAAAGAAGTATTGGCTAACATGGTTAGAAAGTGATCTGCCTTTGAATTTCCATAAAAAATAGGACCTGGACGTCCACTGTGAGAGTGGACATGCAAAATATAAATCTTACCTGGATGCTTTCTCACTTTATCTTGAAGTTCCTTAAAGAGCTGATATATATTAGAAGCTACAAATTTTATTTGGGCTGTGATAATTCTTTGTATTACACCTACTGAATAGGCTGAATCAGGTATTATATTTAAATCTCCTAAATAATAAGTAAGAGCTAGAATGATTGCATACAATTCATTCTGCTGAATGGACTGAAAGGAAGTTCTGACTATTCTCTTTATAATTAAGTCATGAGAGTTTACAGCACAAATGTTATATCTGGATGCATCTGTAAAGATAGTTGGTCCTTTAAGAGGAACCATAGAAACTTTTTCTTCAAAAATCCATTGCCAATTATGTAATAGTCAGGATATCTTTAATGGAGACCCGTGTGTAAAATTTGAAGCTGTGGCCAATAAAATTTGCCACTCTGGGATGGTTTCACAGCATACATTAATTTGTTCATTGGTATAAAAGGTGTATATCTTGTCAGGATTTATCCCAAATAATTGTACTACTGACTTAATGACCTTTAATATGATTATAGCCACAAGCACTGGGTAAGGAGTAAGGCTTTGTTCCAGTTGTGCTGGGAGGTTCACCCTCTCTATCACGCTATTTCCTTGATGAAGGACTGCTGTGGATGCCTCTTTTATAGCAAAAACTGATATTTCCAAGGGTTTTTGAGTGACTCTTTCAACCACATTGGACAAAGCCAGTTCAACTTCTCTCAAAGGCTATTGAGCTTCTTTTGTAAGCTGGCATGGTGAGTTTAAAGCACTGTCTCCCCTTAAAATGTCATATAATGGTTGTTATTGATAGGTAGTTAAGCCTAATGATGGACACATCCATTGGATATCTCCTACCAATTTCTGAAAAGGTGTTCAACTTCTCTGTTCTTAAAGAAAGCTTTTGTACTGTAAGCATCTTAGGATATACTTCATATCCTAAATATTGAAAAGGAGCGTGCCTTTGAATTTTTTCTACAGCTATATGCAATTTGGAATTCCTTAGTGTTTCTATGGTCTTTTGTAGACATGCTTCTAACATTTGCTCCTCAAGTGCACACCCCAAAGTATCGTCCATATAATGTAATAACATAACTTTTGGAAATGTTTTTCTTAGTGGAGTAAGAGCAGCAGCAACATACATTTGACACATAGTAGGACTATTTTTCATTTCCTGTGGCAAAACTGTTGATTCATATCTTTTATAAGGCTGCATCATAGCCTGGGTATAAAAGTATAAAAGGTATTTGTGCCCAGTGTGGGCACAGCATCTTATGATCTCCTCTAAAGGAGCATCCTTGTGTAGTCCTAGTATAATTCTTTTACAACCTTATTAGCATATTCTCTAGCAAGTTGTTTTATAATTTCTGTTGCTGCATTTTCACCAATAGTTCATATGACAACTGTCTGCAGATGTACCAAGAAATCAGCAAAAGGGTCATTTGGACCTTGAATTATTTTTGTGAAGGCTTTCCCTCTATCTTGTCTTCCTGGGAAAGTGCCCCCTGCTCTGATAGTAGCAGAAGCAATTTGCTCATATGCTGTTATAGGGAAATTAATCTGTGCTAAACTGTCTGCATAAGGACCTAAACCTGCTAGTTGATCAAAAGTGACTGGTACATTAACTCCAGGTTGCCTATTTCATTGGGTTTATATTCTACAGAGTTCACTATACTCAGAAAGCCACAACAAGTTTTGTCCAGGTTCTAAACATGTTTTTGCTATAGATTTCCAATCACTAGGGGTTAAAATTTCATAAGCCAAATTCTCTAATACCATCTTAACATAAGATAACGTAGACCCATAAAGAGTGCAAGCCTTTTTCAGATCCTTGATAATTTTCAGATTAAGAGGAGTGTATCTTCTTCTTTCTTGACCTGAAGAGTCAAACTCTTCAATCACAGGGTATGTTTCTATTCTCAAATCAGATGTATCCTGTCCTTCCTCTTTAGCTTTTAACTAATGCCTTCTGTAATTGTATCATAAGGGATGGACAAAACTGCTGCATGGATGATGCTGATGATATCACTCCCCCTCCCATTACTCCTCTTGGCTCCACCCACAAAGGCAAAATTGAGAGAGGAAGGTCAGGAGACAGGAAATGCCCTAAGGGTGCCTGCTGAGAAGCACCACACTCCTTAAGTACATCAGCATGCATTTAACTCCTTTCTTGTCCAATTATCCATGCTTTTCAGTTGCTTTGTCTGTATCATCCCTCTTCTGCTCTTTCTCTTCACACTTCCTTGTCTGGCTGTTTACATTAAAATTTTTTCTTATTTTAAAACTTGTGAGATTCCTTAAAGCCAATTGTATTAAGTTGTATATATAGAATGTTTCCTCAGGAATTGAATCAGGACTTTTTAGCATTGTAGTATTCAATTAGTTGCTCTCCCACTAGTTTCTACATATCTGGTTCTAATTTTTCTTCCTTAGAGAACCAAGGAGAAATGCACTCTAATATATTAAGGGAGTCCAGTGATCTGCTTCCAAATTAACAACAAACCTTGCTTCTTTATTAATCTAACTATGCATTCTATACATTTCCCTTGGGGTGGGGGAAGGCTCTTTTCTTAGTATTTGCCCCATTTCAGCTGAGTAAAAAATGAAAATGACTAGTTTAGCCCTTACCAAAGTTTCCTGTTTGTCTATTTTTGTACTCACTCTGGGTCACAGGGACTTCTCCACTGAGTTTATGATCGTGTCAATCAAACTGCTGAATGTAGGTCCTTACATCCTGAGCCTCAAAATGTAGTGTACTTCTTTCAGTGCCCTATGTTGGGCGCCAAAATGTAATGTCTGAGCTAGCTTTCTGGAGGATCTCAGGACCAGGCCTTGGTCTTAGTGGAGGAGTGAAGTAGGTGGGAGAGCCACCAGGAAGATGGTCAAATCCTCTCAGCCCTTAAATACCTCAATATTATTATATTATTATAGCACACTATGTATGAACTAGAGACCATACTAAGTACTAAGTATATGTCAACCAGAGAACCATCATCTTATTAATCACACTGAGTTAACACCCTGTTGTATCTTTGCTTCAAGTATACTTTTCTCAGAGTTCCCCAATATCTGCGGTCCTCTACAGACAACAGCAGGCTAAGCTAAGTTTCAAAAGGGATTAGCATGGAACCAAGAGAAAAAAGATAGGTTTATAGGACAGTTAGACCAGAGCTTCATGTTACTTATTTGCTAATTTTATGGCTTACAAGTAGATTTGAGGGGTGGTCTATTCACTATTGTCTCAGGAGCTTTGTTATCACTGACCAACAGATTATCTATCTGACAGTCAGTAGTTTGTAGGACTATTGTAAGGCCAGAAAACTTTTACAATCATTGACAGATTGTTAGAACAATATCACTCTAAGATCAGGGGACCTCGGAATCATTAATTCTAAAGCAGACAACTTTTGAATCATTGACTGATTGTTAGAACAGAAGCACTATGAGGTTAGGGGACCTCTTCACTGTCATGTTTCCCTTAGAAGCTGTACCCCATCAAAGATATTGAGGAGGTGTCCCTCCAGAGGGAAGGAGCCTGATTCCAGAATATTCAAGTAATGTTTTACTGAAATGACACCAGAGGGAAAACAGAGGTATTTACTGATTATAGTTGACCATTTGATAGAATGGGTAAAAACACCTCCCCTGAGCTCTGCTGCCTTAAGAGTAGTTAGTGGAATAACATTGGGAAAAATTGTACCTAAGTATGGATTGGTAGAGACCAGTGATTCTGATAATGGAATATATTTTACTTCTAAGGTTTTATAAAAATAATGGGGAAGGATTGCAAATTTGAGTGGCAATTCCATACACCTAGGCATCTGCCTTCATCAGGGATAGTGGAATGAATCAGATTCTTAAGAAATAGATTACTAAATTGATGTAGAAACTAAATTGCCTTGGACCAAATGTTTGCGTACCTGAACATCTTTTAATATAGATTGGTTATCTTTGAGAGCTAAATTTACCTGAAGCTTTGATTAATGAGACCTATTATTTGAGATAAAATCTCTTGGGACTGGAGCTGATATTATTTGGAGTTTTGAATTTAGGTATGATTGTCTGATGGATCATCAAGCCAGTAATCCACCATCAGAAAGGAATATGCCACAAGCTATTCAGAGGAATGTGATCCTAAATTTGTTACAGGTGAACATTAGTATCTGAGGAAGAATTGGGAAGACAACCTTGGCATCTGATTAAGGTAGGATCTTTCTGATTCAGTTTTCCAGTGGTCTTTTGAATAAGAATCCACCTGATTATTCCTGAGTCTGGCTATAACATGGAATTGTTATTGCATACAATTACCTAAAGTCAAACCAAGCTAAAGGATGCTTTATCCTGTCATGTATGTGCTCTCAGGCTGAGGTCTGGATGACCAGTTTTTGATTATAATCATGTTCCTGCTTTTTCCTCTTATAGCAAATTTCCAAAATGAGGGCAATTGCTCAGTAGAAGCTATGATCACAATTCAAGTATCTAAGATCTTGAAATTTCCTTTCTGAAAATATGTAGTTATTATAGCCTAAATAACTCAGTGAGTATTTGGCCTAGTCATCAATCTGTTGTTAGATGCATATGTTTATTTGCTTCTTTTAGCGTTTCTTCTGTTGCTGATTTTCCTGATGGACATCTTTATTTGTGAAGAGTTACCTATTCTAATCACTGAGGACACAAATGTTTGGGGTGATAGATGGCCCCAGATGGGAGTTGGGAGTACAAAATCCCAATTTGTGTTAAATAGGCTCATTAGACTCCAGCCCAGGTTGAAAATAACCACTAACCAGATGACAAAGGCACTAGATTTATTAGCAGATCAGATCATTCAGATTAGAGAAGTAGTCCTCCAGCACTATTTGTTGGCTGAAGAAGGTAGTTTGTGGGAAAATTAAATTTTTGCTGAGTGAATATTGATGATAATGGACAGGTAGTGAAGGAAATTGCTAAAGACATCAGAAAATTGGCCCATGCCCCATTTCAGAATTGATTCTCACCATTTAATACCTCTCGATGGTCTTGGTCTGGAGGCAGCTGGTGAAAATAGATTCTTTGAGATCTAACTCAGTTTCAATTGATCAAGGATGGATAGAAGCAGTTATACCCAAAGAAAGAACACTGGGAAATGAATGTAAACTGCTTGCATTTTTGTTTTTCTTCCCAGGTTATTTTTACCTTCTGAATCCAATTCTTCCTGTGCAACAAGAGAACTGTTCGGTTCTGCACACATATGTTCTATCTAGGATACACTATGACATATTTAACTTGTATAAAGATTGCCATCTGGGGGAAGGGGTGAAGGGAGGAAGGGGAAAAGTCGGAACAGAAGTGAGTGCAAGGGATAATGTTGTAAAAAAAAAAAAATTACCCAGGCATGAGTTCTGTCAATAAAAAGTTATAATAAAAAAAAAGAGAAAAAGAAAATAGATTCTTTGGTTCTTGCTGATAGCTTTAAGTGGAGTCACACTACTCCCTGTCTGTTTCCCCTATTTGATATAGCTTATTACAAGGGTAGTACAGACATCACTGGTCAGAATAGTAAAGCTTGAACAACCTGGAGAGGGAAGCCCAGTTAGATTTGGAGTATTAAAAGGACAGGATGAACCCCTGTAGGGAAGAAGGGACAAAAGTAGTTCAGAGAGATTAGAGACTGAGAACAAGATGGTTGAGGTAATGTATCAAGAATGTTATGAGGGGTTTTCAAAGGTTAATAAATAAAGAGGGATTGAATGGGATAAACTGAATGAATGTGACCTTGATCTATGCCCTAATTATGATAAGATTTTGCAATAATAGGTTGAGCTATAGCCAAAAGCTGAAGTTGTTCAATTATCTTAGATAAACATTTCTCTTCTGTCACTCAGGGTAAGTTAGAACTTGACAGCCAATGGGAGAAAAGAACAGAAGGGAAAGGGGGAGAGCTTTTTTTGCATAAGGGTCTATATAATTCTGTGTTTGTAGTTTATGCTTTGCATTCCTTTATTGATGCTTTGTCTGATGGGAGTTGCCCTTTCTTGAGAGATTGTAATAAATCCTTTTTTTGCTTTTTACCTTGAGAGTCTCTGATTTTGGCTTGGTAAGGGTCACTGTCCCACACATCTATAACTAATCAAAAACCCTTATCTTTGTTATGTGGTGGTTAGCTGACCAGAATCAGTTATGGAATATTGATGCATGCTCCATAATCTGTCTCTCCAATACACTTCCCTTTACATATCTTCACAAGACTCAGATTTTTCACATGGAGACACAATATTCCAGGCACTGTGTGTACAGGCCAGATTCTTACTACATATAGATTTTTTTATATCTATAACTAGGTAACACAAAGTATCTATCTATCTATATTTTGTATGTACCTAGTTATTTACATGTAGCCTTATTCGAATATGTTTCTTGAGGAGAGGGGCTAATTTTTTCCTTCCTTTGTACTCCTTAGCAAAGTGTCTGGAGCATAGTAAGTAAGCTCTTAATATGTTAACTAAATAACTGGTTAAACCAGGACAGTGATATCTTTAACACAACCACAAGAACCACTGATAAGGAACTGCCCCTCTCCCATATATGCACATGTTTAACAAGCCTAAATGAAGATACCTCTCCTTGCTTTAAGGTAGTTCTTAACTTTTTTTTGTGGGTCATGGGCCCCTTAAGCAATCCAGTGAAGAATATAGAACATCTCAAAATAATGTTTTTAAATGTATAAAATAAAATGTGTAAAACAAAAGGTTACAAAGGAAACTAATTACATGGAAATAAACATAGGTGTTTCCCACCCATATTCACAGACTCTCAAAAATCTAGCTACAAACCTAAAGCAAAAAGTATAACTAAATTCAACCCCTAATAGTAGATATTCCCTTTCTCTGAAACATATCCTAAAAAATTATTTTCTCTTCTCTGCCTTCACAGCTTTCTAAAACAGGGGCCAACTACTAAGATGCTAAAATAACTTGAAAAATTCAGTAAAGCCAGCTAATCCCTTTTGAGATATGAATTAGTCTTTTAAATGAAAGAGTGTAATGTGGAACCATGAAAAATGATAGTTCATGACTCAGAATGACATTTAAATCAGTTTACTGAAGACAGAAGATGAACTCAAAGAAGAACCAAATTTTTTACTGTATAAACAGAAGAATGAAGCTAGAGAAAAGAAAGCTGTAGGGAGTCACATAGACCTGGAGAAAGAGAAGATATAAGAAAGAAGCACTTAGAACTGAGAGAACAGATAAAAAAGCATAAAGGAGAAGTGCTTGGATCAAATTTTAAAAATATATATTAATTCCACTTAATTAAAAAAAATAAATAGTATTTTATTTTTAATTATATGTAAAGATAATTTTCCATATCCATTATTTTTGTAAGAATTTGAGTTCCATTTTTTTCTCCCTCCCCTTTCCAAGACTGCAAACAATCTGATACAGATTATACACATACAATCATGTTAAAAAATATTTCCACATTTTCATGTTGTAAAAGGAAAAAAAACAGAAAAGGGAAAAACCATGGGGGGAAAAAAACCATTAAAAAGTGAAAAAAAGTATGTTTAGATCTGCAGGCAGATTCCATAGGTCTTTCTCTGGATATGGATAGTATTATTTATAGAGTCTTTGTATTGCTGAGAAGAGAGCCAAGTCAAGTGCTTGGACCAATTTGGCATGAGAGTGTCAGGACTGAATCTGTGTTGTTTAAGTCATCACACCAGTACCATTAAACATTAACCCCCAAAATGGCAGTCTTGTATCCCTACTTCCCTTTGAGCTCCTTCTCCAGAGAATCCTGATATCTTTTCTTCTGGACATGGAGGGAACACATTTCTTGGTTTCAAATGTTTACTTTGTCTTTATGAACTGTCATAGTTTGGCAAATTATTAGTCCTGATTGTACATATTAGGGTTACGGTGTGGGAGAAAACAACTGAAGAGAAAACATCCCCAGAGAGCAGCCTGTCTTTGCTAGGGAACTTAGGGCTAACAAAAAGATAAAGAAAGTTACAGATCCTTTGATACTATTTCCCTGAATAAAAAAAGAATAGTTATCCTGGGAAAACCCATCCATATGAGTTAATAATAGGGTGAGGGGGGGAAATAGGAATGTTTAAACAACTCTAATTACCATCATCAATTTAAGAGTGCCACACTCAGCAGCAGCAGCAGCAGCTTCACACTTATATAGCACTTACTATGTGTCAGACTGCGCTAAGTATTTTACAAATATCATCTTCATTTGATCCCCACAATAACCCTGAAAGAGAGGTGTTATTATTGTTCCAGTTTTATAGATGAGGAAACTGAGGCAGAGTAATTTGCCCAGAGTCACACAGCTAGCTAGTCAGTGTCTGAAGCTAGATATGAATTCATCTTACCAACTCCAGGCCTGGTTTTCTACCCATTGCTCCAAATTCTCTCTATTCTTGTCCCAATATCTTTACCTTCCCCATATTTTCACCTTTACTTTCCCCCAAACTTTTTCTCTGAGGCATGTGGATTTCCTTCCCCATTCATTTCTCCCTTTCTCATCTGCTTTCTCACTCTGTCCCCATCCTCTCTGGCTTAAATATCCACTCTCCCATTTTTTAATACACAAGTCTGGGTCGGGTTGGAAACCATTTGCATCTAGAGATGTAGAAGATCAGAAAATGCAGGATGGGAGACCAAAAAGAAAACATGGGGGAAGAAGCCAAATTTGTGTATATATCAGAACCCAATCAGTAATAATCCTTGTCCAAGTCCCTGTACTTGGGTAAATAATTTTTCTCTAAATTCATTGCATCTGCAGGAATGCAATAAAGTGTTTCTTGGGTAATAGGTTATTTTAAATTGACTCAAGTATATGTCATTTTAGAGTTAGATCATCAATTCATATCTATTTTCAATAGGAACCAGGTTTCATCACCCTGACTCAATATGGCTTCAGACCTTATCATTTGACAGAAACCGTTTTCTCCAATGTTAGTAACAATTGCCAGGTGTAATGGTTTTTTCTCAATTCTCATTCTTCTTGCCCTCTCATCTTTGAAACAATGTATCGCTTTCTTCTTGATCTTCTAAATTTTCATGACACTAATTTCTCTTCCTCCCTATCTAATCACTCCTTTCAGTCACCCAGAGTCATGATTTGGGTGCTATATTTGATTCCTTTCTTTCCCTCCTCCAAAGCCCATATCCCATCTATTACCAAGACCTGTCAATTTTACCTTTGTAACATCTCTTCTATACACCCCTTTCTCTCATCTGACACTACCACCACCCAGGTTCAGACTTTCATCACTAGATTATTGTAATAACTGTAGAATGATCTGTCTACCACAAGTCTCTCTCTACTTCAGTCCATCCTCCATTTTGCCTTTTGTTCTTACCTCCAACACTTAGTATATTTTTTGGCACATAGTAGGCATAAAATCAACTGATGGGCTGGCTAGGAAACAATGAACTGTGAAGTTCATCTTCTGAAGTCTAGAGATTTCTCTTTTATCATATATAAAAGGAATGGAGTATCCTCACATATAAGGTGCTGGTACAGGTAGTATTCTTCTGTAATGGTGTGCTGGGCCTTTTTATGAGTACTTGAAAAGAAAAGACAGGTAGGTAGACATCATTTTCACAGTGGTTGGAATAAATACTTGGGGCACATTCTCTCCATAAATTCAAAGCTGGATCTACCTATCCAGGACACTTTCAAAAGCTCAGGCAAAGCCTAGTCTAGGTTTTGGTACATTCACCTTAAAGAACTACTCACCCAGACTCCTTGCAATATTTGTCTGGGTCCCTATCTCCTAGATTGTTTGGGTTTGTCAAACACTAGAATACTGTAATCACTGACTATTGTGTCTTGTGAACCTAACCTATTCCAAGGATCAACTACTTTATTTCTTAGTCAGTACCAAATGGTTTTGATGACCACTACTTTATAATATAGTTTTAGGTCTGGAAGAGGTAGGCCATCTTCATTTGCATTTGTTTTCATTAATTCCCTTCTGTAGTTGTGTTGGACATCCCACAACTAATCTGCTGATCCACTGGTTTCTGAACCATGACAGAGTAGTAAACACTGCTGGATTTTGGTTATAAGCCTCCTGGTATATTCCCCTAGTACTCAGAGACTACTTTGCCCTGGGTGCCTGAGCTGCACCTGTGCTAGGCTGTCTTCCCCCACTCCCATGCTTGATTGAAACAGACCTTTCCTAAAGTGCTCCCAAAATTTCTGCTGGAAATTTGTTACACTCCAAATATTTGTGGGTTCTGTCACTCCAAAACTCGTTCAGAGGCTTGATCTGGTATTGATCTGAGGGAAGCCAGGAAAAGCTCAGAGACCTGTCTACTCTCTGCCATCTTGACTCTGCTCCCCAAAATTATAGCTCTTGAAACAATCAGACAGAGGTGACACAGCTGGTGAATGCTGAGGTTGTTGAATGCCTATATGCTGGTTCTTCTTGCCTCCAGGTTCAGCCCTCTGCCACTACACCACCTGGCTAGCTAAAAAATTGATAATGGAAATTTCCAAATAGGAAAGGATTCTTTCAGTGGTTTCTTATGAATCCAGGTTTTATTGGAACTCTTTTAAATTGCCCCAAGATGATTGGCTTTGTTTGACTTCCAGGTTGACTAGAAACTCTCCTAGGAATATCATATTGCCTTGAGTATTTCTTGAAAGCAGTAGTATAGGACTTAGTTCAATGGGGAAACAAAAACCACAAAATGAGATTCTGAACTTTGGTAGAAACACAGAAATCCTGAACATACATGAAAGGAATATTTTAATCTTCTGGACTGGTGCTCATTCAGCCTCAGCTTGAAGACTTCTCAAAACATCCTATTTTACTTTCTGACATTGCTAGGAAGTTTTTCCTTAATGTCAAGCCTAAAATTGCTTCTGCAATTTCTACCCTTTGCTCTTGGTTCTACTTCATATGGATAAAGAACAATTGGAATTATTCTTCCACATGCCAAACCTTCAGGTACTTCCAAATTGTATCATGCTACAACTTCTCCCCGACTCTACCCCAACCCCAGTCTTTTCTTCCTCACACTAAACATCCTCATTGTTTTTCAACTACTCTTCCAATGCTGGTAACTAAAATAAAGCTGAACTGATGTATTATCATGAAAAATCTCAATACTGGATAACTATTAAGAAATATATTCTCTCCTCTCAGCAGAGGAATGAGAGGTTGTAGAAATGGAAACCAGTCAAAAAGGGGTCCATGTCAGTTAACTCTGTTTAAATGTCTTTCCTTTCTCATGAAGAAGAGATTCAGTGGTGAGGACAAGACAAGTGAAAGGGAAATAACTGAGATATAAAAAAAAAAGACAATAAATATCACAAAAGGACCAGAATCCAGGTATCCTTACTGAGCTAGTATTCTTTCCACTATATTTGGCCAACACCATATGTACCCACTAAAAAGTTTCCTAAACACAAAAGGAACTCACTTCATAAACTGGCTCAGCATGGTTGTTTATCAAAAGCTCCCTCAATGTTGATATCCCCTCAAATGGCCTCTATGACCCTGGACCTTTACCCTAGGGATGGGGCAGGGCAACAAACTGGACCCAAAATGGGTCCTCATGATCTCCCCATACACTTAGTATTCCTGGAACACGGAGACTCCCCTCAGCTTCCAAGGATACAGATTTGGAATCCACCTTCTACAATTTCTCCTGGTGTGGAAGAACTCTCATTAGAGGATCAGCCATGTGAGTAATAAATGGGAACTCTAAATTTTGGAAATAAATGTGACACCTCACATGGGTGAATGGGGAAAGAGCTCTGGATTGGGAACTACAGGACCTGAGTTCAAATCAACTTCAACCAACTCTCCAGATCTCTATTTTCTCATCTGGAAAATGAGAATCCTAGAGCTGTTAAGTTCTAAAATCTTTCTAAGCTCTATAACCCATATATGGTCCCACCCACACTGGATAAATGTCTTAGAAAAAAAGAAGCTTGGAGAACAGGAAGTGAATAAGGGTTAAATGAAGAGAAAAATTGCCATTTACAACTTGGCTACAATCTTTCTAGACTCACTTTACATAACTCCCTTTTATGAACTCCCATTCTATACAAACTGACCTACTTATTTTTTTCTGTACAATGAGCACAATCCTTATGAGTATATTCAGAATTCTCTGCCCAATGGTCTGTCAGAGCTGCTGGCTTCCAGAATTCCTTCTTCAATAGGCAGCTGATTAGCTGCAGTCTTTCTCCATCTTTAGTCATCCTTTTCAAATGGAGTGCTCTTATCTGCTAGGGAAATACAAAGCTCTTTCAGCTAGTGTAAAAATATTTTAAAATGTACATCTCTTATAGTTGTTTTCATGGAGTTTCTCACAACAATCCTGTAAAGGGAGTTGCTATATTATCCCCATTTTATAGAAAAGGAAAATGAAAAAAGTTATGGATCACAGAATTATGAAGTCTGTGGCAGAATTTGAACTCAAGACTTCCTGATGCCAAAGCTGGTATCCATTGTTATAATTAGCCATATATGAATGAGAAAAGAGAAATAGAAAGAATAAAGTTGGAAGTTAGAAAAAGTAATAATAGAGGCAAAGAGGAAAAAATAAAGAATACAGAGGAATTGGAGGAAAAGGGGGAGGGAAAAAGGAGAAAGGAAGACCAAGGCAGGAAATAGAAAAGCAAATAGCAATCAGTCAGTAGGTAAAAAGAGTGTGAAAAGAGGGAAAGGGAAGAAAGAAGAGATAGATAAAACCTTGAAATAGACCAGGCCTAATGTCAAACCCAGCTTTTGGGGCTAGGAGAATTAGAGGCAGATGCTTGCTTTGCTCCCGCTCCAATTTCCAGACCTCCTTCCCAATTTCTCAGAAACTCCCATTCTATGGTATGACTTCACTGTGATATCTCAGCCTAGTACAGGGCAATCTGCTACATGGCCTTGGGTTATTTGGGCAGTCGAATCTACATGACCTATAACAGTGAGGTTGAGAGGGCCAGGTTGAGAGTCCTAGGCTCTGAGAAGGTACCTAAGGGGGCCTTCCTGAAAAGACAGTACCAGGTCATTGGCTGAAGTCTGAGGAGCATTTTGGACTACAAGAAGCTCAGTGGTGAGCTAGGGATTCAAGCTTAAACCATTCCCTCACCCCTATTCTGGTCCTCATGAGGTCCAGGAAAAACTCTAGCCCCTTCTACACTCTTACTAGATTCAGGAATTCCATCTTCCAGTCCATCTTCCCATCGCTCAGTAGGAGCCAGAAGTTGGAACCCTTGACCTCCTACACTTCGTAAACCCACTTATTTGGATTTCCCCCAAAATGGGACACAGGAGTTCTTATGCTCTCAGATTACACCTTCATGCACACATCCCTTTCCTTCCTACACTGCCTTCTTGCCACTGACTTTAGGACATGGGGTGCAGGAAATGACACCAGTGACTTCAGCTATAGCTGAGAACTGGGAGGTGATGGCTTCTGGTGCTTTGCCTATGATGGCGAGTACTTCACTGCCCACAATCCAGCAATCTGGACCTGGGGAGCGTCCCTCCCAAACCAGAAAGGAAGAGGAAGCAGGTGGTGGTAGGCAGCCAGCTTTCAGCAGTACGGGCCTGGCTGCAGAGAGACTGTGGGAAGAGACTTTGGGAATTGCTACGGGCAAAGCTTGGAGGCCAGGAACCCAAGCCTCTAGGATACTAGGACTTTCTCTTGTCCAAGACTTCTTAGGCCTTGGATGAGATGAGTCTTAAATTTATCCTTCTTCAGAAAGAACCCAGAGAAGATGTTAAAATTTCCAACTAGAGAAAAGGCAAAGACACTGAGAGGAATTCTCTACAAGGGTTTTAGTGTCAGTGGGGAAGTGGATGGATGTGTTTTTATGGCTCTGATCTCTTATTTTCTTTATCTTTAGGAGATTCTTGCAGACTTAATTGATAGGGAGACTACAAGCCTACAATAAGGGGGGAGAAGTGAATGGGGCAGTAAGGAGATTAAAAAACTAAGACAACCCTTAATCCTCAATTCCTCACTATTGTCTCCATCTTTCATGTGAGTCTCCAGGAAGCCCTTGGGGAACACATCCTCAGATGGCTAGCATTTGATCTCTACCCACCTAAAATCACCCTGACTTGGCTTCCAGATAAACAACCTTTGAGCCAGGGACTTCAGGACCCTGAGGCTACCTGACCTAGAGGAGATAGGAACTGACCAATTTCACCTAGATTCCAAATCTAGGTGGCACAATGGCTAGATCCCTGGAGCTGGAGTTAGGAAGACTTGAGTTCAAATGTGATCTCACTTACTACCTGTGTGAGGCCAGGCTAGTCACTTAACATCTGTCTGCCTCAGTTTCCTCAACTGTAAAATTGAGAGAATAATAATAGCACTTACCTCGCAAGGCTGTTGTGAGGATCAAATGAAATATTTGTAAAGCACTTGGCACAGTGCCTGGCATTTAATTGTTTCCCCTTCCCTCTTCTAGCCCTACATCCCACCATCACCTACTCTAACATTCAGAAATCATTCCTCCTTTGTTTATATTCATGGATTCTAACCTCTCTTTTCTTCACCCTTCAAGGAATAATCAGACACTTCCCCAGTGCTGGGACTACTTTAGGTGAGATTCCAGGGCAAAGGCAGGGGATAAAGAGCTGTGGGAGCTTAAAGCTAGATATTTAGGAGTTGAATGGAAGGAAAAGGATGCGAAGCAATTAGATGTGCTTCCACCATTGTTTCTCTCTCATAGACCAAGGAAGAGATCATTCCTCAGAGGCATGGAGACAACAATACAGACACCTTCTCAAGTGAGAAATATAAAACATTTTTTCCCCATTACTGGAGGATTTTTCTCCTTCTTCATCAGCAGCCTTGGTTAAGAGCCTGGGATTTAGTTAATATTAATTTATTCACCGAAAACAGCAACCTTGAGCTAGAGGATCTTCTGAGTATTGAAAGGTCTCTTTTAGATTAAAGAATTCTTAATTCAAAGTAGGGAAAAGGGGAAATTGTTACTCTTAAGTCTTAGGACAAGATGAAATAAATATAAACAGGTTCAATAGAAATTTAGACACATTTGTAAATGATGGAACCCTAATGGATTACTAAGTTCAAAATAGGAAAGGCTAGCTGATTCCTTCAGACTAGCCCTCTCAGGCTGCTGTGGACCTGGATTCCAGAGTTTGGTCCCTCAGTATTTCTATTCACTTACAAAAGACTGACTTTACTATATAACAAATATTTATCAAGTCAGAACCTTTATGCCCAGCAATAGGAAGGGTACAAAGAATAATGATCCCTGTCCATAAGACAGTCCAGCTTCAGAGACAAAACAACATATTGTTTTGTATATCTAATATCTAAGGACTAAATTGTGTGGCTCTTAGGTGTAATATAATAGTGAGAAAAGGCTGATGGCTTTTTAGGACTTGTGCTTAGTTCTCAACAGAAAGAAAGGAAAGGTATAGGAGTGAGAAAGGGAACCAAGTATAAGAAATTGAGGTCAAATGCATAGTAGTGTGTTTAATTTGGGGAAGGGGCTGGGGGGAACATTTTAGAAAAGGTATCAACAAACCGGAGTATCTACAAGAATCAGATGAAAGGCCAGTTAATTCAACATGGAGAATAACCTAGTATTTATATAGCATTACGCCATTTAACAGATAAGAAAATTGAGGCAGAGGTTGAATGACTTGTGCCCAGGGTCAGACAGCTATGCATCAGAGACTGGGTTTGAAGTTATTGCATCTTGTATCCCACTATCAATCTACTTCAACACCTAGCTGAAGGGACACTTAATAGGCACTTAATCAGTTGTATTTCCAGAATTCGAAAAGATATTTGGCTTGGCCCCAAAGCACAGAACTAAGCATTGGGTGAACATTGTAAAGATACACAGACATAAGGAATTGATGAAAAGGAAACAATCAAAAAGTGGAATAAGTAGTTTCAGAAGATTCCTATCCCCTACACTTCACCCCATCCCACCCCAGTCACTAAGATCCTCAGTTAAAGAACTGACCACTTCTCAGGATTACTAATAGATGTGTCCAGACTGGACTGACAAGATGATCCTTGAGGTTCTTTCTAGCTCTGGGAATGATTTTCTGTGAGTAAATTGTAAAAGTGAGGAGTCATGAAAGAAGAGGGAGAATCTAGAATGTGAGGAGGAGGAACAATTTATAGCAAAATGAGAGGTCAGTTCTACCTTTTCAAAATTAAAATTCAAATATTAAGCACAACACACTTCCCTGTCAAAGTAGGACTATTTATCAAGAAGCCAGAAAGAATAGGCCTGGGGAATAAGGTAGGGGGGGGGTGTTGATCCTGCTCTGCGGAAACAAGAGCAGGCATGGGTGAAAGCAATGGTAGGCAATAAGGAAAGCAATAAAAAATAAAAAGGAGTAGGAAACACAGAAAAAAACCATGTGAACCTGATTTAGATTCGCAAAGAGCCTAAACTGGAACTACCTTAGTACTTAAGATCCAAAGGACAGAGGTGCCTGGTGGATTAAATTATATGCAGCCCAGGAACAGAAGTTCATGAACTCTGTTGTTGGTCAGTCTGAGGAGGGAACAAGAGCAGTGAAGCGGGCAGGGGCGGGGGACTGGGCAGGGCCCTGCAAGAAGTCAGTTCCTGGCAACTGCAAGGCAGTTTGGACATAACTCCCTCCCGACTGCCATGGGTCTCCCTCTGCCCTGGCTCTCTCATTACTGCTATGGGTTCCTGCTGTCCCGGATCATGGCCCTCCACATCTCTCGTAGGGCCTGCTCCCAGAATGCTGGGCCACCTATAGAAGAATTAGCTACAGAAGAGACCAGGAAGACTCTATTCCCAAAAAGGGTAAGAAGGGTGAAAATGGGGACTTGCATTACTTTAAACTGGGGGAAAAGAATTAGTCCAATCCAATCCACCCACACCCACCTTGGGACAGAAACACCCAATTCTCTAATCCATACTAGAGTCCTTTCCCTTCTACCCCTCCCCCAACTCCTTCATATAGCAGAGTCCATAAAGTCCTTGAACAGGTCCCTGGTTTAAGAGTTAATTATTTGTCAGAGGGGAGGGGCAGTTTCCTTTTTTTTTTTTCCCCAGCAAGGCCATACTGTCCCTTTCATGACATGAAACCAATGTCCAGACATGAGACCAATATCTGCCCCTAGTACCTAATCTCTTCTACTGCCCTACTATAGCAGGAGGCCAGGCCTTGATTTCAAGAGATGGGGTAACAGAAGAAGCAGTTTTTCTCTCCAGTAAACTCTGCATCACAGCCTAGTTAAGTTCCTCTGAATACTTGGCATCTTCCCTCCAGGGTCCAGGCCACAGAACAGCTGAGCTGGCCCAGGCAGAAGAACTGCTGGAGCAACAACTAGAGCTATATCAAGCCCTGCTGGAAGGGCAAGAAGGGGCATGGGAAGCTCAAGCCCTTGTACTCAAGATCCAGAAGCTCAAGGAGCAGATGAGGCGGCACCGAGACAGCCTGAGAGGTGATGCTTGAGGGGACCCATCCTTACCTTCTTTCACTGGCTGAATCCAAACACTTCTAAGAACCCTTTTGTCCCAGGATCCTATCTTGTTCCCTCTCCTTTTCTGGAGGAGAGAGAACATCCAATGAGGGGAAACAGGAATGCTCTCCTTCTAAGTAGGGTCAAGAAATGGGAAGGGGTACTCAAGGGAAGCCCAGTCCTTCCTCATTCTAATAATTGAATCCCCTCACAATGATCCTATTTCCAGTCCCCTAAGATGACTTCCATTCTTTGCTCAAGGCTGAAGAGAAGAAAAAAACACCATCCACTGCCATCCCTCAAATAAAGGAACAAAACCCTCAGACACTCGATACTTTTTTGTTTCATTTTTAGTTTTGTTAAAAAAAAAAAAAAAATCCGACAGGACAAATCAATAAGGGTGTTTGGGGGGATGACATGAACAGGGCCATTGGGGGTAGGGAGGCTGGGGGTAGGTGGCAGTAGTGTCTCCTTCACCCCCGCGCCCGAGTGTTCGGCTCCTGGGGAGAGAGAGTGTATCATACTCCAGGGACAGGCCAAGGCCTCTACCGAGTCTGCTCAACTGGAAAAAAAAAAAAAGAAAGAAAGAAAGAAAGAAATTAAAATAGGGTGGGAATAGTGACAGAAAGGGAAGTGATACAGAAAAAGAATTATAGATAGATTGAGGAGGAAGAGGGAAAGGTGATAAGAATGAAAGAATAAGACATTCTAAGACTTAAAAGAAAAAAAAAAAAAGGCCCAATAAAGTGAGATCATGTGATGAGGCAATGTCCAATACTCACTGTAGGAAGAAATGTCTATTTCATCAGGCAGTTCACTGATGTTAACCTCAAAGCGATCCTGGACATCATTGAGGATTTTGGCATCATTTTCATCTGATACAAACGTGATGGCCAAACCTTTTGTACCAAACCGGCCTGCCCTAGCCACCTAGGAACAAGGCGGTGATAAAGTCAAGGAATATCCGAGGAAGAGACAGGGCATAGAAAAGATGGTAAAGGGCTAAAAAATGAGGAAGGGGTTGGAAGACCAAGAGAGAAGGCATTAAAAAGTACCACCCAACCATGGGCCTTTACCCTATGTAAGTAGGTATCTGAGTCCTCTGGCATGTCATAGTTGAAGGCAATGTTTACTCGCTCAATATCCATGCCTCGGCCAAACAGGTTAGTGGCCACAAGGATTCGACGCTGGAAATCCTTGAATTGTTGATACCGGGACAACCTAATGGTGGGAACAGAGAGAAGAGAACAGAGGACATGAAGTTGCCCTTAGTACTCTGGTTCCCCACCCCAAATCCTCTGCTCACCTCTCCTCTTGGGGCATCCCACGATGAATGGCAATAGCTGGGAAATTCTGTTCCACTAGGAGCTGGGCCAGGGCAATGCAGCGCTGCACAGATTTCACGAAGATCACCACCTATGTGCAGTGGGGTGAGAAAAAAGATTCAGTAACCATCTTATCTCAGAATACCCAATTCAATTCTTTCTTTCACCCCCAACCTACATACTCCTGCTATTCCGATAGCCTTAAAAAAAGGCTATATTCACTGTTTGTCTGCTTCACTTGATTCTGAAAATTATATCTTGAGAATAAGATAAAAAAAACCAGAGGGAAGTTATGGGAGGTTACCAAAAAAAAAAAAAAAAAAAGGATTTTAAGGAAAAGCAAAAACTGACAAGATGATCCTTGCATTTATAAAATCATGAAGACTGAGCACACAGAAATAATTTCCCTAGTATTAAATCTAACGAACCCCCACTAAAGAACATTCCTTTTAGGGATTTTCTCCAGTTTTATTCCTTTGTCTGGCCCCTCCCACCTTTAGGCTCAGCTGACCTGGTTGAACTCCAGAACATCCAGGAGATCGAAGAGCTTTCGGTTCTTCTCATTGTCCTTCAGCTTCACGTAGTACTGCTGCAGCCCGTGCAGCGTCAGCTTCGTCTCATCATCCACGAAGATCTCCATTGGCTGGGGGGGGAGGAAGGAAGGGGACGGAGGAGGGAGGGCAGAGTGGGGGTGTTAAACCTGAGGGGGGTGGGGAGGGCGGGGATAGGTGACTCCCAATACACCCCATGAATGGGATCGGGAGAATAGAGTTAAGATGTCAAGTACCCTTCCCATCTCCAACCCCATAGCCTCCCAAACTCAACATGGTCTCTTTTCTATAAAACAAGATTTTACAAAAGCCATGTTAGGATGTCATTAAAAACCCATGGAAAGTATTAGAGGGCCAGAAGGACAAAGGACCGAACTGATGGCCTTAAGTGAAACCATCCAATGGCAAGAGGCTACTCAGATGGATTAGAAATTAGTTTGCCTGAGAGAAGGGGGCAAAAGTGCATGTGATCAAAAGTGGGATATGATATCAATAATCACATAAATCTGAAATGGTAAAAAGTTATGACAGGATGACTTAGGGAGAGATAATTAAATCTCTTAAAAGATCAGAATGCCATGTTAAAGCTGATTGAAAGGAAATGGACATTTCTTAAAGTGAAAGACTTATGTTGCTTTCACCTTCCAGCCAGAACCATCTAAGATGGAAGACCCTTTACAGGTCTGGCTTTCTCTAGAACCTAAGGTTAAATAAATTCCAGTAGTAAGGGCATTCAGGCAAAGAACTGAATTCATTATTATATAAGAATTCTCCTTTATAGCTCCTGATCCCCTTGAAGGGAAGGATAAAACCACCGCAAAGATAATAAAAAGATTCAACCTTAATCCCCATTTGCTTTTCTAATCTCTCTAGCTAGCCCTAAATTCTGCAAAGAAAGTGATGGTTTAGTTCACTTAGGAGCAGGAGTTTAAAAGCCTCCTTGAAATTCAACTCTATTACCCACAGGGGGTAAATATACGAGAGAGGCATCCCACATGAAGGAGAAATAGATAAACCCCATGCCCAAGCCTTATATCCCACTATTCTTTTCCCCACTCTGAAAACCCCCAGATTCCCACCTAGTTACAGCAAAGTAAAGATCTTCACTTGTTACCTTGCCCTTTCCCCCTCCCAGAAAAAAAGGAAACAAAAACCCCAAAAAAATCCACCACCCACTCAGGAGCACCCCCGCAACTCGCATGGGCGAAGGGAACGCGGTACACGTAAGGTTCAGGAAAAAAAAACCGGGAACGGAAAAAAAGGCTGGTTTGGTCCTCTGCTTCCTGGACACGGTTCTCCTGCGGCCTCCGCTGCCGCCTTCCGATGATGGATGCCATCCGCAATCCCCCGCCGCGCTGAGTCTCTGCTGCTGGCTCACATCTCCACAGGGTCCAGATGGGGGAGGATGAGGAAAGGGAAGGGAAGGAGTAGAAGGGTCGGGGGTTGAGGTGCCAAAGGCCCCCACCCCTGAAGGTGGGGAGGGGGCAGACTCATTTGTGATTTTTGCTCTTCTCTTGGCCATGCCCTGCAATATGTCTGTCCCTCTCTTGCTCTCCTGTCGTCAGGAAATGTGGGTTTTGGGGAGATGAGTTTTTAGGGGGGCCAAAAGGCCCCAATTGTGCTCGATGCCACCTTGAGGGTGTATGCTCATGTGGGACAAGGGAAATAGTGGATGGTGGGGTAGGACATTCTGTCCCACCCTGCCAAAGGGAAAAAGAATTTTGTTGTTTGGGTTTCTTATTTTGTTGGGGTTTATTTGATTTCTACCCGCTCTCGTGTTTATCCCGACCAAGTCTTCCGGAGTTTCCCTGGCACCCGCGCAGACCTTATCACTGGCTGTCTCTATCTCTGTCTTTCCAGGGAGGATTCAGCCCTGGGGGGGTGTCACATGACTCCATCTCAGCGCTGGGAGGACAAGGGAGAGGGTAGACTGGAGAAGGTCGAGGAGAGGGAGTAGGAGAAGGCTGCGGGCAGGGGATGGAGGGAGAGAAGGTAGAAGGGTATTTACGTCTTGCATGAACTTGCGGCAGACAGGGCGGATCTCTTTGCTCAGGGTGGCACTGAACATCATGACCTGCTTCTCATGGGGGGTCATGCGGAAAATTTCCTGGACATCCCGACGCATGTCTACAAAAGAGGAGTGATGAGGAAACTAAGCATAGAGCCAACACAAAAATGAGTACTTTACAATAACGAAGAAAACAAGAGTTTACTATATGCCTCCATGTCTTCTACTCACACTTTTTCTAAACCTAAACTAAATCAGTATACTACTTTGGGTTTTAATATGTTGACCCAACCCCTACCTCCTTAATTCTGCCAAGATATCTTCAACTTTTTCCAAATATTGCTCAAAATTCCCCTTCCAAAATTTTCTCACTAATTAAACATACTCAGTCTTCTCTTGCTGAAGATTTCAATATGCTTCCTAGTTACAGTAATTAAAATTTAGCCTATCTACTAGTTCAGTTCTTATTTCAATGTCCTGGTTATGCTCTCTCTTCCTACCCTAAAAGCTGAGGTTCCCTTCCCTATCTCCAGTAGTTCTCAAAATTGCCAGGAATAGACTCTGCAAACATAAAGCTGAATAGTTGTTAAAGTGTTCTCAGATTAAGGAAGTTCTTCTATAGTGTGAAGGCACTATACAACAACAAACAAAAAGTAAAACGTTATTATTATTCCCATCACTAAAGCTGCCCAAAGTTCCATGCTGACTTGCTTGAACTCCCCTAATACCCTTTCATCATGAACCAATGAATGCATTCACAGATATTCAAAGAATCCCAGCTTCTGAAACCCAGAACCATTAGTCATGGGTGATAGATTGAGTTGTCTTGGCACTTAGATGCTCCATTTTAACATGAACACATCATGTGGCTCCAAGGGTCAAATACACCGACCTTCAATTTCCATGAGCTACAACCCTAGTTCTGGGATTCCTCTATTCTTCAGGTCTTCCACTCACCGAGTTGTTCGAGCATTTTGTCACACTCATCCAAGATAAAATGTTTAATATGCTTGAGATTGAGGCTCTTATTTCGGGCCAGGGCTAAGATACGGCCTGGGGTCCCCACGACAATGTGTGGACAGTTCTTCTTCAGCACCTCTTCATCCTTTTTTATTGACAGACCACCAAAAAACACCGCCACCTGCCATCCAGAATTGAGAAGGTCACTTTACAGACTAATTATCTTCCTATTTCCTAAATAGCCACCATTTCCCAGTCTTGATTTCTTCCCTGTTTGGCTAAAACCTTTTCTTAGTGTCATATAAAAACTTCAGAAATCTAATGCTCTCATTCTATACATAAGGAAAACTAAACTCAAAGATTGACTCCCTCCCTATTTCAGTTAGGCAGTGGCAGAATCAGGGCTAGAACTCAAAATCTTCTGACTTTAGCTAGTGTTCCTTCCATACCCTTCTGTTCATAATTCTGAAAAGTCTTGCTTTGCTCTGGGATTAGGATGAATGTACTGAGGGAACTGCGAACATTGAAAGGCAGAGCTTTTGGTTTGTTGCAAAGTTAAATTGGACACAATTTACCCCAACCAAGACAGCCCAGTTCTGACTGGGAAGAAGTAAAATCAAGCAAACTCATCTGTACCTAAGCAGACAGCATGCTTTCTACTCCAATACAGTTAAGTGAGAAAAGTATAATGGGAACCTCTTAGGCCATCCATCCATCCAGTGGTCCAGATAGCCAGGCCTCAATTTTCTGCTATCCTAAAGAATGAAGACATCATGTACCTTCCGAATCCACATATACCATTAGGGATAGAGAGCTTAAAACCTTCCCACACCACACACCCTAAGCTTTTATCCATACTATTACTTCCTAGAGTATCCCAAATAGTAATCAGGAAGAAAAAAGACCTAAATATAATAATGAGGCACAAAGAGCAGGTAAAGTAACTTAAAGGCAAAGAAACTGAGAAGCAAAAGGTCAGGATAATAGAAGCAACTACACACCCCGGTTTACACACCACTTAACAAAGGAGACTGGGGAAGAATTAATAAAAATAATGTATTTAAGAGCCTCTGGCCACTGAAAATTCACCAATAATGAGATAAAAGATTTTGAGGGAGATTAATGAAATCTACTGAAAATCTCACCCACATTCAACTTTCCAAGAACCTGCCTACTGCATAAAATAAAACACACCTGAAGACAATATTTACTCTGGAAATGGCTAAATTCATTTTAGGATTAGATGGCCTGATTTTCTACTATATTCCCAAATATACCTTCTTAATTATTGCTCTCTTCCTCCACCCTTATTTTCTATTCTTAATCTAGTCTTCTCCCCATCAATTACCTTGACATTAGGCATGTATTTGGAGAAACGCTCATATTCTTTGCTGATCTGAAAAGCCAGCTCCCGGGTGTGACACATCACCAGCACAGAAACCTTAGACAGACATAGACAGGTGTTCAGCAAATTGCCCTTTATTTAAGAAAAAACCGACCATAACAAGAAAATACAACCCAACAATTCCAATCCTGGGACCTAACAGTTTAAGTACCTTTCATGCATTTAAAAACAAAAGCGCCTTGTGAAATACAAGCACTCAAGAATTATTTATAAAGCACATTCATGTATTTTGGCCTTCAAAACTAGAAAATGAATTCCTTGAAGGAAACTTTTTCATTATTTCCCCATACAACTTGCCTCATACAACTCTTAAATACTAGGGAGAATTTCTTAAAAGTCTTAAATTAGCTCCAAAACCTTTAAATTGAGTTTGGTCTTGAAAATAGGTCTATACATTTTAATATTAGGTTTTGAAGTCATAAGGTCCTCACCTCCCACTCCCAACCTCTTCCACCCTGCCCAGGACCTATCTGCCATCAGTCAAGGGTGATAGATAGAGGTCATCTCAGCACTGAGTGCTCATGTCTCTGAAAATACATCATGTGGCTTAGATAGGAATACTTTTTTCACTTCAAAATTCATTCCTCATTTTTCCCCACATGGTTTATACCTGACCAGTGACTGGCTCCAGCTGCTGCAGCGTAGCCAATACAAACACAGCTGTCTTTCCCATGCCTGACTTGGCCTGGCACAAGACATCCATTCCCAAGATGGCCTGAGGTATACACTCATGCTGGACTGAGGAAAGAAAAAGAAAAAACGATAAATTAAAAGTAGATTTCTCCACCCAGACCCACAAATCGAAAACTCCTAAAATCTTTTTCAGACTATAGGAACCAGCTTCTATATTTGATGGAAGCAGCTAGGTGATTCAGTGGATAGACCAGAGTTCAAATCCAGCCTCATACACTTATTAGTTGTGTGACCCTGAATAAGTCACTTAACATGTCGACCTCAGTTTCTACATCTATAAAATGGGTTAATAATAGCACTAACCTCCCAGAATTGTGAGGGCCAAGTGAGACAATTTTTATAAAGCATCTAATAGTATCAGGCACACAGTAAGTATTTTCCTCACCCTTTTTACACTCCAAGATAATTTCTATACTTAATCAGAGAAAGGAAGAAAAAAAATGTGATTTTGAATAAAGAATGTGGTTGCTGTAATTTTAGGCAATAATAACCCTAAAGAATGGGATTAGGGATTCAGGCTTCAGGGAACAAATCTTTTCTATTACTCTTCTACCTTTTTATTCCCTCCTAACTCTAAGTGTTGACTCTCAGAAAAAAGCTTACCTCTTCCAAATTCCATCATAGTCTGCTTACCCTATTTTTACCAGTCTACCCACACCTTACCCCCAATCATCTCCTCTTAATTCAACCAACATTACCTCTCGCTCTATCCATCTTTCTAGTTCAATAGACATCTTGGCACTGCTTTATCCTTCTATGACCTCACTCTAGAAACCCTTCTCCTTCTGTTGCCATCAATTCCCTAGTTTTTAATCATCCTGCAAAGTTTATTTTCTATTACCTCAAAACCTCTTGTCCCTGAATTTCCTATCACAGGCCCTTCTCTTTGGTCCCTAAACTCATGGTGCAAAAAAGAAAGATGTTTACCTTCAGATGGATGCTCAAAGCCACAATCTACAATGGCTCGGAGCAGTTCTGGCTTAAGTAGAAAGTCACGGAAGCCAGAACTGTGGATGGAGACATAGGAGCCTTTCACATCTTTCTTTGCAGGGGCCTCAGCTCCATCTCCCCCAGCTGCTGTCTCCACTTCATCATCTTCATAATCCAGGAGTTCATTGTCCACATCATTTTCTGCCATAGTTGGGTCAGGGACAAGAGATCTAGATAGACTCTGGGAAAACTCGGTCCAGGGAAGCTTAAGTGGTAGAGATTCAGGAAGCAGCAAGGGAAGATGGAGACACTGGATTCAGAAGTGAGAGCTAAGGAAGATAGGATTGGGAGAAACAAGCTGGTGATAAAAAGAAAAAAAATTCCCACCAACCTCCAGTTTTTTCCATATACCTCCCTCTTTTTAAAAATTTTGAGCTATTTCTTCTGGATAGAGAAAAACAGACAAGCTAGAATACAAAAATGAGGTTGGAGGACAGAGAGAAGGGGGTTTATTACTTTGGGGGGAGGGGCAAAATTTGAATTGTAACAGATGTAGGAACCAGAGTAATAAGAAAATGATGATAGTATGAAGCAACTACAAAGCAAAAGTTCAATGGATAATTTAGAATTACAAAGAGTTAAGGGAAAAAAAAATTTTTTTTATATCAAAGAAGGGAGGGTCTGGAGCTGGAGCAAAGACTGCAGCAGGCTTAATATCTAACGACTTATAAAAGAAATCACTTCTTCCCACCCCCAAACCTGCAGCAACCAAAGGTATGATATTCATAGCTCGCAGAGTTCTAGTCTCATGACGAACACACTACGTTGCTGGTTGTTACTCAAGCCCCAGTCTGTCCAAGTCCCTCTTGAACAGGGACCTACCAGAGGTGGAGAACCTTAAAGTCAAAAGGCAAACGTTCTTCATCAATGGGAAGCAGGATGGGGAGACAAGAGAGTTCTTCACTAAGAATATCCCATTTCCCTTCCAACATTTTAATGGCTCGAATCAAATCGGGAGGATCAAGGGGGAAAACCTGTTGGTAATTTACAGACACGGGACCCAGAAACCCGTCCCTCTCATCAAAAGAATCGGGAGAAAAGGCTCCACGGGCAGCGTTGCTTTGGAGAAGACTCAGCACTGTGTGATATTATGAATCCCACAAACGTACTGGCTAAAGAGGAGACTGCGGCCCTCCCGGCCTTCTCCAGCTGGGGTAGGGCCGCCGGCGGGGAAGAGGAGGACGGAGACAAAGCGCGTGAGGTTACCAGAGGGGACGCGGCGGCTGGCACACAATGGCGCCACAGCCGCCATCTTGGGTCCTCCCCTTTCGCTCCCGGCCATCCCCTCCCCCCTGGGGGGGTTCTTCCCTCGCGGGCGGGGCGGGAAAAGAGGCGGAAATAACGGCCCCGCAGGGGCCAGGAGGCTAAAGCATCGCTCTTGGCAGGGATATTGAGGGTCTCTTGCTATCGAATGGGCTTAGAGAAGGATGGATGGATGTGGATAAAGGCCGTGGCCGCCGCTTACCTGAGCGGGGAAGAAATGCGTCTGGTGGCGGCAGCGGCGGCGACCGACGAAAGCGGCCTCCACTTCCGGTCCCCGCGTTCCCTCTCCCCTTTCCACCCCACTCTTTCCAGGATGCTAGTGCGCAGACGCGAGGAACAGGAAGCAAGGCTCGAGGACCTCCTACGAATCAACCGTCCCGCGCATTAGAGAGATGCCCGCAGGATCGCCTGACTGGATGTAAACTATGAATTTCTTTTCCGTTCTCCCGTCGCCTCTCTAATCAAAGTTGTGAGGGGACATTCCCTGTCTCTCTTTTGCGAACCCTCCCCGTACCACCACCCCGGACTCAATTGTACTATTTTGCTTTTCAGTCAGGCTTGCTTAAAGCGCCGCTCTTCCCTTGGAACGCAATGAATGGGTCGCGGAAGCGGCGGCACGTTCTCCCCGCGTCCCACGACTGCCGCAGTTGCCAAGGTGACCTAGGCGTAGGCTAGGGCCCCTGGGATGGGTACGACTGCTGAGGACGTGGGATGGAAGGAAAGGGAAGTGGATTGAGGAGTTCTGAAAGGGGAAGTAACGGAGGCCCTCGTTTTATTTTTATCCTATGACCCTGCAGGAAGGAGGTTAATGGGCATGCTGCCATTCTGACTAGGAACCTTAGCGACCTCCTGAGGCAATCCTGCCAGTCAGCAAGCGTTTACTGATGATGCAAGAAAAAAAAAAAAAAAGGCAAAAAAAAAAAAAAAAAAAAAAAAACTACCGTCCAGGTCTCCAAGAAGTAATACTCTAATGGAGATGTGTACGTACAAGATGGAGAACAAAGGGAATGTAGTCTCAGAGAGAAGGGCGCTGGGGATTGGGGGGAGGGGCGAGAGGGGACCGTGGGAAGGAGGCATCTTGTATTGAGATTTGAGCAAAGAGGAAGATGTCTGCCCGGCTGATCCGAGAATCCCCCTCCGCAGTCTTCCAGGCAGATGGGCCCACTTACGGATCTCTCCGATTTTGGAACAATGCTAGCGTGTCATAACAGATTTACAAAGGATGTATGACCACTGACTTGCCACTGTCACGGGACAGAGCTGGGTAAAGTTACTGGGTGCCCCAGGAAGGGAGCAGTTTTAAGGACCCAAAGTGAGGGAGGAAGAGCCTAAATTCAGGCACAAGGCTTCATTTTCCATTCCTCTTGCTCTTGCTTTCATTTTGGGGATCTACATCCACAAAAACTTGCCCCTTCTGCCTAGGGGCAGGGTGAAATCCAAATGCTTTCTTGGGATGAAGGATATCTCATACCTTTATCTCTTGTTGGAATATTACATAAATATAAACTGTAGCGTGAAATAATAGAGGGGAAAAACAAAGGATTTAGAGTGGGAGATTAGGGTACAAATTCCAGGTTTGCCCCTTATTTAAAGTTGTGCTGCTTTCAAAAACTAGTTTTCCCTTTCTGGGAATTAGAACATGTAAGACAATGTGGAAAGTAAGGGAATTGGTTTGTCCTAAACTTAAATATTTCAAATTTCAAAAGATGCTTTATCCCAAGTTTAATAAGTAAATGAAGTATTATGAGGGAGATTCTTCCAAAAAAAAGAATTCTTATAAGTTTTCATAATTTATTTTATTGACATTCGCATGTTTCATTTTACAATTGAATGGAACAATAGGAAACTAAAGTGTGGGAGAAGGAAAATAGAAAAAGATAGGGGACATTCACATAAGAATACCACTTGGAATAAAGAAAGTAAAACAGGTCTCTTCAAGAAATTGTGAGAAACAGAAAATGGAGAAGTAACAGGAAGAAAAAATGGAGAAGTAACAGGAATGATGTAAAGATTATAAAAAGGAAAGAGCAGAAGAAAAAGAAACTCTTAAGAGTCATAAGATTAATAAAATTTTGGAGGTCAGCTAGTTTCATCACTGGTCAAAGGAACACCATGCAGGGAAATCCATGCACTTTGAAGGATGGTCCTTTAAATCAGAAGGCTACTAGGATTACTTAATTGATATCAACTGGGGAGAGATTTTGATCTACCTGGGAGAAATCTTGATAATGATGTGTAGCCTTTAATACTTTAAGGTTTGCAAAACATTTTACAAAAGTCATCTCATTTAATCTTCACCAGAACATTGTAATTACATGCAATTGTCTCCATTTTACACATGAAAAAATTAAGTAACTTGCCCAGTCACACAACTATTACCATGATTAGAGGGCAGTTATCAGTCAAGATTTTAAGGTAGATTTAGATTCTATGTGAAAGAAGCATCCTTCTCTGAGAACTTAAAAGGTCCTGGTAGGAGTTATGGAGCTAAAGATTTAGAATTCTACATGGGAGAATTACAGGGTAACTCCTTGCATTTCTGGAGGACTGATGGGAGAAAAGGGAAATGGCTGTAGGACAAGGTATAAAGTTTTGGGAAGAGGGGAGATGATTGGTACAGAGTCCCTAGGCAGCAATCCGATAGTTGGGATGAATCTGGGGTCTGATGTCACAGACCATGCCAAGAAGTTGAGCCAGGACACCCTCACGACTGTGCTGCTGAGAACTCTGCATGCTCTGTATCTGGCGCCGAGTTGCCTGCTCCACTTCAGCTGACAAGTTCCCCTGGGAACCCATGGCCTGTTTTGGGAAGGAAGGGGTAAAGAGGGTGGGGGCATTGGGAAAAGAGAAATAGGAAACAAAGAGTCCCAAGAGTGTGAGGTTGCCACAAGGAGAACAAGAAAAAAAAAAAGACCCAAATATGAATATTACTCCTTCCCCTGAATATTTTATGCACAAACTATGCAAATTATAAAAAAGCCATCAAAGTCACAGAGAGACATGTACATTAAAACCCACAATCCAAAAACTGAATTCCCCATCCACTTCAACATTATCATCTGACCCAGGAAGATTTTATATTTCCCACCCTAGCCCACCACTATTTTCCACAATGGATATAAAAAAGCACAAACACTGCCTCATAAATTCTGTGCTTTCCTGAGAGACCTCCCTCCACAAAAATATTTGAAAATGCTAATGTACCTCATACAGGTCCCCATTCCATTAGAGAAATTACCCTGATAATGTTTTCCAATATGCAATATATGCCAAATCTTACCGCTTGTTGCTTGCTCTGGAACTCTTGCTCCTGTTCCCTACGGTATTGCTCTACCTCCATCTGAGCCTCTTCCTTGGCCTGTTTCAGACGCCGAGCCTTCCCTGGAGTGAAAGAAGAGAAGAACAGCTTCAGAAACATAGTTTAAAGGGCACTTTCAACCAAAAGAGTACTTCATGATCACCATGGTAGTTCAATTCCTTATACATCTCTAAAGAAATGCTTATATGTCTCTAAAGAAACGCTGGCATCTTAGGCTACCTCACATCCTAATTCTCTGCCCCACCCCCCACCATTCCTCTTAGTAATTAAATTGACCAATCCTTCTAAAGCCCTGTTAGTTCCCCACCAAGGCTCTCACTCTTTCGGGCATCTGCCACCTTCTCAGCTGCTCTTTTCTCAGCCTGCAGCAGTTGCTGGATGCCCTGAGATTGACTGGCCATCTCTATTTGTAAGTGGTGATGCTACCAAAGGTACCAGTTTACTGCCACTACCTCCACCCCCACACCCCACCACATGCAGCTATCCTTCACTCCGTTGGGTCTTAGTGTCCCCCTGCTCTCGAAGTTTCCTCTTATTCCCAATTCTGGCTAATTATTCCGCCTCATTCCCTTGCTCTTGCAGTAGTACCATTTGAGGGCAACAGAGACCAGATTATTGCCTGTTGGGGGTGGGGGGAGGTAGGGAAGGAAAGAAGTTTTCTAGCCTCTGTTTTTTGACAGCATGAGTTCTACCTCATTCTCAGATTTGGTGAATAGGGTTTCTGTGAAAGGTAAAAGAGATCATAATGGAAATTAAGGGCTATGAACATGAAGGACAAGAAAGTCTGTGAGGAAGAGATCATCACAGAGTGGGAATATAAAGGATGAACAATTCTGGTTTTTCTCTAAATCTCAGCAATTCCATTCCACAATAACTAGCATTTGTTTAATGCTCTTAAGGCTTGCAAAATGCTTTATGATTTGGTCTCATTTTATCCATAAAACAACCCCAGAAGGTACCTGCTATTGTTATCCCCATCTTACAAATGAGGAAACAGAAATTAAATGACTTGCCCCGGGTCACACAGCTAGTATGTGAGAACAGAGCACATTTGAACCTGGAAATATCTAACCTAAGACACTAATGTGACCTTGGGCAAGTTACTTAAGGGAAAAAATATGTACTCACTTCAATAACATGCCTCATGTTACTAATATTACCTTTTTTGATCCTCACAACCCTATGGAGGTACATGCTGTTATCTTCATTTTACAAAAGAGGAATCTGAGGCAGACATAATGACTTGCCCAGGCTCACAGTTATGTGTGTGAGATATTTATTTTATTATTATTATTATAGCTTTTTAAATACAAAACATATGCATGGGTAATTTTTCAACATTGACTCTTGCAAAAACTTCTGTTTCAACTTTTCCCCTCCTTTTCTCCACCCCCTCCCCTAGATGGCAGGTAGTCCCATACATGTTAAATATGTTAAAGTATATGTTAAATATAATATATGTATACATATTTATACAGTTATCTTGTTGCACAAGAAAGATCAGATTTAGAAAGAAGGTAAAATAACCTGAGAAGAAAAAACAAAAATGCAAGCAAACAATAACAGAAAGAGTGAAAATATCATGTTGTGGTCCATATTCATTTCCTAATGTTCTTTCTCTGGGTGTGGCTGGTTCTGTTCATTACAGATCAATTGGAACTGATTTGGATCCTTTCATTGTTTAAGAGAGCCAATACATCAGAATTGATCATTATGTAGTATTGTTGTTGAAGTGTATAATGATCTCCTGGTTCTGCTCATTTCACTTACCATTAGTTCATGTAAGTCTCTTCACACCTCTCTGTATTCATCCTGCTGGTTATTTCTTACAGAACAATAATATTCCATAACATTCATATACCACAATTTATTTAGCCATTCTACGATTGATGGGCATCTACTCAGTTTCTAGTTTCTAGCCACTACAAAAAGGGCTGCCACAAACATTTTTGCACATACGGGTCCCTTTTCCTTCTTTAATATCTCTTTGGGATATAAGCCCAGTAGTAACACTGCTGGATCAAAGGGTATGCACAGTTTGATAACTTTTTGAGTATAGTTCCAAACTGCTCTCCTGAATGGTTGGATCTGTTCACAGTTCCACCAGCAATGCATCAGTGTCCCAGTTTTCCCACATCCCCTCCAACATTCCACATTATCTTTTCCTGTCATCTTAGCCAATTTGACAAGTGTGTAGCGGTATCTCAGAGTTGTCTTAATTTGCATTTCTCTGATCAACAATGATTTGGGGCATCTTTTCATATGGGTAGAAATAGTTTCAATTTCTTCATCTGAAAATTGTCTGTTCATATCCTTTGACCATTTATCAATTGGAGAATGGCTTGATTTCTTATAGAGTCAATTCTCTATATATTTTGGAGATGAAATCTTTATAAGAACCTTTAGCTGTAAAAATGTTTCCCCAGGTTATTGCTTCCCTTCTAAACCTGTCTGCATTACATTTATTTATACAGAAGTTTTTTTAACTTAATATAATTGAAATTTTCTATTTTGTGATCAGTAATGACCTCTAGATCTTCTTTGGTTACAAATTCCTTCTGTTTGAGTTATTTCTACTTCTGTCTACTTGTTTCCTCATTTGTAAAATGGAGATAATAGCATCTACTTACAAGAGTTGTGATAACAAAAAATGAAATATTTGTAAAGCGTTTTGCAAACCTTAAAAAGCCAAGTAAATTCGTATTGATGAGGTCTAGATAAGGGGTACCTAAATGAAATTAGGGTTTGAGATCTAGTGGCAGGTTTGGGGTATAAGGAGTCAAATAGAGCTCCCCTGCAACCCCATTGGATTCCCTACAAGGATATGGAGTTAAATGAGGTCTAATAACAGCAGGAAAGTCCCCTGTAAAGGAATTTACAGGTATGAAAAGCTAGATTGATAAAAAAAGGTTTATTATGGGGATTGGAAGTAAGGTTAAAGTCTGGTTAAGGAAATAGATGAAGGTAGAGAGAGGAGGGCATCGGAAACAGGGTTTCAGTGGACAGAGATCCCTGGCGTGCCAGGCATAAGGCTGGCATGTTTGGAACCTCTGCAAAGAGAGGGTTCTTATGAGAGATTTAGCTAAAGGGGCCTGTGGGTAGAGTCCCAAGTTGGCTCCTTGCTGGATTTCAGTGGAGGCTCGAGTTTGCTTGGTGGGGTTTGGGAAACCTGAGCAGATCATTAGAATGGGGGAGTCGGCTCAGATCCAGGTGGGGGCTGGGACAGCCTGGATCTTCTATTGGAATTCAAAGGGATGTTTTTGACCAGGTTTTGTGAATTAAAGGTCCTAGCTTCCTAGATTGATAATGCATCAGGCAGGAGGGGCTGGGAATCAGAAATAAACCAATTCTTAAAGGGACCACAACCCACATCATTCCCTCCTCAAGCAGTTAAATTCATTTAAGAGAAAAAAAAAAAAAAAAAAAAAGACTTGGGGCAGAGTCTTTTATTGAGGCAGAATTGAAGATTTCCTCCTTCAAGGATTTTCTGAGTTCAGGGGTCCCTCTTCAGTATGATTAGCGATTGTCTGGGGCCGGGTTTGAACTCTAGAACTTTACCGACTCCCTGAGCTCCTCCTCCCTCTCTCTGTCTCTCCCTCATTTCCAGTCCTTTGCTCAGTTTGTAATGCTCTCTCTTCCCCTCCCCCCCCTCCACCTTCCTCCAGCCTTTCTGTGCCTTCTTCCCGTGTTCCTTTCTCTCCCTCCCCCGCCCCCATTTTCCTCTTTATTTATTTAATTAATTTAAGAAGCCCAGACCCCAGCCCGGCCGGCGAAGGCGGTGGGGCGGTGACATCACAGCAAACCGCTCTTCCTTCCAGCCTCTCCATTTCCCGCCCCGCCAGAGAGGAAAGCCCCTCCTCCTCTTTCCCTACGCCTCCCAGGCCGGCGGCACCTTTGTCCCGCGCCCCGCGGCGTTTGTCCGGAGCTAACAACGGAGCCGCGCGGCTGTCGCCGCCCGCCTTGTGCTCCCCGCTCCTTTCCGATGCGTTTCCGCCCTTTTCCCTTCGGGCCGCGGGCCGAGGCGGGAGCTTCCGACAGCGAGACTGCCGCTTTTTGGGCCTGGTGTGGCGCTGATTTCTGCAAAGCGCTGCAGGGCCTGGGTCCCCAGCGCTCCTAGTCTGCAGCCGCGGGGCCTGGGGCCGAGCCTTCCCCGCCCCTCTTATTCCTTGTCCGGCCTGGGCTTGCGCGGGGTCTGGGGCTCCTAGCTTGTGCAGGGCGGGCACCCGTTTGCCCATCTCGGTGTCACATTTTAAAATTAATAAAGGAAAGACTAAATTTCTGTTCGAGGCTAGTGAACATAGATGTCATTTCCCCCACTCCAGAAAGCAGACTACACACATTTAAGGGCCCTACTCACTACTGGGGCTTTGCAAGGCAAGATGCCCCGGTCAGTTCCTGGGACAGCCCTAGGGGTCTCTCCTGCCTCCGGCCTGAGGTAGCCCTGAAGGAGGACTTGGGCCCTGCCCACTCATAAGGCATCAATATCAATCTATAGACAGATTATCATCAAATTACGAAATTAATATTCTGAAGTTTTACCAGGAGCCCAATGTTCCCCTGCTAAAAAGATACTCAATCTTCTTTAATGTCATTTTTGAACGTGACTAATATGGAAATTTTTTGCGTGACTCCATATAGAAATGGGTGTCGAATTGTTTGCCTTTTCAATGGACTAAGGTGGAACTGAAGAGAGGGAGAGAATCTGGAATGGAAAATAAAACGAAAAAACTATGTCATGGAAAAAAATGTACTTTTTTGCACAAAGGCCCCCACATAATTTTATCCCCATTCCAAAATTATATAGCTACTCAGCACAGTACCCTATAGGACTATACTTAAGTTTTGAGAAGACAGTTTTTTGTTTTTTTTTTAAGACAAAATGAAAGGTAAAAGTGTATAAAAGTGAGAGAAACAGGGAGAATGGATGGGAAAGACAGCATGGGGCTTATATCCTCTTCTGATTTTAATTGTTTTATTTTTTTCTCTTTTCCAATACCCATCATGGGTTCTTCCTCTTAGCAACATAGACATGAGCCACATTTCAGAAGAGAACTTTCTACAGGATCCCTGAGCAAGGCTCAATCCCTCTTTCAACAACACCCTAGGCTGGATATTAGATGCTGGAGAACCTCCACCACTCCATCAAACCTGTGCCTGCCATGATATTCCTACCCTTCCACTACTACTTTACCTTGGTGCTGACCCCACTTACCAGGACTCCCATGGGAATATTGTTGTGCATGCTGCTGTTCTTCAAGGTCCTAGTGGTGATTCCACCCCTTATAAGGATAGCTTTGAAAGTGTCAGACAGTAATCTAAAATGAATCTTAAGATGAAAGCAAGACCCTTGGGTTGCATGGTTATGAATGAATTTCTTTGGCAAATGGGAATAATGATGATAGTTACCCTATCTATAGGATTTGTTGTGAAGGTCAAAATGGATAACCTATAACAGTTGTAAACACTAACAAATAATATGTATGTATCTGTCTATATATTATATACATATATTTATAAATACATACATAAAGATCTCCATCCATGATGGGTTTATATACATTGATGAATATATATATTCATACATACATACTTATAATATGGATCCAAGATGGCACTCAAATAAGATTTTTACATCCATTCATTTAGCTCCTACTCTTGCTTGTTTTGAAGTCATTTTTCCAATCTGCCTTTCCTGCCCAGATCTATTTTTATCCCCAGTTCCCACCATTTTGCCCATGATAATGGTCTTCTGGGAAAAAGTTGGTACCCAAATGTGTAATTTTTCTCCAGAGTGCCTATCCTCCCCCCTCCCCCCCATTATGTAATTTCTCTAGTGCCCAGATAAGACAGGTATGTGGTACAACACATAGTGGGCCTGGAGTGAGGAAAACCAATCTTCCTGAATTCAAATATGGCCTCAGACACTTATTAGTGTGACTCTGGGCAAGTCACTTAATTTTGTTTCCTTCAGTTTTCTATTTAAACGAGCTGGAGAAGGAAATGGCAGTCTCTTTAAAGTGATTGAACAACAATAACAGAACCCAGGTAGTAACTGTCAGTATTCTTATGAGATGAAAGCCACAGCAAACAATTTTACCCTTTTGACAATTTTAACCCTTGCCAATGGCCTACAAGGACTTCTTGCCTCCGATGACAAAATGTCCCACTTCCATGAAGATGAAAGATAAACAAGGAGAGACCTGAGGGGAACTTCTGGACTGGGAAACCTCTCCAGAGAGCATTTGTAGAAATGAGGAAGAATCTTATACGGAGAGAAAATGGAAACAAAAGCTTCAGGAGGAACTAGAGGATTAGTGGCAGGAGATGCTGGGGAAGTTTGAAGGTAAGAAAATCCTAATTAATGCCCTATAGGTATTTCAGTGGTTCCTCATCTCCCCCATTTTCCATATGTCTTATTGTTTAGCTATTCCACATTAATTCCCATCCCTTTAATTTTTTTGTCTCCATATTTTTTGACTCTCATCTATCTCCTGACTATCTTCCGTCTCACCTTATTGTTTCTCTTCCTTCTCTCTCCTTAAGCCTCTCCATTTATATACCTATTATTCTTTAGGTGATGAAGATGCTGCCTTAGATACCCCAGAGTCTGAGTCCTACTCTGCATGGACTGAATGTCTGGCCCAAGAACATGCCCAAATAACAACCTCAACAAGCAACAGAGAAAGTCCAGCATCCAAAATGTATGTCAGCCTCCTACCACTGCTGGCAACAAGAAAATGAATGTCAGCTATTCCAAGAGCAAGCCCAGGCCAAGGAAGAGCTGAGGGAAAGCCGAACTAAGAAGGGCCAGGAAGCCAGGGGGCATTGTAGAGGAGACTGTAACAGGACAAAGCCCAAGAGAAATCTCACCAAGAGAGGGAACAGATTTTGGTGTTTGGGAGCTATACCCTGGCACTGCCTTGGAAGGAAGGTCCGGGAGGCAATGGCAGCAGCCTTAGTAGCTAGGGGACCCCACCCACAGATCAGAGAACCTTAAGGAAGTATTTGAGGGTCCAGCAGGTTCAGTGGCATCCTGACTGATTCCTACAGCAATTTGGGGGCCAAAATGAGGCTAAGGAAAGGGAAAAAGTAATAGAAATTGTGATAACTCTGTCTCAAGTCCTCAGTCCATATGCAGAAGGCCTAAAATGATCTGGAAGAAAAAGACAGAGAATGAGTACATTTAATATAAATAATGAAGACCACAAGATAAAGACAGAGAATAAGAACAAAATATGGAACCTGGAGTAAGGAAAAAATTGAGTATGGAACTGTCGGAAAAGATGATACCTGAATGAGGACAAGTTGTGGGTTAGAGATAAAAGCTGAGCTGGAGCAGTGGTGGGAGGCTACTACCACTAAGTCCCTTTTCTTCCTACTCATTTCCTAATAAAATATAGTTCCCCATCTTACTCTTGAGTGCTACTCTTTCTTTTTCCATCTGTGTGGTTTCTATCACCTATGACATCTCCTTCCTTCCAGAATTCTAAGCCTATAGTTCCATATGCCAGAGACCTACATGTGCATGTGATGTACTCTTAACTTGTGACATCAGCTCATCCAGGCCACTCCATCCTCCCAAGATCAAGGTCTAGAGGCTTTAGCTTGCCCCACCAAAGCTCTCATCCCCTCCCTTTTCCCCCAAACTCCCCCTCTCACCCCCATCCCCCCACAACTTTTAGACCAAGTGCCTAAATCACCTCAACCCAGTTTGTGGCTGGAGAAAGAGGCTTACTGTCGGGTCAAAAAAGGGAACAAAACTAGTCTCTTCTCTTCTCCTCCCCCCCCAACCTCTACCAGAACCACATCCTCCACCCCCTTACCTCCACCCCCTCCCCCAGGGCTTTCCCTTTGCTGAGTCACTAGGATTTGAGGTGGAGGGTAGTTGAGACTAGGAGACCCTTCAAGAGGATTGTAAGGAGGACAGAGTTAAGGGAAGGCAAGAACAGAGAGGGAAGCAGCCCCTTTGTGGGGGAGTGGAATTTCAACTGCTAAAAATAACATCGGGGAAGGAGGAGGAAAGACCAAATTGTGTAACCTGGATTGTCTATTCTTGGGTAACTCGAGGTCTACGCCCCAAAACTGGGCGTCTAGTTTCCCAACTGGGAACTAAGCATGCAGATCAGACCTCTCAAGGAATTCAGACATCAATATCTTTAGCTTCCCTGCCTTATCCTTCTCCCCCACCCTCCCAGTTCAGGACTCTGATTTTCCATCTCAGTTTCTACTCCCCTCAAGGACCCAGGAACTTCTGGTCTATAATCTAAGTGGTGATATTGGCTCAGTCTACATAGATCATTATCTTCTCTTCCCGGAAACAGTGGTTGAAGTTCTGTGCAGGGAAGGGGGCTTAGAAATCAGATGGGGATTCCCATGGAGACCACTCTTTACTCTCTCCTCTGGCTTCCCCAAACCTCCCCCCCAGCTTCCAGGAAACAGGAGTGGGAGTAGAGAGCAGAGTCTACTTCCCTTCCAGCCCACTCCTACCCAACTCAAACATTCTGTTTTAGTTTTGTTTTTTTAATAGTAGATTTTTACTTTCAAAATACATGCAAAGAGTTTTCAACATTGCAAAATTTTGTGTTCCAAATTTTTCTCCCTCCCTTCTCTCCCACCACCTCCCCTAGATAGCAAAATAATTAAATATAGATTAAACATGTGTAATTCTTCTAAACATATTTCCATATTTATCATTCTTTCATTTTATGAGAAAGAGCTAGAAAAAAGGGAAGAAGATAATAGTGTCTCACTATCTTTTCATGCCTATGGGTACATGCTCATCTATGTATTATGTTAGAAACTAAATCTTTACAGAACAGAGCTCACATCAGCATGAGGGAGCCCCAGAGAGATGGAGCCAAGTAAAGGGCATTTAACTGTAGGGTGCTTTTGAGAAGAAAAGTGAATAGAAAATGGAAGTGGGAATGGGACACATAGTCTCAAACAACAAAGTTTCCAATCACCTTTAATATTCGTTCATTCACCCTATTTGATGTCTAATTAGTCACTGTCACGTCTTTGTTCTCTCCAGTCCACCATAGTTCAGACCCTTTTCACCTGTATTGTTGCCCTGGCTTCTTTCCATAGTTGCCTAATTGGTTTCCCATTATGGAGTCTCTTTCCTCTAAAATGTAACTGCTAATTTTATATTCCTAAAGCACAAGTCTTAAGAAATCGAAGGATAAACAGACTGTAGAATACACCATGCTCAGTATTTAAAACCCTTCACAGTATGGCTCCAACCTATCTTTCCAGGCATCATACATTATTTCTTCCTCAGTCACTCTATTTCAAAACTAATGGTCCTACTTTGCTTCCCCCAAAACAACTCTCAGTTCTCTGTTTTGGCACTTTAACCATAGGCCATATATGTTCCCTGTCTAGAATTTTCGCCCTCCTCATCTCTGTCTTCTGAAACCCTTCCCTCCAACACTCAGATAAAGTGCAATTTCTGACAATTGATCTTTTCTGATCCTTCTAACTATTAAAGTCCCTCCTCTCAAAAGATTTTGTATTTATTTTATATACAATTTGTGTTCTCTTAGTTTTGTACATATTGTTCCTCTTTCCTCCTTCCTCCATTCTCACTCTAGTAGAATGTAAGCCCCAAAATAAAACTTGGAGGGTTTTTTCCCCCAGGATCCCCAAGATATATTTAGCTTTTTATTTTCAAAATACCTACAAATAGAGTTTTCAACATTCAACTTTGCAAAATTTTGTGTTCCAAATTTTTCTCCTTCCCTTCTCTTCACCCACCCCCTCTCCTATACAGTAAGTAATCCAATATATGTTAAACATGTGTAACTTTTCTATTCATATCTCCACATTTATCATGTGTTACACAATAAAAATCAGATCAAAAAGGAAAAAAAATTAGAAAAAAATCAAGCAAACAATAACAAAAACAGTGAAAATACTGTGTTTGATCCATATTCAGTCTCCATAGTTCTCTCTCTGGATGCAGATGGCTCTTTCCATCACAAGTCTATTCGAATTGGCCTGAACCACCTCATTGTTGAAAAGAGCCACATCCAATTATTATATAATCTTGTGTACAATGTTTTCCTGGTTCTGCTCATTTCACGCAGCATCAGTTCATATAAGTCTCTCTAAAATCACCTGCTGATCATTTCTTATAGAACAATAATATTCCATAACATACATATACCATAACTTACTCAGCCTTTCCCCAACTGATGAGCATCCACTCAATTTCCAGTTCCTTGCCACTACAAAAAGGGCTGCCACAAACATTTTTGAACATTTTTGTATTTTAATTTAGAAATGTGGATATGTGGACATGGATGAGATTTTCTGAGACAAGATTGAAGTATGGGACATAAGCCTTTTGAAGGGATAATACATTGTTCTCTGAGAAATTGAAGTTTTTCAAAGGGAATTGGCATGGTTTAGAAAGGACTATGCTTGAGCTATGAACAATCTGGCATCCAATTCTTAAAAGTGCCCAGAAACTCCAGAACCAGAATGCAAAGAGCCCCAGAGTTAAGAATGGGAAAGTTTATGCCCTGGGAAAGAGGGTATGGGGAAGAGAGGGAACAGGAAATACTGGTACCTGGGCAACCCTCTCCCTTCTACCCAGAAGAACTTTTTTCTTTGTTTCTAAGCACATCCCCTCTTCCCTTACAGTTGTGTAAAATGATATATATCCAGGTATCTCCCATTTCCCAGATACCACCCCTAATTTCTCAGTTCTTCTAAACTCCCATTTCAAAATGTCTGACCCCCCTCCAGTTCTGAAGGGGGTTCCCCAAAGATGAGGATGAAGTTCACTTTCTCTCACCACATAGTTTCCGGTCCTGTGTCTCTTGTTCTGATGCCGATAAAAATATTGGTTCCCTGGGGGCCCTTAGCTTCCTCCTACCCGCTGGGGCTATGCATCCAGGCATCCTGTGCCCCTGTTCTGGGGGGGGTTAGGGATCTCCCTGATTAGTGACTCAGGTTCTTAACAGCTATGTGATAAAGAGGCATGAACTATGTCGTGAACTCTAGGATCAAAGTCAAGAATTTGACAATAGAAGTTGAATTGATATATTGGAAGTTTAGGTTAGAAGTACAGATTAAAGTTAAGGTTGGAATAAAGGTTCTATTGCTATTGAGGATAAAATGCCAAATGAATTTGGAGGGTGAATTTTGACATCCTTGTGATGTGTGGTTGACTTTGACTTGAGGTTAAGATCAGTATTGGGATTGAGTTAGAAATGTGATTAAAGATGGAGTCAAATTTGAGTTAGAGCAATGTTAAGTTCCAGGCTGGAATTGGGTTAGTCTTATTTGATTTCTCTTTCTATGTGGAGTCTCCAATGATTTCATTAATTTCTTTGGAAAAGCCATCTTACTCCATGTCACTATAAAGTTAGACAAGAGCCAATTCTACACATTATCACTCTTCATACTCAGGAAAATCCCCCAACTAACCACCTTCCTCTTCACAGAAACTAAATCCTGCTCAATATCTGAAACTGAAGTTGAAACTGAGATCTGCCCTTCCTGACATGATCCTAATAGAATATCATAATGTCTTATATATCAGGCACCTACCACAGCCTTGGACTATTCCAGTATCAAAATGAGTTTATAATCCTTCTCTCATTCCCATTTCTCTCTCTCTCAGTTTTTCACTCTCAATTCTTCAGTCTCTCAGTCTCCCTGGATTGTCCTCTCTTGGTCCTTCAGTCTTTTTCTCTGTTTCTCTGTGTCCCTCAGTCTCTCCCTGATTCTTTCAATTCTCGACACTCCCCATCCAGCTAGGTCCCTCAGACTTTCCAGACCTGTCTTTCAATCTCTTCATTTTCTTCTATTTCTCTTGTACCTCAATCTTCCCCTCCACTCTGTCTCTGTTTTTCAAACTTCTCATCTTTCTGTCTCACTGATATTTGGATTGGATAGGCTTCATCTTTATTTGATTCCATTTTCTCAAGAACTCCCTGTCTTTTATCTGCCCACACTACCAAATGACTATAAAACTGTGTCAGAAAAAAAAAAAAACAGAAAGAAACAATACAAGAAAAGATTAAAGAAACAAAGATAGTAGAGAGATGATGAGAAAAAGAGGCAGTCAAGCTTAGATATAAGGAAAAGGAATGGGAAATGGATAAGGGAAGGAAGGAGAAGTAGGAAATGACAAATGGCAGAGGGGTTAGAGACAAACTTGGGCGTGGGGGATAGAAAGATTTGAGAGACAAGAATGAATCACCATGCAAGTGTGTATCTTTGTTTTGTCAGAGTAGAGAGAGTAAATTGAAGTACATTACGGCCAATACATTTTATATCATATGGGTAGCTCAGAACATGGGAGGAATGAGCTATGTGCTATGTGCATGGGAACTCTTATCAGTTAACTACTGCTCACATGAACCATAATTTGACTGGCATGATTTATCACATAAATTATGATTAAGAAACATATCGAATATACAAAAGATAACTATGCCACCTGTGAGCATAACTATGTGAGATTAGAAGAAGACAATTCTCTACAGACTCAATCTGGAAGAAGGAATCTGTTACATGTGGCTACATGATTTATCCTTTGTTAAAACTTAACACATATTAGAGACAGGCAGATTTTTATATGGGCTTAGGAATATGTAATGAGACATCAGGAATGTGTAAATGGCAAATAGGATAGATATAAATAGTGGGAAATGAGGAAAATAGGAGTTGCATAGTCTGGGGGGGGAGAGTGCAGAGGTCATGAAGGAAATAAAGATCTGGAAGATTGCTGGGAGCTTTCCCAATTCAGTAACCTTCCCCCTTCATTTTCATGTCATCTTCCCCCGGAATCCTCCTAACTCTACTCCCTTTTCCCAGAACCTCACCTGGCCCCCAGCCTTAACCTCCTAGCCCCAACCTTTCCTGCCTTCAGCAAAAACACCAACTCCTTGTAAGCCCTGGGGGCTTCCCCGGGCCAGGTTAGAGCCCTGAACCCTCCCGCCCTGATGCTGCTTCCTCTATAAAGGGACTGAGGCGAGCGGGGCCCAGGAAACCCAGCTCATAGCAGGTAGGGGCCCCTGGCTGAGACACTACTGAACTCTGAACCATTTCTCCCTGGCCCTTTAAAAAAAAACCAAAAAAAAAAAAAACTTGATTCCAATTATTTCACCATAACTTCCTGTGTCTATTATTTCTACCTGCCCCTCTCTAGGTCTGCTTTGGGCTTGGTCTCCACCTCATCCTTTCTGAGTCTCTGACTTTCTTTCCATTAGTCTCTATTTGCTTCTGTTTCTGTTCCTCTCTGGCTGTTTCTGTTTCTCTGTGTCATTTCTGTCAATCTCTCTCTCTCTCTCTCTCTCTCTCTCTCTCTCTCTCTGTCTTTGTGTCTCTCTCTGTCTCTTCTCTTTTTTTGTCCACATGTGTCTATGTCTCTGTCTTGGTATATATAAGCTTCTTTATATCAGTGTGTTTTCCATATCTTCCTGTTTCTGTTTCTGTTCTTATTTCCTATTTCCTTTCTCTCTTTCTCCCTATCCCTAATTCTTTCCATCCTTATCTCCTCCCTGGTCCCTTCTCCACTTTCTCTTTCTCTCTCCTCAGATTCTCCCCATGACCTCATCTGGAGTCCTATGTCTCGTGGGGGCACTGAGCCTCCATGCGCTTTGGCTGCAGCCACCAGAGGCTCAGGTGAGAAGCAACAGAATTGGGGGATAATTTGGGGATTGAGAGCTTAAAGGGGCAAGAAGGAAATCTTGGCCCTCTGGTACCTTCTTAACCATGTTCTTTCATAGGGGGCTCCCAATCTTGATAACTCCCACTCATCTCGCCCAGCCCTACCCCAGACAGCTCAACAGTTCAGCCAGAAGAGCCTCATAAGAGACACTCTCAAACCAGCTGCCCATCTTGTTGGTAAGAATCTAGATGTTCTACCTTCTTCACTCCCCTCATAGACTCAAGCAACCAGCTCCCAGATTTCTCCTCCCTTAGTGGCCTGTACATGTAGCCTCCCCAGTCCCGTAACATTCCCTGACTTCTGTGTCTCTCCTCTAGGAGACTTCAGCGCCAAGGACTCTATACATTGGAGAGCAAGCACAGATCACGCTTTCCTCCGACATGGCTTTTCTCTAAGGAACAACTCTCTCTTGGTCCCCACAAGCGGCCTCTACTTCATTTACTCCCAAGTTGTCTTCTCAGGAACCAGTTGTTCTCAGGTTACTCCCACCCCACTCTATTTGAGCCATGAGGTTCTCCTCTTCTCCACCAAGTACCAAGTTCATGTACCCCTCCTGAGTGCTCAAAAGTCTGTGTGCCCAGGGACTCAAGGATCCTGGATGAAATCAGTCTACCAAGGAGCTGTGTTCCTGCTCACCCAGGGAGATCAGCTATCCACTCATACAGAGGGTATCTCTCACCTGCTCCCGTCCCCTAGTAGTGTCTTTTTGGGGGCCTTTGCACTATAAAGAAATAGAAAAATAAAGAGAAAAATGGCTTCAAGGCCCATCTCCATGTCCCTTCTTCTATTTCTACAGTTTCAAAGGTCCACATCATCACTCTCTGCTTCCAACATGGTTTCATTTCTTTCAAGTACTTCCCTTCTCTACAACCTCCAAAGACGGAATTCTGGGTGGTTTGAAGACACTCCAGAATGGGGGTTGAGGTGAGGAACCACACACACCCTCACCCCTAAACCACTGCCAAATTTTGGATTGAGAATTTCCCATACAAAAATAATATCCATTAGTAATTAGAGTGAGATTTAAGCCTGGTCATGGAAGGGAAAAAGAAACAGGGTATGGAGGATGGGAATCAGAGATTGGTTGGTAGAAGGAATAGAGAAAATTATTTATGAATGTTGAATATTATTTATTTATAGAGAAACAGAGAATGAGAAGAGGGAGCTAGAAAAGACAGAAAACTATCAAGGGAAGACTTATCAGGTAGACACAGAGGCAAAATAGAGAAAAAGTAGAAAAGGAATAAGAGAGAGGGAAGGAGGTGGTTTGTGTGAGAAAGAGAAGGACTTGTAAAAATGGTGACAGCAGAGTGTTAGGGACCCTGCCTGGACTTATGCCCTCAGCAATGTTTCAATAAATATTTTTCTTCTGAGATGCCTCTCTGTCTGGTCTATTTAAAGGATTGGGATAACACAGGGATTTTTGTGAAAGGGAAGACAAAAAAGAAGATAATAGTGGCCATGAGAGAAGGGAAGGATACATGAGGAAATATGGGGACAATGGAGAAGAAAAATACTTAAGACTAAGAGAAAATGAAAGTAATATGGGAGACTTAGAAGATGAATGATAAAGATGTGGGGGGGAAGTGATATCAAAGAATATAGGGGGCTTCCAGGAATATATACCCTGACATAAGGAGGCTCTGAGATAATCATAGATGAAATGGGGGTCCTATATCAAGAAAATATTCCTGTAGACTAAGAATGAAATTGAAGAAATCCGGAAGTCAGAATGAAAGGAGAAGGACATTCCTAGGACTGATTTCACCTTTGTTGGGATGTCTCTACTCCTTTCCAAAATTCAGATTTTAAATGCCAACTTTCTTCTCCCTTTCCTCTCAAGAGAGCTCCAATCCCCCAGACCTCAGTATATTCTTCTTTCAGGGTTCTAGACATCTGAATCCGAAAATCCCACTTAAGCCCTAGTCTTTCTTGAAGAGTGTCTCAAGATTTAAGGGCTAGAGGCTTGGGGAATCAGTTCAAGACATCTTACCTCCTGAAATCATCATTGGGGTTAACCCTTAAAGGGGAGTGATATCTCTGGACTCTTGGATTCCTTTAACTCCAACTTTCCAATACCCGCCCCCATTAGGAGGAGGAAACTGAGAGGAGCTTGGGGAAGGTCCACAAGGCCCCCACAGCAGCTTCCTCCAGATGAGCTCATGGGTTTCTCCACTAGGGAAGTTTTCCGCCCTCAGAGTGAGAACTTCTCCACACACACCCTGCCCTTGGGGCATATAAAGGCAGCTGCTCACTCATCAGTAGACAGAAGCTCCCAGAGAACATCAAGGGACTAATCAGAGAGAAAGAAAGACTACTCCAGGCTTTCTGAAATTTTTACCCCATTTAAAAACTAAACCACTGAGCTCTCTCTCTCTCTCTCATACACACACACACACACACACACACAGACCCGCACGCACTTTGTCCACTGAGTCACTTGACTCTTTGCAACAAGGAACTACAAATTTGGACTTCAGCCTCTTCGACACAACATCTCTGGAAAACTGAGCAGCTCCACCAAACGGGAATCATGAGCACAGAGAGTATGATCCGAGACGTGGAACTAGCAGAAGAGGCACTCCAAAGGAAGGCAAGGGGGCCCCAAGGCCCTGGACGCTGCCTCTGCCTCACACTTGTCTCCTTCCTTTTTCTTGCTGGGGCTACTATTCTCTTCTGCCTGCTGCACTTCGGTGTGATAGGACCTCAGAAGGAAGAGGTGAGATGCCTCACAATACTTGGCCATAAAAACAGGAACAGAGAGGAAATGGGAAAGGCAGGCCAGATGGGGAAAGAGGGATAAGGATGTAAAGAAAAAGAGGGAGAAAAATAATAATAGAGTGATGGGGAAATTACAGTAATGAAAATAGAAAAGAAAAAGAATGATGGAAAGGAAGAAAGAGGGGGAGAACTAAAGAGAAATATAAATGGGGAGATACAAAGAGAAAGATGGAATAAGGAAGAAAGATATGAGAGAAAAGAGACAAGATGAGAATTATGAGAGGCATGTGTAGGTTCTTCTAAATATACATTCTAACCTCTGTCTTTTTAACTCTTTTTGTCCATAATTTATCATTGACCTCTTCTTTTTTTCTTTCTTCTCTAGGAGCAGGATGCCTTTCGTAGCATGAAACCTTTGACTCAGAGAGTCAGTAAGTGTCCCTTGTTTACTATCCCAATCTCCTAAACTCTCATTTTCAAGTGGGATATATCTGGTTTGAGGCTGGTAATAGGGATGAGGGAACAGTTCTTAGGGGACAGGAAGCATCTCTGAATTTTGGTGGGAGGTGGCAGAGGGGAATAAAAGAGAGCTTAAGCTCAGTTTTTAACTTTCATTTCTTCCTTCTCTTTTCTCTTCCATTTTAGGATCTTGTCTCAGTGAAAGTGACAAGCCTGTAGCTCATGTTGTAGGTAATTACCTGAAATTTTGGAAATTGGGCCAAATGGGGTCTGGAATCAGAGAATGGGCTAAGTCAATATGGAACTTTGGGGATAAAACAGAACCTATAGGAGAAGAAATATTAGGAGGGGAGGAAAAGGGAGAGGGTGGAAATGAACTGAATGGCTAGAAATGGAAGAAAAAGATGAAGAAAGAATTCAAGGGATAGGATTCTGTGGGGATGGAAAGAACCTGAGGGATATGACACAAAGAATGTCTTGAATTTTAGAAATAAGTTGTGGGTAACAAAATGTGGAAGATGGAATTCAAAAGAAGCATGTGGATTTAACTTTTTCTTCCTCTTTCCCTACAGCTAATCCCAAGGCAGAGGGGCAGCTCCAGTGGTTGAATAGGAGTGCCAATACTCTCCTGAATAATGGCATGGAACTGAAAGACAACCAGCTGGTGGTGCCTGCCACCGGGCTCTACCTGGTCTACTCCCAGCTCCTTTTCAAGGGAGAGGATTGTGCCAGTGAACCCCTGTTCCTCACTCATACCATCTCCCGGGTTTCATTGTCCTACCAACACAAAGTCAGCCTTCTTGCTGCCATCAAGAGTCCGTGCCAGAAGGCAACACAAGGAGCTAGGGAGGCTAATCCCTGGTATGAACCAATCTATCTGGGGGGTGTCTTCCAGCTTGACAAAGGTGATAAGCTCAGTTCTGACACCAACTATCCAAAATATCTTGACTTAGCTGAGTCTGGCCAGGTCTATTTTGGGATCATTGCTCTTTGAGAGAAGAAAGGAAGTCATACCTCCCCCACTCCTTATCCCACAATTACCTTTATCAATCTTCCTCCATGCTCCTTGACATGGAGGCAATCAGCCTTCCTTTTGGGGGATTGAGAAGTGGCTTAAAGACTGACAACTAGAGTTTAGAACAATTTAGAATATGACAAAGGGCATCAAGAAACTGCAGTTTTTATTATTTATTATTTATTATATATGGCAGACCATAGAAATAAAGGATCCAGAGTAATATAAAACTCTATCAAGAAATCCATGCTGAAACAAATTAACCAGCCCACAGAACCAGGCCACCCCTTGAAGCCTAACCTGAGGGAAAGGATCCTCTTTAATCTAGAACACTCTCTGAGATATATAGCTGATCTAAACACTGAAATGAATCAAAATTCAGATCATTCATATTCTATTGACTGTAATTCAGGAGTCTTGCCTTTTTGCCCCCCTGGGACCAAACCTGGGGTGGCCTTTGTTATTTATGATTAGATAATGTGTTTGTTTATTTGTTTGTTTATTTATTTATTTATTTATTTATTCTCAAAGATATTTATTTAGGATGTTAGGATTTATGGGGGACCCAGATATTGAGGTTTCCCCAGCTCAGGAGTATTTTCTGTGAAAATAGAACTGAACCAAGGGGTGCTCCTATTCTGACCCCTCATCTACCCTCTCATCTGCCTATTTAAAAAAAATTATCTGATATTATCACATTGCTGATTTAGTGGCTGTATGTCGCTGTGTCTCTGAACCTCTGCTCCCCAGGGGAGTCGTGTCTGTAAGCGCCCTATTTGTCAGTGGCGAGAAATAAACTTTGCTTTAAAAAGACTTGGAATTTAATGAGATTTGTTATTAAATGATGAAAGTGTTTGGGAAATTACAATACATTTAAGTTATTCAATTGCTTTATTTCCTCTATCTGCCTCATTTCAAAGTAGGAAAATTTTCATCCTGCCTCCCAATTCCTTCTCTCTAGGATGTAAGTCTTCTCTATAATTCTTTCTTCATCTCTAGTCCCTAAATTCTAAGATCATAGAATCCAAGAGATCTCACAGAGATAAAGACCAGAAAAGTATTATACCTTGATATTTAGAGAAAAAGATCGCTTCTTATTTTAACAAGCCAATTGAGACCATCCTATAAAAGCTTCCTCAACACTACTCTTGGAAAAATTCCAATTATCATTGCTTACCCTTTCTTTCTTTGCTCCTGTCATAGAGGAAGAAGCATTCCTTTTCCTCCACAAGCTCATATTCCTAGATCTCATCCTCTCCTACCTCCAGTACCCATTTGCTTGACTCCTTCCCAACATCTACAAACATGTTCAGGTCTTTCTAGTCATATAAAAACCTTCCCTTGACTATTAACCGTAAACACATCTGCTCTCCATTTCACTTCCAATTTCTTGAAAATTTCATTTATTCTCCATCTTCGTTTCTGTCACCCATGCTTTCCTAGATTTCATGCAACTAGCTTCTGTCCCCTTCCTCTGAAATCAACTCTTCTTCTTCAGTATTAATAACCAAAATTTATTTAGCCTGGGAAGGCAGGAGTCTATGGAAAAGAAAAGAGTCTCATGTTATAGAAAGAGGAGAAATAGGATTTTGTATGTATTGGGGAAAGTCTCATATCAAATAGAGACTGAAAAAAAGAGATTTTGATGTGATTGAGAGTTAATTGTTGTCATCCAACAAAATGTAAATGGAACATATCTTTTCTCATGAATTTTTCAAATGTTACCAACAAAGAGAGGAAGTGTATTATCTTGGAGAGAACATTAAACAGAGTGAAACACCCATCTTTGATACATATTATGGGTTACACAAATTATTAATATCTCTGTAAGATCTGTAATCTACACAATGGGAGTTAAACTATATCACCTAGCAACTGTAATTATTCAACTCACCATTATAGGAATCACCACTACAATATGTCTGACAACGGATCATCATCTAATTTTTCCTTGAAAAGAAGAGGGAATCTCTTTGTAGTGGCCAGAAACTGGAAACTGAATGGATGTCCATCAGTTGGAGAATGGCTAAATAAATTGTGGTATATGAATATTATGGAATATTATTGTTCTGTAAGAAATGACCAACAGGATGATTTCAGAAAGGCCTGGAGAGACTTACACAAACTGATGCTGAGTGAAACGAGCAGGACCAGGAGAGCCTTATATACTTCAACAACAATACTATATGATGACCAGTTCTGATGGACCTGGCCATCCTCAGCAAGGAGATCAACCAAATCATTTCCAATGGAAAAATTTCCAATGGAGCAGTAATGAACTGAACCAGCTATGCCCAGAAAAAGAACTCTGGGAGATGACTAAAAACCATTACATTGAATTCCCAATCCCTCTATTTTTGTCTGCCTGCATTTTTTATTTCCCTCACAGGCCAATTGTACACTATTTCAGAGTCTGATTCTTTTTGTAGCAAAATAACTGTTAGGACATGTATACATATATTGTATTTAATTTATACTTTAATATATTTTTATTTTAATGTAAAGTTCTTCCAAAATCACAAAAATCACACCAAAATGATGGCCTCTTTGCAATTATCCCAACCTGTGCTGCTCCTGGTTCTCCACAGGAACCTATTAGAACAAATCCAATACCTTCTCTATAGAACAGCCTTTCTTTTTTATTTTTTTTATTTAATAGCCTTTTATTTACAGGTTATATGCATGGGTAACTTTACAGCATTAACAACTGCCAAACCTCTTGTTCCAATTTTTCACCTCTTACCCCCCACCCTCTCCCCCAGATGGCAGGATGACCAGTAGATGTTAAATATATTAAAATATAAATTAGATACACAATAAGTATACATGACCAAAACGTTATTTTGCTGTACAAAAAGAATCAGACTCTGAAATATTGTACAATTAGCTTGTGAAGGAAATCAAAAATGCATGTGGGCATAGATATAGGGATTGGCAATTCAATGTAATGGTTTTTAGTCATCTCCCAGAGTTCTTTTTTCTGGGCGTAGCTGGTTCAGTTCATTACTGCTCCATTGGAAATGATTTGGTTGATCTCATTGCTGAGGATGGCCAGGTCCATCAGAACTGGTCATCATATAGTATTGTTGTTGAAGTATATAATGATCTCCTGGCCCTGCTCGTTTCACTCAGCATCAGTAGAACAGCCTTTCAATTGCTTGAAAAAAGCTATCATCTGTCCCCCTACCCCCACTCCAAGTCCCTTTTTCTCCCCAGTTCCTTAGAGAAATCATACCCAGAGAATTAAGAATTTCCAATTCTGGGAATTCCAATTGCTATCTGAGAAATTCCACACAATTCAGGTGAACTTTCCAGATTTAGGGGCCTGAGAGATCAGGGAAAGGACAATATTCCCTATGATCTGAATCATAGAACTTCCAGGAAGTCAGATGTCAGGTATCCCAATTTCCCTCCTTCACAGACTCCTTTCAGGGATCAAGATTTCTTGTACTCTCAGCTTTCCCTTTCCCTTTCCTGTTCTCCAAGAAATGATATTAAAGAGATTTGAAAAAATCAGAAACAGAACAACAAAGACTATTCTGAAATAGAACTTGCTACCCAGTCTGGTCTCTCTCAATTAGGATACAATGGGGAAAGGGAGATATGTAGTAAGACAGAGACAAAACTATAGATAGATGGAAAGAGTTTTCTTCCTACACACTCTCATTTCCACCTCCAGTTTTGCTATATAGATGAACAAATATGTTATGTTTCTCATGGCAAATAATTCTGGGAGGAATAAAAGGAGCCAAGGTCACATAAGATGAGACTGACCTAGATAAGAGTGTTAGGTCTTCCATCTGCCTCCTCCACACTGGGGCTCTAAATGGGTCAATGGTGTTGGGGCGGATGCTCTTATTGTTACTCACCCCAATTCCCCTAACTCTTCTTGGAACTGGGGACCCAAGGTGTGAACTGGGGAGTAGGACTTTCCATTCTACCTTGGATTTGAGAATGTTCCCCTCCAAATTTTTTTTTTCTTCTCTTAATCACCCACCACTATTTTTTTTCTTCTAAGATAGGATAGTCTTTCCTCTCTGCCATACAGAAACTTTCTTTTGAAATAAGACTCTTTCTTCCATATTTCTTCCAATCCCCATATGTCTCTTCCTCTCTTTTCCTCTGTCATGAAAGTCCTTGCCTCAGAACACTTTGGGGGAAAGAAGCATCATAACTCCATTGGCCTAACTCAGGAAGAGACCATTGACTAAGGGTCAGACATAATCCCTATATAGCATTCTAAGCCAGGTAATTTTGGATGGTAGAGCTAACTACCAATTACACCAAAATTTTTCCTTTGTTAGAATTTTTCTAAAACACACAAAGTTCCTACTCCTCTCTTTCTCTTTAGTCTTTAATCTTCCCAGGCTACAGAAATTTTGATTGATCCTGGAGGGGGGAAAAAAAGCTTATTTGAGGATATTTTAAAGAGACTGGAGATGAAGCAGAGATTGATGATTGTAGCTGGAGTGCCTAGGTCTCCCAAGTAATTGTTCTCCTTTCCTTTGAATTTCTCAGTCTATGCCTAGGAAGATTACAGACAACAGGTCAGACTTCTTGACAAAAAAAAAAAAAAAAAAAAAAAAAGGGTTCCAGGCTGGAATGGGAGTAGCTTTATGGAATGTTGTGAGAATGTTTTTAAATTTAATGGGGGTCTGTTCTCTTAACCTCAGTCTGAGATGGCATATGGTATAGAGGAAAGAACATTTAAGTTAGAGTCAGAAAACCTATGATTTAATCTTGTCTTTCCCACTTAGTATGACATTGGGTAACTCACTTCCCTTCTCTATACCTCAATTCTCTCCATAAAGGGGTTGGAAATTACTTTAAATCTGAGGCTAAGTAGAGGAAGGTGGTGTTATACAACATGGGGTAATGCTGAGGTGTCGAGCAAAGGAAACAGCAAAACAGAGGGTAGAGAAGACAATCACCATGTTTATTATCAGGGGAAAACTTACAAGATACTCTTGATACCTTATTTAAGAAACTAATACAATTACAATTTATCTCTCTTCCCATATCTCTCTCCTTCTATTACCTCTAGGACCTATCCATCTGACCATTTAGCCTTCATTTTCCCTAAGGACTCTACCTGAACAGCACCCAATCCCAGTCCAACCAAGTCACTGCCACTCCCACCAATGGACATTTCCCATAGTATCTATGTGTCCCTCATCCCACCATTACAGCTCCAAAGAATGTTTTTCCTCTCCTGAAGTCCACCATGTCAAGGTGACTGACATTAACATAGATCCTCTCACCCCCTCGAAGCTGAACCAATCCTCCAAATCCTACACTGGCATACCACAAAGTACCCTGCTCAGCCCCCCTGGTTTGTCGCACAGAAGAGGTCACAGTCTCTGCTCCCTGAAGCAGCAGTTCTGGCTCCCCTGATCCATAGGCTCCCCCAGCCCTATATAACCAACTGCTGAGGATGACGGGAACTCCAGGGTCCCCAAACTGATTATGAGACCGAGGTTGTTCTCCACCAGAGGGAGCTCGGCCCCTGTATCCAATATGACAGTAAAGGAAATAAATTCCATCTTGAGGAAGGGCCAGTAGCCCTTCATCCCCCAAGAATTGTGTTCCACTCTTCAGAAATGCTTCCTCGTGTCCTGACACCCAGTGCAGCCCATGACCTGATTTTGAGACACCTGTAGAAAAATAAGGGTGAAATGATGAACACTGTCTCTTTAAGAACCAGCATCTGAGCTAAGTAATTCTGTCCGGATCAAGCAAGTTGCATTGAAATCTCAGTTGATTGTTGTTCTTCACTCTGGAAGAGGACTAACATGGCATCACTATATTAAGAATCAAGTTACAGTGTGCCCAGCCGTGGCTGATCAGACCAAGAGTAGGAACAAGCTCAAAGGATGGGAAAAAGGTTGGAAAATTCAGGGAGGGTTGGGAGAGGTGAGAAAGGGAAGGTTTCTAAACAGCCCAAGGGACTCAAGGCTGAATTTTGTGTATCACAGATAGGTCTTGGTATAAAAATTCAGATCTGGATTTATGGAAGAGGGAACCTTTCCAAGTTTAGATGAGATGTTCTCAGGAGCCCAAGATTCAGGATGCTAAAGGAATGAGAGTGAACCCGTGAGAAGCTAGCAACAGCCTGGGACAGTAAGACAAAAATGAATGGAAAATTGAAAGTGGAAATGGGAAGGATGTCTATATGGAATAGGAACGGAATGGGGTGGGGAAGAGAATAGGAAAAGTTTGGGGAACCAAGTAGGGAGTGTGGACACAAGATAATGGCAAATGAAAAAGATAGCTAATAGGGAAAGGGAAGGAGAGACAAAAAGCCCTTTTATTTCAAATCTTTCCAAGTTCAAGCTTATCTCCACATCCTCTGGTAAATTCAAACTCTTACCTATGAGATGGGCAGCTGGAGGAATGGGACTGAAATCTGATCCGGACTCCACTGGCAGGTTATGAAATCCTAGAGAGAAAGACAGAGATTGGAGGGGGGTGGGGAGAGGCGGAATTGAAGGGTTGGAATAGTCTTTGAGGGAATCGAGATTTGGGGAAATCATGAGCTAGATATTTGGGTTCATGAGATGAACAGGGAAAGGGAAAAGGACCTAGGGACCACATCTAGACACTAGGAATTACCCTTACCTAGTTGTTGCAGCAATTGTCCTCCTGGACCAGAAGGATCAGCTATCTGGGTGAGGAGACAATGACAAGTTCAAACGTGGCATCATTACTTCCTCTTCCACTTGGATCCAAGAATTAGATTTTTCAGCTTTAGGTTCTCTTCCCCCAGCCACCCATCCCCTCCACCCCCACCCCCCCACATTTCCCAGGGCCTGAGAATCACTGGAGTCAATGTGAAAAGAGAAAGGAAGGCATCAAATTTTGATAGCTCAAAGAGAGACAGAGAAGTCCAAGGCATAGGCCACAGGAAAAAAGCACAAGACCATGAATGAAGAAAATTGGGGGAGGGTGTTATTGATACTCACATAGAACGGCATAGGGATGCCAGGTATTTCACAGAGGTGGAGAGAAAGAGATACAGAAATTGAGAAAGAAACCAGGACCTAAAGAAAGAAAGAGGTTCTCCACAAGAAAAGTAGGATTAGAGAAAGAGATGCAAACAGCCAATGTTCACCTTTCCCCCCTGTTCTTGGGGCATCAGGGCCAACACAGCCAAGACAGTGAGGGGTACAGATAGCAGCAGAGTCCCCAACACAGCAGCTCCTACTGAAGCCAGCAAAAGGCAACCCTTCCTATTAGGTCCATCAACTCGGGCCTCCAGTCCTGAAGCCCCCATTGATGCACTGAACTAGGGCCTGAACCAGAGAAGAGGGTCTTTCATACCTCAGGGGTGGGGTTACCACCTCCCCCCACACACATACCATGCACACATCTGTCTGGGACTTTCCAAATACCCCTCCTCTCATCATGGTTCCTCCCCACCAAGCCCCAACCAGGTTTCCTGTTTACCCAGATATAGGGCCGGGCAACTAGACGCCTAGATTCTCTGAACTCGGGAAGGAGGTAGGGTATACATGGCTTGATGCCTGGGTCCCTTAGGGGATTGAGGGGTGGGGGAGGGGAAAAGACAAGAGATAATGTTTGTGTGGCCCTATATTTATATTCTGAGGGGAAACATCATAACCTAAGAGATAGAATATAGGTAGACCCTTTATATCTTTTTGTCAATACCCCAAACCTGACTTGGTAATGTTGCAATAAATGTAGCTGAAGCAGATGAAGAGCTATTGAGGTGCATATATAAGGAGATAATCAGCCAATAAATACTTACTGAACATCTGCTTTATACTAGATACTATGGACATGTGAAATTAGAAATAGAATACACAGTTTCTATCCTCACAAAGCCCTTTCCCCACAATCATTCTGTGAGGTAGATAATAATTTTATCATAATTTTATAGATAAATAGATTTTGTGACCTTAAGGGACTTCCCCTGTGTCATACAGCAAGCATGTGGTTCAGAACTTGAACCCGGGTCTCTTCATTCCATTTTCAATGCTCCTTAAAGAGATTTCCTCTATGGTACTGACCCTGAAGTCAGAAGACCTGAGTTGGAATCTTTGATCTTCCACTTACTCACTGTAACCTTGAGCAAATTATTTCACTTTTCTCTGAATCTCAGTTTCCTCATCTGTGAAATTAGGATAAGATTTATACTTTCTTCTTCAATCAATTGGTTAAGTATTTATTTTACTATGTGCCATGTACCATATTAAGTACTAGTGATGAAAATACAAAAATTAGGTTGTTCCTACCCTCAAGGAATTTACATTTTAAAAAGTTTTAATAATAGCTTTTTGTTTTCAAAATACATTCAAAGATAGTTTTCGACATCTACCCTTGCAAAACATTGTGTTCCAACTTTTTCTCCCTCCCTCCTCCTACCTCCCTTTCTTAGACAGTAAGTAATCCAATATAGGTTAAACATGTGCATTTCTTCCACATTTATCATGCTACACAAGAAAAATCAGATCAAAAAGGAAAAAATGAGAAAGAAAAAAACAAGAAAACAACAATAACAAAAAAAGGTGAGAATACTGTGTAGTGATCCACATTCAGTCCCCATAGTCCTCTCTCTGAATGCAGATGGCTTTCTCCATCACAAGTCTTTTGGAAATGGCCTGAATCACCAGTGTGAAAAGAGCCATGTCCAACAGAATTGATCATCACATAATCTTCTTGTTGCTGTGTACATTTTCTCCTGGTTCTACTCATTTCACATAAGTCTCTCCAGATCTTCCTGCAATCATTCTGCTGAACGTTTTTTATAGAACAATAATTTTCCGTAACAGTCATATACCATAACTTATTTAGCCATTCTACAGCTGATGGGCATCTACTGAGTTTCCAGCTTCTTGCCACTACAAAAAGAGCTACTACAAACATTTTTGCACTTGTGGATCCTTTTCCTTTTTTATAGCTTTTTATTTTCAAAATATATGCAAAGATAGTTTTCAACATTCACCCTTTCAAAATCTTGTTTTCCAAATTTTTCTCCCTCCTTTCCCCTCCCCCTCCCCCTAAATAGTAAGTAATCCAATATATATTAAACCTGCACTATTCTTCTATACGTATTTTCACATTTTTCATGGTGCATAAGAAAAATCAGATCAAAAAGGAAAAAATAAGAAAGAAAATAAAAATCGAGCAAACAACAAAAAAGGGGAAAATACTGTGTTGTGATGCACATTCAGTCCCCAAGTTCTCTTTCAGAATACAGATAGTTAGCTCTCTCCATCACGAGTTTATTGGAATTGGTCTAAATCACCTCAATGCTGAAAAGAGCCATGTCCATCAGAATTGATCACACATAATCTTGTTGTTGTGTGCAATGTTCTCTTGGTTCTATTCACTTCACTTAGCATTAGTTCATGTAAAGTCTCTCCAGGCTTTCTGAAATCATCCTGCTGATCATTTCTTTCTTTCTTTCTTTCTTTTTAACATTTATTTTTATTTTTTATTTATTTTTAATACACATTACTTTATGAATCATGTTGAGAGAGAAAACTCAGAACAAAAGGGAGAAATAAAAAAAAAAAACAGAAAAAAAGGAAGTAAACATAGCATGTATTGATTTACATTTGTTCTCCTTAGTTCGTTTTCTGGATGCAGATGGCATTTTCTGTTCAAAATCTATTGGGATTGCTTTGGATCACTGAACCACTGAGAAGAATCAAGTTTCTCATAGTTGATCATTGCACATTCTTATTTTATTGTGTACAATGTATTCCTGGTTCTGATTGTTTGGCTCAGCATAAGTTCATATAACTGGTCATTTCTTACAAAACAACAATATTCCATAACATTCATATACCATAACTTATTCAGTCATTCCCCACCTGAAGGGTATCCACTCAGTTTCCAGTTTATTGCCCCTAGAAAAAGGACTGCTACCAACATTTTTGCACATGTGGGTCCTTTTCCCTTTTTTATGATCTCGTTGTGATACAGACCCAGTAGAGACACTGTTGGATCAAAAGGATATGCACAGTTTGATAGCCCTTTAGTTCCAAATTGCTCTCCAGAATGGTTGGATCAGTTCCCAATTTCACCAACAATGTATTAGTGTCCCAGTTTTTCCACATCTCCTCCAATATTTATCATTACCTTTTTCCTGTCATCTTAGTCTGAGTGGTTTGTAGTGTTACCTCAGAGTTGAAGGAACTTACATTCTGTTAATGGCTTATAATATGTTTACAGATGGATACACAAGGAGGAAGGAATATATAGAACCTACTATATACCAGTGCTTTACAAATATTATCTTCTTTGATCCTCATAATAATCCTTAAAGATAGGGGCTATCATTGTCTCCATTTTATAATTTATGAAACTAAGGCAAACAGAATTTAAGTAACTTATTTTAAAAGCCAGTCAGTGTCTAAGACTAGATTTGAATTCAGGTATTCCTGACTCCAGATCTCCACTTTATTTCATATTGATTCCAGTGCTTTATCCACTGTGCCACCTAGTATACACAATCATGAGAGATGAGAGAGGGTAAAACTGACATCTGGAGGAATCAAGAAAGAATTCTCGAAAGAGGAAGCTTGAAAAAACTGGTCCTTAAAGGGAAGCAGAGGTTACAGGAGGCAGAGGTGAGAAAGGAGGGCATTTCAGACATGGAGGACAATCTGTACAAAGGCCTAGAACTAGAAAATGGCATGAAGAACGCCAGGTCAGCCTGTTTGACCGGAGCATAGAATTTGTGACTGTGACTAATAGTCAGTCAGATTATGAAAAACTATAAAAGGCTAAAAGAATTTGGGTTTTACTCTCAAACTATTGGGGAAACCCTGAAGCTTCTTAAGCAAAAGAATGAACCTCAAGAATATTGGCTTAAATCAATGTTGGCTTACGGCAACAACAAAATTACACAATGATCAATTCTGATGGATGTGGCTATCTTCAACAATGAGATGATTCAAACTAGTTCCAATTGTTTAGAAATGAAGAGAGTCAGCTACACCAAGAGAGAGAACTATGGGAAATGAGTGTGGACCACAACATAGCATTTCCACTCTTTCTGTTATTGTTTGCTTGCATTTTTGTTTTCCTTCTTGGGTTTTTTCCTTTCTTTCTGGATCCAATTTTTCTTGTGCAGAAAGATAATTGTATAAATATGTATTCATATATTGTATTTAACATATACATTTAACATTTAACATATTTAACATGTATTGGACTACCTGCCATCTAGGGGAAGGGGTGGGAGGAAAGGGGGGGGGAAGGTGGAACAGAAAGTTTTGCAAGGGTCAGTGTTGCAAAATTACCCATGCATACGTTTTGTAAATAAAAAGCTATAATAACAACAACAAAAAAAATACTATTGGCTTAGCACTATGCAGAAGATGATTTAAATAAGAGACTGATAGTAAAGATACTAATTAGGAGACTATTATAGTAATCCAGATGAAGGTTTGAAAAAATATAATGAAAGTTTAAACCAGATAAGTTGCATAAATAAAGAGAAAAGGAGGAATGTGAGAGATGCTGAATAAGTGGAATTGACTGGATATAGGATGAGAATGAAAGTGCAAGGCATTATAGTCATTCTATCTTCTTATCTCCTAATTAATATTTTCCCCAGAATCATGTAGTTTAAGGAACAGAATGAGGAAAAATAGAGTCTCTGGAAATGGTCATCCTCTTTTCTTCCCTCATTTTCCATTGATCACACCAGAAGGAAAGAAGAAAGAAGGAGGTTCAAGATGGCAAGATTTAGGGCTAAGCATGGACAGATCTGCTTTTGCCTTTTGGCTTATAGACTTAACGTTTCTGGAGGGCTATTCTGCCACTATTGATGCATCTGATGCATCAGGCCTATGGGGGAGGAGAATTCAAAATCCACAGAGCAGCTAGTAAAGGACCATTGTGCAGAAACAGCAAACAAGGCATTATGAAACCTTTGAACTGGTAAGAAGATCAGAAGGCTGACCCATCTCTTATCACTACCCCAAAATTCTTTAGAATTTTTAATATTTAGACCCAGACTTAGATCTGGGCCCTGTACTATTCAGTACAGGGCAGTATCTATTCAGTACTATTATTATTTCTTGTCCATGAACCTTTGGATTTGAAAGGAAGTTCTGGAATATGATATATCTAACCTATGTGAGAGCACTGAAACTTTTTCCCTTGCAACTTCACTAAGTTAAATAAGCTGTATCGCTGCAGAAAATTGATTGACTGGACTTTATAAACATAGAGGGTTATTTGGCTGAAAGAAGAAAAATCTCAAATACAAGGGAGGGCATAGTAAATTAGAGATTTTCTAGTTTTAACAATCCTGAAAATATTTTATAACAAGCTCATAAGTAAAATTCATTAAATGTTGGTGATGGAGTGTGTGTGTGTGCGTGTACACGTGTGTGTGTGTGTATGTGTGTACATGTGTGTGAGAGAGACAAAAGAAGAGGAGGAGATAGAAGTAGGAAGTAAGGTATATGAGGCACCAGCACAACTCTGATGAGACCATTTAGATTTAAAAGATTACTACCTGTTGAACAAATAATATATTCCATACACTCCTTGATTTGGGGCAACTAGAACCCCACATTGAATAGAGTGCCAGGCCTGGAGTCAGGAAGACTTATTTTCCTCAATTAGAGAACTTCTAAATCTAGCTCTTTATACTATTAACTTCTTGATTTTTGACAAAGATGCACTGGCTCCGGCTGACAGGTTTTATAACCCACCGGAAGGTCAGTGTCCAGTGCGAGCAGCTCCACTATCTTTAGATAATCGCCAGGTGATGTGGAGAGACCCAGAAAGTGGTGAATGGAAAGGACCAGATAGGCTAACTGCTTTGGGGAGAGGGTTTGCTTGTATCTCTACAGGTGGAGAAGGAATCAGATGGGTGCCAACGAGCCATATTCGCCTTGTCCATCAGAGAGATTGAGCAGACCTTTGAAACAAAGGAGAAGACCCAAGAAATATCGGGTGGTGCTGTTGCTGATTGTGCTCACCATTGAAAGAGCGTAGCAGTTATGGCGTTTGACTCATGGACATCAAAGATTGTCGGACTTGAAAACTCTCAGGAATCATTGGATTCTCTGAGACATAGGACTTGAAAACTCTCAGGAATCATTGGATTCTCTGAGACATAGGACTCGAAAACTCTCAGGAATCATTGGATTCTCTGAGACATAGGACTTGAAAACTCTCAGGAATCATTGGATTCTCTGAGACATAGGACTTGAAAACTCTCAGGAATCATTGGATTCTCTGAGACATAGGACTTGAAAACTCTCAGGAATCATTGGATTCTCTGAGACATAGGACTTGAAAACTCTCAGGAATCATTGGATTCTCTCAGACATAGGACTTGAAAACTCTCAGGAATCATTGGATTCTCTGAGAAATGATAAGACTGTTACAACACTTCAAAATCTGCTGGAATCATTGGATTCCCTAACACATAAAAAGACTTTTCAGGACTTCAAAACTCAGGGGATCATTGGATTCCCTGACATGTGAAACAATGGACAATAGATTGGTTTTGGACTATCTCTTGGCTGCTGAAGAAGGTGTATGTGTGACTGTTGTTTACATACCCACCTTCTAGGACTTCTGGTGATCTTTTCCAACACCATGTTGATTTATATTGTTGCTATTCTGCTACTTGTGTGTACAATTCATGTTTGTTACACCACATCGAGCCTGCACTGACTGAGGGGAGGGTCATCCCTAATAGCCTCTGCGTTATTGCTATGTGCTTGTGTAATACCTCCCATGCTGATGGGTTTGTGCATAATAAGACCCTTCAGCCCAGAAACCCGCTAGCAACCTCCATTTCCCTTTGGTGCTTTTCATCTCCCTTCCTGAGATGTCAGGGAGGCTGTGATCACCTCCTTTTCGGTGCTTTCACCTCCTTCCCTGAGAAGTTAGGGAGGCTGTGATCACCTCCCCTTGGGGGCTCTGACCTCCCTGAGGAGTCAGGGATGGCATGACCACCGGTGTTCTAAAATAAAAGAAAGCGGGAAATGTAATGGGCTGAGGTTTGAGCTGATGCACTGAGGTCCCAAGTACATGAGGCTAGATAGTAATTGGGCTATACTCTATTAATATACATGATTGGATTAAGAATGGTCCCTGCCTACTCTCCTTGCAAGTCCTGATGTGTTGTATAGGAAATGACGATTTTGGTGGGTGGAGACAGAGAGGGAAGAAGACAAGCTGGGAGAGATTGGGCTGGGTTCGAAACTCCGAGCTGCTGGTTATGTGGCTGCTGGTCGAGCTAGCTTCTTGACTCAGCTGCACACATTGCTATCGCCGATTCTCTTCCACCTCCGATCCTTCTTCACTGAGAATAAAGACTGACGATTTTCCCCTAACCTGAATTCCTGTCTCATGCTGATCTTAAAATATACGATCTTAACAATCTCCTAATTAATATTTTCCCCAGAATCATGTAGTTTAAGGAACAGAATGAGGAAAAATAGAGTCTCTGGAAATGGTCATCCTCTTTTCTTCCCTCATTTTCCATTGATCACACCAGAAGGAAAGAAGAAAGAAGGAGGTTCAAGATGGCAAGATTTAGGGCTAAGCATGGACAGATCTGCTTTTGCCTTTTGGCTTATAGACTTAACGTTTCTGGAGGGCTATTCTGCCACTACTGATGCATCTGATGCATCAGGCCTATGGGGGAGGAGAATTCAAAATCCACAGAGCAGCTAGTAAAGGACCATTGTGCAGAAACAGCAAACAAGGCATTATGAAACCTTTGAACTGGTAAGAAGATCAGAAGGCTGACCCATCTCTTATCACTACCCCAAAATTCTTTAGAATTTTTAATATTTAGACCCAGACTTAGATCTGGGCCCTGTACTATTCAGTACAGGGCAGTATCTATTCAGTACTATTATTATTTCTTGTCCATGAACCTTTGGATTTGAAAGGAAGTTCTGGAATATGATATATCTAACCTATGTGAGAGCACTGAAACTTTTTCCCTTGCAACTTCACTAAGTTAAATAAGCTGTATCGCTGCAGAAAATTGATTGACTGGACTTTATAAACATAGAGGGTTATTTGGCTGAAAGAAGAAAAATCTCAAATACAAGGGAGGGCATAGTAAATTAGAGATTTTCTAGTTTTAACAATCCTGAAAATATTTTATAACAAGCTCATAAGTAAAATTCATTAAATGTTGGTGATGGAGTGTGTGTGTGTGCGTGTACACGTGTGTGTGTGTGTATGTGTGTACATGTGTGTGAGAGAGACAAAAGAAGAGGAGGAGATAGAAGTAGGAAGTAAGGTATATGAGGCACCAGCACAACTCTGATGAGACCATTTAGATTTAAAAGATTACTACCTGTTGAACAAATAATATATTCCATACACTCCTTGATTTGGGGCAACTAGAACCCCACATTGAATAGAGTGCCAGGCCTGGAGTCAGGAAGACTTATTTTCCTCAATTCAAATCTGGCCATAGACGTTGAATAGCTGTGTGATCCTAGGCAAGTTATTTAATCTTATATGCTGAGCTCCTCATCTGTAAAATCTTCCTTTTTTTTAATAATAATAATCTGCCTTTTGCCAAAGGGAATGCATATTATGAATTCCTCACATGACTGGACCCCAACTTTTGGTGTTTTTCCTAAAGCACATCATATGGTACCTAAATAACATCTGGTGCTACATCAGCCACATAAGAGTCAGTTTTGGGGGACAATTACCTGATTTATGGCTAACTGTTTAGTGGGAAAAGAAAAGGAATTTCCTGAAAGGAAAAGGATGGAGACCTGGACATTTGATTAGTCAAATACTCCTCTAATTAGTGCCCTGTGTTGGTCACTCAGGAAGAAAGAAAAGAATAGAACAAACACAAAATATACTTTCCTCATCACTCTCAAGAGAGTACCAAGGCCAAAAGGAAACTAAGTTCTAATCCTCAGGGAAGTCCCTTTCTGAGAGGACACAGGGCCCTAACGCTGAGAGTTAAGGGCATACTATGTAAGACAGCAATCAGAAATAATCAGAAAAGGCTACCTGTGAAGAAGGGACCCCAAAACTCTAAAACTCCTTGAAGGAGAAAATCTCTTTCAACTCTGCTTCAGTGAGAGAAACAAGACAGTTTCATTCTGTTATCTAGGTGGGATTGGTTCAGTCCTGAGCAAAAGAATGCCAACTTTATTCAATTAAAGATCTAATATAATTCTATTTAAAATCCAGCCCAAGCTGAAACTCAGCTTGTAGATGAGCCAACTTGGGACTCCACCCACTAGCCCACTTCAGTTTGTAGCCATTATAAAAGAGCCAATCTAAAATCCTCTCTTTGCAGAGGTTCCAAACATGCCATGCTATGCCATGCTATGCCAAGGAGGCCTCTGCCCACTGGAATAATATTCTTTTCCAGTGTTATCCTCTCTTTACCCTCACCTATTTCCCTAACCAGACTTTATGCCTCTCTGCCAGGATTACTAATCTTACTTCCCAATCCCTATAATAAACCTTTTATCAATCTAGGTTTTAGGGTTTGTAAATTCCTTTACAGAGAATGTCTATGCCTCCAGAAGAGAGTCCCCCAAACTCCCCACCCTTGTGCCGAATCTCAAGGGGGTGCAGGGGAGCCAAACCTCTCCATTTGGTTCCCTGAACTCTGAATCTGCCACTAGACCTTATCATTTAACTCCCTGACCACCAAAAACCCTAATCTCATTTTGGTTCCCTAAATCTAGACCTTATCATTTTGGTTACCTACTAAAGAGAACCCCCAAAACTAGACTTCACCTCATCATATTTTGGTTCCCTGACCAACCAGAACCCCGAAAACAAGATCACCGCATCACCTGGAGGTCTTGTTCTTCTCAAAATTTTAATGTAAAGGATGAGTATTCTGGGAAGGAGGCTTCTGGGAGGCTCTGATTTGTAGAAAGGAATATCTTCTAACCTCAAACCCCACAGCCCAGCTTCCTCTCTCTCAGTACTTTAGGATGATCTACAATGGGGGATTGGGTGAAAAGATCTAGAGGAACAATAATCTGTTTTGCCCCAGGAAACAGATCATTCTAGACTCTACATTTCTAGATCAGAGACTTCACTACTTGCAAAACTTGATCTTTAAGGGAGGTAGGAACTGGAAAGAGGGTCAAATGACTAACTTCTCAAGAGTACTAAGACTGAAGGGCCAGGCAAGGGAGGGAGATTTTGTATCTGGGAGTCTGTACATCTGGGTCCCTTGAAGGAAAAGAAACTAGAATGAGAAGTGGGAGTAAAGGAAATAAAGGAATTTCTTCTTGAGTTCTCCCATATTTTTAAAATCATTGTCCTTTTTTCCTTACTCTTTGTCCTCCACTATGGGACAGTAAGCATTTTCCCAGTTCCCAAATTTTGGTCAGTTATATCTGACCCTGGGGTGGAGTCAAGGGCCCCATTCTCCTCTAAAACAGAAACCAGTGGTTGGAGGACAGGAAGTACAAGGGCAGAAGTCTTGGGGCCAGTTACAGGCAACCCTCTCTCCCTCCCCTCTCTACCCTCAGCTCTGTCTCTGGGGACCAGCTTTTCCTATCAGCCATGTAGAGCAACCCCCACTTTTTTTAATTAAGTTTTTTTTTCAACAAACTGAATATTTTCTAACTCTTTTAATTGTAAAAGAAAAAGACAAAAAAAATTCCCTTAAAACATACATAATCAAACAAAACAAATTTCCACAAAATTGTTCTTTTTATAATTTTATAATTTGTTCAACCATTTCATAATTGATGGGCACCCCTTAGTTTTCAGGTCTATACTATAAAAAGAGCCTTTATAAATATTTTTGTACATATGACTCCTTTTCCTCTTTATCTGACCCCTTTGGAGTATAGACTTAATAGTGATATTGCTGAATCAAAAGGTATATTCAGTTTAATAACTTTTTTTGCAAATAGTTCTAAATAGATTTTTAAAATGGCTATATCAATTCATAATTTCACCAAATTAATGTGCCTGTTTTTCCCTAGCCCTTCAATATTTGTCATTTTCCTTTTTATTTAATCAACTTTGCCAATCCCATGAATGTGAGGTGGAATCTTAGAATTGCTTTAAATTATATATTTTAAAAAATAATAATAGTTTTTTTATTTTTCAAAATACATGCAAAGATAGTTTTCAACATTCACTCTTGCAAAACCTTTTGTTCCAAATTTTTCTCCCTCCCTCTTTACTGCCTCCATCCCAAGTAATCCAATATAAGTTAAATGTGCAATTTTTCTAAATATATTTCATGCTGCACAGAAAAATCAGATCAAAAGGGGGAAAATGAGAAAAAAAAAAACAAGCAAGCAAACAACAACAAAAAAGTGAAAACACTATGTTGTGACCCGCATTCAGTCCCCATAGTCCTCTCTTTGGATGAAGATGATTCTCTCCATCATAAGTTTATTGGAACTGCCAATTGATGGGCATACACTCAGTTTCCAGTTCCTCGACACTACAAAAATGGCTGCTACAAACATTTTTGCACATGTGGGTCCTTTCCCCTTTTTGTTTGCTTTTTCTTTCTAATAGTTTTTCCCTTTTGTTCTGAATCTTCTTTCACAACATGACTAATATGGAAATATGTTTAATATGATTGATTATGCATATATAACCTATATCAGATTGTGTGCCATGGGGAGGAGAGTAGGGTAAGGAGGGAAAAAAAATTTGGAACTCAAAATCTTATAAAAGTGAATGTTGAAGGACTGTTAAATGCTACAGTGGAAGAGTACTGACCCTAGGATCAGGGGGACTTGAGTTCAAATCCCACATCACACACTTAACACTTAACTGTGTGACCCTGGGCAAGTCACTTAACTCCAACTGCCTCACAACAAAAAAAGTGAATGTTGAAAAAATAAAATATTAAGTAATATATTATAATATTATATTACTATTAAGTGCAAGGAAAACTTTTTTTTTAAGAAAATTGCCTTTTTATATCCATTTATCAATTAGAGAAAGACTTATAATTCAACCAATTCCTTATATGTTTTGGAAATGAGACCTTATTCAGAAATATTCAAAGATGTTTCTTTTCTAATTTTAGCAGCAATGGATTTGTTTGTTTAAAAAAATTATGTTTTGTAATCAAAATTGTTTCTATTTTGTGATTCTATCCTTTGGTCATGAACTCTTCCTATTCATAGATTAGAAAGGTAATTTCTTCCTTACTCTTCTAATTTGTTTTATGTCATACTTTATGTCTAAGTCACATATCCAACTGGAACTTATCTTGTTATGCAGTGTTGGTCTATGTCTAGTTTATGCCAAATTTCTTTCCAGTTTTTCCAGCCGTTTGGACTTTGGGCTTTTCAAACATTAGGCTAGTCAATTGGCTTCTGTATGACAACCTCCTCTTGAATTACAGCTGAAGGAACTTTTCCTGTTTCAAGAAATATGATGAAGCAATCTCCTATATTCACCAACTCCCACACCCCTTGTTTCAGATGCCTTTTCCTTTAGTATGAGAATCTTTTCTTCTACAAACCAACCATGATCTCCTGAATTTGCTGGAAGACAAAATAAGGATTTGGAGTAGGAAGAGTAGAGAGGGAGGATGGGAGAAAAGAATGGAGAGGGAAAGACAGAGAAGAGAGATAGAGAGAGCACTAAAGGGAAGAAAGAGGAAATGAGATAGCTCTAGTGTGAGCTAACTCTTGGAAAGGTAGACTATTTTATAGGGAAATAAAAGTTATTGTGATATGTTTCTAGTGAAGGTTGATACTTTCTCTCATTTGAGGTTGGGGGTGTATCATCTAGATATAAGGGAGACATGGAATACTAATACCTGTCAAATTGTTTTCTCTCCTGTAGAAACATACATATTGGGGGCAATAGGAGGGGTGGAGGCGTCCTGCTCCTGCTTTTATACTCATTCTGTCTCTCTATGTATACCAACTCTGAAAAAAAGGTAAGTTTCCCTCCTATAATGATTGAAATTAAGGTAAACTGAAGCACAAAGTTCTGAGAAAATAACCAATAAAAGGTGTCTTTAGCTTCCCATCGAGCCAAAAGATCTTAAATTCTCATTTGAGAATATAAGACAGATAGATTGGGGAAACAATATGATTGGTTATAAAGCTTACAGGCATTACAGATAGGGTAAACAGTATGATTTATTGGAAATTGGCAATGTAGGATAGGTAACCTTCCATCTTGTAATTCAGGAAAGCTCATTGGTATTGTCCATCTGCAAGACTAGATAATATCACAGCAATAACAAAATCATACTTTTTTGAAGGGGACTGCCAGTGTTGCTGTCAACGAACCAGACTTCCTGGCATCTACCTGCTTTCTTCAGGAATGACAGATAACATAATAGAAAAGTGACTGGCTGTTTCCTGTCAGTCTTCTAAACTGAACTTCTAAACTTAATTTTTAACTCAGAGAAGAAAGCTGAACTTCTGAATTTAATTCAGAAACAAAGTAAAGTGACTTAGTATACAAAATGTAGGCAGTGATACAGGATAGAATCAATTTGATTTTCTCACTCCCTTCTCTATCCTTAGTTGTATCTTTGTCTGGGATCTAATTTTTCTCACAAGCCATTTAGGGCAACTCTCTCTTTAAAAAAAATTTTTTTTAATAAGCAAAAATCTATTTTCTCCAGCCCTCTAAATTGAAAAAGGAGGTAGACAAAAACAAATCTTTTGTAATATGCTTAATATTTATAGTCAAGCAAAACCATGCTAGTCATGTCCCCCCCAAAAATATGCTTTTAGTATCTTCCTATACATACACCCACCCATTTTTCTCCAAATGCCCTCCCCCAGCACCACAGGCCCTTAGAAGGGCAGTAGACTGCCCCCTGTTCTCCAGTGCCCAAGACAATTCTTTCTAAGAAATTCAAAAGGAAGAAATTATTAAGATTAGGGGTAGCACAGAATTAGAAAAAAATCTTTCAGATGATGGAAATGGGGGAAGAAGCACAATTTGCAGTTAGTCACTTGGGATGTAGTTTTCCTATATAGGAAGGTGAGGGTTTTTTATGTTCTAGAAGATAACTTTCTGAGAACAGAAACTCGTTCAATTTTCTTTTTGTATTTTCACAGCACTTGAGACAGTGCTTAGCACTTAATAAATGCTTATTAATTTTTTCATTTTTATTCATTCATTCAAAAAAAAAAAGATTTTCCAAGTTGTAGCTTTTTTTTCTTTACAAGTAATGAGGCTGGAGGGGAACAGGGTGAGTTCTATACATCTGTTGGGGTATGGGAAAAGTCTGGAACTAGAGATGTGGAGAATGGGGGTAAGGTGGGAAAGAATAACTAAGAAAGAAATTGGTGGCATGGAGGGGGATTCATCATAGAACTGCCTCCTGACACTCTTTCTCCATGCCTTTAGGATTATTCTTTGGAGCAGCAGCTTCATTATACATCTCTCCAGGAGCTTTCAACTGGATTAAAGGAAGGAGCTGGGGAACCTCCTCAAAATGATCTTAGGGGGATTATGTTTATGTCAAGCCCTGCCTAATTGCAATTGAATAAGTCATATTCAAGAAGTTTGCACCAGTGTGCTATAGAAATAGTGATGAAGCCCACCAAAAAATGCTAAGACAACAAGGAGGTCCAAACTTCGATCTGGTGATGACCCTGCCATCTTCCTATCCTTCCCCAAGACCCCAATGAGGGGAAGAGACTTTCAGTAAACTTAATAAAGAATGTTTTATTCCTATCAATTTAAATGTCTCAGGTTTTCCAGTGCATTGCAAGATCTAAATTCAAAATAAGCATTTACAGATTCAAAATGGCTTTTTCCCCTTCTCCTTTCTAGAATCAGGGATTCAATTTTCTGTTAGGAAAAAGGGTTATGATTTGGAAAGGAGTATGGAACCCAGATATCTTCAGAAGGCTGGAGAACAATTTTTCTGTTTACCCTGACTCACAAGGTTTTAACAAGGTTGAAGAATTTGAAGAATAGAAATACAGTCCTGATGGAGTGCATGTGGTACAGCTCTAGGGGAAATATAGCAGTAATCCAGAAGTCTCCTGACCTTAAAAATATAATATGGCTATATATTTCTTACCTGAGATTTTAGGGAAAATATAGCAGTATTCATGAGGCTCCCTGACTTTAGGAGAGTTATTGTTCTAACAATGTCTATCAATGATTCCAAAGTCTCTTGGCTTTAACACTACTATAGTATTACTGACTGTCAGATACGTAATCTATTGGTCAGTGATAGCCAAGTTCCTCTCAGGAATCTACCTGTAAGCAATAAAATGAGCAAATAAATAACATGAAGCTCTGGTCTCTCTGAGACCTGGTTCTCTGCTAAATCCTTTTGGAACTTAGACTGTTTCAATTGTCATTGCAATTATAATAAACTTTGCCTCTTGACTTGGAGATGGATTCAAGCCTACAAATTCCTTTGAGATACCTTGTGACACTGGTCTGCAACCCCAACCTTTTGGGATCTCCTTTTGAATCACAACATTTGGTGGCCTGCACTAGGAGAGTCTGGCCTCCCCTCACTTCATCTCCTCCTTGTCAAGGCAAGCCTACATTCTTTTCTTCCTTGATACTATAGCTGGGACACCCCAAGCAATTGGAAAAAGGTTTCTCTGTGTCATATTAAACTTCATGCTTAGCAAAGTTTCTTTCATTGGGGATGTCCAGACTCAGATATTCTTGTAATTTTTGGCAAAATTCCTAGAAAATTTTTGCCACCTTTTCACCTTCTCTGGGACACCAGAGGAGGCAGGTGATATAGTGTAGCTTTTGGCAAAGATGAGAAAGTCCTCTTCCATGTCATTTTTTTGTCTGTCTGTGTTTCTGTGCAGAATGTATGTGTCATGTTGCTATGCCTCAGTTTACCTTAATTGTTCTGACTCAGTTTCCCTGAATTGTTCTTCCTCAGTCTTCCTGGTGACAACCCCCTTCCTGACCATTAGGACTGAGATAATTAGGGCTGTGGAGTTCTAACCACTCTAGCATTCCAAAGAGTCATAAAACTTCAAATGGCTTATCTCAAATGTTTGGGCATCTTCTGCTTCAGACTTCCTGGCTCTTAGCTTCTTCACTCCCAACTTATCAGAATTTATGATCCTTCCTTCTTTACCTCTAACCTGTCAAAACTGAATTTATGGTCCTTTCCTGGAACTTACAAACATCCAGTACTCTGCCCCCCACACTTTGTTTCCATGATTGTTGGAGCCCTTATAAAAGTCTCTGGAATCCCTTGCTTGTCGCTGAATTCTTTGAGACAAGAGTTGGATTCAGCTGGCTGGGGGTCAACATGGATCCTGTTTGGCTGCCATTCCAAACTCTCCACTATTAAAATATTAAAAACCCTCTAATCTCTATCTTGCCTCAGTTTCTCCAGCATTATATCCTATGAGCTAGATTTTTACCTGAAAAGATTTAAAATGCAGCAAAACATAACAAACAAACAAACCTTTTATTCTAGGAAAGATTTCTTAACAACTTTGACTCCCATCTTAAAAAGGGAAAAACCTGACTTTTTTCCTGTGGATCCCAGCTCTGGCCAAGCTGGGGGCTACAGAAATAAAGTTAGTTAATGAAAATTACAGAACTGCTAAAATAACATCTTAGCAGGTTCTCAAAGTTTTGAGAATAATGATTAAGGAGTTTGGCAAATAATCATTTTAAGATTGCAAAAAAAAATTCTGAGATATTGGGGATAATTCCAGGAATTTATCCTATTTTAAAAGAAAAAAAACACTAGGTAAAAAGCAACTTTTTGCTAACCCTTCCTTAACTCTTGTCTGGAATCTCCTTCCATTCCTTTGGGAAAGCACCCCAGAAGATATTAAGAGACCCTCTCCACAACTCTGACAACTCCGCATGCTCCACTCCCCAGAGTACTATATGTATCTCAGTGGTAGAGATATAAGCTTTTTTAGTGATTGGTCCTTGCACCAGGATGAGTTTAAACTCCAGGAAAAAAAAGAAAAACATGTTAAACAAAATCTATATGTGTGAGTCCTGATAAACTTTTTTATCTAACCCTAAGCTGTGATTAGTAGAATTTGCTTTTAAAGATAAAATCTTTTGAAACTGTAATTAATATTCTTTAAGTTTTGAATTTGGGTATGATTTCCTTATGGATCATTAAGTTAGTAATCCACCACTTGAGAGAAATGCCTTAAGTTACTCAGAGGGATACCTTCCTAACTGTCACAGATGAACATCTTATCTGGGCAAGAGTTGGGAGGACAACCTTAGCCTCTGCTCAAGGCCAGATCCTTCTGACTCAGTTTTCATTTCTGCTTCTTCGTTTCCCATCTGATTATTCATGGGTCTGGATATGAGATGGAATTGTTACTGCATGATTGGTTGTCAGACAGAGCCAAAGATATTTTCTTCTGTCATGGGTGTGCTCTCAGGATGAAGCCTGAAGGACCTGTTTTGAGGCTATTATAATTATGTCCCTACTTTTTCCTCTTACAGCAAATCTCTATAACAGAGCAAGTGGTCAGTAGAAATCACAAGCACAAAACAAGTTGGTAGATCATATCTTGATCTGCAGCCCAACTCTAGAAGTTTCACTGGCTGCAGCCATAAAATCCCTTAACTTCTTGGCCTCCCAGGGCCTTTGTCTAAGACCAACATAGCTAGTCAGTCTGTTAAGTATTTGGACCATGAATTAATTCCCACCTCCCTTTCTGTCACAATGGAAAAGAAGCAATCAATCTTCTTACTTCCTGAACCTGCCTCAAAGAAACAACCTCATACTTTCCTGGGCATGGCTGGATTTTGTAGACTTCTCAAATAAACCTGGTATTTTGGGGATGATCCTTATGCCTTAAGGCAGTGGCTGCCACAGCCCTTCTAATTGAGGAAGTTTCCAAGCTCATTCTAAGCCATCCACTGAAGGTTTTAAGTCCCCACTAGAACATCTCCTCATTCAGAACATTTTGGCTTGCTAATGGGAAGCTTACCAGGTATCAGGCTCTCCTGTTAGATAACGCTCAGTATGAGAATGTGCACCCTGTTCCCTAACAATACTCAGTCAGGTACATCATTCACAACTGTGAGGAAGCTTTAGATTCTGTCTATACCAGTCAGCCTGACTTGAGAGACATTCCTTCTCACAACACAGATGGTAAATGGGGTTCAGTTTTTTTGAAAATGGGGAAAGGAAGACAGATTACTCTATAATTCTCAATAGTACCTCAATAGGGGCTAAACCATTCCTCCCTCCCCCCCAATCTCTGCTCAGAGAGCCAAACTTATTGCTCTCAACAGAGCTTTAGAATTGGGGAAAGGCCCTCCAATCCCTTGTGAAAATCCTGAATGGGCTGTTAAACTTACCCCATCCTGAAGCCTATCCAGAGAAAGGGTACATACCCAGGAGAAGGCTGGCAACTAGATTTTACACATATACCCCCTTACAGAGGCTTCAAACTACTTTTGATTTTTGTTGATATCTTTATTAATTAAGTAAAAGCCTTTAGCAAGATTGAAAAGGCTCAGAGTTTTTTTTTTGCTAAAGGAGATCATGCCTTGCTTTGGCCTGCCCAGCTCTTTACAAAGTGACATTGGCCCAGTCTTCACATCTCAAATAACTAAGCTGTGGCTGAGGCATTTAAACATTATGATGCTTAGATTGTAGGCCTATGTCTTGAGATCTGATTTGAACTCGCGTCTTCCTGACTTCAAGGCTGGTGCTTTATCCACTGCACCACTTAGCTGCCCCTAAAATTATATTTCTGAATCATAATATCAGCATATCAATTTAATCTTAGTTTCTCTTTCCTACAAAATTATCTTCTTGATTCTGTCTCTTTGCTAGATTCTCCTGGAATTAGCCCGCTGTCAAGCAGCATAATTAATCTTTGCCTTTTAACTTGGAGACTGAGTGTGGAGATTCTTTCACCAAATCCACCAGGGGGATCCTAATCTTGTTGGGGTATTTTTCTCCTCAATAATGAGTAACTGTGTTGAGGTGTGAGAAATGAGGGGTGAGAGATACCCTAATAGCAATGGAGTCCCCAGGTTGGTGTCGCAGGTTTTTGCTAAAGAATTCCCAGTCCCCATCTGCAGGCAAGATTTTTGGTTAAAAAAAAAAGGGGGGGGTTATCACACTAGGAAACAACTTCCCAGAGGACCAGTTCCAGAAAAGAATTAGCAAAGGTAGGTTTTTGGCAAAGATGAAAGTTTATTGTTGGATAGAAACCAGTTTGCTAAGAGACTGACTGCTATAGTGACAAAGTCCTATTAGGGAAATGGAGTCTGGCACTGAGAAGAGAATCCCTTCTCAGCTGGCAGGGTATTAGCAAATTGCTTGGGCCTCTGCAAAGAGAAAATTTAGAAACTCCTTTAAAAGGAGTCTTGAGGCTTCAGGAAGCCAAGGTTCTCAGCCTAGATGCTTATCAGTATCTGGCCCAGATCTCCTATCGGAATTAACAACACTTCCAAGGGGTGCTTTTTGACCAGGATTTCTAATTGAATCAAAGGCTCTGGCATCCCCAAAAGAGAACTTCTCTGGGGGGATATGCCTTCCCCAGGAGGGGCCGAGACTCCAAAAGGGATCACAGATCAAAAGGGAATACAGTTTCAGAATGATGATCTTAAAGGGAACACAGCTTCAGTAAAGCAAACAGTTTTCCTCCCCCTTCAGTTAACTTCTCTGGGTAGTTATTTTTTAGTGAAATTCAAGCTAATCAATTCATTCAGTCTTCTTGTGAACAAGCCTAATTAATTGATTTTGGTTAATATCTTCAGGAAAGGCCCAATACTTGATAGTAAACAAATCTCATTAATTTTTTAAATTAATAAACAATATCTATTTTAATTTATATGATTGAGGAATAGCACTAATTCATTAACTCTGATGATCAAATATTAATAACTAAAACAAGTGATTTAAATATTAATGAACATTACTAATTAAATCTATTCATTTCAGAATTCTGCTTCTTACTAAAGCAATGCATTTATTTAAAATTAACTTCATTAAGAAAGCTACTATTTTAACTAATCACCATAACCCATTTCTTTCTTTAAACAAGAGTATCCACTTAATTTATTGCGTTTTTAATATCCATTATTTTCCAGTCTCCTCCTTCTGTTTAAGGGGAAACACTTCCTAGTTATGAATAAGACTTAAATGGGCCATGTTTTGGTGTCTCATCTTTAAAGAAGTATCATGAAACAACAGGAGATGTCCAAGTATCATAAAACAACAGGAAATTCCCAAGGAACCCAGTCAAGAAGTGAAGAAATTCATAAGAAGGTAGAGGGTAAGGGAAACAGCAACAGCAAATAGCAAAAAAAAAAAAAAAGTCTAGGTCTGGGAGACTCAGAAGAGAGAAGGTGAAGGAAAGGAACACCATGTCTTATTTCCATGGAGGGTAGCCCTCATTGCTGTTCCTTACATCATCTGGTGTCTCCCATTCTCTTTTTGAGCCCAGGTATCTAATTCACAGCTCTTGCCAATCTATGACTTAGGGTCCTTGATCTTCCTTTCCCTAATTCCTATTTGCCTTGGGAGACTTAGTATCTTCCACCCTCTCATAAGATCTCCGCTACCTTTAGGGAACTGTCCCCATTACCTGGGCATGCAGAGAGAAAAATGAAAAGCAACTTCCATGCCATGTTGGGAGATTTGAGAAGTGGAGGAGTTGCAGGACATATGTGTGTATGGGAAAAGGATAACCAATTTCTCAGTGACCAACCCTGCTCTTCACCAGATGGCAAGGCAGTTAAGCTTTCTTCTGCAGCATGGGATACATACTACATGCCAAGGAACACAAACACTTTAGGGTATTAAATTTTAGAGATATATTCAGGCAATGTAAGGCTGAGCCTCATAGAGCTAGGCATACTACACACTTCATTTTCTGAAAAGGAAAGTTTGTAGTGATTAGATTGGAGATAGAAAGCACAGAAGGGAACATTAGATTGTATGTAAGAGAAAATTTCCCAATATGGCAAGGGGTAGAACAGAGTATCTCCCATTTTCACATGTCCTTTAGCAAGGGACCAGAGCACATAATCCATACAAGGGATCCAAAGGATATTTCCAGCACCAAGGAAAATTTTCAATCCATCCCAGATACACTCATAATTAGAGCTGCTCAAAAGATAAACAAACTGCCTAGAAAGTAGTAGACTCCTGTGATTTGGGAGTATATGGATTATGAGGAGAAAGCACAGATTTTTTTTTCCACTCAATAGTATTTTATTTTTTCAATTACATATATAGTTCTCAACATTCATTTTTGTAAGATTTTGAGTTCCAAATTTTTCCTCCCTCCCTCCCTTACCTTCCACCTCCCTAAGACAGCAAGCAATGTGATATAGGTTATATACATATGATCCTTTTAAAACATGTTTCCATATTTGTCATGTTGTGAAAGAGAAATCAAAACAAAAGGGAAAAACCATAAGAATGAAAAAACAAATTTAAAAAAGTGAAAATAATATAATTTGATCCTCATTCAATCTCCATAGTTTTCTCTATGGATACAGATGGCATTTTCCATCCTAAAACTATTGGATTTATCTTGGATCACTGCATTGCTGAAAAGAGCTAAGTCTACCATCAGATGATCATTATATAATCTTGCTGTTACTGTGTACAATGCTTTGCTCACTTTATTCAGCTCATGTAAGTCTTTCCAGGCTGAAAAAGAAGAGCTTCTAACCATGTTAGTGCCCCATGCAATAAACTCCTATTATCTTTAGGATAAAATATAAATTATGTTTAGCTTTTAAATCCCTAAAAAAAAACCCTAGCCCTAGACTTTCTTTCCAGCTTCATTAGACATTATTCACCCTCCATAACTGGGCAATGTAGTTACACTGGCCTTCTCATTTATGACCTTTCATCTCTGGTTTCTAGACCTTGGCATTGGCTATCCCCTATGTCTGGAATGCATTCCTTTCTTACCTTCATCTCATAGAATTTCTTTCTCTACAAGACAAAAATTTAAGTACTACCTGATTCTCGCACCTATTATTACTCTCCCTATCAAAGCACTTTGTATTTAATTACTTTGTATTCATTGTCTCTAAATAATCTATATGTAATTACCCAATGATTTGTTCCTCTTCTCCCCAACATTAGAAAGTAAACTCCTTGAGAGAAGACATTATTTCATAGTTTGCATTCAGATCCCTAGGTCAAACACAATGCTTGATAAATATTAGTCATTTAATGAATGTTCATTAGGGGCAGCTAGGTGGCACAGTGAATAGAGTGCCACTCCTGAAGTCAGGAAAATTCATCTTCCTGAGTTCAAATCTGACCTCAGATACTTACTAGTTGTGTGATTGACTCATTTTTAAACTCACTTTGCCTCAGTTTCCTCATTTGTAAAATGGACTGGAGAAGAAAATAATAAACTGCTCCAGTATTTGTGACAAAAATATAAATATAGAGTGATGGATCAGTGGACTAAATTATGTACACAGCACATTGTAGTAAACAACTATAGTAATTTAATATTTTATAAACTCAAAGATCTAAGTTTTGGGCACAAAAACTCACTATTTGACAAAAACTGCTGGGAAAACTGGAAAACAGTATGGCAGAAACTGAATATATACCAACATTTAACAATATGTAACAATATAAAGTCAAAATGGGTACATGAGGGTGATATTTTAAGCAAATTAGGAGAGCAAGTGATAATTTACCTGGGAGATTTATTGAAAAGGGAAGAATTTAGGGCCAAGCAAGAGATAAAGGATGCTATAAATTATAAAATGGACTGTTTTAATTATAATAAATTTAAAAGGTTCTAATGCAACCAAAATTAGAAGAAATGCAGAAAATTGGGGGAAATTTTTTACAGCAAATATTTCTGACAAATGCTTCATTTCCAGATATATAGAGAACTGAGTCAAATTTATAAGAACACAAATCCAATTGATAAATGGTCAAACGATATGAACAGGAACTTTTCTTTTTTTTTTTTTATTATAGCTTTTTATTTACAAGATATATGCCTGGATAATTTTTCAGCATTGACAAATGTAAAACCCTTTGTTCCAATTTTTCCCTTCCTTCCCCCCACTTTCTCCCCCAGATGGCAGGTTGACCAATACATGTTAAACATGTTAAAGCATAAGTTAAATACAATATATGTATACATCTCCATACAGTTATTTTGCTGTACAAAAAGAATTGGACTTTGAAATAATGTACAATTAACCTGTGGAGGAAATAAAAAATGCAGGTGAACAAAAATAGAGGGATTGGGAATTCTATGTAGTGGTTCATACTTATTTCCCAGAGTTCTTTTGCTGGGTGTAACTGGCTCAATTCATTAATGCTCTATTGGAACTGATTTGGTTCATCTCATTGCCAAAGAGGGCCACATCCGTCAGAATTGATCATCATATGGTATTGTTGTTGAAGTATACAATGATCTCCTGGTCCTGCTCATTTCACTCAGCATTAATTTATGTAAGTCTCTCCAGGCCTTTCTGAAATCATCCTGCTGGTCATTTCTTACAGAACAATAATATTCCATAATATTCATATACAACAATTTATTCAGCCATTCTACGATTGGTGGGCATTCACGCTGTTTCCAATTTCTGGCCACTACAGAGGGCTGCCACAAACATTCTTGCACATACAAGTCTCTTTCCCTTCTTTAAGATCTCTTTGGGATATAAGCCCAGTAGTAACACTGCTGGATCAAAGGGTAAGCATAGTTAGATAACTTTTTGAGCATAGTTCCAAATTGTTCTCCAGAATGGCTAGATGTATTCACAATTCCACCAAAAATGTATCAGTGTCCCAATTTTCCCACATCCCCTTCAACATTCCGCATTATCTTTCCCTTGAACAGGAACTTTTCAAAGTCACCTATAGTCATATATGGAAAAAAATGTTCTAAATCATTATTGATTAGGGAAATGAAAATGAAAATAACTCTAAATTATCATCTCAGATAGATTAATATTACAGAAAAGGAAAATAATTAATATTGGAGATAATATAAGAACAGTAATAGGGACATTAATGCATTATAAGTAAAGATGTAACTTATTCAACCATTCTGGAGTGTAATTTGGAACTATGTGATTTGGACAAAAGGATCTATTTGTACAAAAAATATTTATAGCAAATTTTTTATGGTAGCTAAGAATTGGAAATTGAGGGAATGACCATCATATGGGGAATGGGTGAACAAGTTGTGGTATATGATTGTGAGGAATGTTATTGTGCCATAAGAAATGATGAGCAAGATGATTTCAGGAAAAAAACAAACAAAAAAACTTGGAAAGACACAAACTGATGCAGAGTAAAGTAGGCAGAACCAGCAAAAAAAAAAAAAAAAAAAAAATTGTACATAGTGACAGAAAGATTGTACAATGAAAAATTTTGAATGACTTGACAATACAATGATCCAAGACAATCCCAAAGGACTCCTAATGAAAAATGCCATCTGCCTCTAAAGATATGATGGTATCATAATACAGACAAAAGAATATGGTTTCCTTTCCTTCCTTCCTTCTCTCCTTCTGTCAGTTTCTCTCTCTTTCTCTTTCTCTCTCTCTCTCTCTCTGTCTCTCTCTCTCTGTGTCTCTCTGTCTCTCTGTCTCTCTCTCCCTTTCTGTTTTTTCCACAAAATTACTAATATGGAAATGTTTTATATTATTGAATATGCATAATCTTTATCAGATTACTTATGTTCAATGGGAAGGAGTAGAGGAGGGATTGAAAAAATTTGGAACTCAAAATTTAAAAAAAACAACACAAATGTTAAAAATTGTTTTTATATGTAATTGAAAGGAAAATATTATTTTAAAAAGAATCCAATAGGGTCACAAAGAGTTAGACACAATGGGAAAACAACTGAACAACAATAAACAAATTAGCTAATTGGCTGATTGATGAGGAAACAAATGCATTTTTTAAATGGGATGGGGGCAGAGGCAGAGGAATAAACAGGATTAAACATCTAGCTATTTTGTTCTTACCCCTACCTCTCTATTATCAGTATTGTCTCATCTCATTTTCAAAAACTTACCTACTTCTCTTTCCTCATCTTTAATCAGGACCTCTACAGGATGTGGCTTCTCTGTCATTCTGAGGTACAGCAGGGAAGAACTTTGCCTCAGAGGAACCCCATACAAGACTATGACCTGCTTCTAAATCTTACCACATGTTACCCCTCGTCCTAGAAACTTTAATCCTCTTGCTTCCAGATCATCTTTCCCTAAATTTTCCAAAAAGTAGATTTTCCATCCTTACCTAGGAGAAGGTCTACAGGATGGATAAGATTCTTTCAAGAACTGTACAACACATAGCAGAGGAAAGGAAATGTTAAATGTCAGAGCTACATATTGCATAGATTTTATATTGTAGAAACAAATCATCCAAGAATTAAATATCTATTTTTTTGTCTTTGAATCCTAGTAACAATGCCTCATACATGTTAATAAATCCTAAAAATGTCTGGAAAATAACAAGATCTCAACAATGCCTGACACATAGCAAGTGCTTAAATAAATAATTGTTGAGTTGGATTAGATTGGATAAAATTCCTTTTATTCACCCTAAAGCAGCTCTAGGAATTATGGGAAATGAGAAGATACAGAATCCATTTTCCTTGCTCTTAGGAAACTTTGAATCTAGTTGTTGAAATTAGTCTAAAATATATAAAATAATCAAGGGCTATAACCTGTTCCTTTGCTTTTCTTGCTTATCTCCTTAACTTATTTTCATCCTGGGCTTAGGGAGATGATTTATAGAGAGAAAAATGAATGTTAGATCACCATAAGGAATGATGAAGTATGTTAACCCTCTTTTAACAGAGAGATGTGTGGCATAGCAAATCCTAACTCAAAATGACTTCTCAGAGGTCTCTCAAAGTGAAGAATAGAAGCTTTATTTAGGATCTCATGAGAAACTGACATCTAATAAACTGGGGTTCCCAGTAAAGAGAGGTCACCCCTTAAGTCAGAGGAAATTATAAAGTCATAAGCCACAAGAAATCATGACAACCCTCCTCCCCTCTTCCCCTTATCTGGTCGATTCTCATTATGTCACTTAATGGAAGTAATATGAATTTGTTAAATTTTGACTTGAATTTTAGGTTGGTTAGTTTCACAAGTTTTACAACTGTTTGCAGGTATGTTTTATGGTGGTCAGTTTTGCTACTGTTTACAATTGTTTACTTTAGTCAATATGAGCACCCTATTTCCCAAATTCCCCAGATAAACTGAATCTAAGTTATAAATTTAATCTTAGTTAACAATTTTATAAGAAATCATATAATTCCCCACAAAGAGGAGATTTGTTTAGAAGAAAATAATCCATTAAGCTAGAATAACCAAGGAGACTTGTTTATCTCAGGCTTCCTCAAAAATAGAGATTACCCAGTTTATAGACCTCTTAGAATATCTCCAGGTCATTAAATAGTTAGATTCTTCTCTAAGCAATTAAGTAAAGGTCCAGGAGGTCAGATATTTCTGCTAGAAGAGCAAGCCTTTTGTTCTCTTTCTCAGAGCCTTAATGATTAACAGACCTTTGAAATTGGGGCTGGAATTATCAAGTGACTATTTTGAGACATCCTCAGTTTCCTGTTACACTCAGAGAGAATTAGCAGGGTGAAACATATATTTGCAGAGATGGCCCACGTATGGGTTTGTTTTGCTGGACTATGCTTATTTGTCACAAGGGAGGATCTTTTTTTTTTTAACTGCTTGGGACATTTGTTGGGGGAGTGAAGAAAGGGGACCAGTGATAATTACCACCACCATCCATCATTCCAAAATAAATAAATAAATAAATCAAAGAAAAGAAAGCCTTTGAAAAAACTCAGGAGAAAACAGAAATCAGTTTAGAGAGAGAAGTCAAGAAGTCTTAAAGTCAACATGTTAAATTTATTGCATATTTCTTACAAAGGACAAGTTATTTGTAATGAAGATTCGCAATTTCACGTAGAATCCTTTTTCTATTCTTTGCACATGGAAACATTCATCTTTATAAGTAGTAGTAGTAAAAATAGAATGACCCACAAGTATATATTTCTTAATCTTAAGAAGAATTTCTAATAATCATGGCATAAAAAATTGGTTGCTCCCTCCCCAACTATATCCAGTGTTATACTCAAAAGACACATGAGAGAAAAAACACTACTTTTCTTGTCTTGTTTTCATTTACTATCTTCCTTTTCAAGCTCTTATGATTTTCAAGCTTCTCGACTTCCATAATGCTAATGAGAAGGACCTGCTGGTAGATGAGGATTGAAGAAAGGCCATTGGATTTAGCAATTAAGAGACTATTTGTAACTCTGGAGAAATCAATTTCACTTGAATGAAATCAGAAATCATGCTACATAGTAGTGATGTTAAACACAAATAGGATCATAATAAGGATCCATTCAGATACATATTAAACCATGTGTTAACATATTTGTTTTATTGTATTTTTATTTGTTAAATGTTTCATAATTACATTTTTTTTATTAGAGCAACACTACAGAGTACTGGGATAGTCTAGCATGTTTGATATCCCTACTATAGAAAGTGCAGATGAGAATGAGTGAAAAGGAAGCAGAGCCACATATTTTTAAGAGAGCCTTCTCAAGTTTGTCCACAAAAGGGCGGAGAAACAATCGTATGATAGCTAGTGGGAATGCAAAGATCAAATGAGGGTTTTTTGAGAATGAGGGAAGAAAAGAAAAAAGAAGGAAAATCATTTATTAAGTACCTGTGCTAAGTACTATACACATATTAATTCATTTGTGGATAGGGGAGATAAGGAAAGCAGCTAATAAATAGAGACTGAAGATAAGTAAGAAAAGAGATAGAGGGAAAGATCTTGTGAAGAAGATGTGATGAAATAGGATCATTTTTGCTTGGGAAGAGGCTTCCCTTTGCAAGGAGAAGAGTTACCTCTTCATAAGTAACAGGGGTGAAGGTGGAGATAGTTGCAAAATATTATGAGATATGAAAGAGAGAAGTTCTTAACAAATGACTTCAATTTTTTTCAGTGAAATAGGAGGTAACATTCTCAACTGAGGATATAGGAGAAGTGGGAATCATAGGAGTTTTGAGGAGATATACAAAGGTTTAGTTAGAATAGCTGTTGTGGCGAGTAGGATAGTAAATCAATTAGGAAGATATGAAAGAATCATTTCACAGCAATAAAGAATCAATTGAGATTATGTCATATAAATTTATAGTGAACCAGTTAGTGTGCTCTAAAAATTTCTTTCTCTTACGCTATTTTAAATCTGATTCCCTCTGGGTTCAGCATCCCTATCAGACAGACTTAGAGTACACATTCATTACTTTCTGTAGTTTGACTCCCAATTGTCAGAACTAATTCTCTCTCCCTCTCCTTCTCCTTTTCTTTCTTCCTCCCTCATTTCCCCCCCACCCTTTCATTCTCTGTCTCTGTCTCTCTTTTGCATTTCTTATTTTATTTTCCTCCAATATCTTACCACTGGACCCGATGACTAGAAGAGAAAGTGAGGTTGGTGATTTAGCAGCCCATACTCATTAAATCCAATTTACTTGCATGTTATGGCATCACTATGCTGATGTCAAGAACAAAAAACAATCAACATGTAAAAACAATTTTAATATTCAGTTTTAAAACTTTAAGTTCCAAATTCTATCCCTTCCTCCTCCTGTTCCCCAAATTGAGAAGGCAAGCAATAGGACATTAATTACACATGAATAGTTATGCAAAAATCCATGTATTTCCATGTATGGAAAATGTGTTTCCATAACTAATTCTCTTTGGAAACAGTAGTTGGCTACCTTCTTTATTGCCAGATGTTATACTTCTCAAGGCTCTCTAGCAAAGCTTCTTAACCCATGGGTCACAATCCCAAATAGAGTTGTGTAATTCAATGTGAGAGTTGTGAAATTATAGTTTATTATCAGTAGATATTTGATTTGAATGCCTGTTTTTATATATCTATATATATGAGATCATGTAAAAATTTCTCAGGTGAAAAGAGGTCACAAGTGGAAACAGTTTAAGAAGCTCTGCTCTAGGGAACACGTATCTTTATTTTTTCTTTGTTTAAAGTACCACCAGAGTTGTGCTGATCCTTGGCTAGCCAATATCTAGCTGCCTCCTAATTCCATCAAGGAGAACTTCTTTAAAAGATTAACAAGATGAAAACCATTCTTCTTACTTCATTTAAAATATTAATATCTTGTTTTTGTTGCCTATCCCTTAATCAATATGATTTCATCACCTGGGCTGGGAGAGAAATCAATTGATCAACGGGTGTCCTAATCAAATATTTCACCTACATATAAACACATATATAAAAATTATGAACTAATACAAACCAAAACAAGTTGAATTAAAACAAAATGCATACAAGATGTGACCCATCAGAGGAAAAACAAACAGAAATGTATGGACAAAGAATCTTGATGAATATTTATAGGGAGTGACTTAAAAGTCACAAAAAGTTTTAATTTTATTAGTTGGATTTCATTGATCTAATATAAGTGGTATAAATAAAATAAATATATTATATATATATATATATATAATGTACAACATACATATAATTAAAATAAAAAGCAAGATTATTTGTATTTTGTGCTTACCGATGTTCATAATAAATCATTATTTTTTAAACTATTAAAGAGAAAAGAAAATCAAGCAAAATTTGGGTTTTATTATGTAATTTCTATTTGACTATTCTATCCATTTCTGTTCCCCCCACCATTCTGAAGGCCTCAACTGCATTGGCTGGAGTTGGATTGCCCTGGGCATTTTAATATAAAGGGTGCTGTTTAAAATAACTAGTGTGTGTTAGAAATCTTTAAAAACAAAAGACACATTTTAAATGGATATATATCCATAATATTAAAGTTCATACTATTAAAAAATTAGAAGAGAAACAGATCATTTACCTTTCACAGCTATGGGTAAAAGATGTATTCTTAATCAAAAAAGAGATAGAGACAATTACAAAAAATAAAATAGATAACTTTAATTACTCGAAACTGAAAAACTTCTGCATAAACAACATACCATGAATCTAGGATAAGAAGAGAAATGGTTGAATGGGGAAAAAAATCTTTGCATTCTTTCTCTGACCAGGGTTTGATATCTAAGATATATAAACAATTAATAAATATTTACATAAGAATAGTAGCTATTCTCTCATGGTCAAAGGATATGAACATAAATAATTGCAAATTATTTGCAGTCATATGAAAAAATGCTCCAAATCTCCGTGGATACAAGAAATGGAAAGCAAAACAACTGAGGCTTCATCTCATACCTTGCAATTTGGCAAAATTAATAAAAAAAAATAGCAACATTCAATGGTGGAAGACTTGTACAAAGATAAAACATACTAATACATTGCTGGTGGAACTGTGAAATATAAAAAAATGATTTTTGAAAACAATTTGGAATTATGAAAATAAAATGACTAAAATGTTCATACCCCTTGATCTAAAGACTTTATTGCTGGGTTTATACTTCAAGGAAGTCACTGACAGGAAAAATTGTCCCCATATGCTACAAAAGATTTATAGCTTCAAATTGAGAATTGGAAACTAAATAGATGTCCATCAATTGAGGAATAGTGCTGTGCTATTTAAAAAAATATGCATGTGATCAACAGAGAACCATGGAAAGATCTAAATGAATTGATGCAGAATGAAGTAAGCAGAATCAAGAAACCAATATACACAGCAACTATAACAACATAAACAGAAAGACCACCACCAGACTACAAAATCAAAAGTATATGTGATGAACTGATGCTAAGTGAAATGAGCAGATCATTATACACATCAACAACGATACTGTGTGAAGATGTAATCTGATGGAAGTGGATTTCTTTGACAAAGAGACCTAATTCAGTTTCAATTGATCAATAATGGACAGAAGCAGCTACACCCAAAGAAAAAACACTGGGAAATGAATGTAAACTGTTTGCATTTTTTGTTTTTCTTCCCGGGTTATTTTTACCTTCTGAATCCAATTCTCCCTGTGCAACAAGAAAACTATTTGGATCTGCACACATACATTGTATCTAGGATATACTAGGACATATTCAACATATATAGGATTGCTTGCCATCTAGGGGAGGGGGTGGAGGGTGGGAGGGAAAAATCGGAACAGAAGTGAATGCAAGAGATAATGTTGTAAAAAAATTATCCTGGCATGGGTTTTATCAATAAAAAAGTTACTATAATAAAAATTAATTAATTAATTAATTTTTAAAAAGTATATGTGATGCTGTTCTACTGGCAGTGCTGAGGTTGTGGGAATCCCCTTCTTGGTTGGAGGCATAGGTCCAACATGAAAGAATTCACAAACCTGAAATATTAGTGGCAAAAAGGGTAGTTTATTGGCACTGAGAAGTCACTTTTGCTAGGAAGGCAAAGTCCTGTTAGGGAAATGGAGATCAGCACTGAGAAGAGAATGTCTTCACAATGGGCAAGAGTCCTGGTAGGCAGATGTGCCAAGGGGTTCCTTGGCAAAAGCATATTCTTACTCCAGACTTCTGTTAAGATATGAGTTTTACAATTGCCCTTTATAGAAGTCTGAGGCTAAGTTTCCCAGTTGAAAAGAGAGCCAATGCTCCCAGGCCTAGATACTTATCTTGGAGTTTCAGCCATTCAATATCAATTTGAGATCTCCAACTGAATGAAATGCAATTTGAAGGCTTCCTGAAGGGCGATCCAGCTGCCCAAAAGATCAAGTGGGGGGAGGGGGAGAAGGGTGATTTGCTTTAGAAAAGGCCCAGGCTGGAAAATATGCCTTTTCCTAGACTCTCTGGAGTCTGGGAAACCCTAAATCAATTGAACACAATTTCAGAGTGATTATTTTATAGCTCAAAGGGAGCACAGTTTCACCCCCTTTATATGTAACAAAATCATAAAGATCAAGCAGGACTTGAATGAAGAAACATCAAAAGATATTTCCAACCTACTCTTTTTTTTTTTTTTTTTTGCTAAGGCAAATTGGGTTAAGTGACTTGCCCAGGATCACACAGCTAGGAACTATTAAGTGTTTGAGGCTAGATTTTAACTCAGGTCCTCCTGACTTCAGGGCTGGTGCTCTATCCCATTGTACTACTTAACTGTCCCCCTAACCTACTCTTTTATACAAGTAGGAAGCCCAGAGATATTATATACATTGCACATGTTTTCAGACCTTCTCAATAGATCAGTTGTACATCAGACTTTTCCCCCTTCTGGCTAAAATAAAATACTATTTGTCATATGGGATGGATATCAAAGAGGAGGGAAATACATAGGACACTATGGTGCTATAAGAAAGAGAAAACATCATTAAAATTTTATTTTAAAAAATAGAAGAAAAAACAAAGGAAATCTGCCTATACGCCAAATATTTCAATGATGGAGCAGACCCTGAGCTCACAGTATCTTATTTCAGAATAGGAAATCATTCTGTCATTACACTGAGAAAGGCTTAACAAATAATGTATGGAAATGCTAGAGACAACAGAGAGACACAATGGAAACTAATAAGAGAAGGCTGAGTAGGGTTAGGGTAGGGAAATCTTCCATGTGCTGCCCATTAGAGAAGACCAAGACATCTCCTAACCTTGGATCTTTCAGTAACCTGTCTGCTGGATCATCTGACACATCCATCTGGTATGCTGACCAAGAATAGATATGGGTGAGACAATTCCTCCCCTTTACTGTAAGATTTTGATGGGCTTAGGAAATCTCTCAAAACCTGGGGGTAAAGGGGAAACAGAGTGGAACCTGACTATAACCATTGAAATCAGGAAGATAGTAAGCAGAGATTCCAAACTTTTTCAGGTAATATTAAATGCTTATATCTTTTATTTTTAATCCCATTTAGTAAAAGTACTCAAATCTATAATGTGACTCTCTAATGTCTATGTAGTCCTTTGGAGTCATGTAAAGCTGGAAAAAAAATTAGAATCCCAAATTTAGTGGGAGAAAATGAATCAAACAAATCATAAATTATGAATTGCTGTTAGAGGTGTTTGTATTTTATATGCTAGGTAGAAAACCTGGGCTGAGATAATAAAATGGTTAGGAGCCAGGGAACCCTGTCTGCATATATGCAAAAGGCCAGAAAGAAAACTTGGTCTGGTTGCTCAGGACTTAGACGGCCATCTGGAGGTTTATGCAGATATAGCACTCAGAGTAGGTTTTAAAACACAACCTTCTAAGAGAAATATGTCTTTGCCTATCCTTTACTTACCTTTTTAGGTCTGGTGCCAATGTAAAGCTGGGGCTTCTGTGGAGAAGAGCACTCCTTGATCACAAATGACAAATATTATTCCACCTATTTATGTATTTATGTATGTATGTAAATACATATGTAAATATGTATTTATGTCTTATAGTTATCTATATAGAGTATATGTTTTAGGTGAACTCTGATGATGAGTACTCCTCATGTAATAAATATTCATCCACAGCAATGAATAGAGAAGGAGTTAAAACAAACCAGGATATCATAGACAATTAGGCCGCTTTCTCTCCCCCCTTTAAACCTAGGCTTCTAATTTAATAGCAACAATAGTCTAGAGCAAGGGTCAGCAAATATTTTCTATAAAGAGCCAGTGAGTAAATATTTTAGGCTTTGTGAACTAAGGGCAAAATCAAGGATAGTACATATTTCATCTTTGAAAATGTCCTTTCATATAGAGAGGTATTGCCAAATGCTTATATCAGTCCTCAAGTATATGATATTTATTGAGCCAAAAGGCTCAATAATCTTAAATTTATTTTCTCTAAATCAAATATGATTTAATTACTGTACCACAGGTAATTTACCTTTCTTGGTTTGCCTTTCTTGGCAACAAATAAGCCAGTTAAAGTTACTTTGGTTGCAGCCTCATTTTCATTTTTAAATTTTTGTCAAGAAATTTTTATTGTGATGAGATATTGTATTTCACATTTTCTAATTTTTCTCACCATTGCTTTTCTCTGAATTGGGAACATTGGAATGAGCACTTAGTCTGGTAATATCAGTGGGTATTATATATATATATATTTTTAAATCAAAGTTATAGCAACATTTGTATATTAAACCCAATGCTTTGAACCTAATTTTTTTCTTTTTTGTTTTAATATTTTTATTTTTCCCAGTTACATGTAAAACAATTTGTCTTACATTTGTTTTTAAAACTGAGTTCCAGATTCACTCCCTTCTTCCCCACCCCATTGAGAAGGTACAAGTAATTTTGCATCTAATTTGATAAAAAAAAAAATTAATTCACATTCCACTGTGTCTAAATATATGATATTAAAAGTTTACTTTTATCTTCTTTTTCTTGTTTTCACATGAAGATTTTGTACTGATAATAAAACATTATAAAATGTCTTGGTTTAGTGATACATATAGTGTTCAAAACACTGTCTATAACTGTGCCACTGCAATTTGTAGTATCCAGAGCAGCACGATGATAGTAAGTGATAACAGTGACATCTGTCACAACTACTCAATTTTACTATACTGGGAGAAGCAATCATAGTAAGTATGTGTGTCTGTATTCCAAGCAAATTTATGGACACTGAAATTTTAATTTCAAATAATTTTCAGGTATAATGAAATATCATTATTATTTTGACTTTTTCCAACTATTTTAAAATATAAAAATCATCCTTATTTCAATGTGCATTCAAAAATAGGTGATTGACCAACAATAGTTTGTTGAAACATGGTCTAAGGGATATTTATGATTCTTTTTCATGAAGTTTAGGTAAACAGAAGATAGTGTTGGAGAATAAAAGGTCATGAGATGCACAAATCCTCAGTAGTAAATTATCATTGCTATTACTGTTTCCAACCCCATTCCTTCCAAGGACTCCTTACCATTATACCAGTGTGAGCCTTAAATTAGACTTAGCATTAAAGTCACCCAGAATTATAATGATAATAACAATCTCCAGGGCTTCATAAAATTTTTCTTTGACCTTATTGGGTTTCAGCATGGTGCGACCATAGACATTAATGACGATTGCATGTAGATTTCTTAGTGACAATCACATTATCATGAGTCTGTTACAATTCACTTCTTTAGTTTTGATTGCAAAACTTACATAAGCTTCATAGCACTCCCCTTCACTGTGGCTACTACAGAAAAATGTGTATTCAGATCCAACTTAACCTGACCTCCATTTGTCAGCCTTGTTTCACTCAGGACTAGTATTTGTATTGTAATACCTATTGAATTCTCTTGAAAGAAGAACTGCTTGTCTTTCAAATGTACTGAATTTTGTGTTGTCTATAAGTATGCACACATTTTATGTACTAATAGTGAGTGGAATCAAGTACAGAAATTTTTATACATTTTTTTTTTACTTTCAACTGTAGAATGGGATTCCCTTCCTACTGTCATAATCAAGCTAAGATTTTAGACAATTTTTATGGCACCTTTTTTTTTTTATTGACAAAACATAGGCGTGAATAATTTTTCCAACCTTGACCCTTGCAAAACCTTTTGTTCCAAATTTTCTCCTCCATTGACCCACTCCCTCCCCTAGCTGGCAGGTAATCCAATACATGTTAAATATTTTGAAATACATGTTAAATCCAATATATGTATACATATTTATATCTTGCTACATAAGAAAAATCAGATCAAGAACAAAGAAAAAGAAAAACTGAGAAAGAAAACAAAATGCAAGCAAATAAGAGAGAAAGTGAGAATGTTATGTTGTGTTCCACATTCTTGTTACATGGTTCTGTCTCTGGATGTAGATGGCTCTCTTAATCACTGAACAAGTGGAACTGGTTTGAATCATCTGAATGTTGAAGAGAGTAGGGCACCTTTTCTATCCCCTTCCTCACCCTGAGAGATGAACAGTGGGATCCTTAAAAGGCTGCTCAGGCACTTAGGGAGCTTCCAAATTCCACTTCTCCTTCTAAAGTACTATGGCCTGGGCTATCTGCGTGTAAGGTTGTGACTACAGCTCCCAGTGCTGCTTCATCACTTGCCCATTGTCTGTCACAGAGCTTTGAGGATAGAGATGGTAAAATGATATGGTGATGTCTCTTGATTACAGCATAAATTGGATTTTAAGTGAAGCAGAGTTACATGAAGTAGTTGGCCTCACTGTCTCTTCCAGAGCTATTACTGTCCAGCAGCAGTATAGAGTCAAAGCAAGATTCAGTGGATGACCTTATCTTTAATGTCTAACCAAACTCCAAAGGATATGAACAGATAATTTTCAGATGAAGAAACTAAAGATAAAAAAATGCTCTAAATCATCACTATTGATTAGAGAAATGCAAATTAAAACAACTCTGAGGCACTACCTCACACCTCTCAGATTGGCTAAGATGACAGGAAAAAATAATGATAAAGGTTGAAGGATGTAAAGGGCAGAACTCTGGACAAGTATACATGAAAAAAGGTGTTAACTCAGTGGAATTGATAAAGACAATGGTTATCTAGTTTAGCATTGTGATTCTCTCGGTCAGTACATGAGCTTAGTACTTAATATAGTTCTACAAGATTGACACTTATGATGATGTAATTATAATAGAGTATATAAGAGTCAACAAGGACTGGAAGAGGCATTCTTTCTTCACCAGCCTCATGGTGGCTCTCCTGCATTCCTCCACTGAAACCAAGACCCATTCTGGAGGGCCTCCAGAAAGCTAGCCAAGCCCCAGCTGAAGAAGACAGACTGTGAAGGAGATAATAAAGACTTTGGGAATTTATCCCTGACTATTCTCATGGTGATTACTCTGCTGAAAACAAGACTGGTCCTGAGACCTCCAGAAAGTTAACCAGAACATTACAGAAGGGGATGTGGGAAAACTTGGGCACTGATGCATTGTTGGTAAAGTTGTGAAAAGATCCAACCATTCTGGAGAGTAATCTGGAACTATGCTCAAAGGTCTATAAAGCTATGCATACCCTTTGACCCAACAGTACCATTACTGGGTCTGTATCCCAAGGAAATCTTAAAGGAGTGAAAAGGACCCACACGTGCAAAACTGTTTGTAGCGGCTCTTTTTGTGATAGCAAAGAATTGGAAAATGAGTTCAATTGGGAAATGTCTGAATAAGTTGTGGTATGTGAAGATAATGGAATATTATTACTCTATAAAAAAAAATGATGAACAAGCCAATTTTAGAAAGGCCTGGAAAGATTTATATGAACTGATACTGAGTGAAAGAAACAGAACCAGGAATACATCGTACATAATAACAAGCAAGAATGTGTGATGAAAAACTTGGTTCTTCTCAGTGATTCAGGGATCCAAAGCAATCCTAGCAGACTTTGGACAGAAAATGCCATCTGCATCCAGAAAAAGAACTAAGGAGACTGAAGGTAAATCAACACATTACATTCACTTCTTTTTGTTTGTTTGTTTTCGTATTTTTTTTTTTAATTTCCCCCATGGTTTTTCCCTTTTGTTCTGATTTTTCTCTCCCAACATGATTCATAAAGTAATATGAACTATAAATAAATTTACTAGGGAAAAAATGCCTAATTAAGCTCTAAGTGCTCCATAGTACCTGTTTCAGCTGCCTTCATGGTCATTGGAAAAAATTGTTTTAATCCACCCATTCTATCCCCTAAATCACTGTAAGATTTGAGATCCCTTAGTTACCCTCAATCTGGTTTAGCCCGTCTGCTGAAGGATTTATTGATATGTGGCCACTAGGCATGCTACATTTTCTTGGAGCCACAGGTGAGAGGTAAAGTAGAGCAGATGAACTCCAAAAGTGGAAAGCAGCTCCAAAGGGGCTCAGCAGCTCTCATACGTGAGGTACTAATCTAGTTCACAGGCACATTGCCAAAGTTATCTCAGTTTTCATGATGCTCCAAAGGAAAGTATAAGAGAAAAAAGGTATTAGATTGACTACCAAACTGAAAGTCTACAGAGCCATTGTGCTGATCTTATTGATGTAATTTGGACAGCATACCAGTGCTGTACCAGGAAACTGTATTGCTTCCATATGAATTGTCTTAGGAAGGTTCAATGGCAGGATAAGATACCACACACTGAGCTCCTTTCTCCAACTAAATGGTCAAACATTCAAACCCTACTTCAGAGAACACAACTCCATTGGGTTAGCCACATTGTTCAAATGCCATGAAGAATTCACACAGGGCAAATATTACTGTGGTAGTCAGAAAAGGCAGTAAAAGGATACTTTCAAGTTCTCTCTTAAGAACTTTAGAATTAATTGCATGACATGAGAGACACTGACAGAGAACTGCCCAGCATGGCGTACCCTCATCAGAGAAGGTATTGCACTCCATAAGCAAAACAGAATTGAAGTAGCTCAGAAGAGAAGGAAGATGTCCAAAGTTAGAGAATCTATCCCAAATGTATGTATAGACTATTTGTGCCCAATCTGTGATAGAGCATTCCAAGCTCATATTGCTCTAATCAACCAGTCAGAAACAACTTGATTCTAACATAGTTATGTCATTTTGGTCCTCTTCAATGAAGGACAACAACAACAAAATCATAATTCTTATTAGGTCACTAATCTCTCCCTGCTTATTACCCTGAGATGGCTCAGAAAACTACTTCAGGCAATCCCAAGTGGAATCCGAGGAAAACCCAAACTCTCCCATGTTTTCCATTTTGGGGAAAGAGGGAAAGGAATAGAGCTTCTATTCTCCTTATTACAGATTTACCTTGGTTCCCAGTCTTTATCTTGCAAATAACAATATTCAAGAATGAAGATAAGTGTGTTCATTTCTTTTATAGCAAGAAAAAGCAGACATAGAGGAAGGAGAAAAAAAGGTCAGGCCAGCCAGTTCATTGAAAATTTGACACTCATTATTGAGCTTCTAATTTACAAGGGCAGGAAATGGCTTTTTCATGCTTCAGTGCTCTTAGAGAGGGAGAAGTTAATATAGTCACTTCCTCTGCTGCTTAAGAGTTATAGAGGAGAGAGGATATCTCTAAGAAACAATATCACCACAAGTTCATTCAACACTGACCACTGCACCAGCTATACTACTCTTGGCCATGGCAATCAGCAATTTTTCCTAATCTCTCTGAATGAAAGACTGGGACAAACTTAAGCACTACCATCTCCTCATTCTCAAGATGGCAAATACATTCAAATACATTGAACTGTGTTTCTTCCCCCATCATCTTCTTCTGGTATCTTTTCCCCCAGAACACTCTGTAATGCCTTCACAATGCCCTCCCAGAAATCCTTGTTGCAAAAGAACTGTTGTTGATAGATTCCAGAATGGTTGTAGACATCAAGAAATTATGACAGCTAGATAATGTTTACAAAACACTTTACATGTATTATCTTATTTGATCTACACAGCAACACTGTGAAATAATATATCTTATATTAAAGTAACACATTATATATCAGGAGTACATTTTACATATTATATGCTACAATATCCTAAAATCACAGCTGAATAGGAGGAATATGTTTAAAACAATTAACAATATACAATGCCAGTCTTAATGTATGATTTTGGAACTGAGAAATGGAATTATTCCACATTTGAAAAGTATCCTGACAAAAATACATAGGACCAATTGCCCTAAAGTAGATAGAAAAATGAACATTTCCTTATCTAAAAGGAAGAAAATTGACAGACATTCTTAGAGCATATAGTATACAAATCAAAAATCTATAGGAATACTTTGAGAATAAGCAGATATCATGTCACTGAGTTTATAAGAAATATGTAATTAGATTTATCAAATGTTACTAAATGTCATCTACCGCCAAATGAAGGCTGTGAAGTCTCTAACATATGGGATTGGAATCAAAAGGCCCTGTGTATATCACATCTATAGGAACTTAGTCAATAATATATTGACAAAAAAAAAATCAAATTACCAAGTTGTATGGTTTTATTTGTAGAAATGGAGGAATGTATGATGGATGGTACTTCGGGACATCAATAATAGGGCTATTTTTAAGAATTAACTATAATTCAAAAGTTCTGAACTTATTAGCACCAGATGAGATGAGATTTCCACATACAAAGCATGATAGAAAAAGATGGCAAATTCAACTGCAAAACTTTATTCTGTATTGTTTACTTCTTCCTTCAAGGATACAAATTCAATATGTTATCTTCAAAGTTGTCCTGTGTATTTATGTTCTATTACTTTTCTTATTTTCTTCTCTTTCAATAGATTGGAGTGCTTCTCCCAATGAGAAAAGTTTGCTTCTTTTGTTATTGTTTGCTTGAATTTTATTTTCTTTCTAATTTTTCTTCCTTTTTGATCTGATTTTTCTTGTGCAGCAAGATAATTGTATAAATATTGGATTTACATATATTTTACCATGTTTAATGTAAAAAAAAAAATTTAAAGCCCAAGTAAAGCTTAGAGAAATGTAGGATTCTCGACTCAGTAAGAAAGCAAATGAAATTCAATTTTTTACTGATTGTAACAATCTAAAGTGTTTTTATGATGCTCTAAAGGCTATTTATGGGCCAAAGATCCATGGTGCATCTCAACTATTTAATGCTGATGGAACTACAATTATTAGTGATAAGGACATGATTCTGAAGAGATGAGCTGAACACTTCCATAGTGTTCTCAACAGACTGTCATCAGTCAATGCTGAATTTCAATAACCTCAGATTAAAGTCAATCCCTCTCTAGTCAAATTTCTAACGGAAGAAGTTTTGAATGCCATTTGGCTCCTGTGGCAAAGCACCTGATGCTGATTCTATTCCAGCCAAAATTTATACTGTTCTGGGGGGAGGTAGGAGGAATCCATTGCTAATATAAAAACTGAGTAAAATTTTCTGGGTTATATGACAAGAGGAGGTTACCCTCCCCTCAGGAGTTCAAGAATGTCTACATTATCCACAATCACAGTGGTGGTGGTGGTGGGGTCTTTCTCTTAGTTATTGCTGGCAATATTCTTGCCTAAGTCCTTTATAAACTGATCCTTCACCTGGAAGATGGTCATCTACCTGACAGTCAGTGGGGCTTCAAAAGGGGCCAAGGAATGGTCAATATGGTATTTGCTGCTGATAACTCTAGGAGAAATGCCAAAAGCAGAACAAAGGTCTGTGTACAACATTTGTTAATCTGACCAAGGCCTTTGATACCATCAATCAGGAGAGCTTGTGGAAAATTATGTCAAAATTTGGTTGCCCAGAGAACTTTTTCAGTATTTTATGTCAATTTCAGAACAAGTTCTAATTAATGTAAGACAGTATTGGTGATGAGAAGATCATGAGATGTATAAGTCTTTGGTAGGGTTCAGAGCAGATTCAGGTTCTTGTAACTTCCCAGTCATCAGCAGAGTAAAGAAAGGAAGGTTGTATGCATGTTCCCATGCTTTTTTATTATATTTTCAGCAATGTCATTAGATGTCTTCAACAAGGTCAAAAATGGTATCAAGGTGAGCTACCACACTGATGATAAATTATTTAACTTGAAAAGACTACAGGTGAAGATTAAAGTATAAAGAAAGTTGGTATTTGATTTTTTTGTTCACATGATTGTTGACTCATTTCAGCTTCTGAAACTAAAATGTAACAAAGTGGGATTGATTCTGTGTTGCTTGTATTAATTTTGGCTTGACAATTAACACCAAGAAAACACAGGTTCTTCACCAAACCAACAATAAACCATTCATCAGTTACAGCAAATAAAAAAATTTTGATTACTATAGATAAGTTCACATGTATACATATATAATATATAAACATACATATATATGGTTGTAAATAAATATATACATACACACGTATATATAACAATATACATACTAGTATATGTCTACATAGATGATGAGATTGACACATGTACTGCCAGTGCTGACTCAATGTTTGGGAGGCTCCAAAGGAAAGTGTAGGAGAGAAAAGGTATTACATCTCCCAAATGTAAGGTCTACAGAACCATTACACTGAATGCATTATTGTATGCCTGTATTCCAGTGCCATTCCAAGAAACTGAATTGATTCCATTTGAATTACCTTAGTAAAATGCTAAAGATCATCTGAAAAGATAAGGTACTGGACACTGAGGTTCCTTCTTAAGAGAAATTGCCAAGCATTCAATCTCTATTGCAAATAATGCAACTCTGATGGACTAGCCACATTGTTAGAATGGCAAATATACATTTGCCTAAAAGACTATTTTACAGAGAATTCATGTAAGGCAGGTCTTACGTAGTGGTCAGAAGGAGTGATAAAGGACAATCTTTGGAAAGAACAAGAACTTTGGAAATGATTGCATCACATGAGAGACACTGGTAAAGGGACCACCTAGCATGATATGTCCACTTCAAAGAAGGCACTATGCTCCATGAGTGCTCCAACAGAATTGAAGTATTTCAAAAGAAATTTTAAGATGTGCAAATTTAGAGATATTTCCACTTCATATGTTCATATGAATTGTTTGTATTCAACCTGTGGCAAAACTTTCATATTCAAATTCATAATAATTTGATCAGCTACAGTTAGAACCACTGTACTTTAGCTATAACATAGTAATGTCATTTTGGTCCTCTTCAAGAATAAAGGTAAACAACCAACCAATAGAACTGGTTTCCTTCTTCACTTTGAAATGAACAAATATATTACCATCCTTCTACCCATCTAATTAATCTTTGATCTCCTACTCAACTAATTAAGTTATCTCTGTAGTCAAAATTCATCTAACCTTCTGAACCTTTGTGGTCCTGGATTGGTTAGTAATACAATTCTCCCAAGGGCCCTCAGTCTAAGAGTTACTCCAATAAAATTCCTACTACTGGGTATTGAAGGGGAGGCAGGCAGTGGGAAGGAAATAAATATTTATATAGTATCTACTATAGGGCAGGCATTGTGCTAAGAACACAAATATTATCTCACTGATTACATAGGATCAGACTGTCATGTCCCTACTCCCTACTTTTCTTCACCAACAGTTTTGCTTTTATAACTTAGAGGAATTTTGTCTTGTCTTGATTGCCTCTGAATCTTTCCACTATCAAGGTCTCTCATTAGTTAACAACAATTGCAGGGAAAACTGGACAGCAGTTTGTCAGAAATTGGGTTTACGTAAGGCCTCATATCATTTACCAAGAGAAGCTACAAATAGATTTAAGTAACATAACAAATTAATTAAAGGAGCAAGGAAGAAATTACCTATCATTCTATGGGTAGAAGAGTTTGTGACTAATAAGCAAAAAAAAAAAAGAGGATCACACAAGATTAAATTGTCAAATTTGATTATATAAAATTTCAAAGTTTTTATACAAACATTTTATGTAGTTAAAATTAGAAAGGAAACAGATATATGGAGGGAAAAATCTATGCAACAAGTTTCTTTAATTGAGGTCTCCTAGGTAGAATACAAAGGGAAATGATAAAATTTTATGAAACTAAGAATCATTCCCCATCTGATAAATAAAATATACAAACAAGATGAAGGATGAAACCCAAGGTATCAAAAATCATCAATAAAAAAGCAAATTAAGCACACAGTTACTCATATACACTGGCAAAGATGATAGAAGGCAATGACAAATGTTGAAGGGACTGTAGGAAAACAGGTACATTGCTGTACTGTGATGGTGGAATTCTGAAATGATGTAGTCATTCTGGAAAGTCATTTCAAACTATGCCAAAGAAAGATATTAAGTTGTGCAAGTTTTTTGACATAATGATGTCATTACTAGGCATATACTCTTTTAAAAAAAGTTTATTTTTTATTGCAGCTTTTTATTTTCAAAACATATGCATAGATAATTTTTCAATATTGACCCTTGCAAAACCTTGTATTGCAAAATTTTCCCTCTTTTCCCCTCATTTTTTTCCTCTAGATGGCAAGTAATCCAATATATATTAAACATGTTTAAAAAATATATGTTAAATCCATTATATGTATATATATTTATACAATTATCATGTTGCACAGAAAAATCAGATCAAAAAGGAAAAAAATGAAGAACACAAAATTTGGCATATACTCTTTAGAAAATGAAGAAATACAGGGAAAAAAATCTATATGTAAAAAGTTCTTTTCATAATAGCAAAAAATTAGAAAGTGAAGGAATATCTTACTGGGGAATGGCTAAGTAAATTATGGTATGAAAACATAATGGATAGTGATATTAAATGGATAGTGATTTTAAAAATAATAAAACGGACAGTTTTAGAGAAATTTGGGAAGACCTCAATGAACTAATGCAAATCAAAATGAACAGATCTAGAAAAATAGTTTATACAATGACAACAACATTGTAGAAGAAAACAACTTTGAAAAATTTTGGATCAATGCAAAGATAAACCACAATTCCAGAGGACTGAAGATGAAACATGCCACTCACCTATCACATAGATGAAATTAAAATGTAGAAAAATTTTCAGATGTGTAAATGTAGAAATTTTTTTTTGGTTGGACTATACATTTGGACTTTTTGTTATTGTTGTACTATAATGAAAAATTTTTTTTTCCTTTCCCTTCCCCTTCCTTTCTTTCCTTTCCCTCCCTCCCTCTATCGTTCACTCTCTCTTTCTTTCCTTCCTTTCTTCCTCCTTTCTTTCTCCCTCCCTCCTTCCCTTCCTTCCTCTTCACTTAGGATAGTAGAAGTGTCAGATTATGAATGCATGTAAAAATATTTAATTTTTTTTAGCTTTTTATTTTCAAAACATATGCATAGTTTTCAACATTTACCCTTGCAAAATCTTATGTTCCAATTTCTTTTCTCTCTCCTTTCCCCTCATGTGCAATTCTTCTATACACATTTTTACAATTATCATGCTATACAAAAAAAAAAAAATCAGATGAAAAAGAAAAAAATGAGAATGAAAACAAAAAGCAAGCAAACAACAACAAAAAAGATGAAAATACTATGTTGTGATCCACACTCAGTTCCCACAGTCCTTTTTCTGTATGCAGATGGCTCTCTCCATCACAAATCCATTACAACTGGCCTGAATCACCTCACTGTTGAAAATAGTCACTTCCATCAGAACTGATCATTGCATAATGTTGTTGTTGTTATGTACAATGTTCTCTTGGTTCTACTCACTTCTCTTAGCATAAGTTCATGTAAGTCTCTCCAGGCCTTTCTGAAATCATCCTGCTGTTTGTTTCTTATAGAATAATAATATTCCATATTATTCATATACCATAAACTTATTCATCTATTCTCTAACTGAAGGGCATCCACTCAGTTTCCAGTTCCTTGGCACTTCAAAAAGGGCTATTACAAACTAATTTATATTTTTATTTTTAAAAAAGTCTCTCCATAAGACCAAAACAATTTTAGTGAGGCTTAGGGTCGAACATATTCTGAGATCCTTCTAATCACACTGCCCTTTGATCATGTAGATTCTCTGTGACAGAGAACATTATGACAGGGAATATTATAAAAGGGATCCTGTCTACAATTTATGACCATTCTATCTTTTTGTCAATTTATGACACTTGAAAGACTAGAGGTATGACCAAAGGGGTATCTACCAGACTACTAGTACTAATCCAGATCACATGAGGAGAATTTGCCACATAAAAGTCTGCCACCCAGAATCTGCTAAGGACCATACTACTAATAATAACAATAGTGATGATGATGAAAATTATTATAATTACTAACATTTATATAATACTTTATTAAAGTTTGCAAAATACTTTTACAAATATTATTTCATTTCATCCTCACAAACAGCAATAAGAGGTAGATATTATTCTTTCCATTTTATATATAAGGAAACCAAGGCACACAAGTTACTTGACAAATAGTAAGTATTTGAAAAGGAATTTGAACTCAGGTCCTCCTGATTCCAAGTTGAGCATTCTTACTAACTGAACCATCATAATAAAGTGCTATAGATCCTGTTTAGCAATCAGACTCGGGATCTGGAAAGTCTCTGATCTCTCTATATTTCTTTCTGAAAAATGATACACAACCTCTTCCCCTGTCCTATTGTCTATGAACTTCAGAAATGTATGTGACCTTTGCTCTCCTGGAGGCTAAAGGGAAAAGGGAAAAGAAGCCTATTTCTTTGCATATAAGAAACTTTTCTGATTTACATCCCTCGATTTCATAATTATTAAAACTACAGTAATCCACGTGTGAGGTGGATCTATATATTTACTTAACTAATAAATTACTGCAGAGGTTGGGAATGGAACCAACATAATTGTAATGGTTTGCTACTTTACTTACTTAGAAAATTTCATCAACTGGGCTAGATCTTAGGGAGTAATACCATACAGAAGGACCAACTTTCATTTGGTAAGTGAAAAGAAGCCCCCAACAGAAAAAACAGCTCAGATGTCAAGGAAAAAAACATGGCAAGAACTATATAACCTGATACAAAGTGAAATGAAAAGAACCAAGAGATCATTGTGCACAGTAACAGCAATGTTGTAATAATAACCAACTGTGAAAGACTTGGTTACTCTAATCATATAATGATCCAAGACAATTACAAAGGACTCATGAAAAAAAAAGTCAGCTATCTCCAAAAAGAGAACTGATAAACTCTGATGAATGCAAATTGAGGTATAATTTTCTCACTTTATTTTTCTTACTATTTTTTAAAAATATGGCTAATATGGACATTTGTTTTACATGATCTTTGCACTCAAACCTAATTTCCAATAGCAATTATTTGTTTCCCTCCTTCCCACCACCCCCCCTGCAGTTTTCCTAATGGTTCCTACCTCCCATCTCATTTCTCCAATCTCAATCACTCTCTCGAACCATAATCTGTCTCTTCTGTCTCTACTGTCCTCCATCATAAATGCCTACCCCTCTCAATCACTCTCTAACCATAATCTGTCTCTTCTGTCTCTACTGTCCTCCATCATAAATGCAATCTTCTAACCCTCCCTGCTATTTTTTTTTTTCCTCCTAACCTCTTCAGAGAAATATATGGAGTTTGACTTGAACAGAGAAGGCAATATTGGTGACAATAGGGTAATTATCCCCATCCCATCCCTTCCCCGGGGTGGAAGGAAGTGATATTCTTCTAAAAACATGTCTAGGAATGGGGGAGCATGGTCTATCCTAAGTCTTTGCCAAACTACTAGCCTGGCGTTTGTTTCTGTCCTACTCACTGGGGAGGGTAGAATCTACTTCATGGAAATGTAAAGAAATGAAGTTGTATGATCCTTTCCAATCACTCTGAAAAATAAAATGTCTCTGAAGAGAATACTAGCGAAACTAGGAGTCTCTAAAACCTACCTAGAGCTGAAGAAATTAATTAGAGAGGTGGCAGATGGCCCTGGGGAGACCATTTGTTATCTGGATTTCCTCAGGATGATGCTAGGCAAGAGATTGGCCATTCTTAAAATGTAAGTGTCATACCCCCATAAACTATCCTGGATCCCCATGTTCTTCATCTGAATCATCTGGGTTCTACTCCTATCCATTCCTCAGACCTCCTAATGACAACTTCCCCATTCTGGTCCACTATCCCCAACAAAGATATGGTTCTTTTCCCTTCCACTAATTTTACTTCCTCTCATGTTTCTGAAATCCTTGGTTGCTTTCAAACCCCAACCTGTGTCTTTTTAATTCACTTGGGTTCTGACCCCCTTTACTCCTTTGTCAAGCAGACTCTTCCCCATTCCCACCCTTCTATCTTTCCAATTCTCCAATTTAGGATCCTGATGTATGAGGAGAAAAACAGGGTACAAGAGAAACCAACGCACCCCCCCCCAACCAGCCAAGAAAGCAATCTCTGAATTGCTTTGATTGAGAGAGTGGGGGGTATCATTCAAGGGGTTCATCTCCTCCACCCCAAAATGGGGCACTGAAACTAGAAAGCAAACTATGAATCAAATACATACTCTCCCCCTCAAAATTAAGCATATTTGATTTATCTGGGATGGGGGATAGAATTAGGATAGGGTAAAAGAGCCCTTTTACTTAGATAATCAATTGATAAAAAAGTATACTGTGAATGTCTACTCAGCTTATGGAATTTATTAAGTGCTCTGAAGTATGCCTCATCGGGTAGAAAATGAAAGTATTAACTGGCCCTCGTCCATTTGAACCAAATGAAGTCTTCTGACTCCACATTTAATGACCTTTTCCTATATCTTACTGATTCTCTGGGTTGATGAGAAAAGATACCAACATATATTTAAAGTGATAATTAACACAAGGCCCTCCCCAGATGCTAATTAATGTTCTGGGGAGTTCAGAGGAGGTAGAGGTTACTCTGGATTGAAGAGAGACATCAGGGATCATTTCACACATCAGGTAATACAAGTAGTGATGGACCTCAAAGATTAGGTAGGTACAGATGTCATTGAGAGAACTTTTTTTGTATTGAAATTGGAAGTATATTCTGAAGATATCTCCCCTACCATACTGTTAAGTCAGTGAAGGCAAGAACTGGGTCATGTTTATTTTTGTATCCTCTACAGTACCCTTTAATGTATGTGAGAACATTCTTGAGCAATAAGTCTACTAAACTTAAAAGTTTTCCTGAGGTTTGGTGAGATTGAGTGACTTGCCCATGCTTATACATCTTGACAGAGATCTTCCTTTCTCCATCCAAGTACAGTACTCTGCTTAGGCCTTTCTATAGGTAGGAAATGGTAGGATCACAGAATTTTTTTTTTTTTAATAGCCTTTTATTTACAGGATATATGCATGGGTAACTTTACAGCATTAACAATTGCCAAACCTCTTGTTCCAATTTTTCACCTCTTACCCCCCCACCCCCTCCCCTAGATGGCAGGATGACCAGTAGATGTTAAATACATTAAAATATAAATTAGATACACAATAAGTATACATGACCAAACCGTTATTTTGCTGTACAAAAAGAATCAGACTCTGAATTATTGTACAATTAGCTTGTGAAGGAAATCAAAAATGCAGGTGGGCATAAATATAGGGATTGGGAATTCAATGTAATGGTTTTTAGTCATCACCCAGAGTTCTTTCTCTGGGTGCAGCTGGTTCAGTTCATTACTGCTCCATTGGAAATGATTTGGTTGATCTCGTTGCTGAGGATGGCCTGGTCACAGAAAATGTTTTGTGACGATGACTACTCCTATCTGGTTGGAACACAGCATTAAAGTAAAGGAGAAGTTACGAAATAAGATTGAGGGAGTATTGCTTGTCATCTTTTGAAAATCTGTTATAATATATTAAGTACACTAGGAAATTACTTCTCATTGTGTGGCACATAATTTTTTTTTCTTTCTTTCTTTTTTATTTTCTTTTTTTTGCTGAGGCAATTGACTTGCCTAGGGTCACACACTAGTAAATATTAAATGTTTGAGGATGGATTTGAACTAGAGTCCTCTTGGCTTCAGGATTGGTGTTCTATCTTACCGTCCCTATACCGTATAATTTCAAAGGACTCATAAAGAAAAATGCAATCACCCTCAGAGAGAGAACCAATGAACTGAGTGTAGATTGAAGCATATTTATTTCATTTAATTTTCCTTGTTTTTTTTTTTTTGCAATATGATTAATGTGAAAACGTTTTACCTGGCATCACATACACAATGAGTATCATTGCCTTACATGAGTGAGATACCGGACAGAAAGAATTTGGAATTCAACTTTTAAAAAAAAGAAATAACTTAAAAGCAATAACGTCATCTCATCACTGACTGCACACAGTGAACAAACACTGACAAAAGCAGGTTTGCATGTGAGAACTAGCTACGGCGGTGATTCTCAGGCTGTGTCGTGCTACTAAGACACTTGTTTCAATGTGGTGACTACTCGCCGGCTGCAATCTACAGAAGCACAAACTGTGGGGGCAGAGTTTTAGCGGGGTAAATCTGACTATAAAGGAGTTCCAAACCAAAAGGGTTAAGAGTTGCCGATGACTTGGCTTCGAGGCAGCAGGGAAGGGTGGATGGAAACCTGTCCCAGAGGCCAGAGGCAGCTGAGCTCAGGTCGTTTAACCTCGTAGAATTCTAGGCAATTCTCAGAGACACAGAAGACACATGCCCTGCGCGGGTCACGGATTGTCTCTAGCATGCATCTTTACGCGTGCGGCAGGGCTGGGAACGAATCGTGCTAATTCCACAGAAAGTCGGCCTGTCATCCTTCGGATCTGACTCCCATCAATATATTTACGTTAAATCTAAAAGTGAACGTGCCCGAAGCGTATTTTATTCTCAAAATCCTGTTAAAAACCCTACTCCGTGACTGGCTACATCGATCTCGCGAGATTATCACGAGGCCCGCACAAATCTCATTCTACGTAGATGGTGTACTAATTATTAGACTATTCCGTGCCTCCCCTTTACCGCTCTACTAGTTCCACGCGTCCCGCCCCTCTTCCCAGCTATGCCGCTTACGTCTATCCTGCCTCTTCCCGTCGCGTACGCAGGACGCACGTTCCGCCCCTTTGCCTCTTTCCGTAGCTTACGCTTGACATCTACCAACAGCCGAACAGACCAGCGCCGAAGCCCCGCCTCTCCCGCACGCCTCACGCCTCATGCCTCACGTCTCATACCATAACGGCCGACTAGGGATGGGCCTGCCTTCCTAGCCAACCACATCCCAGCTACGGCTTATCCTACCTCTTTATGCAAATAACCTCCTCATCCTCCCTTCTCGCTTGTCCCAGTTTTTTTGCTCCCCCCCCCTTTTTTTTTTCTTCCAGGCCTTTTCTTTTTCCTCCTTTTTTTTTTTTTTAAACGAACAGTACAGTGATTAAAGAGTGGGGTCTGGTGGCGGGAACTCCACCCTTTATGCAAATGAAGGGGGCGTGTCCCGGCGCGGAGGGAGGCGGGAGGTTGGGGGGGGCGCTCCCGGGGGTGGCGGTTGCCCGGATGGGCCGTTAGTCGGAGCCGAGCCGCCGAGCGAGCGAGGGAGACGGGAGGAGCCGAAGCCGGCGCCATCCGCCGCCATCCGCCCCCGCCCCGCCGCCATCCCGCCCCGGGGAGCCCTAGACCCCGGCCCCGGACCTCCGCACACCCGGCCAGGTGAGTCTGGGGGACGCGCAGCGGGGCGGCCACCTCATTCCCGGCGCGGGTGGCAGCCGGCAGCTGCGACGGAAAGGTTGGGGTTAGAGGCGGCGGTAGCGGCGGAGGGAAGAGATAGAGAAGCAGCAGCAGCAGCCATCAGCCGCCGCCGCCATTTTGTCCTCTTTTAGCTGCTGGGGTCCGGCCGCCCCTCCCCCCGGGACTCCCCCACCTCTTTCTTGCTCCCCTCCCCCCCTTCCCAGGGGGATGATAACTTGCCTCCCCCAGCTTGTAGCGGGGCGACCCTCGCTCCCACTTCTGGGGCACCCCTGTCTCCCGTAACTAGAGGTAATGGCTTTCTCCGCAAAATCAACCTTCTCTATCCCCTTCCTCCATATTGTACACCGGCCCCCTCACACTTCTCTCCTGACTGGCTGGGTCTTAGCCCTCACCCTGGTTGCTGGGTCCTCTCCTGCTCCTTCCGGGTTGCTCCTCTCCCTTTGAGTCACTAAACTGGAATCCCCTAGGTAATGTTAATCTCTGTTTCCCTCCCCTCCCCACTCACTCTCCCTTTCTCCCCCATGTCCCTTTCCCATACCTCCCTCCTCTACATGTGCCCCCATTCTGCCCTTTTTTCCTCACATCATCCCTAACTTAGCCTTTCACGTTATATTTTCTTCTACCTAGGGCCTTAATTGACCACTTTTGCCCTCCCCCAATGGACATTTTACTTCCCCCTTCCCTCACATTTTTGCTACTTCTGATGAAACCAGACCCCCCCCTTCCCTCTTCAGCCCTTCACCACTGGTAGCCCACCATGAGTGGGTTCCCCACTCCTTTCCTCCCCCCACCCCTTCTGGATATAAGCCAGTCCTTTTTCCCTTTGGGAATAAGTTCCTGGTGGTTTAAATCCTGTTTTACCTTGTGTATTCTTCTCCTCAAAGAATTGTTCCACTCCCTCTCCCTTCTTCAGCTTAACAAAAAGAAATTGTGTTTCCCATCCTTTGGGCTCAGAACTGGTCGAAGTAATAAGATTTGCTGCCTACTTATTCCACACATGGAAGTCCTAGTGTATCTGGGGAGGGGGGATTAAGGAATCCTGTCAGAAGACAGACAAGCAACCATAGATAGGGGGTTTTAAATTCTGAGAAGGGAGGTAAAAGAGAAAGTTCTGGGATGGGTCGTGGGGCCAGCATTGGCCGCTAAGAGGGAAATGTCCAAGTCTGTATTACTTTGTTTCAGCACCATCTGGATTTGGGAAAATAAAAGTTGGCTGGTGCCTTACCCCACAATCTGAGTCTGCAATGTTCTGGGCTCTCTGGGGACTGGAATATAAGGCAGGCTGTTTTGCAGGTAGTTTACGGATGCTTTAGCCACAGAGTATGGGTGAACACATTGTTCCCCTCAGCACTTCTCTGACACCAACCTCCATTCTGGTTGGGCAGACTCATAAAATCATCAAACTCCCAGCATCCCTCTTTCCTAACCCTCTCCAGATGGGACAGAAGGCATGCTGGGAGTAGAGCCTTAAGGTCCTAGGCCCTGAAACAGGGTTGGGGAGTTTTAAAACTAAGTGGAGAGTTCAAGTTTGAAAAGTTACTGGATTGAGATTTCCGTGTTTGTGAGCTGTGATCTTACTGGTTTTCTCTGGAATAAGGATTATTAGTTTTTGTTTATTTGATGGGAGATGGAAAAAGCCAAGGAATAAATAATCAGAGACCTGATGTTCCATAGATCCCTAAAATGAATTCATTAAGTTGCTATTATCCTCTCCTCTAACTCCCCCTTCCCTTCCTCCCCCTTCTCCCCCCCCTCCCAATTATTTGGGACTTTTCATTGTGGTATGGAGGGTGAAGCCAGGTAGGAAGACCAGTTGTTGAAAAGCAACAGGATTTGAAATTCAGATCTCCCTGCCTGAGTTTGAAAGGTATGAGAATCTTGGCTATTTGGGTTTCCGAGGATGATAGAAGGCTGAGGCTTTGAGCAAAAGAATGAGCCAGGGATTCAAGATATCTTTCACTTTGTTGGGCAAGAAAGAACAGGGAGTGAGGTACTGGAACCTTACCTGCAGGCTCCAGCACGTTTCGGGGGAGGTGCCTGCAGGACCCAACATACTCAATGAGCTTCCAGCGCGATGTCCGATCGCTCGGGGCCGACTGCCAAGGGGAAGGATGGAAAGAAGTATTCCTCGCTCAACCTGTTTGATACATACAAGGGCAAGTCCTTAGAGATCCAGAAACCCGCTGGTGAGGGCCCTTATGGGAATATTTCCCTGTAGGGGGGGGATGGGGCAGAAATGATGGGAGTGATCAAGGTCCTTTGGGGAATCCAAACATAGTAAGAGACATGGGAAGCCAAAGGAACTCAGAGGGCTTAGTAGGTATACACCATACACCAGGAATAAAGAGGGGGAGTGGATTAAGATACCTGATTCTGGATAGGAGTTCTTTTACCTCCCACAAAGGCGTGTCTGTGGCTTCCCATTCATAGATACGTAAGAACTGGAGGCAAAGAAATGAGGGGCTAGGAAAAGTTCAGGACTAGCTTGTCGTACCCTTGCTAGCCCAGGACTTTTCTGTCCTACATTAATTCTTAGGGAAATGGAATCTCAGCCCTAATCCCAAAGTGAGGGTTTTATGATCAGATTGGGCCCTTGATGAAAGAATGGTGTAAATTGTGGGTATCTGGCATTGGAAACTCCTAAATCTGAGCCAGGTCTCTCTTGTGCTAGATTGGAGCCTCTCCTGACCCTTTTCTACATTTTTTTCTTAGTTCCTCCTCGACATGGCTTACAGAGTCTTGGGAAAGTTGCCATTGCCCGGCGTATGCCACCCCCAGCCAATCTGCCAAGTCTGAAAGCCGAGAATAAAGGCAATGACCCCAATGTCTCACTAGTGCCGAAAGACGGAACAGGATGGGCAAGCAAACAGGAGCAGCCCGACCCCAAGAGGTGTGAAGAACAGAGAAGAGATGTTGGGGCTTCAGATTTTCTCATAGGGAATCTGGTATAATAAAGTTGGGATTTGGATTAATTCTTCATACACAAACATGAGAACCAAAAACAAGGACAATGGTGACCCAAAGAGGGTTGAGGCTTTTGAGTTTTCATCACTCTCTGATTTGATCTGGTTTACAAAGATACCTTCTCTAAATGGATAGAAGAGGTGGATAGTCCCAGGCTCAACTCCTCTATCTTTCCATCTCCCTCCAGTTCCGATGCCTCAACTGCTCAGCTGCCGGAATCGCAGCCACTGCCGGCTTCACAGATGCCTGCCTCCAGCCAGCCGAAACGCCCCCCAACAGTCCCCGAGGTATTATTTAAAGAAGTCCGGTCATACTTTGAATAAAGAGAAGGCATCTGAAGCTCCTAGCTCACTTTTCGACTTTGATTTCTCTCCCATCAGAACGCCCCTTCGGTTCCAAGCGGGGTAAAGTCTTGGGCACAAGCCAGTGTCACCCATGGAGCGCACGGGGATGGTAAGTGAGAGAAATTTACTGGGCTGTTCTGCATGAAGGACAGATAATGTGTGTATTTTCTTTGCAGTCTTCCTTCATTGTCTTGAAGGACAAAGAACAACCTGTTTAATAATCCTCTCTCTAGGGCCTTGACTCTGTAATAGTGGTGCTAATCTTCTTAAAGGCAAGCAGAGATTCATTTGTTTTCTTTGGCCATATTCTGATTCTCTAATCCAGGTCTCATCTTCCCAGGAACCAAGTCATCAATATCATGTTAGGCTTTTTAGGGATAGTCAAAACATCTTGTCAGCAGAACCAGTTCTCCATGAGTGACAAGCAAGAGTCCCCAAATCCACCCGTGAGGTGGTGAAGAATTTATTCTAAAAGTCTGATAACTGGGTATTCTGCAAATGTTTGATAATGATAAGATCTTTCTGTCTTTCACTTCACCCTTGTAGGTGGAAGGGCATCAAACCTACTGTCACGATTCTCTCGAGAGGAATTTCCGACCCTGCAGGCGGCTGGCGACCAGGACAAGGCTGCCAAGGAAAGGGAGTCTGCCGAACAGTCGTCTGGGCCCGGACCAAGCCTCCGCCCCCAAAGTGTGTCCCTCAAAAAAAAAAAGTTTTATTTTAAAATGTTTTGTTTTTACTACCCATTGACTTTTGGAGTAACTCAAAATTACTTGTTCATTCCATTATTCTTGACATGTATGACTTTTTTTTTTTCCAGTATTTCATTTCCCAATAAGTTTCTATTCCAGAATTAATTCTTTACATGATCAGCTTTGTTCATCCCTATTCCTGTTACAAATGTTCACCTGCCGTTGAGTAGTCACATCTCTGTTTTTCTTCCCCTTCTTTTCTCTAAAACCCATCCTTGTAACAGATGCCACAACTTGGAGGGATGGAGGTGGGCGGGGCCCTGATGAGCTGGAGGGCCCAGACTCCAAACTTCATCATGGCCATGACCCCCGGGGGGGGCTCCAGCCCTCTGGCCCCCCTCAGTTCCCTTCATACCGCGGGATGATGCCGCCCTTTGTGAGTTGTGGGTCTTGAAAGAAGGGAACTTGGTGGTCTAGGGAATAAAGGAACAGAATGAGGGTTGGATCAGGGATTTGGAGGGAGGGAATTGGCCCACTTGATTTCCCCCTCTGAGTGCAAGTGTTGGGACCTCTTGCAGATGTACCCCCCATATCTCCCGTTCCCTCCTTATGGACCACAGGGGCCTTACCGATACCCTACTCCTGATGGGCCCAGGTGAGAGAGCAAGCATTGGGTTTGGACCTGGGATGGATGGGTTGTGGGGCTGAGGGTTAGGATACCTAGAGTCTGGGATACTGGACAGACTGGGACCTATGAGGGAATGAGATGTATCTCCTAGGAAACAGGAGCCCCATTTAGAGGTGTAATCCGTTCACATACCCTTAATGCAGCCGTTTCCCCCGGCTGGCTGGCCCCCGGGGCTCAGGTCCCCCCATGCGCCTGGCAGAGCCTGTGAGCCGACCCTCCATCCTCAAGGAGGATAACCTCAAGGAATTTGACCAGCTGGATCAGGAGAATGATGACGGTTGGGCGGGTGAGTGGAGAATCCAAGGAGAGATGGATAAAGGGTACCTATGAAACAGGATCTGCTGGGAGAAAAAAAGCTAGAACCAGTGAGGGAAAGGATAAGATCTTTTCAGATATATGGGGGACTGGGAGGGCATGTGTGGAAGTACCAGTGGTGAAGAGCTTGGGAAATTAAGGCTGTTAAAAAGAGTTACTTTGAGGGATCGGTTGGAGGGGAAAGTTGAAAGAGAAATTGAAATACTATATCTACTGATTAATGTGATTAATCTACCACTACTACCCTCCCCTAATCTTGGTCCCAACCTTAGAGGGAGGAGTGAGTGTTCTGCCATTCTAAGCCAAAGACGCCCAGGTTCCATTAGAAAGAGACCGGGTTTACCAGCTTATGCCCTCTCCATTCAGGGGCCCATGAGGAGGTAGACTACACGGAAAAGCTCAAGTTCAGCGATGAGGAGGATGGTCGTGACTCTGATGAAGAGGGAACAGAGGGCCAGTGAGTGGGGGTGCGAAGGTGGGAGCATTCCAATTCTCTGAACTCTGAGCTCCTGTGGTTCTTAAAGTAAATCACCTTTGATTGGGGGGGGGGAACGGCAATAGATGCTGATAACCTTGCTTTGATTGCCCTTATTCCTCTTTCTACAGCAAGAACTCCCATCCTTCCAGTGAGGACCGGCCCCCTGATACAGACAACAAGAAGGGCTGCTCCGTTGGAAGTGAGCTGCCCCCTCCCAAGGCAGCCTGGACAGAGACCTCCCGGCCTCCTGAGGCAGAGTCTGGGCCTCCTGCCCCTAAGCCACCCCCACCCCCACCTCACAGAGGCCCCACTGGGAATTGGGGTCCCCCTGGAGACTATCCAGTGAGTTTTGACAGGGAGAATTGAGAGATATATGAAGAATATGGTATCAGAGGGAAGGAGAATAATAGCATGTGGAGAGATAGTGCAACAAAGGCTGATGGGAGCCAGGATTCCATGAAGATGTGACATCGGCAAGGTCCTATGTAGCTGGTAGAACACTTGAGTTAGGGGCAGATACACTTTGGTGTAAATCATTGACTCAGTATTTCTCTAATTTTGGACAAGTCACATTACTTTGAGCTTTAGTTTTCTCATCTCTGAAATTAGTAAATTGGATCAGATGGTCTCTAAGGCCCCTTCCAACATAAGATACTGGGTTTTAAGAATGCCAAAAGAAATAGAGGATATTAAAAGTGAAGTCGAGGGCAAAATGGTGGAGAATTGGTTGAGGGTGGATCAAACTTGAAACCTGGAAAGAAGTGGGGTGAGTGATAAAAGATCCCTGAGAGAAATGGGAGGGAAGTATTTCTCCATTTCACCCACTTCTGAGGTTCTGTGCCAGGACTAGAAAGGATTTAGGTGGTGTGATAGAATATAGAACCAGAGAGCTAAGATTTTTGCATAAGCTATGTGGAAGTTTGAGTGTCTAGCATTGATCCATGTCATTAGGATCGTGGAGGTCCACCCTGTAAGCCACCAGCACCTGAAGATGAGGATGAAGCCTGGCGGCAACGTCGAAAACAATCATCATCAGAGATCTCTCTGGCAGTAGAGCGGGCACGAAGGCGCCGAGAGGAAGAGGAACGCCGTATGCAAGAGGAACGACGGGCAGCCTGTGCAGAGAAGCTCAAGCGACTGGATGAGAAGTTTGGGGCACCTGACAAACGACTCAAAGCAGAGCCTTCTGCTGCTCCTCCTGCTCCACCTACCCCAGCTCCACCCCCTGCTCCCTCCAAAGAATCCCCAGCACCACCTCCAGTGCTAGCCCCACCAGCTGAAAAGGAGCTTGAAGACCCAGCTCTGGTCCCTACCCCTATCCAGCCTCCTCCTGTCCCTGTTTTGACTCCAGTTCCCACCTTAGTGAGCGGAGGTAGCAGTAGCAGTACCAGCAGCAGCAGCTTTGATGCTAGCCCAGGTATGGGGTATACAACCAGATGAATAATCCTTATTTGTATAATTAATTTGTCTGGTTTGGGGCCAGGGAGCCAGTTAATCATCAGTTTACCTTCATGACTTGTGAATTGAGATGGGACAATTTAACAGACTAAATCTGGAATGAGTTGACTCCAATTTGGTTTGGCAAAGAAGAATTAAGGGCATATGGAAAAGATGTTAACTTAGTCTTGACAAACACTAGCTGTGAAAGGGGATTTCTTGGATCTGAGAATGGTTTTTGTTGCTTTGTTTGAAGGGGAGACACAGTTATTAAGTATAGATAGGAATGTTTGCCTAAATCAATTTTATTTTCTTTTGTCCCTCCCTCTTCCCAATTTAGCGGAACCTCCACAACCACCAAAGGAGGCCCCTGAGCCAACAGAAGAGGCCCCCCCACCTACAACGCCCCCAGTTTCCAAAGTGGAACCCAAGGCTGATGGAGGTGGGCCAACCCGACAACCCCCTAACCAGGGACTGGGTTATCCCAAATACCAGAAGTCGCTGCCTCCTCGCTTCCAACGTCAGCAGCAGGTGAGCTTGAGGTCCTTTCCCCATTTTCAGTTTCACTAGAATTTGCTGTGATCACTGACCATTTTCTAAAGAATTCTCTTATCTCCATTAGAATTTGTCATATTTCAGTCTAACTTAGGCCTTTGTTCTTCTTTCTCTTGATTTCTTTGGTTACTTGGTATCTTCATCTTTCTTGTTCTTTGTATTCACTCTTCTCCTATCTGGTCCATTGTAACCATATCATCTTTAAACCTATGCTCCTTTCTGCCAATTAATTGTTTGGTTTTTTTTTACTCTTTTCCCCAGGAACAGCTTTTGAAGCAGCAACAGCAGCAGCAATGGCAGCAACACCAACAGGGTCCCACCCCTCCTACCCCAGTGCCCCCATCACCTCCACAACCTGTGGCCATGGGTGCTGTGGCACCCCCCCAGGCACCTCCACCCCCACCTAAGGCCCTTTATCCTGGCTCACTGGGACGACCACCACCAATGCCCCCCATGAACTTTGATCCTCGTTGGATGATGATCCCGCCTTACATGGATCCCAGGCTGCTCCAAGGGCGTCCTCCCCTGGATTTTTACCCTCCAGGTGTACATCCCTCTGGTAAGGAATGGGAATTGGAATTGTTAAATGGGCTGATAGAGGACAAAATCTTTGATTAAATTAAATTTAAATTTATTTAAATTAAAATTAGGAAGATTTTTGTTTTTGTTTTTTGACAAGAGGTTTTCCAGAGTTCTGAATGGTTGTACTCATTGTATGGGAATGTTGTTGCCAAAGCCCCATTTTCATTTGGAACCACCACCCTGTATCTCAGGTCTGGTTCCCCGAGAGCGCTCAGACAGTGGGGGCTCAGGTTCAGAGCCTTTTGATCGGCATCCACCTCCCCTTCTAAGAGAACGGGGCACTCCACCAGTGGACCCAAAGCTGGCTTGGGCAGGAGATGTCTTTGCCACTGTGCCTGCTGACAACCGTCCTCTCACCTCTCCATTGCACCAGGCCCCAGAAGAGGATGACAAGGGCATAAGGTGAGATGAGATGAGGAAGAAATCTGTCATCAAAGGATTCATAGACTCAACAGATAGACTTATAACTTTTTGTCTTGGTTGGGAATAATTAGTTGCCCACCACTGGGAAGAGGGAAAGGTTTGAAATATTAGAAATGATTATCAGTATAATGAATCCTATATCTCTTTTCCTTCAAAGCCCAGTATGCTGATTTTATGCCATTTTTGTTTTCTACTTTCCAATATCACTTTTTGTATAGAAGCGAGACCCCTCCAGCAGCTCCTCCACCACCCTACCTGGCCACTTATCCAGGCTTTCCTGAGAATGGAACTCCTGGTCCCCCACTTTCCCGATTTCCTCTGGAGGAATCAGGTCCCCCAGGCCCTCGTCCAATTCCTTGGCCACCTAGCAGTGATGAATCAGCCAAATTGTCAATCCCTCCTAAAAAGGAACCCCCCAAAGAAGAATCACAACAACTAGGGGGACCAGATACTGGACGCAAACCCCCCCGGAGTGGTGGGGGCCAAGGCCCACCACCACCACGTCGTGAGAGCCGAACAGAAACCAGATGGGGTCCCCGACCAGGTAGCAGTCGCCGTAGTGGACCACCTGAGGAGCCAGGGGCACCCTCTCGTCGCGCTGGGCCTATCAAAAAAAACCCACCTCCTACAAAGGCAGAAGAATTGCCTCCCAAGCCTCTTGAGCCAAGTGACGAAACCTCTAAGGTCCCCAAACCAGATGCTCTCAAGGTTTCCAAAGGGAAAACAGGAGGCTCCAAGGAAGCTCCTCCAGTTGGGGCCCTATCCCCTGCACCTCGACTTCGTCGGGATTACTCATATGAGCGTGTGGGGCCAACTTCCTGCCGAGGCAGGGGCCGTGGAGAGTACTTTGCTCGGGGCAGGGGTTTCAGGGGAACCTATGGGGGAAGGGGAAGGGGTGCCCGAAGCCGGGAGTTCCGTAGTTACCGAGAATTCCGAGGAGATGATGGACGTAGCAGTGGGACTGGGGGATCATCCCATCCCCCTCCTTCCCGAGGCCGAACAGCCAGCGAGACAAGAAGCGAAGGTTCAGAATATGAGGAGATTCCTAAGCGACGCCGGCAGCGGGGCTCGGAGACAGGCAGTGAGACACATGAGAGTGACCTAGCCCCTTCGGACAAGGAAGCCCCTCCAGTCAAGGAAGGAGTGCCACCTCAAATACCTGTAGTTGCTTCACAACCAGGAGCGCCATCTTCACCAGCTCCAGCTAGATTCCCTGCTACTCGGGGTGGGCGTGTTTTTACTCCCCGAGGTGTCCCATCACGAAGGGGTCGAGGGGGTGGTCGACCTCCTCCCCCTGCTGGTCCAGGCTGGAGTCCTCCTGCTAAGTCTCTGGCTCCCAAGAAAGCTCCACCTGGCCCACTGCCATCAGGCAAAGAAGCTTCAAAGGAGAAGCTGGTTCCAGGACCTTTGCCACCCCAGGCTCGAGGTAGTGGTGGTGGTATAGAAGATGGGGAGCGTCCCCGGAGGAGGAGGCATGGACGGGCACAACAGCAGGACAAGCCACCTCGATTCCGGAGGCTGAAGCAAGAGAGGGAGAATGCAGCAAGGGGAACTGAGGGAAAGGTTCCCTCTTTGCCCCTCACAGCAACATCCCCTGGTCCTGAGGAAATACCAACTGCAGCAGTAGTTCCCCCACCTCCACGAAGAGCAGCTGCCAAATCACCTGACCTGTCAAACCAGAACTCAGACCAGGCCAATGAGGAGTGGGAGACAGCATCAGAGAGCAGTGATTTTGCTAGCGAGCGTCGGGGAGACAAAGAGGCCCCCCCACCTACCTTACTAAATCCCAAAGTCGTGGGAACCCCTGGCAGTGGAGGTGGAGGGGTTGGGGCAAGTCCTGGGGTCCCATCTATGCCCCGAGGTGAGCTGAGCCAGAGAGCCAAAGACCTGAGCAAGCGGAGTTTCTCCAGCCAGAGACCTGGCATGGAACGGCAAAACCGGCGCCCAGGACCAGGAGGAAAGACAGGTGGTAGCGGAGGCAGCGGGGTCCCTGGAGGGAGGGCTGGCCCTGGGCGAGGGGACAAAAGGAGCTGGCCCTCGCCCAAGAATCGCAGGTGAGTAGAAATGGTTACTTGAGCCTATGGGTCAGGGTGGACTTGGTGGGGAAGTGGGCTGGAGGGTTATTTAAGCTCCTGAAATTGAAGAATGAGATACGAATTTGTAGTTCCTAGATGAGAGAAATAAATATTTTGGGTAAGGTCCAGATAGAGGTGGTTTTTAGAGCCATAGGGAAGGGAAGGGAAGCATTTGAGGGAGAAAATAACCTGAGGCTTAAGGAGAGTGAGTAGTTGCAAAGGCTAGTTAAAATAAAAGAATTTAGATACCTTGGATGCTTGGGAGAGGGCAGGGGCTTGGCCAGCAATGGGACTGATGCCAGCCACCCCCTGCCATATCCCTAGCCGACCCCCAGAGGAGCGTCCCCCAGGACTTCCCCTGCCTCCCCCACCCCCCAGCAGCTCTGCCGTCTTCCGCCTGGACAGAGTCATCCACAGCGACCCAGCTGGTATCCAGCAGGCCTTGGCCCAACTCAGCAACCGACAGGGGGGTGCAGCTGCCCCAGGGGGCCCAAGGCCCAAGCTAGGGCCTCCCACAGCCCCTCAGGGCCCCTCTCCCCGGCCCCCAGCACGATTCGAACCCCCAAGGGCCAGCAGCAATGGTGTAGGTGGCACCGGTGAGCTGGGAGAAATGGATTGGAGATGGGGTGGGATGGGGGGGGCAGGGCCTTGCCTTTGTCACTAGAGGGAAATAATTGCAAGTGGGAGGTCTTTATCAAGGGCCCAAAGTATTAGGGTCTCTTCCCACCCCCCAAAAAAGTGAAGGTTGGTTTGGTGAAGAAATCCTAGGATTCTGGATTCATATACTACCAGATTTTTCCCATTTTCCTCAGAGCCTCACTTTGTGGAACCAGGGCCATTGGTAAGAGGGGTGAGTGGGACCTCCCGGGACTCTGCTGGGGTTAATCCCTTCCCCCCCAAACGTCGTGATCGGCTAACTCGAAAGCCAGAGTTGCTGCAGGAGGTGAGAGAGTTGAGGGTTACATGCTTTATTTTCTTTGTCCTAAAGACTTCTGGGCCTCTATATTGCATTTACATCCCTTTTGTCCTTCCTTTGTGTCTTTTATTTCCCACCCCATGTCTTCTCTTTCCCCTTCAATATCCTCGTTCTTTGATTTTTCTACAGGAGTCTTTGTCTACTCCTCACAGTCCTGGATTCCTAGGTCCCAAGCCAGAAGGATCCAATCCACGGGGAGAGCCCAGAGATGCAGGTACAGAGGCTCTGGCTCCCCACATCTGGAATCGTCTACACACTAGTGAGTAGAATTGTAGTGGGGAATAAGATTTTGGGATGATCCACAGCAGGTTCTCAGATTGCTATTATCCAATCTAATTTTTCTTTTAGCCGCCAGCCGAAAGAGTTACCGACCTGGCTCAGTGGAGCCCTGGATGGAGCCCCTCAGCCCTTTTGAAGATGTTGCTGGCACAGAGGTGAGCAAGATGGTGAATTCTGGGCATCTCTTATGGGTATATCCATAGAAGGAAGACCTCTCTATTGCCTCACGTTCAGTGTAATGTTTCCATATTCAGATCTCCTGTGTGTTCATTCATCCTTCATTTATGGGATAACTTGGGAAGGCTGTGTTTCAATTGGAGACTGATTACTATTTCTCCATCCCATGCCAGATGAGCCAGTCTGACAGTGGGGTGGATCTGAGTGGTGACTCTCAAGTTTCATCAGGCCCCTGCAGCCAGCGAAGTTCCCCTGATGGGGGATTAAAGGGGACAGGAGAAGGTGCACCCAAGCGTCCTGGAGGCCCTTCACCTCTGAGCACTGCCCCTGGTGAGGGTCCACCTGGCTCTGAACCCTCCGACCCTCCAAGGAGACGTCCTCTTGCCTCCCGTGATGGGGACAAGAAGGTAACGGGTCAAGAAAAAAAGGGAGGTGCAAATTGTAACGCAATCCCTCACTTCCACCTTTGCCCCCAGAAAGCACTTCGCTACCCTGATTTTGACTCTTTGTTGTGTGTCTTTTCTACCCTAGGAGCCACCCCTACCCCCTGGCCCCATAGGCACAGAACGATCCCAGCGAGCAGATAGAGGACCGGATCCTGGTCCCCTCCTGCCCTCTCACCGACCTGGTCCCCCTATCCAGTTTGGAACCAGTGATAAGGTTTGTCTGAAACTGGACAAACATATTTATTAGGAACTTTGGTTGAGGAATGGAGAAAGACCTAGGAGAAAGAAAGGATAAAGACCTAATGTCTTTATCCTCTTTTATTCTGCTGGGATTTCAGGACTCTGACATCCGCCTGGTGGTGGGAGACAGCTTAAAGCCAGAGAAGGAGTTGCCACAATCTGGACCTGAGGTGGTAAGTAGGTGATGAAAAAGTGGTTAGATGTTTAAAAGGGGAGAGTTGGGAAAGGAATACAGGTTCCTAGCTCCTTCACATGACATGGGGGCTTTTTCCTTTTCTTAGCCTCCTCCCCGTGACTGGGAATTGCTCCCCCCTGGTCCCACCTCAGCTGAGGCAACATCTAAAAGCCTGGGCCCCAGCCACTGTGGCCCAGATCCCAACCCCTCGGGTCCCCGCCTATACCCTGAGGTCTTCTACAGCAGCCCAGGGCCTCCAGGCACTCAGGTATGTTTTCCCTCCCTCCTTCACTCTCATCCCGGTTTCTTGCTAGAGTCCCTAGATTATCACTATACCAGAGAGGCCTGGCAAACTTTTCATTAATGTAGTGTCCATTTTACATTGTACTTTGTTATTTGTGTTATGTCCCTGCTATATAAGCTTCATAAGGGCAACAGCAATTGTACATAGTAGATTCCCAGTAAACATTTTTTGAATGAACAGGAACACTGCCTTTCCCAGGCATTGAGATCTCTTTTAGGAAGTGAAAATATTGAAAAATGACCATGCAGAGAGTTACACCGACCTCATTTTATTTCCCTCAGGTCCCAGGGGGAACAGTGGACTCTCAGCTGCACCCCACCAATGGTGGCTTCCGCCCAGGGACTCCTTCACTGCACCCTTACAGGTAAAGATGAGGAGTCTGGATACCTTGAGAGTTAATGGGGGGGCTTGTAACTCTTACTTAATTTGTAACAAAACTTTCCACCTTTCCTCCTCTTCACTTTGTTCTACTTCCTTTTCAGGTCACAACCCCTCTATTTACCCCCTGGCCCAGCCCCTGCTTCAGCACTGCTTTCTGGTGTAGCCCTCAAGGGCCAGTTCCTGGATTTCTCAGCATTGCAGGCAGCAGAGCTGGGAAAGCTGCCAGCTGGGGGTGTCCTCTATCCCCCACCTTCCTTCCTCTACCCACCGGCCTTCTGTCCCAGTCCCCTGCCTGACCCCCCTTTGCTACAGGTGAGAAGTAAGGACACTGGTGTAGCTAGTTAGAGCTGGGGATTTGGGAACCTTGAGCTTTGAAGCCCTTTTTCTCTAGGTGCGCCAGGATCTGCCATCCCCTTCAGATTTCTACTCTGCTCCTTTGCAGCCTGGTAGCCAAAATGGCTTCCTGCCCCCAGCTGCTCCCACCCAGCAGGTAATCTCCCCTCACATTTTTCCCCTTTATTTTTTTTTTATGACCCTCCTTTCATTTATTGTATTCTCTAGTAAACTCCCCTATTGGTGATCTGTTTTTAAATTATTCTGTAGATGCTGCTACCAGTAGTGGAGTCCCAGCTACCTGTGGTGAACTTCAGCTCCTTGCCTCCTGCCCCACCTCCTGCCCCACCTCCACTTTCCCTGCTGCCTGTGGGCCCTGCCCTACAGCCCCCTAGTCTGGCTGTCCGGCCCCCACCTGCTCCGGCAGCCCGGGTGCTACCCTCACCCGCCCGGCCTTTCCCTCCCAGCTTGGGGAGAGCAGAGGTGAGAGGCTGGGAGTTGAAGGGGAAATTGAGATTGTAAAAAGTGGACACTTGAAGGCAAATTCTGAGTTTTTCCCTCCATCCCAGCTGCACCCAATGGAATTAAAGCCGTTTCAGGATTATCGAAAACTGAGCAACCTTGGGGGACCTGGAGCTCGAACCCCTCCAGCTGGAAGGTGAGGGACTCGGGGGTTTTAGGTCACCCTATGGTATTTAAGACTAGCCCATGATGATTCTATAATATTCTATATAGGCCCTTCTCTGGTCTCAGCTCCCGCCTCAAGGCTCCACCCACTGGATATAGTGGAGTTGGTGTGTTCCGCACCCAGCGCTTTGACCTCTACCAGCAGGTGAGAAAAATAATGCTCTATTTTATATCCCTTAGCCTGAAATTTACTTCCCAAATCCTAACTCTTACCCACAGTTTGGAAACTGGTATACCCTCAATGATCCCCAAGTCTGTTTCTCACCCTCCCAGTTTGACTCCATGTGTACCTGCCCTCAGGCCTCCCCACCGGATGCCCTGCGCTGGATGCCGAAGCCCTGGGAGCGGGCAGGGCCACCCTCTCGTGAGGGTCCACCCCGGCGGGCAGAGGAGTCAGGGCCCCGTGGGGACAAGGATCCTGGGTTGCCCCCACCCCGCTGAGGGAGCTGTCCCACCCCACACCCCACCCCCCACCCCACCCCCCGGGGCCTGTACATAGATATAAATATATAAGGGGGAAGGGGGTGGGTGGGGAGGGGTTGTGGGGCTGGGGCCTCCTTCCCTCTCCCCCCTCTTCCCCTGGGCCCCTATCCTTGGGGCCGTTTGTTTAAAAAAGAATAAAAGGATTTAAAAAATATATCTATGTCCATGTCCAAGTTCTTTAGAAAATGAATGTAAGAAGGACAGATATTCTCCTGAATGGCCATCAGAAGGAAAAAACTACAGTCAAAATACATCCTGCTTTCTTCACCCCAACTTCCACCCCCTTGGAACAAGTTCACTAACTAACTGGGCCATTGGGGGAGGGGGGAACAGGTGGATATCAGGTAAAATGAAAAAATAATGTGACACTTAGTGAGCTCAGACTAGTAAATGAGTGAATGGAGGTGGCGATTTGGAGGGATAAAAACAACCAAAGCCAGGAAAATCCGACTTTATTTCTTAAATACTGTGAATGGGGAGGGGAAGAGAGAGGTCCCTGGGAGAAGATGGTGAGGGGTGGCCATCAAGCAAGAACCTAAGGGTCATCAGCAAAAGCCCTATGGGCATTGGGGAAGCGCTGGGGGCTGTAGTTGGGGTCATCCTGAAGTCGTTTTTGGATGTCAGAACGGAGCTGGGGAAAAAGAACAAATGGGTTTAAGAACTGAGTAAAGGCCCAACTTAACATGAGCCCAACACTCTTTCCCCTCCCCCCCCCTCCCTTAAATGTGTGTTCCACTAGGATGGTGACTCAGAAGACAAATCTTATCCATCTTCCCCATGCAGATTGTATATGGCAATATCGCTCACCAGAGGCATCAAAAATAATGACGGTGATCCAGTCCATCCCAGCTAATCTCCCCTTTGCTGATCTAATGGTCCTCTTCCACTTGAATCCACCCTCTTTACAAAATGAACCCACCTGCCCTAGACTATTCCATTTCAGCTCCCTTATGAAGGTCCCTTATGAAACTTCACTAAAGAATTGCTGTTCTGTTTTGAGAGGGTGCACCTGCTGCCTGTAGCTCTCCTGAACCTCTGGTGCCTCCAGGTCATGACTCAGGCTCTCCGAGCTAGTTAGAGGTCGAGCTCCAGCTGCCTTGGCTGCCCTGCTCACAGCCTCAGAAAGAAGCAGCTGAGGGCCTTCGCCCTGCATCGTCTAAAGGGGGAGAAGAATGGCTTTCAGCATCAGACCAGCTCTCCATCCCCCAACAAACTTAACTCATAAATTTCCAAACTATCAGAGAAAAAGAAACTTGTCATGTGAATACATTTGGAGAGGGGAGAATGCCATGGCAGATTGCCTGGCCCCAAGTAGGTGCTCAATAAATGTTTGTCATTGGATTATATTGACTTAAGCTCACATTTGCATTCACCAAAAAGGGGGCAGGTGGAGGAGGTGGGTTGGGGATGGGAGGATTCCATAAATGGAAGGAAATTGGCCTCATCACCCCACAGGACTAAGGGGGCCATCTCCCCAAGAGGAAAGGCGCCAAACCTTGCGTCTCTTGGCAGGCATGCCGCTGAGGTAGGCATCACTCAGGGGAGGCTGTGGTTTCACCTTTCTCTGGCTCTGGATATCCTGCTGGATAATTGGAACCCATTCCTGGGGAAGAGTGAGGAAATTAGCCCTTCACAACATTTAGCACCTCCACATCCTCCAAAGCCACACAACTTACTGGAGGAACAGCAGCAGCCCAGGGCTCTGTCTCAGCAGTAGCTCCATCTTGTTCCTCCTGAGAGGTACCCTCAGGAGCAGGAGGTGGTCCCCGGGACATGGCCTCCTCTGCGGTGGTGCCAGGGGCTGGGGAGGCATTCTCCCGCTGAGAGATAAGAAGCGAGGATATCATATAACCCCTCTCTAACTTCCTGCCCCCAGGTAGGTACCCAGTTTCCAAGAGAACTCTTCCCCAATACCTGGGGCTCAGGAGTTCTTTCAGCAACTTGGAATTCCATTGGTTCCTCAAGACCTGGCTGTGAAATTTAGTAGAAGGATAGAGAAAGGTCTCTTTATAGGGTAAGTCTATAAGTTCCCATTCCCCGATATAACTAAAACCTATTTCCATTCTCCCACTTTATGCCAACACAGTACTTGGGGACACAAGCATAAGGCCCTACCATCCTCACCTGGGAGGGATCACCAGTTCTTCGAACATATCTCAGGATAGCATCAGGCCCTACAGGCATGTGCTCCAGCACAACTTGCAGCCTAAGTCCCATCATGGTTGTCAGCCAGCTTACTAAGGATGGGTTCACTCCTCCAGACATCCGGCGCTGGTAAAAATAAATGAAAATTGTGTCTCTCTTTAGTAACAGAAGAGGAAGGTGGACTTAAATGTATATATAATAGGAGTTCTAGGGAAAAGTAGACCAAATCATCATGTCTTACAATTCTGCCATTGATGACATCAGTGAGTGCACTCTGTTGTCCCCCCAGACAATGTAGGTTCAGAGCCAGACACTCAAACAGTCCCTGGTTACACAATTCCAGCAATCGGGCCCCAAAACCACCATCTGTAAAGGAAAGGAGAGGAGCTGTTCTCTCATAATACTTATTCCCAATTCCTTGACTTCCACAAAATCCTAGCCCTAACCTGTGCAGTGCAGAACATGGGAAGCAATGCCATTGAATTGCTCCTGGAGAAACTCTAGATTTGTCCTGGTGATGTCCACACCTGGTTGTACTTGCACAGAGGCCTGAAAAACGACAAAATTAGACAAGGTAACAGTGACTACAGTGGAATGAACTACTTCTGGATCCAGAAGCGAATCCACCCCACAAAAGGTTCCCAAGGGATTGTACTTTGGAAATGTGGAGGAAGATGGGGAAGATAAAAATTTTTTGTGAGGTAGTTATTTCATTGCCTCCTCCCAAGCCAGAAAGAGAAGTAGTAGCTGAGTGTGGGAGTTCTTATATTTCACCACTCACAAAACTCTCTCGAACATACTCTTCCAATCCTGTGATCAGTGTATGGGTTGCCATCTGTGGGAGAGACCAAGATAAGGTCAGCAACTAGCTTCTGGAGAATCCTCCCCTCCCCATGCTCAGTCAGTAACCTAGAGGCTTCAGCTAGACATTATAGCAAATAGATCAGATTTAAAGCTGGAAACAGACTAAGAATTAATTCATCAAAAGTTCAACCCACTCATCTTACAGATAAGAACAAAAGTTACATGATTTGCAATAGGTTCCTGCAGTTGCAACTGAGTTTTGAAAAAAGAAGCTCCCCTCACCCGGATATTGTGGGGTGTGGGCTCACGGCCTCCCAGGTAGTGCTGATGAAAGAAGCCCCGAAGCTGAGGCTGGAGTCGCTGAAGTGGCTGGAAGTGACCATGAAGGAGCATTACCACGTCTACCATGGAGAAATTCTGGCACAGGAGAGACAACAATGCCCCAAAAAACCCTGGAAACAGAGGAGAAACTGAAATTATCAAATGCAATAAAGTTGCATCAACCTAGAAAAAGAACCAGTTTGAACACTTTACATATTCAGACTTCCTTAAACCCAAGTACCTCTTAACTCCTTCCCCACCCCCCTCCACACTTCCTTAGTTCTTTCGCTTATTTTGGGAATCATCTTTCTTAGCCTCACTAAGCCCAGGAACCCCTTTCCATCAAAGGCTTCCCCCTGAAGATGACACTCAACTCCCTATCAAGGAGATCCAATCCCATTCTTAAAATTTCTTCTTGGGGCAACTAGTTGGTGCAGTGGACAGAGTACCAGTCCTGAAGTCAGGAAGACCAGAGTTCAAATCTGGCCTTAGACACTTAACACTTCCTAGCTGTATGATCCTGGGCAAGTCATTTAACCACAAAAAAATTTTCTTCACCCCCAAGGTTTCCCCTTGCTCCCTCACCCCACTCACCAAGGGCTCCATCTGCCCCAGGTTCAAAAATGTTGCTGGAGCCACTAAGGCGCTGGATAAAGGCTGCAATGCTCTCACTGCTACCTGCCCTTGCTCCAAGAGAACCTAGCAGGGAACTCAGCACACCCTGTACCACTGAGGTGAAGAACTCAGGAGGCAGGCTCTCAGGTCCCACCCCACCTTGGCCACGTGCCCCCAGCCCTGCTGGAGGGGACCCAGGTGGTGGAGGTGCCTGTTCTGGAGCAGGAGGTGGGGGAGGGGGAGGAGGAGGGGGGGGAGCAGTCTGTGTTGCCTGTAAAAAAGCAAAGGAAATCAGTGCCAAGGAGCAAAAACAATAAAACCATGAACTAGATAAAAATAGATTAAACAAGCTAAATAATGTATTGAGACCTTACTCTTAGAGAGGGATGAAGATGATACAACATGCTGAAGAGATTGGACCAAATGGTATAAAGGAAGGGAACGAATTAAGTTAAATCCCCAACTATGGAGTGGGTTTTATTAAGGCCCTAAAGCTAAGAATTCCAAATATTTATTGTATTCTTCTTCCCATCCCCACAAAACACCAGGATTATAGCATATATCCAACAAGTATTTGTTGATTAACAGGTGAACTAACAAAAAGAATTAAGAATTGAATATCTTCTTCTATGCTCTCAATGAACCATGGGAGAGATCACAGTGCTCACATTTCCAATGATAGAGATAGAAATTATGAAACAGGCCTATCAAGAGATGCTTCAGCCGCTTTACCACTCACCTGAAGAAAATCTGTCATTCCCTGGAGGAAGGCAGGAACACCTGGCATGGCCACAGTGATGGTTGGAGAGCCTACACTAGCTCCTCCAACTCCTGACCCTCCAGGCCCCAACAGATTCCCCAGAAGCTGAGAGAACTGAAGCTCAGTGGGAGGAGGTGGTGGTGGAGCCTGAGTAGGTCCTCCTGGGGCTGGCCCAGCAGTGGTGGCTGTGTTGGTGGTACCAGCACTTGCAGAGGCTGTAGCTGGGGCAGGAGGTGGGGCCAGACCTGAGGCCCCCTGAGCTATCAAGGTAGAAGGGAGGAATTGGAGAGAAATAATCAGCATGGAGAAGAAAAGGCACCACCAACCTGTCAGAAAGGGGTCCAAGGAACTAATGAAGGTGGAGGGAAGGGAAGTTGTAGAGCGATAGGAAGACGACAAATGAGAGAAAAAGACCTGAAGAGTCATAAAGGGAAATGGAAAAATCCAGTGGGAATATGAAGGTGTAAGAATGTTAGGGACAGGACTGAGATTAGAGGTGAAAGGTATAATGGTATGATATTAGCACTAGATTAGGATTCAGTATTCTAATCTTGACCTTGAACAACTGAAGAATTGATGTCAATAAAAAGACTGGCTAAATCCTCCCAGCAAAGCAAAACAAAAAAAACCTATTTTGTATTAATTCTGAAGCCACAGGAATGCCTTTATAAAAATGCCTTTACATTTAAAGAATATAAATCATAATTCATCCAGATGCATAAAAATAATGTGATCTCCATTAAAATTATCTTTTGCCACTGAAAAAAATGGGGACACACACACACACACACACACAAAGGCATTGCCTCTTTTTTTTTAATTTATAGATTTTTACAAGACAACAAACAAAAAAAATTATAGCTTTTTGTCCCCTAGACCTTCACATCTTGAAGTTCGATTGAGAAAAAGAAAAGCAGGGCAGTTTAAGAAGAAACAAGAGATTTAAAATGTTTGGAAGGAGAGATGGGATAAGAATCTTTTTCTTTTTTTGGAAGGATCAAGAAGCAAAATGAAAAAGATCTTACCCACAAGCACAGGCTGCATGAGAAGCTGCCCTACCAATCCGCTCACCATCTGAGCCAGAGATGCATTTGGTCCCAAGCCTGGACCCTAAAAGAAGGGAGGAAAATTGAATTCTGCCAAGATTCCTCTTTCATTTCCTTCCCCTTCAAAATTCCCTTGTAATTTTCCACCCACTTCCCTTCTATCTCACCACAACTCCAGGAGTAGGTGGCCCACCAGGATGGGGGGGCCGAGCCTGGGGAGGGGTAGGCCGAGCAATCACTACCCTTGTAGGAGCTGATGGAAAGCCTGGAACTTGCTGTCCTGGGGGTACATATGGGAGAAACCAAAAAATCTGAGGTCCCATTCCTCCCAATTCCCACTCTCCTAATGACCCAAACCTGATTAACTGACTATTCACTACCTTCTTTCTTCCAAAAGGACTGGTTACCTGTAGCTGCAGAGGCAGCAGCTGCTGCCATAGCCTGCTGAGTGATTTGGTGAGCAACAGCTTGCATGAACTCAGGAGGCAGGGAGGGCAACTGAATATGAGTAGAGCCTAGAAAGGAAAGGGACAAATTGAATACTGACCACCATACTCCTTTAGTATATAATCCCATCCCATTCCTTCCTTTACCCTCCCAGAAATTCCCTCACTCTTACCCAGGGACTGGCCATGACTAGGAGGGCCTGAAGGACCAGTTGGGGCACTGGGAACACTACCTGTCTGTGAACTAGAATCTGGAAAAAAAAGAAATGGAAACATTAAATCAAACACAGATACAAGTTAAGAAATTTACTCTCTCTCCTCCAAACACCTTTCTGTCTACTTCTTAGGCTCTAGCTCCACTCAAACAAACTTTGCATCATCTCTCCTATACTGATACCCTCAAGTCTCCCCTCATCTAATCCACTGCAAAATTTGGTAATGAAATCCCTTTATTACTAGTCTTTAGACCGAAAAGACCTTAGATATTCAGTCTCCCAAATAAGAACATGTCACATGTTTATCAAGACAGGAAAAATATCCCAAAGTTCATGGCAGAAAAGTCCATGGTACAGCCAGGACCAGAATCAATGATTTCTAGTTCCTAATTCAAGCATCTTCCTACAGCTTGTCTCTTCCACTGTTGAATTCAACTCATTCCCTCCCTCCTCCTCCAAATAATCCTGACTCTAATGTGCTTTGTCTTCTCCCCAAACCATGGACTTTCCCCAGCGCACCCTGAATGTTCATGTGCATCATGACGACAGGTTCCACACTCTGGTGGGAAATCCTGATAACTCTGGGATGGCCAGGCCCAGGGGGTTGGGCTGGGCCCGTGGGAGGAGCCCCCTCAGTTGTGGGCTCCCCTGTAGTAGGAGAAGGTGCTGGAGGGGAAGTCTGCCCAGGCACAGAGGGTGATGCCTCTGAGCTAGGGGTTGGGGGTGGTCTGGTCCCATTTCCAGTCATGGTCACAGTTGTCCCCACATTGATCTAATTGAGAAAGAACAGAGAGAAAAACAAGAAAAACTGGAGCCACAAACATAAAACTCCTCATCCATCTTCTCTTATTTTTTTACCAGCTGTTCAATTCTTACATCTTGCCCTCCATTACACTGTTCATTCCTTATTCTTGCTTTTTCTCAGTCTCACTATTCTTCTCTGATTCAGTCAGCACTAACTCTCCAAAAATCAAATACTACTCACTTCTATACCACAGTACCCCCAACAGATCACTCCTTGGTGTGATTATTATTATCTACTCCTCACCCCAGACTCTGCTATACCCACCTGAATGGGGATAGCAGCCTGCTGCAGCACCATGGGAGCTGTGTAATGAGACATTGGACGGACTACATGTAGATGTCTAGGAGGGGCACAAGCCAAATTGCAGCGCAAATCAGACAATGCCACAAAGGTGTTACCCAGCAGTCGTAAACTCTCTCCAACCAAATTGATCACTCGCTGATCTTCTTCACGGCCTTCAGTCTAAAACCATTTCCCCAGACCCAGAAAAAGAGAGCAAAGAAAAGAAAATTTAAGGGGAGAACTTACTGGGACTATCACACATCTCCTTGAAATGGTATCATTTTCTGTAGAGAAGAACCAATCATACCATTTGACCCCATAATTCCATTGCCAGAAACAGGTCAGGCCATTATTCTTTTTTTTTTTTTTTTAAAGTTTTCTATTTATAGATTTTCATAGCAGCATTATATATAAGTAAATGGTAAACACTGAGATGACCTAAAAATCTTATAAGAGGGGAACAGTTTAATATTAATATTATAGAACATTATAGTGCAATTACAATAAATATTAAATAGAAAGAAGTCTGGAAAGACCTTTAGAAAATAATGTAAACTTTTTGCATTATTTAGTTAATATTATCATATTGTATTATTTCAAAAAAACAAAAACAAAAAAAAGATAACCATAAAAATGGAAAATGCACTAATTACTATCATATTTACAAAAGTGTCTAAGAATGAGGAAACTTAAGAATCTTAATGGTGACTTCAAGGAAAACATTGAAAAACTATTATACCAACTATTGAAATTAATTAAAATGTAGCCAGTTAATAAGCAAATATGGTTCTTAGCACTGATATTTAATACTAAATTTCTAATAAAACCATTTTTATAATAATAAAGAATTAGAAGATGAATTCCATATAATAGGAAGGGGAAAAGCGAAAATATATCTAGAAATTTATTAAAAAGTCAGACACAATTATGTATAAACGAAATTTCTGCAAATTTAATTAGTTAAAATTAAGCTAGCTGTGTGAAGGAACATTTGTGATTTCTTTTGAAATCATTGGCCAGTAAATTATTTTTCAAATCCATGTTCTCATATTCAAATTTCCTGTAATTTTGCTTAAAGTAAAGCACATCTATATCAGCTACTGGGTTAAGAAAACAAGGATAAAGAAAAAAGGGGGAAAATAATGTTCTGAATACTGCACATATGCTAAGGATAATTATTTGGCTTATTTTAAAGTCATGTAGAGAAAATATATGTGGACCATGGGGGAATGAAAGAAAAACGTTATATGGACAATATGATGGCCACCTTGGATGGGCTGGTAAATTTCAAAACAAGTTCTACCTTTAAACCAAACGATATGAAAGGGACATTAAAAAAAAAAAAACAAAAAAAAAAAAACAAAAAAAAAACCTCACATTATTATTATAGTCTGTGGTGGCAGCAGATCCCAGGATTTCATGGTAACGCTGTAGAAAGGGCTGGAGTCGGCCCTCTACTCGTTGTAGCTCCTGAAGCACTTCAACATACTCCAAAGGAGATGGATGGCTATGAGAAATGATGGCAAGGCATTCATTAAGGTTTTTACAGATTTCTTAAGCCCCACTGTGAAAGCTCTTTCTCTCCCTTACCCATTCCTAAAACCCCGAAGCATGTTACTGTTCCTTAGTTTTTCTATTAGAAGAACCAGAAATATAAGTTTACTTCCTAGCCAAAAACTGGGGGAAAATTAGAATTTATGGGAATAAAGTAACTTCAGAATTCTCCTATCCCAAGAAGCCAGCACTTTCGCTCAGCTTATCATAATCTTATTTTTTAGGTTTATACCTACATACCTCTTTAGTTACTTACCCTACACAAAAGAATCTTCATCTACTTCTTTATTCAATAGGCAAAGTTCAGTCCCTAGCCAATCTCCCCTTCGCAACAATACCTTGCTTTCAAACTCATCCCCCTCCTATCCTCTAACTATACTTCCCCTGCCATTCAAAATCACTCACTTGGGAGCAGGAGCTGGAGCTGGGCCAGGAGGAGAGGACTCAGGGCTCCGGGGCTGGGTGCTTTCCTCAGGGTCTCCTGCTTCCATGGGCTCTCGTAAAGGAGGTTCACCCTCTGATGGTTCAGGAGCCTCTGAATTTAAGGATGATGACTCTGAAACAGGTGGTGGCGGTGGGTGTTGCTGCTGATGCTGCCCTCCATTGGCTCGGCCCTAAAGAGTGAAGAAGATTACTGAGGCAAGACTGAATCAAAATAAGTTATACAACTTAAAATACTAAAGACTAGAATTCAACATTTAAGTTCTCCAAACATATCAGCAGCTGGAAGGAAAGAAGGAAGATTATTTCCCAACTCCAATGAGAAGAGAGAACAAGATAATTAACTGGCTGTTGCTATCATAGGAGCAACTAAAGTGAGACCGAATTAAAAATCTTTCACTAAGTACTGTTTAAAGGACTGGAATGAGGGACCTTAATAAAGAATGTGGAACATTTTTCTACTTGGAAGGGAAAAGGTTTTACAAACAATAAAGGTTTTTTGTGTGAAAGGAGCTATGAAATTGCTTTCTGGACTCAGGTAGAATGTGAATTGTGAACTAGATAGAATATGAACAAGACAACATCTCCCAAATCCCCGTCTTCCCACCCCAAACCTCACAAGAAAGGAGAAAACTGAAGTAAAACAAGATGGAGACAAAGAAACTTAAGATGGCCAAATCCTGAGGCGTTGCACAAGAATAAATCTGTGTCAGCCTTTCCCCATATACCTCCAAGCGGGATAACACAGCCTGTATATCTCTCAGCATATGCTGGGCCATAACCAAACGAACACGAGGCTCACTCTGGAAATAAAAAAAAACAGAATAGGTCAAAACATGAGTGAAGACATTAGCTCCATAATCCTACTCAAACCAGGCCTTTGCTTTCTCACAGAATCTGTAGTTGGAAGGAACTTCAGAGGCCGGATAATTCAATCCATACCTGAAAAAGAATCCATTCTACAACATACCCAGCAACTGGTCATCCAGCCTTTCCTCAAAGACCTGCAATAAGGGGGAGCTCACTGCCTTCTGAGAGAACCCATTTCACATTTGAATTATAATCTAATTATTGGTTAGTTTCTCTTCTCATTCTTAGCTGCAGCTAAGCAGAAAAAGTCTCATCCCTCTTCCACATAATGGCAACTCTTCAAGTATTTGAAGATATCCACCAAATCCTATGTCTTTCTCCTCTCTAGGTTAGACATTCCCAATTCCTTCAACCAAACCTCATATGACATGATTGTTGAGCCCCTTCAACATCCTGGCTGGAGCTCTTCAGCTTATCAATTTCCTTCCTAAAATGTGACATTCTGACACAACATAACAAATGTAGTACTGAGTATTGCACTGCTCTGCACTAAGTAGATAATTCTACTGTATGTGTACATTGTGTACAAATCCCCATCTCAAGTTCACTCCCTCCCAAATACCCTACCCTGATGTTCCCAGCCCCTGGATACCTGGATTGGCGCCTGTTCCATGTTTATATGAACATCCACAGCAGAGCCGTCGCTCTGGGGGAAGGGGGGAGGGAGGGAAGGAGTAGGAGGGGGAAGAGAGGATGCTGTGACAACTGAGCTCTAGAAGAACTCCCCAACTCTCTCCCTCCAGCCTCACTACCCAAGAGACAGGTTTATCATGCCCTCCAAATCCCCACCTTCCAACCCAAAGACCTAAATATCTAGCCTTCCAATTTTTCCCACCCAGCCACTTCCATCAACCATTCCCCCTCCCCCAACCAAAGACACAATTTGACTGCCCAGCTTACAGGGAGATTGAAGGTCCCAACCATGACATAACTGTTAGCATTCCTGTCATGGACAGATACACCAGGACCTCGAGGACCAGATGGGGGCCCCCCACCATGGGTGGAGGAGGGAGACCCAGCCCCTGTGGCAACTCCAGAAGATGGAGGCTGGGTCTGTGGAGGGGCCCGCTCCACTAGATGAATCACCTTTCCCCCAACATCTGTAGCAAAGAAGAAAATATAAGAGTGAGGAAAGCCAGTTAAGTACTTCAATCCTCCCCCCTTATCCAGCAAATAATCCTTCTACTAAAACTCCATCTAGCCCCTCACTATATTCCTGTAGCTTCTTCTCATCTTGTAGAACTCGCCCCTGATATATGAGTCGCTGTTTCTCAGAAGGGATGCTGACAGAGGTAGCAATATGCTCCTTAAATTCCTTCACTGTCATCTGCAGAGATAAAAAAGAACAGGAAGAAAGGTCAGAGAATATCTAAGCAGAACATTAGGCAATTGGTGGGGAATGAATCATGTAACAGTTACAAAAAATCACTGCTTATTTTATTACATTTGTGAAGTATCCACTGCCTGTAAAGTTCTATGTTAATACTTGAGAGAAAACAGCAATTTTTTAAAATATAATTTATTTTTGAAATTCTTTTAAAATTTTGAATTCTAAATTCTTTCCCTCCCACACCCACCAAGAAGGCAAGTAATATATCAATTTCACATGTGAAATCACAGCAATGATTTTATATGGAAACTAGATGGTAGGCTCAGGAAAGGTTCTATGTCTGGAGTTACAGGTAGGGAGGTTCTTACCACAGGTATAAGTTTGAGAAATGAGGGAACATTTTGTGAGGAAAAAGAAACTGTAATCAGGCACGTGGTCCCAGACTGTGTTCAGTTTATCAGACTAGATCAGGACTAGATTCACCCAAAGAAATGGTTTTTTTGTATATCTATCTGATCATAGATACACAAACATATTAAATACATTAATGTGTATATATACATATATATATGCAAATATATTCTTTCTTACTCTGTTATATTTACACAAAGTTAACAATAATAACAATAAACATTTATAAAGCATTTTATGATTTTGCAAAAACAAATGACACAGTTAGATAACAAATTTATCAGCTCTTTTTCACCCATAAGGAAATTTAGGTTTAAAGATGTTTAGTAATTTTATCCAAGATCATCTACCTGTGTCAGAGTAAAGAATCAAACCCATATCTTTTCTAACTTAAGTATTTATTTCTGCACTACTGCACCAGATCAATGATACATCCCAACCCAGTATTTTGCTCTGTGCCAGGTACTAGAGAATGATTTGAATGTGATGTGAAGTGAAACATGGCTTTTCTCCATGAGATTTCAAAAGTTGAGAATATTCCCAAACAACTGTACTTCCAGATTTTATCCATGTGGTACAGATCACAACTATTCTAAAAGTTAACAATCTTAATACACAACTGTAACCAAAAATATGTGTCTGTAGGCCAATCCCGTGATGATCAATCTCTTTTGAGGAGGGTACTTCTCAAATAACAAATATCTAGTACATCATCAGACCCACAATCAAAGCCTTTCCAGCTTGTTGGGACTTAACGTCTCGTAGTTTTGTTGACCTTGCTTTAGAGAGCCAAATCCTGATAAGCCAGCAATGTTAGGGGAAGAAACATCCCTAATAACCCTCATGCTTTCTCTGCTTGTGATTTCTGTCTGTGTATCCTGCCCCTACCACCCTCAAACCCCCACAGGTTCCATATCCTTTCTTATTAATGCTGGAGTTTTCAAAGATAGGAAATAAAATTTTTTTTTGCCTCTAGATTCTCCTAAGAATAGAAGTGTGTATACAATAGAGGCAAAGAGACTGTGCTTTAGGAAACAGACCTCCCTAGAACCCAAACAGTAATTAGAACACTTCACGTTTCTTTATCTACAAAATGAAGAGAAGTAGATGATCTCTAAGGCACTTTGCAATTCTAAAATCCACTGACAACATAGCGAAATAGAAGAGCAAGAAATTTGGAGGTCCTTGCCCCAGGATGAAAAGGTAATTAAAGGGAAAGCTTTAGTCAGAATCTTCCAAGACCCGGGAACTCTCAGCTCTCACCTCAGCCCCCACAGTGAAGGTCCGAGTCTGGGAGTCCAGAGTCTTCACCAGTACCTCCAAACTGGCTGGTTCCTCCATAGCACTGCTGCTAGTGTCACTGGGTTCCATGACCAACACGCTGGAGAGAGAGAAAGGAAAACTCAGTCATTATCACAGGGTATAATTAAACTTCTACATGCCAATTGATTCAAACTCTGCCAGTTCCCCAAGGAAGCCAGCCCCCTTCCCCCACACCTCCAAGCACACGCACATCCTCCTTCCAACCCAGGGTGAGAGAGAAAGAAAAGGCAGAAGCAAGAGTTCAGGCACGGGGAGAGAACTTGGAATAACACTTAGAATGACATCAAGGCAACATCTGTCGGGACAGGAATCACGACCTGGCTGACACGAATGGAAGGGGAGGGGGGGCGGGCAAAGGCCTAAATAAGGTTGGGATAAGCCTCTTCTGTGAAGGTTAGAAGGGACTAGGGAGGCATGCGCCATACACGCGCACCGTGCCACGCCCACCGCGATAGGGCGCCCTCGAGCCTGCTTCTGTCGCGATAGATCTAGGAATCGGGACAATGACGGTAAGAAAGGGAGGCCCCAGTGTAGTTGGATGTCACCCCGTCCTTACGGTGGCACAACGAGAACTACACATAAACACATATGCACATTTATATACAAATATACACACTAGGTGGTGTACACACACATACACACACACACAGAGACACACATAGAGACACACATACACACACACGCACACACACACACACACACCTGCCCCGTGGCTCCGCCCCCGGCCTCCCGGAGGCAACGCCACTTCCGGTCCTGCCCCCAAGCTTCCGCCTACGAACACTTCCTATTCCCCGATAGAAACTGGGGGATCGCGAGACGGCACTTCCGGTTCCCTCGGTTCCTAAGATTTCCTTCTGTTGGGTACGAAGAGGGCAGGGACGGCCCCGGGTATCGGGGAGTCCCTAAGAGGAAACGAATCAGGGCCCGGCCTAGGTGGGAGAAAGCCGAGCACCCAGAGGAGCCACCGTCGCCGCCTCCCAGGGGACCTTACTGCGCTTGCGCAAACCACACTGCGCCTGCGTACATGATTGAGGATCTGCCCCGCCGATTGGGTTTACCAGCCTTGTGTGCGCCTGCGCCGCAGCTCGAGCAGCAGGAGGAGGAGGGCGAGGGCGGGGAAGTCTCTTTGCGGATGGCTACAGCAAATTCCAGAAAGTAATTTTCCCTCTGGGGGCTTTCTGCCCACTTCTTAAAAGGCCTGTTAACTAGTGAAATGATCACGTGTCTGCCTTTGGCAGGCGGGTTGTTCTAAAACGTGAGGAAATCCGTCCTTGGCAGCCCCGTCGGATGCCAGTGTTTTAAATACCCGAAGTAATCCTGCTCCCTTCCCTTCTTAGGTAACTTTCTAACAAGGCCATTAAGGGCGCTAAACGTTGGGACTTCCTCCCTCGCTGATTCTGAGGGAGGGCGGAGGAGCCATGAGCCGCGGCCATATTTCTTTTGGGCAATGAGAAGTTTTTCTGGAGAGGAATAGATGTGGAGACCAGTTTACCTTTTTTTTCCCTTCTCCACTGTCACGAGGGTAGTAAAACCCCTCGTTGATATCGCTGTTAAGAGACTGACCTCCTTGAGGGGATGGGGAAGAGGAAGAGAGACCACCCTATTTTTTGAAGGCAGAGATTGCTGCCATTTTGTTACTTTTGGTTAAAAGCATGTGGGGGAGGGGAAAGCTTGTGTCGATAGTGACAGGGAGGCACAGAAATCTGAGATGGGGAAGTCATAGGTTATTCCTGCAGAGGAAGGTTAGAAGGGTATTGTTAGGTGGTGGGGACGCTCTTTGGAGGTCCCCCTGGAGTTTTCACTTCAGAATGGTAAGGATTTTATGAGGCACTATATTCCAATTCATATTTGAAGCAAAAGCTTCTCCCTAAGAAATCCCCAACTAATTGGCCATTAAGACTACTTTGAAGACCTAGATGACGGAGAACTACAACTCTTTAACAATCCCCCTCTGCTTTTACATAGCTTTCATTGTATAGATGATGATACACCTTGGACCTTTGATTTAATCATTGCAATTTCATTAATTGCCCACTTTAATTCAATCAGTTAGATCTCAACTCAAGCCCTGTATTATCATCCACTGCCTTAAAAGAGGTTTGCTGTCCACAAGATGGAAAATAGTTTGGTCAGACCACATTTTAAAGAGGACAGGAATTAGAAGTCAGCCAACCAGCATAGTGAAGGACTTGGAAGGATTTTACACACACATACGCACATATATACCTTTGTTGTTCACTCATGTCCAATTCTTTGTGAGCCCATTTAGTGTTTTCTTGACAAAGATAATGGTGGAGTGGTTTACTGTTTCCTTCTCCAGCTTATTTTACAGTTGAGGAAACAGACTTGCCTATTAAGTGACTTGCCTAGGGTCACACAACTAGTAAGTGTCTGAAGCCAAATTTGAACTCCAGTCTTCCTGATTCCAGGCCCAGCACACTATTCACTGTGCTTAATATACATACATAGCTGTTCTGATATATATAACCAGTATATATATATATACTGGTTGAAGGAATAAATTTGTTAGCTGGAAAATATAAAGCTTAAGAGAGAGATCTGTCTTCAAGTATCTGAAGAGCTGTCATCTTTTACAATAATACCATTTTTTTTTGGCCCCAGCTGACAGAACTTGGAATGATGAATAAATATGCCAAATTTCTAACCCCCCTCACTGGAATTAATTCAGTCAAACACCAAATGACCAGTAGTAGGATATGATGTAGAGTGGATTCTTTTTTTAATATAGGTATATGACCTCAGTGGGTTGAAGCAGGCAGGAGGTAGTATATAGTATGTTACATGTTATAATTCTGAGATTCTCCCAAGTTTGGGTATGATTTGTTATCCTAAAATTTCTCTTGAATCCTTCTTTCCCACTGTTATTTAACACATTTAACACTGTGTATTTCTTTTGTGAATGTTTTAAGTTTCTGCAAAATTGAATTATTTGCTTCCCAAACCTTACCTTCCTGGTCCTATTCATCCTCTAAAGCCAACTTTGAGTAATAGTGAGCCTTCTCTGTCTGCTCCTTCTTTTCCCCCAACTGAACCTTTCTGTAATCCTGTTTTGCACTAAAGTATGTTTGCATCTTTAAAACAACACTTGGGGGGGGGGGGGGGGGGGCTCACAAATTCCTTCTTCTCCATAGAATTGTGTTTATTTAAGCACTTGGGGTTAAGTGACTTGCCCAGGGTGTCACACACTAAGTATTGTGTCTGAGGCTGAATTTGAACTCAGATTCTTCTAACTCCAAGGCCAGTGCTCTATCCATTGTACCATCTAGCTGCCTTTCTAATGCACTTTGATCTTTGCACTATATAGTTATATATTTTGTGCACTGGGATTGCCAGTTCAATGAAAATAAAGAGAAGATAATTTGTTTTAATAGAGTCTTGGACTTGAAGTCAGAAGATTTAGATTAACTCCAAACTCTGCTGCTTAGTAGCACTGTGACCTTGGATAAATCACTCCCTCTCTTTCAGGACCTTAATTTATTTGTTAAAAAGGCAGGGTATGAACTAGGCCAACTTTTTAGTTAACAGCATAGTATCTGTACATAAGAGTTACTTAGGTACTTAATAATTACTTTTTAATGTAATGGTTTTGCTGGAGTATTTGCATCCTTAATTAGATAATAAAGTCCTTTGAGGACAGGGCTTCTATATATGTTGCTATGTATATGGTATACAATACTGGTAGTGAATGAATGGGGGGGGGGGGAGTTTGCAGGAGTGGCATAGTCCTCCAGTTAGAAGGTTACACCCTTCCCTTCTTCCCTCCCCTCCAGGTCTAAGCTCCCAGGTATACTGGTGGTATGTATATAAAGTGAGGAGAGGAAGGAAAACCTAGAACATAGTCAACAATTCACTTTGGTTTGGAAAACAAGACTAGTTACTGATTAGCAGGCCCAGGAGGTCAAGGGTTGAAGAAAGGGGGCCAGGGGCTGCAATGGACAGAACTCCCAGAAGAGAGTGGTTACAGGTAGCAAGCAAGCTTGCACTTGCACTACAATCTCTAAGGATGTTTCACCAAATTTGGGCAGCTTTCCTTTACCTCTACTGGATTCTCTATGAAAACATTTACCAGTGTTCTGAGCCTGATAAATTAAATCTTCTGGGAGTAAATGGAAAAGAGGTAGGAGGAAACGGAAGAGGGTAGAGGAAAGACAATAGAAGCTAATTAAGCAGGGTTTTGGTAGTCTGTAGAAAAGATTTTAAGGGATGGTGGGGAACCTGAGGACCATCTAGGTACAAAATTTGGGGGATAGTGATAAGAGAAGGCAGAAAAGAGTACTGAGACCATTAGAGTTAGCCCAAAGGATTTGACAAATGAAAAAGCCTTATTAAGAGGGATAGGAGTGACCAAGGGCAAGTGAAATTTGCTTAGTTTTGATAATTTGATAATCCTTAGTTCCAAGACACTGGGGAATCAGGTTAGAAAAAGGGTAACACTAAAACTTGAAACTAGCAGCAAAGAGAGGGCTTATGTTGTATTACATTCCTCCTTTTCCCTGTCTTGCTGATCCAGTTCCCTGGACCCTACCTGGATCAATGGTATTTCATTGCTGGTGCAGCTCCTGCCCCGGAGGAATTCATTTTTATCCCAGTGGACAACATTCTCTTCAACATGGCTGCTAGCCACATTCCCCAAAAGCTCCAATTACAGGGCCACCATCAGAATGTAAGTTGTGGAGAAGGGCATCCCATTAGGTACCTTTCTCTCCATTTATTATTTCAAGCCAGAAATTCCTGAAGTCAAAGCCTCCATTAAGATTAGGTTTCTAATTGGACCATTTCTCTACTAGATAAATGAAACTCCATCAAGGGTCCTGATTAGTCAGCCACTTGATATCCTGACTTCTCTTGGCTAGCTGATTTTAGTCTCTATTTTATCCCTGGGTAGAATCTTGATTAACAGATACAAAAAAATTGAGTTCCTTGCTGTATGGATTAGATTAAATGACAGGGAGGAGATGACTGGTGAAAGGGGGTATCTATTTTGTGTGAAGGGGAGGGTCACTCATTCCTTTATCCTACTCCAAACTTGTCAGGAAAAATGGGCACTGTGTACCCCGAGAATGGACTTACCATCTGACTGATGGGAGCACAGATCTCAAGACTGAAGGTTGGTTACCCATTATCCAGATCTTCCTTTGTGTCCTCTAATAACCTCCCCTATCCACTACCACTTCAATCTTTACCCCCACTACACAACAATACGAAGACTGAACTTTTCTCCAGCTTTTGCCCAGATGGAATCATGCTGAGAGAGACAGGACAAGGTAACCAGCGCTTCCTCCTCTACAGTGAGTGCCCATCTATGCAAAGTAAGAGGCGGAAATTCTAAAAGGTGATGGAAGCTTTACTCTCCCATACTGATACCTGGAAAAAGCATGGTGACATCACCAGAGGGGAGTGGTACTCTAGAGGTCTGTGATGTCATTCCCAGAGGTCTGGGATCTGGGAACTACGGGGTGGGAGTATGTTTGTTGGGAGGATTAGTATCATTCATTCCTTCCCTCCCTCTACAGATTCCCACAACCCTCAAAAGAATTCGTGGTGTGAGTGAGTTTCAGTTCTTGACCTTTTGCTTGGACTCAAAAGCTTTCCTGCAGACCCCCAGGGAGTTAGGTGAGATATCAATAAAGAGGGGTGGATTCTTCAAAAGGAATGAGTTGAGGATCTTGGTCAAGAGAATTCTGTGGCCAGCGGGGAAGGGGGGAAAAAAGGGCATAGATCAAGGTAGATTTCAGCCTCCTAGAAGAAATTTCAGAGATCTCAGTGGATATAGAAAGCCTCAGAATTTTTATTATTGAGGGAGCCCTAATCCTTCAAATTTTCTCACTTCTCTCCATTTTTATTTCATTATCTCATCTGCTGTTCCATTCTGTTCTTTCTTTTCCCTCCAGAGGCCTGAGAGTTGTCCAGTGACTGACCTATGCCCTCTATGGAGCTGGAGACCTCTTACTCCTTTCAAGAACAATAAAGATGATTTTCTGACCTTTGTCTTTTCCTGGGGCTAAGTTTACAGGCATCAATTTCACCCTCCTTTCAGCCCCCAGCCCTTTCTTCCCTGGAGATAATTCACTGTCCCCAGAAACCCAAATTTGGCTTCATTGTCGATAGGAAGGACACCAGAAGCAATGTTAACTTCCCTTTCAGTAGTGGTATATTTAGGAGATCAGTGCAGTGCAACAATGAAAAATCCAAGGTGGCCAAGGGTGTTTCCAGAGATCTTTGTTGTGGCGTCTTAAGGCTTTTTTGCTGAGTTTCCTGGAGCATTGTGCTTCTCCTTTCATTTTAATTGGCTCTCTAGTTTCAAGCACATCTTCTCTCCTCAACCTATGCTTTTCTGATCCATCAGTTTTTTTTTTTTGTTTGTTTTTTTGTTTTTTTGTTTTTTTTTTGCTGACATCCTTCCCCATTATGCATTTATGGCTAAAATCCTAGTATCCAATAGATCCCCACTCCTCCCACCCTCTGTTTTGCCCTCCCTCTTCTTGGACCCAGAGCACTGTCCTGTTACTGTTGTCCTTACTCTCCATTATAAATGGGGTGAGGAAGGGGTGTGATACTTTTTTTTCCCACTGGGGTATAGAGAATAACACTAAAGAAAAAAGTGACAATAGCTGATGAATTAGAGGATAACACCCCTAACCTGTTGCAGGGTGGAGAGGGTCTCTATGGTACCACCTTGGAGACTTTTACCTGAAGTCCCTGTGTTCCTCAATCCTAAGGCAGCACCCTATAATCATGGTCACACTCCCTCCTATCCTTTAATCTCTTCTTCCTTCTCCCTATCTCTTCCTTCCCCCCCCTCCCATTTGTATTTCTTTTCCTCCTCCGGCACCTGGGTGCCCTCTCGGAGACTGACAACCAGTACCAGGGCCTGCAGAAGGCCAAACAGGCAGGCAAAGTGGAAGGGGTGTGCAGTGAGCAGAGTAAGGGCCATATGAAGTCCATGGAGAGTAACAAGGAAGGAGAGAAGTCCATGCAGCCAAAGCCCCAAAGGCCCCCGAAGACCTAAGGCATCTAGAACCAGGCGCAAGGGCTTGGAACATAGCCCGAGCAAGGCTGAAGCCAGCAATTCCAGCAAGTGTAGGGTCAGATTGGTGGAGATCTGAAGCCATTCCTCAGAACCCCCCAAGTACTGTGGGTGGGCCCCCAACCCTCTATTTGTTTCCCCCTGAAGCCAGCCCAGCAGCCCATGGTCATGCCTTATTTTCTCCATAGGAGCCTCAGAATTAGAGGAGTTTGTTCCACGTTTAAGAGCTACTTCTCCCTTTGAGTCTTTAGAATTTACGGAGATCGTTCTCCTAGCTTCCAGTGACCTGGACTCCTCACAATGGGGCACATCAATGCTCAGGTTGGGGGAGTTTCTTCTGTCCCTCAGTCTCTCAGGATCTCCATGGCTGGGACAGCCCTTGCTCCATTCAGGGGGATTCCCTCTATTCATTTGTCTCCTGGCATCCCCAGCCTTAGGTTGACCTGGGTCTCCCACAGTGTCAGGAGCACTGTCCCAATCACTCCCTGACTTCTCAGGAGAGCTGTTTCTCACAGAGTCAGGGTCAGGCAGGGGTTCTTTTCGGTGGCCCAGGGAACTGGGCAGCCAACCACCCAGACGTCGAAGAAACATAGTTTGGGTAATGGGTAAGGAGAACGCCCCCCCCAGACTTCTGGAATTTCCAGGTGTTCCTCTAGCCCTCAGGTGGGAGGTTGGAAAGGCTTCCCAGATGCCGGGTTTTGTTCCAGCAGCTCCAGGGAAGGGTTCCTGTTTGGTGTCCCTGGTAGTTGTGCAAAGACTCCCCAATTTTCGATTGAGTTTAATTCCCTCTTAGAGTCTGAGGGGGTACTTTCTACTCCCAAGAATGTGACGGGAGATTCCAGGGTTGATACTGGGGAAGCTATAGACCTCCAAATTCATTACCAACCCGCAAAGATTCCAAAAATGTCTTGGGTAAAGCAAAGCCTTGCACTCTCACAAAAGTCTTCCTGCTGTGCTTAGCATTCTGGACCCTATAAAGTGGCACCCCAGGTTTCAACTCACCAATGCCACTGTCCAATATGCACTGGAAAATGGGCGATGGTGCTCCCAGGAGATGAGGCCCCTCAAAGTGTTCCAAGATCCACAGGTTCCTCTGTATCTAGGAGAGCTGTATCCCCCGTAATTTCTTTCTCTGCTGGAGGGGAGGTCTAAAAATAGGAAAAGAGTGGTGTGATCCACCCTTCTGAAGAACTCTTCTTTGGATTCGTTTCCCCTGCAAGCTCTGGATTTGGGAGGTCTTAAAACCCCAGAATCCGTCCAGGCCAATCCTTGGTTCAGCAGTGGAATCGGGACTTCGGCCAAGGTCAGGAGATGATCTGTTGTGTGTCCGAGGGTCCGCTGACAGCAAACGAAACTCCTCCCGGAAAGGGGGGCAAAGGGAGCTTCTCAGGCGTCCAGACCTCGCGCGCAGAGTGCTCTTTGGGGTCCCCGGACAGGGGTTTGGCCAGCTACCGGAGGCCCGAGCCTAACAGCAGATTCCGGAAGCAGCTGTGACCGGGAGGGTGAGGGGAGAGTGAGGGGCGTATCCTCAAAGGAGGGGCGTGGCCAGAGCATACAAGACAGACATCACCGCGGGCCCCAACGTGCATTCTCTTCCAACGCCATTCTAACTCTCCCGGTTCCCTACTCTACCTTTCTGAACTAACCAATCTGGCTCATCTGCATCTTCCTCTCTACTATCATCTCTGCAGTATCTCTGGGTTCGGGTGTCTGTATTTCTTTGCACCAGTGCATGCAGTTCTTTTTTCTGCTTCCTGCCCCTCTCCAACTCTAAACTACCCACCCTAATCTACTACCATAGCCTTCCCCTCTCATCCACCCTCCAACCCTCTCCGACCACCACCCCCTATTTACCCCGCGCCCGCCTCAGCCATTACTTGACGTGTTCTCTGAGGCTCTGTCCTAACAACCACTCAGTTGTGATAAGAAGTACCCAAAGAACTCCCAAAAAAAGAGGGTCAAAATGAATCCAGCCAAACTGGGGTAGGTTCATTTGGAACAAAGGTTCTTGGGTCCCTGGAGAGTCCTTGTATTTTTTTTTTCAATATATTGATAACTATTTTGGCCGCTTCCCCCCCCCCCCATTATGTATTTTATTTTCTGCACTTAAAAATATTGTTTTGAGTATTGCCGAAGAGGTCGATGACAAAAAGAAAGAAAAATGTTTTTTAAAAATGCTTCCATATTGCACTTGGAAAAAAAACCTTCAAGAGGAACTTAAGCATGATCCTTACTTCCTTTTCCCCCAGAGGCCTTTATAATCTTTTCCCATCTCCATCTCCTATCATAATTTGCAGGGTCCCATATATATTCTATTGGTCCTCAGATGATTTCTAATTCATTCCAACCTGTTCAACCTTCAGTCCTTCCAATTCTGATGCTCTTATCTCTTCCTCACTTTTTCTCAGTGTCAATCCCAAACTATCTGCCCTTCCCCATTCCAAATTCAGTTTATTACTAGCCTCCCAGACACGAAAATCCTGGTCTCTGTTGGAATTCTTATCTGTCTTACTAGAAAGTAAATTCTATAATTCATATGAGTCTTCCTGTCTCTGAATCCTTCATATTCATTATTTCTTACAATGCAATATTTCATTACATTCATGCACCTCAATTTGTCTAGCTATTCCCTGATCAATGAGTCCCTGCTTTATTTCCGGTTCTTCACTACCACAAAAGGACTTCTATGAATATTTTTTGTATACAGAAACTTTTTCTTCATTTTTAATATCTAAGCTTAATGAAAACCTACTCATTTCCATTTAAAAAGTAGAACAGAGATTATATGAAACCAAAAATTTCTTACAGTTTATTTTTTTTTTAATTAAAGTTTAGCACTCTCTATGAATTCACTCTCCAAATTCTCACACTAATGTTTTATTTCTCCCTTTAGGGTCTTAGGGATATAACTGTTACCCTTAAAGAGGTTTTGTAATATTGTTACATATAAGGCTCTTGTGCTTCTCAATTATTACCAGATTTAATTAGCTTTTAAAAAAAGGCATTTACTAAATTGCTATAGTAAGAAAAGTTGGTATAAAAATTTGTGCAAAATCAGTCCTCCCCAAAAGTCTTACCTATTCTTCCACGAGTCTGAATGGCCATAAATTTAAATTCAATAGCAAATTACACAAGTAATGAACACATGATAAAAGATTCAACTCACAGCTCCAGATTATTAGAAATCCTTTTCTCTCTCCATAGAATCCTCATGAAGTCCCTCCAAGGTATAGATCTCTACAAGGACTCTGAAGGTCAATGCCTTTGTGGAATCCATAGCTGTACTTAACCCTACCCCAAAAAGCTGCCTTTTCTCAGTGTTGTTTAGTTGTTGGTCCTCTCTCATCTACTGGCTAGAAACATTGTTTATTACTGGCCCAGTCTCTTTGATGACATAGTCAATATGCTTTGGGAGATATGACACTACCCTTTTGTTATCCTCTGGTAAAGGGACAAAGGATCCACCTCCTCCAAGCCTACTGGAATCTTCATCGCCTTTTTACTCAAATCCCTTCTTTAATATCTATAGGACCAGGAGTGTTTCTAAATCATTCTGCCAATCACAATATGCTTTTTTTCTATAATTATCTAATTTTAAGCATTGGCTCAAAAGCTCTTCTCTCAAATGGATTGACTTGATTCAATCCAAAAGTCTGACTTTCTTTATTTTCCATTAATAGTATAATAGAATTTATCTCCAGTGAAAGAACTGATAAGGTCTAAAAGTAAATAAAACATACTTTTTTTTTTTTTTTTTTATTCTGGGTGTTTGGAAGTTGAGAGTGAAAGAAGTTGGTCTGGGTTTTCTTTTGCCACAAAGTTAATATTGGAAATATTTTGCATGATTGCACATATATAATCTATCAAATTGTTTGTTTTAAGGATTGGGGATACTAGGAAGACAAGATGGAACTCAAAATCTAAAAAGAAAATTATTTACATGTAATTGGGAAAAAATGAAAATATTATATATATATATAGATATATATATATATAGATATATATATACATCTATATTACATTTTTTAAAGTGTAATAAGATTCTACTTAAATGCAGATCACCCGAGATGGAGGTAGCCAATATGGAAGTCAACAATTCGCGCTAGGACAGTCAGTATCTTTAAAACTACCAGCCTGGGATGTGCTCATTGTCTCTTTCTGGAAGCCTCCACCTACAGCATGAACACCATACAGGAAGGTTACCTTCTCTCATGTGTTAGGTCCCATAACTCTTGAGATTATTACGCCTGAGATTTTAATCTATTTGATATGTCTAGGTGTAGAATGTGAGGAGTCGCCCAGGCCCTTGAGTAAAAGCAATGAGTCTTTGACTTGATAAACCTTTGATTAGAGAAATGCAAATTAAAATAACCTTGAGATATTACATTATTAGATTGGCTAAAATAATAGAAGGGGAAAGTAACAAATGAAGGGAATGAGGAAAAATTGGGACACTAATTCATTATTATTGGAACTGTGAACTAATCCAACCATTTGGGGAGCAATCTGGAATTATTAAATTGCTTATGCACTTTGACAATACCACTATTAGGTCTGCTTCCCTGGCCAATTAAAGGAAAAAGGAAAAGAATCTATGTTCCAAAATATAACAGCTTTCTTTATGATGGCAAAGAACTGGAAATTGCCTGTCAATTAGTGAGTGGCTATACAAATCATGATGAAATACTGTTTTGTTATAAGAAATGATAAGCTCATTGATTTTAGTAAACATGGAAAGACTTGCATGAAATAATGAAGTGGGAAATGAGCAGAACCAAGAGAAGGCTATATACAGGAATATGTTTTAAGAATAACTTTGGGTGACTTAAGGACCTATGAAGATGCTATCTGCCTCCAGAGAAGGAACTGATAAATAGATGTGTGGAATTGTTTTGAAGGGACCCCGAAACTCTAAAACTCCTTGAAGGAGAAATTCTCCTAGGACTTTGCCTCAGTGACGACCCCAGGAAACAAGATAAACAGCTTCATTCTGTTATCTAGGTGGAGTTGGTTCAGTCCTGAGCAAAAGAATTCCAACCCTATTCAATTAAAGATCTTCAATTCCAGCTCCAGCTGAAATTCATCCTTGAAGATGCGCCAACTTGGGATTCCACCCACTAGCCCACTTCAGCTTGTAGCCAAAGCTCCCATTATAAAAGAGCCAATCTAAAATCTTCTCTTTGCAGAGGTTCTAAACATGTCAGGCTATGCCAAGGAAACTTCTGCCCACTGAAATAATTTTCTTTTCCAGTGCTATCCTCTCTTTATCCTCCCCTATTTCCCTAATGAGACTTTCTGCCTCTGTGTCAGGATTTCTAACATATTAGGTTTATTAGGTTCTTATCATTTAGGTTTATTTTAGGGATTGGGAAGTAAGGTTAGAAATCTGCTATAATACCTAAACCAGGAAAAAGCAAAGCAGATGAAGACATGTTTGTTCTTATCATTTGATCACTTAACCACAAGGGAATGAATGGCTTTTAGTTTTGTGCATTTGTGTTATCTCTTTTATGTTATCTTGGATATTAGTTTGTGAGATACTTAACATTCTTTTCTTAATGGTGTCCTTATCCTAGCTGCATTTATGTGTTCCTATAAAAGCTTTTCAATTCCGCTATCCTTTATTTGATGATGAGAACCATCTTTACCCAGAGAGAGGATTGTGGGAACTGAGGGTGGATTACAACATAGCATTTCACTCTTGATTGAGTTTTATTTTCTTCTCTTTTTTTTTTAAACTTTTTGATCTGATTTTTCTTGTGCAGCAAGATAATTGTATAAATATGTATGCCTATTTTGGATTTAATATATTTTTGCCATGTTTAACATATATTGGATTACATGCCATCTAGGAGAGGGGATGGGGGGAAGGAAAGGAAATTAGAACACAAGGTTTTTTAAAGGTCAATGTTGAAAAAAATTATCCTTGCATATGTTTTGAAAATAAAAAAACTTCAATTAAAAAAAAAGAAATTTTCCTCTAGCTATAGATGCAGTATGTCTTGATCCTATTTCCTCCCAATTTTTTTTTTTTAATGGTAGGGCCTTTTATGTTCAACTTGTATATCCATTTTGAGTTTTTTTTTTTAAGTGACATTTGGTGTAAATTATTGGTCTAATGGTGATTTCAATCAAACTTTTACAATTTAATTTATCCAGCATTTCTTGTCAAATAGGGAATTGTTCCCCAGGTGTGACCTTCTTAGAGATACACTAATTAGCTTAGACTTCCGAAACATTGAGTTATTGAGTGTATTTTTTATTATTTCTTTTCAAGTATCTCATTTCTGTTTTTAATCAGTTTTAGTGATTACTGCTTTAGAGCTATTTTCCCTTCATTCCTATTTGTTTTCACTGCTTTCTTTGAAATGTTTAATTTTTTTTTCATACAAGTAGATTTTTCTAATACTTAACTAGCTCAATATAAAATATCCTTTTGTCAGTTTGATTAGTATAGCATTGTTTACAACAACTTGGATAATATTGTAATTTTTATTAAACAATGGAACTCAACTCAACCATGAAAATGAATACAGCTTCAATTATTAAATTGTACTTTATGTATTTAAGTATTGTTGGTAATTGCATTTATATGTCTTTGTTGATCAATGTAGAGGGTCACAGAGAGTAGGGAAACTCTGGGTGAGGTATAATACTCTTCAGCCCAGAGGGAACCTGCTAACAATGTCTAGTTCAGCTCCCCATCTCCCCTAAGGGTTCTCAGCCTTTCTGAGAAGCCCTGGGGGAAGGGAGGGAGGGAAGGGAGAGGAGAGAGTGATGACAACCTGTGTTGTGATTGAAACAGAGTGATACTGTAATGCTGGAGAAACTGAAGCAAGATAGAGATTAGAGAGTATTTAATATTTTATTCGAAAGGGAGAGATATACTGGGACCAAATGGATCCATGGTTTGGTCCCAGGACTGAATAAGGCTATGGTCTCCAAGAATCCAGCAAACTATGTGAGTTCTCAATGACATATATATATGTGGCTCAGACACAGGGGGTAGAATGAGGTAGGGGTGGAGTCACAGTGCTAAAATGGGCAACAGGACTTTGACAGAGTGGGGGGAAGGCACCAGAGTTGAGATAATGGGGGGAGGCATCCCAGAGATGGGAAAAGGCATCTTGATAAGATGGTATCTGATATTGTGATAGATTGGGATGGGGAAAGGTATTCTGATATTCTAAAATATAAGATCTTTTATCCTTATCAAATATTCTGATGATTAAGAGGGAGGGGTAGTTTTGCAGGATTGAGCAGAACAATTAGAAACGTAGGCAGGACAATTTAGGGAAACTGACTCAGGACAATAAAAGAGAACTGTGGCATAACAATACCAGGTGGAAGAGTGATATCGGGTGGCAAACTACATACAATAGCAAGTTGTTTTTGTGGTCCCACGTGCTCAGTATATACTTGACACATGAGCAGTGTTTTGTTACATAAGGGCATGAGGGTATAAAAAAGGGAAAGTCCTTGGAATAAAGGGACTCAATTTTTCCACTATCCTCAGGAGTCCTGCCTCATCACTTCTCCATTAAGACAGTATATTTTAATCACCTTGGCATGGCAGCACTAGAAAGCTCCATATGTTTTATCACCCCAACGTAGGGGCTCTAGAAAGCACAGTACATTTTGTCACTCTAACTTGGGGTCTCTAGAAAGCAGTATACAACAGATTGACTGTCGGATATTTTATGTATTTTGTAATTATTTTTAGAAAAAATTTCCCTTTTGGATCCATATATGCAAGAATGTTTGTGGCAGCCCTTTTCATAGTGGCTAGAAACTAGAAATTGAATGGATGCCCAACAATTGAAGAATGACTGAATAAATTGTGAATTTGTGAATTGACCTGTGGATTGTAGATTATACTCTCTAACTGTAGTGGTTCTGACCTGGGCCTTCTATTCTTCTCCCTTTATACTGCTTCATTTGGCAATCACAATTATGAATTGTGAAAAACATATGAATGTTATCGAATATTATTGTTCTGTTAGAAATGACCAGCAGGATGAATACAGAGAGGCCTGGAGAGACTTACATGAACTGATGCTGAGTGAAATGAGCAGAACCAGGAGATCATTATACACTTCAACAACAATACTATATGATGATCAATTCTGATGGATGTGGCTCTCTTCAACAATGAGAGGATCCAAATCAGTTCCAATTGATCAATAAGGAACAAAACCAACTACACCCAGAGAAAGAACACTGGGAAATTCTGGGAGATGACTAAAAACCATTACATTGAATTCCCAATCCCTATATTTATGCACACCTGCATTTTTGATTTCCTTCACAAGCTAATTGTACAATATTTCAGAGTCTGATTCTTTTTGTACAGCAAAATAACGTTTTGGTCAGGTATACTTATTGTGTATCTAATTTATATTTTAATATATACTGGTCATCCTGCCATCTAGGGAAGGGGGTGGGGGGGTAAGAGGTGAAAAATTGGAACAAGAGGTTTGGCAATTGTTAATGCTGTAAAGTTACCCATGTATATATCCTGTAAATAAAAGGCTATTAAATTAAAAAAAAAAAAAAAAAGAACACTGGGAAATGAGTGTGGACCACAAAATAGCATTTCCACTCTTTCTGTTATTGTTTTTTGTTTTTGTTTTTTCTTCTCAGGTTATTTTTACCTTCTTTCTAAGTCTGATTTTTCTTGTGCAGCAAGATAACTGTATAAATATGTATACATATATTGTATTTAACATATACTTTAACATATTTAACATATATGGGACTGCCTGCCATCTAGGGGAGGGAGTGGAGGGAAGGAGGGGAAAAGTTAAAACAGAAGGTTTTGCAAGGGTCAGTGTTGAAAAATTACCCATGCATTTGTTTTGTATATAAAAAGCTATAATAAAAAAAAAAAAGAATTTCCCTATTATTTCTCATATCATTATCTTTTGTTATTGTTACCTAGAAATATTAATATTTATGAATTTATTTTTCATTCTGTTATTTGTTGGTACCATTACTTAAATTAGTTTCTTTGCTGAACTTTCAAGGTTTTCTAAGTAAAAAATGACTGTAATCTGATTTTTCAAGACCTCTTGGAAATGGTTGGGATAGATTCATCAAGGCCAAAATAAGTCAGGATTAGATTGTACATATATATATATATGATTGGATTGTAGATTATATCTCTAACTGTAGTGGTTCTGACCTGGGCCTTCTAGCCTTCTATTCTTCTCCCTTTATACTGCTTCATTTGGCAATCTCATCAGCTCTCATGAGTTTAATTGTTATCTCTATGCCAATGATTTTCAGATTTACCTTTCCTGTTCCAATCTTTCTGCTGTCTTCCAATCTTACATCTCCACTTGTCTTTCAAGGCATCTTGAACTGTATATCCAGTAGACACATCTTAAACTCAGCATGCCCAGAACTGAACTTTCCCCTGTTCCTGTCTTCCCTGTTATGTAAAGAGCACCAATCTCCCAGTCTCTCAGACAGGCTCAAAACCAAGAAATCATTCTGTATTCCTCACTGTCTCTAATCCCTCATGACCAATCTGTCGCCAAGGCTTGTCAATTTTACCTTTGTAACATCTCTCCAAGATGCCCTTTTCTGCCCTCTGACACTGCTACCACTCCAGCAGGCCCTTTACACCTCATGCCTACCCTGTTACAACAACTTGCTGGTGGGTCTGCCTGCCTCAAGTTTCTTCTCACTTTAATCCATCCTCCATTCAGTCACTAAAGTGATTTTCCTAGGTCTGACCATGGTACTACTCAATAAAATCTAGTCATTTCTTATTGCTTCCAAGGCACATACCAAATGCTTTGTTTAGTACTTGAAACTCTTCAAAATCTAGCTTCCTCAGATATAGTATACTCCTCAGATAGAATATACCCATACTCTACAGTGATGCTGGCCTCTGGACTGTTCCAGGAAGAAGACACTGGATTTTTCAGCTCTAGGCCTTTTCTCTGACTGTTTCCCAACCCCAAATGCTCTCCCTCCACTCTTGACTACTGACTCCCCTGGCTTCCTTTATGTTCCATCTAAAATCCATCTTCTTTCCTAACATTTCTCAATTCTTGTGTTTTCCCTCTGTTAATTATTTATCCTCTATATAGCTTTGCTGTTGTTGTGATGTTTCAGTCATGTCTAACTTTTTGTTACTTGAGTTGGGGTTTTCTTGTTAAAGATTACTAGAGTAATTTACGATTTCCTTCTCCAGTTCATTTGATAGATGAATAAACTGAGGTAAACAGGGTTAAATGATTTATCCAGAGTCTTACTGCTAGTAAGTGTCTGAACCCAGATTTGAAATCAGGAAGATGATTCTTCTTGACTCCGGGTTTGTCACTTTATCCACTGCATCACTTAGCTAATTTATATGTATTTGTGTATGTTATCTATGCGGTTAGATTGTTTAAGTGCCTTCAGGCTCTTAAAAAAGTGTCTTTTGCCTCTTTTTGTATCCTAGCACTTAGCACCATGCCTGGAATGTAATAGATGCTCAATAAATATTGATTGACTGACTTGGCACATTCAGAAGTGATATATGAATGAAGCACTAGATTAGGATCTAACATTTATATTATTATTTTACATGTAAAGTCTTACACTTGTTACACTTACACATATCACCTAACATGGAGAAATGCCAGGGATCTGCTCTTAAGAGAAGATAAGATATTCTTTGTTCCCCTACCACCTATGTAGGACCAGCCTCTTTCACTTGGCTGTGTAGCTGGAATATACATATAACTACCAGAAAACTACCATATTGGAGTAGTCTCTCTTTCCAGCTGCATCCAGATAAGGTAAAGGTCTTGTTCACTCATTTATCTGTTATGAGCACCATGAATCGAAGTGGGTGAGAGGAGGGTGTCTATAGAATAGGGGTGTCATTATGTGGCTCCAAGGGAGACAGAATAAACATCTACAGTCTCTTCTCTCCCATCCTTTTCCAAAGGACACGTTCATTCCTGCTAGGCAGGGAAGTAGGATGTTAGGGCCAAAGCCTATCACTCTGCTTTCAGAAAGAGGGGATACCAGGTTGGAATTATATCTACTTGCTCCCTTGAATATTATTAATTGATCTAAGAGAAATTATATGATTCAAAATAACTTCTGATCTGTGTGATTGGGGGAAGGCTCCACCACTTTCCCATCAAATACCAGTTCCACAATGAACATAACACCAAGAATAGCAAAGAAATCCATTTTTCCAAGTCAATAGCAAAACAGAAATCAGAGAAGGTAAACAAGGAAAAATATATGCCCTTCAATGCAGAATAAAGAAGCTCTCCTATTGCAGGCTCAGCCAAGAGAGAATCCTCAATTTTATTAAAGGGGAAATGCCCAAAATCTTTAGTGTAGCAAGCTAGAGATAGGGACTGCCTAGATAAAGACTGACAGCTTCTCTTACATCTTCCCAAAGTTTCTTCCTTCATCAACCTAAAATGGGGTTAGTCTCTTCCATCTTTTCCCTTTGAAGAAGGAAACCAGAAGAGCCCAAAGTGACTCAAAATTCAAGGTCCCCAAGAGGATTGAGAGAGGCTGGAACTCTGTTGCCTTTCACTAATTCCACCTTGCCTCTCATGCAGAGTATGGCATTAATTTTCACCAATAAGGAAAGCTTCCCATACTAATAATTTTAGTATAGAGTTACATTATTAATTTTTTTAAAGAGAGGTATCTGCCTGAATTTCATTTTAAGTTTTTATTTCAAGTAGTTACAGCAAGAGTGAATTAACGAGGGGAAAATAGACTGAGATAGGAGACACAGATCAAGATAGAGAAAATAGAGACAGAGATAGAGAAATTGAGAGGCAATCAGAAACATAGAAATTCATCAGATAGAGACAGAGAAAAAGATACTAGAGACATAGAGAATTCCAATTAGCTCCACCTCACTCAGCAATTTAGTGGAATGAAATGTCAAGAATTGAAATTCTTCTTAGGAATATGGAGCTGATAGGAAGAAGCCAAACAGATAGGATCAGGCTTGCTGAGACTTGATATAGAGTGCAAGACAGGAAATGCCATACCATGAAATACAGTTTGTTGAGAGTAAATGCTTTCAAATTCATTTGAAATTTTGTTAATTTGGGAAAATTGTTTTTTTTTTTTTTTTAATCTGTCTTTTTGTAATGCCAGAGAAACTAAGCAAGATAGAGATTAGAGAGTATTTAATAATTTATTAAATGGGAGAGATTTACTGGGACCAAATGGATCCATGGTTTGATCCCAGGGCTGAATGAGATTATCCTTTCTAAGAATCCAGCCACAAACATCAGATAACAAGATTCTTTTATAAGATAACAAGAATGGTGACATAATAGGGGAGGTGCCTAGGATGAGGATGACTTAATGGAGGCAGGCACCTAGGATGACATAATGGAGGGAGATATTGGAGAGGCTCCTGATATTCTAATGATGTCTAAAATGGATAAAGACCTTTATCCCATCAAACATTAAGAGGGAATGATTATAGTCTAAGGCAGAGTAACTGAATAGGACAATTAGGGAAACTGGGTAAGGACATTAAAAGAGAACTGTGGCACAACATTTTAAAATCTTTGGTGTAAGGGATGTCTCTATGAGTAGTGGAATAAAAAGTCTATAGTTGGGAAAAGAAAACAATGTGAAAACAATATCAATAAAAATAAAGTTTGTTTAAGACTTGAACCTTATGAATTTAGAGTGTCATAAATGAAGTCAGAAGACACATTTAGCCATAGGATAAGGGTTTGTAGAAAAGAAATACTCATGTTTTGAGTAATTTGAGGGCATATTCCAAATAAACCTCTGGCCCTTTATTAAACCTGGTAATCAATCACTAACTTCACTCATAGGCTTGAGAGATTGTATGAGCTGTGAAAGAGTGGAATAAATAAATTAGGTATAATAATATTAATAGCTAGCATTTAAGATTTGCAAAGCACTTTACAAATATCATAGTTTTATCTTTGCAATAAATAGGAGGTAGATGCTATTTTTCCTATTTTACAGATGAGGAAACTCAGGCAAACAAAAGGTTAATGAATTGTTACAGGATCATACAAATAATAAAGTATCTGAGGTCAAATTTTAACTGCTCATCCTGATTCCTTATCTAGCACTATGTTGACTGCCCTTAGTTTCCTCTTGAGTACTCAGCCATAAAAATACTTATTAGCTGACTAATTAATCATTGAGGAGCTTGCTGCTCTAAAATAGCAGAAAACAAAAGAGAGAGGTGTGGATGGATTTAGCTTTGGCTAGCCTACCACCTACCAATCAAAACTACTATCACATTATCAAATCAGCAAATAGGAATAATTTTGTTTCTTTTTCCACAACATTTACACTTTTGATTTCTTTCTTTTACCTTACTGCTGTTGGTAGCACTTTGGGAATTGTGTTACATAATAGTAGGGAAGAAGGAACATCTTTTACTTTACTCCTTTATTTATTAGGAAAGCTTTTATTGTTTCCTCACATAAAATCCTGTTACAATAATGAGCTTAATTAAGCTTTAGGACTATTGATGTCTCCCTTTTGGTCTTAAAGAGTTTGTTTTAGACCAAAAACAAAAAAAAGTTATAAGTTCTATCACAGTCACTGTGAGCTTTCAAATAAGAAATTCCTTAATATTTCATCAGAGGTTGGACTCTCTAACTTTACATGTATATCTGTCTAGTCAACCCCTGCCTTCTTTGTGGGTGAAACAAAATTAAGTTTACTGGAAATGTTTGGGTAAAAAAGACAGCAAATTATATTACAGAGCCAAGGGCATCATAAGAGGAAATGATGGAAAGAGTCAACCATTTCTCAAGATTTCCTTCAGAGTAGTTCCTCTATCAAGGCCCATAAAGCCAATAAATCTCCATGATATCTGGCTTCTCTGCTGCAGCTCAGTCCTACCTTTGCTCCTTATAAGGTGTGTTGTAACATCACACTTATTACAACTTCTCAAATGACCCTAGCTATCTAACTTCATAATTTTTATGTTATAAATTGGCTTAGGCCATGACCAAGTGTACTGGCCTATCTGAACATAATTGTTATGCAACATTAATACAGTTCAAAGGACTTTCCTATACTAAGTCTGTTGTCTATCTTTTTTGGCTGGGATATTATTTAAAATGTTACATTGATATTCACTGGTGATGTCAGTCTATCGTTCTCTTTTCTTTATCCTTCCCTGATTTAGAAATGAAAACCACATTTGTCTCATTAAAGGAGTCTAGTAGATATTCATCTTTCTTGTTTTTTGAAAACAATTTGTTTAGCATAGAAATTAGTGCTTTTTAAACAATAGATAATACCTGTAAAATTTGCCTGGATAAGAACATTCCTTTTTTCTTTTAGTTGAATTTCATTTCCTGAGACTGAGTTGTTAATGATTTGTATGTCATATATTATTTCGTTTGTAAGTTTTGTTTGTATTTTAAAAAGAATCTTCCATCTCTTTTGAAATATCAGTTTTGATGTTAGAGACTAAATTGCCTTAGACCAAATGTTTACCTATTGCTGTGTTAAAAAATAAAAAAGTTGGGGCAGCTAGGTGGTACAGTGGATAGAGCACCAGCCCTCAAGTCAGAAGGACCTGAGTTCAAATGTGACTTCAGACACCTAATACGTCCTAGCTATGTGACCCTGGGGAAGTCACTTAACCTCCAATTGCCTCAGCAAAAGAAAAAAAAATTGAACACTTCTCAGAAGTGATCTGGGACTTTACCCATATAAAATGCTATTTGATTTACTTTTATTTGGGAGAAAGAAGGAAAAAAAAAGTGAAGGGAATTCTCTCTTGAAACAAAGGATATGTTTTTAAGATATTATATACTGGGACCTTATCCTTTTTTAGCTCCTGGAAAACAAGGATTGCTGATCCAGACAACACCTTTGGAGTTTGCAGTTTGTGGGAGAGTAGGTGTTTACTAGGTCCTAGAAGAAGCAGAGTGTAAATATATTACTAGACTTCAGAAGAAAGAGATTAACTCTGGCAGCTAAGGACTTAAAGGGTCTGTGGAGGAACCTCAAGGATGGACTGTTGCCATTTACTGGGTCTGTATCTCAAGGATAAAGGAAGGAAAAGGACTCACATGCAAAAATGTTTGTAGCAGTTCTTTTTGTGATGGCAAAGAATTGGAAAAGGAGAGGATGCCCATCAACTAGGGAATGGCAGAACAAGCTGTGATACATGAAGGTAATAGAATATTATTGTTCTATAAAAAATGATGAACAAGCTGATTATAGAAAGGCCTGGAAAGATATACATGAACTGATGCTGAGCAAAACAAGCAGACCCAGGAGGAATACATTGTATACAATAACAGCAAGAATGTGAGATGGATATAACAATGATTTTGAGATCCCCTGATTTTAGGGGGGATTTTGTTCTAACAATAAGTCAGTAGTCCTAAGCTTCTGGCTTTGAAGTCTCCCTCAGGAAACTGTCTGATTCTGAATAGATCACACCTCAGTCAGATAGCTTCTGGTCTCAGGAAACTCCCACAGATTGAACTCCTGAGAAAATAATGAATAGACCACTCCACTGTTCATTGCTAACTGTCAGATAGATAATCTGTTGGTCAGTGATAACCAAATTTGGAAGCCACTCCTCTGGGCCATAGAGCTAGCATGTCAATGATAGAATGCTGGATAAGGGGGTCTCCTCTCTCTTAGGAGGTTTCTTTTTTATTATTATTATTATTTTATTTAATAGCCTTTTATTTACAGGTTATATGCATGGATAACTTTACAGCATTAACAATTGCCAAACCTCTTGTTCCAATTTTTCACCTCTTACCCCCCTTCCCCTCCCCCAGATGGCAGGATGATCAGTAGATGTTAAATATATTAAAATATAAATTAGATACACAATAAGTATACATGACCAAACCGTTATTGTGCTGTACAAAAAGAATCAGACTGAAATATTGTACAATTAGCTTGTGAAGGAAATCAAAAATGCAGGTGGGCAAAAATATAGGGATTGGGAATTCAATGTAATGGTTTTTAGTCATCTCCCAGAGTTCTTTCTCTGGGCGTAGCTGGTTCAGTTCATTACTGCTTCTTAGGAGGTTTCTTTTGGAACTCAACTCACTTATAATGGCATTACAATTATAATAAACTTTGCCCCTTAACTAGAAAATAGGTTCAAGCCTGCAAATTCTTTTGAGACACCCCATGACACAGGTCTGTGACCCCAAACTTTTGGGGTCCCTTCCTAACCTCAACATTTGGTAGCCCAGTATGGGGAGAATCTAGTGTCTCCTGGCTTGATTCTCTCCTTGTCAAGCCAGTTAGCCTTTGCATTTGGTAAGACCACCATTCTCTGTTTCAATTGTGGATATGTATTGGCTATGTAATTTATGGCAAATTATCTTACCTCTGCCCAGTTTTCTGATTTGCTATATAAAAATAAAAACTTTTTTTTATCTCAGAATCCTACAGTCGGACATTCCAAGCCAATGAGAGAAGGCTTGTCTGGGTCACCATGAGCTCTACGCTCAGCAAGTTTTCCTTGATTGGGGACACCCAGACTAGGAACTTCTTGCAATTTTCTGTACAGTTCCTAGGAAAACTTTGCCACCCTTTCACTTTCTCTGGGATGACAGAGAAGACAGAAGTACTTTAGGATAGCTTTTGGCAAAATTTTATGGCTTTTGGCAAAGATGGGACAGTCCTCTTTCATGTCATTTTGTCTGTCTACATCTCCGTGCAGAATGTTTGTGTCATGTTTGTTCTGTGGAGTCGATTTTGTTACCTAGAAAAATTTAAAATGCAACCAGCAAGAAAAAAGTCCTATGTTGTAGTTAGAATACTGGCAATATTTCTTTAAAAGCCTAACATTAAAAAACAAACAAACAAAAAAAAAAAACTAGCTTTTTTTCTGTGGATTTCAACTCTGGCCAAACTGGGGACTAAACAAAAGTTAGCTAATTAAACATCAAAATAGCATCTTTGAAGATTCTCAAAATTTTGAAAGCAATGATTAAGAAGTTTGGCAAATTAGTCATTTTAAGATTGCAATAAAAAATTTCTGAAACATTGGGGATAATTCCAGGAATTTACCTCATCCTGGAAGAAAACAAAAGAAAAAAACAAACTAGGTAATTAGCAACTTTTTGCTAACCCTCCCTTAACTCCTATCTTATTGGAGTCCCCTTCTGCTCTTAAGTACCCTAGAAGGTATTAAGGAACCCTCTCCATTCTACTCTCCAGAGTTCTGAGTGTATCTCAGTGATGGGGATTGCTAACAAGATCGACATAGTCCAAGTCTGCGAATTCTTCTCATCTCCCATCAGATTTAAAACTCAAATTCTGCCTCACCTGTAGAAATAGAAGCAGCTGTGGGGACCCCACACAACCTTGTCCAAACACCTCCCCAACCCAGTTTTGGGGGAGTGGGGGTAAAGCCCAATGGTTGGCATTCCCTGAGTCCTGGAACCTGAAAGGGATATCAAAGGGATATCCTGGCACCAATCACCCTAGCTTTCAGCAGGTTCTGTCCAGGAATTGCTTGGAAAAAATCTGGGTACCCCTGGCACCACCCAGACTGGCAATGTGAGAAAGCCAGTTAGCCTCTGCATTTGGTAAGACCATCATTCTCTGTTTCAATTGTGGATATGTATTGGCTATGTAATTTATCGCAAATTATCTTACTTCTGCCCAGTTTTCTAATTTGCTATATGAATGTTAACTGCTTTATTGGATACAATTGCTTCATATTTGATAACTTTATGGGTTGGTGGGTTTTGTTTTGTTTTGTTTTTGATGTGACCAATAGATAAATGATTTCTATGTTTGTGTAATATTTTTGAAATTTGAGATATGATAGTAAAAGCAATTTTAAAGGAGTGCTAATTAAAGCCCACTAAAGGGATCTATTTGCACTGATAGTGTTAACAGAAGAAATTGGGAATTTTAGGAAAACAGAAAAGCAGTCTGCTATAACTTGATATCTAGAGTCAGACTTCTAAGGGCCCTGTCAAAAACTGACACCTTTTCCTGACTCACAAAAGAGAAAAAGAAATTGTATAAATTGGAGAATAACCAAGCTGCAATTCAGTTTGTCTAGAACATTTAATCAGAATCTAGGGAATCTCATTAATTAAAGTTAAGTCAATTTTAATCTCAATTTTAAGAATTATCTTGCTTTCTCCCTAAAACATTTAGGGAAACTCAGTTAAAGGAATAGAAATTATGGCTAACATTCTCCAACTGATAGATGGTTAAAGGATATGAACAGACAATTCTCAGATGAAAAAATTGAAACTATTTCTAACCATATGAAAAGATGCTTCAAGTCATTATTAATCAGAGAAATGCAAATTAAGACAACTGAGATACCAGTACACACCTGTCAGATTGGCTAGAATGACAGAGAAAGATAATGTGGAATGTTGGAGGGGATGTGGGAAAACTGGGACATTGATACATTGTTGGTGGAATTGTGAATGGATCCAACCATTCTGGAGAGCAATTTATTACTACGCTCAAAAAGTGATAAAACTGTGCATACCCTTTGACCCAGCAGTGTTACTACTGGGCTTATATCCCAGGGAGACTTTAAAGAAGGGAAAGGGACCTGTATGTGCAAGAATGTTTGTGGCAGCCCTCTTTGTAGTGGCCAGAAACTGGAAACTGAGTGGATGCCCATCAATTGGAGCATGGCTGAATAAATTGTGGTATATGAATATTATGGAATATTATTGTTCTGTAAGAAACAACCAGCAGGATGATTTCAGAAAGGCCTGGAGAGACTTACATGAACTGATGCTGAGTGAAATGAGCAGGACCAGATGATCATTATATACTTCAACAACAATACTATGTGATGATCTGAACTGATGCTAAGTGAAATGAGCAGAACCAGGAGATCATTATATACTTCAACAACGATACTGTATGAAGATATATTCTGATGGAAGTGGATTTCTTTGACAAAGAGATCTAATTCAGTTTCAATTGATAAATGATGGACAGAAGCAGCTACACCCAAAGAAAGAACATTGGGAAATGAATGTAAACTGTTTGCATTTTTGTTTTTCTCCCCGGGTCATTTTTACCTTCTGAATCCAATTCTCCCTGTGCAACAAGAGAACTGTTTGGTTCTGCACACATATATTATATCTAGGATGTACTGCGACATATTTAACATATATAGGGAGGGGATAGAGGGAGAAAGGGGAAAAATCAGAACAGAAGTGAGTACAAGGGATAATGTTGTAAAAAATTACCTTGGCATGGGTTCTATCAATAAAAAGCTATTATAATAAAAATAAAAAATAAAAAGAAATGAGAGAAGATTTATAAAAGCCCTCCCCCCAAAACAAACCTCTATGATGATCAATTCTGATGTATGTAGCCTTCTTCAACAATGAGATGAACCAAATCAGTTCCAATAGAGCAGTAATGAATTGAACTAGCTACACCAAGCGAAAGAACTCTGGGAAATGAGTATGAACCACCACATAGAATTCCCAATCCCTATATTTTTGTCTGCCTGCATTTTTTATTTATTTCACATGTTAATTGTATATTATTTCAAAGTCCAATTCTTTTTGTACAGCCAAATAACCGTATAGACATGTATACATATGTTGTATTTAACATATACTTTAACATATTTAATATGTATTGGTCAACCTGCCATTGGGGGAGGGGGTGGGGAAAGGAGGGGAAAAATTGGAACAAAAGGTTGTCAATGCTGAAAAATTATCCATGAATATATCTTGTAAATAAAAAGCTGTAATTTTTTAAAACTACCTTAAAAAAAGAAAAATAGGGGGAAAAAAAGAAATTATGGCTAAGCTATGGTTATTAGAAAAATTCTAAAATTATTAACTAAGTTACTTAAGAGTTATTGTCATCATGTTGAGGCTTATCCATTTTATCTATTTGAGATATTTCTTGAAACTCTAGCTAATATTTGGAGTTTTGAATTCAGATATGATTGTCTGATAAATCATCAAGCCAGTAATCCACCATCAGAAAGGAATATGCCACAAGGTATTCAGAGGAATGTGATCCTGAATTGTTACTGGTGGAAGTTCGTATATGGACAAGATTTGGAAGGACAACCTTGGCCTCTGTTTAAGGTGGAAGCCTTCTGACTCACTTTCCAATAGTGAAAGAACATGCATAATTATTTCTGACTCTGGCTATAAAGTTAAACTGAGCTAAAGATACCTTATCCTGTCATGTAATGTGCTTTCAGGTTGAGTTCTGAAGGAATAGTTTTTAATTATAATCATGTCCCTGCTTTTTCCTCATAGCAAATTTCTGTAATCAGGGCAAGTATTCAGTAGATGTAAGATCTTATAGTTTTCTATCTGAAAATATATGGTCACTAAGTGAATATTTGGCCTAGTCATCTGTTGCTAGATGTATATATCTGTTTGTTTGGTTTTTTTTATATTTTGTTGTTCCTGATAGGCATTTTTATTTGTGAAAGGTTACCTACTCTAATTACTGGGGACACGAATGGTTGGGGTGATGGCCCCAGATAGGAGCTAGGTGTATACCCCTAATTTGTATGCTGAATAGGCTCATTAGATTCCAGCCAGGCTTCCAGGTAGAAAATAACAGACTATAATGGTACTGGATTTGTTATAGTATTGAGAGAGCATATAGTTAGCAAGGAAAAGGCTTTAATAAGTTCCTTGGTGGAACTCACAATTTCCCAGTAGAAAGGGAGTACCCCATGAGGTTGGGGTATGGCCTTGTCTGGCAGGCTAAATCCTGAAAAGTATTTAATACCCTAAAAGAGCTAGTTAGTTATAGGGAGAAATGGAATCAAAAGTATAGTGAAGTTACCAGAGATTCCATGTGATATGGGGAAAGGAAAAAACAACACAAGGCAGAATGCTGTGGTAGGCTGTGGTATAGGTGAGCATACCCAGAGGAGAGTGGCTGCCACACAAGTAGGTTTGGCCCACAAGTAGGTTCCATAGGGAAAATTTAACCTCAGGGACATGATTGGGATTTCCACAGAGGAAAGACTGAACCACCTGGAGAAGGAAGTTCAGTTAAACAAGGACGGACTCCACTAAGTAGAGAAAAAGGACAAACCAGATCCAGAGGTATTGGAGACCAATGTATCAAGAATGGTATGAGAAGTCTTCAAAGGTTAATAAATAAAAGAGGGATTGTATGTAATTAACTTGAGTGAAGACACTCTCATGGGAATATAGCCTTAAACTATACCTTAATTGTGACTAGAGACTTTATAATAACAAATAGAGCTAGCCAAAAAAAATAGCTAAAAAAGTTGCAGGTGTTTGTCCCCTCCTTTTGGGATTACTAGCATTTAAGTACCTCTTTTAAAAGCAATTTATTCTTTTTGTTGTTGATTTTGATTTACACGATATATGCATGGGTAATTTTTCAGCATTGACAATTGCAAAACCTTTGTACCAATATTTCTCCTCCTTCCCCCCACCCTCTCCCCCTGATGGTAGGTAGACCCATACATGTTAAATATGTTAAAGTATATGTTAAATACAATATATGTATACATATCCATACAGTTATTTTGCTTTATTTTGCTTCACAAGAAGAATGGGACTTTGAAATAATGTACAATTAACCTGTGAAGGAAATTAAAAATGCAGGCAGACAAAAACAGAGGGATTGGGATTGCTATGTAGTGGTTCACACTCATTTCCCAGAGTTCTTACGCTGGGTGTAGCTGGCTCTATTTATTATTGAACAAATGGAACTGATTTGGTTCATCTCATTGCTGAAGATGGCCATGTCCATCAGAACTGATCATCATATAGTATTGTTGCTTAAGTATATAATGATCTCCTGGTAAGGCAATTTATTCTTTTTATTTTTGGGATAGATTTCCATGATTAGAATGTAAGGCTGTACTCCCCCAAACAATGGGAAAAAAGGGCCAGGTTTGGGGGACAGGGAATTTTCTTCATTCAGGTTATTTAATCTTGTGCTTTTCAGTTTTTACTTTGCACTCCTTTTACTGACAAACACCTTGGTCAGATTAAAGATGCCCTTTCTCCAGAGATCATATACCCATTTTTGCTTTTTCTTATTCTGAGAGTCTTTGATTATTTTCATGGTTGCTACTCACCCACACATTTCCATGAAACAAGCTTTCCATCTCATCTTCTCCCATCCCTCTTTCTTTTTCCTTCAATATTTCCCAACCTCAGGGTCTTTTCCAGTGAATCCCAGATTCTCATTATCTGGCTAAATTATTTAAACATTAATTTTGGTATTTGACCTTACGGTGAATAGACTGAATTAGTTTATTTAAGCATTAACTGATTTGATCTCTTTGTTTTCCAATGAATTCTCAAGAGTCTTCTCTAGCACCACAATTCAGTAGTTCAACTCTCACATTACTACTGGAAAAACTTGTAGCTTTGACTTTAATGAACCTCTGTCTGCAAAGTAATATGTTTTTAGTAGGCAGTCCAAATTTGCCTTAGCTTTTCTTACAAAAAGCTTGCTTTTAATTTCATGGCTTGCACTCATCATCTGAAGTGATCAAAAAGTTATCTTGGGCTTTATATAATCTTACTTCTATTTCTTCTCCCTCTATCAGCAAAGGAGTGATGGAATCAATTGCTAAGACCTTTTTTTATGTTAAACTTCAAGTTAGCTTTTACATTCTACTATTTTTACCCTCAATTCTAAATTCTTAATTCTTCTCTTAGTAATTCTTCACTTTCTGCCATCAGAGTGGTATAGATTGTTGCTATTTCTCCCAGCAATCTTAATTTTGGTTTTTGATTCATCCAATCTGACATTTCTCATGATTTACTTTGCATATAAGTTAAACAAATAAGGTGACAATCTTGTCATGCTCCTTTTCCAATTTTAAACCAATCATTTGTTCCTTATTCAATTCCAACAATTACTTCTTAGTCCACATAAACTCTCTGCTCAGGAGACAAATAAGATGAACTCTCATATCTTTGAGGACTTGCCACATTTTATTGTGATTCACACAGTTGTAGTGGACTGGACCTCTGAAAAGGTGTATTTGAATCTAGGTCAGCAATGTACTTATAGTTAAGCCTATACTTAGTACTTAGTATGGTGATGTAATGATTCTCTAGTCCACACATAACCAGTATGCTGTAATTACAATACTATATTGGGGCTAAGAAGGACTGGAAGAGACACATTCCATTTTTGACCAGCCTCATGGTGGTTCCTGCCTTCATCACTTCTCCCCCTAAAAACCAAGGCCCGTCAGAAGGACCTCCAGAAAGCTAACCTGGACATTACAGGTCAAAAAGACTTCAAAGATAATCAATGGAGCAGAAGTAGATGTTTTTTTTTTTTTTCCTGGAACTTCCTTGCTTTCTCCATAATTCAGAGAAGATTGGCAATTTGGTCTCTTATTCCTCTGCTTCTCTAAAAAAAAAAGTCTGCTCTTCTGGTAATTCTTGGTTCACATATTCCTTAAGTCTAGCTTGCAGAATCTTAAACATAACCTTGCTGGTGAATGAAATGTATACAATTGTTCAGCAATTTGAACATTTCTTATCACCTTTCTTTAGGATTGGGATATAAACTGATCTTTTCCAATTCAGTGACCTCTTAATTTTTTCAAATTTATTACCACTATTTAAATATTATCCCCCCCCATCTCCTTCATTAAATCTTTAATCTCAAACTCATCTTTTTCTTTATCTCACTAACTTTCCCCATATATAACTCACCCTTTTCCTTGTTTTCTTCTCTTCTATCCTTTTCTCCTTTTTTTTTTTCTGCCTTGTAACTTCTTCTTCTCTCCCACCCCAGCTTTCCAGCTTCCTTTTGTTTTTTCTTCCCTTATAAGCTCCTGGAAGGTAATGACTATTAGTTTTTATATGTATATCCTATGTGCTTAGCACACTGCCTGGGACAAACTAGTAGCTTAATACATTTTTATTAACTGACTGAATAGAGGAAAATTGTTTCCCACTATTAAGACTTAGGGATGGGATTCACTTTAAAGGATAGCCCTTAGGGTATTTCAGTAGGAACACAGGTACCCCTTTCCCAAGGTTGATTCATTTTTCTTCAAGGGCTTCTCTCTACTATCCCACACACCTTGCCCAAAAACCTTTCAAATCCAGCTAGGAGGAGTGGGGATGCAATGGAGGTCAGACCCCATGGTCAGCATTCCCTGAGCCCTGATTACTTGAAACTATCATTCAAAGGGAGATCCTGGCCCCAGTCAACCTAGCCTTTTGCAGGTTCTGTCCAGCAAATGCCTAGGAAGAATCCAGATGCCCCTACCACCACCTAGCATGGCAGTGTCAGGTGAGAAAGCTAGTCAGACTCTGAATTTGGTAAGCTCAACTCTGTTTCAGTTGCAGATAAGTATTAGCTATGAAATTTATAGCAAATTTTACTTCTACCCAGTTTTTTGATTTGTAAAGAGAAATAGTAATGGTTGTTATGAAGATCACAATTGAATTAGAATAAAACAAATGCTTATATGAATGTTTTAATAACTACATAGGTTTGTAGCTGGATTGGGTAGGTGTATGCTTGCTTCCTCTAATTCTATAGATGGGGCAGAATTTGAGTTTCCCTACAAGATCTTTTTCTGATCCGAGATGAGGGAAATTACCAAACAGAGGGACTTGAGCTATATCGATTTTATTAGCAATCCTCAACACCAAGATACACTCAGGACTCTGGGGACTGGAGTGAAAAGAGTCCCTTAATACCTTCTGGGGTGCGAACCAATGGAGCTGAAGGGGACTTCAGACAAGATAGATATCAAAGAAGGGCTAGCAAAAAGTTGCTATTTACCTAATTTTTCTTTTTCTGTTTCCCTCCCAATATCTTAGGAATTTTTTTTCTTGAAATCTTAAAATGACTAATTGCCAGACTCTTTAATCATTGCTCTCAAAACCTTGAAAATCTGTAACCACCAGCACTGACCAAGCTAGGAGTCAAAGATGTTAAATCTTTCCCAGGTTTTAACTACAGCATAGAAGTTTTTTCTTGCTGGCTGCATTTTAAATCTTTCCAGGTAACAGAATCTAGTTTCCAGACCAAACATCACACAGACATACAGAGACACACAAAAATGTTATACAAAAGGATTGTCCCACCTTTGCCAAAAGCCATCCTATGATGCCTGCGTCTGCTGGCATCCCAGGGAGAGTAGCAAATGTTCCTTAGCTAAGAGGGAACTGCTGCTAAAAATTGGAAAAATTTCCAAGTCTAGGTGTCCCCCAGTCAAGGAAAATTTGCTGAACATGGAATTCAAGATGACCCAAACAAGCCTTCTCCCAGTTGCTTGGCATATTCCATCTATAGGATTAAGGTAGAAAAGGGGGCTTTCCTTGACAAGGAGGGGATGAAGCCAGGTGAGGTCACTCTCCCCTTACAGGCCAACAAATGTTGAGGTTCAAAAGGAGACCCCAAAAGGTTGGGATCACAGACCAATGTCGAGAGGTGTCTCAAGAGAATTTACAGGCTTAAACCAATTTCCAAATCAAGGAAAAAAGTTTATTGTAATTGTAACACCAATTGAAGCAGACTTAGTTCCAAAAGGATTTAGCAAAGAACCAGGAGAAAGAAGATAAATTTATAGAACAAAGTTAGAGACTAGAACTTCATGTTACTTGCTAATTTTATGGCTTACAGGTAGGTCTGAGGGGTGATCTATTCACTATTGTCTCAGGAACTTGATTATCTGACAGTAAGCAATGTTTGTTGGACTGTCCCAAAGCCAGAATCATTGACAAGATTGTTGGAACAATAGCACTCTAAGGTCAGGGATTCTCAGGATCACTGCTGTATTTCCCCTAGAAGCTGTACCCCATCAGGAGTACAAAGTGAAAAGGGAAACATCTCCTGCCTTTGAGCTTACATTTCAAGGACAATAACAAAAGAGAAACATGGTACTTGGAAGGGGAGAGGCACTGATGGACTTACAGAAGACATACACTCCAAGAAAAATCAGAGACAAAGATGGAGGATTTATGTGAGGTTCAACACGGAGGTCAATAAGACTGGATAGCTAGCTGAGTATGTGAAGGAAATAATGTATAATGTTCAAAATGTTACTTTGTGAAGGAATTTAAATGCCAAAGAGAGGACTTTATATTTGATCTTTAAGATAACAGTTGGGTGCAACTAGTTCACTAAGTAGGGGAATAACAGTTATATCCATGCTTTAGAAAAATTGTCTTTGAAGCATTGAGGACAAATTAGAGAGGAGAGCTCAAGGCAGAAAGATGATGAGGGTCTAAATTAAGGAGTTGTGTGTACAGGGAGAGAGATGAATGTGAGAGAAATGAAAATGGAAATGGATTTGACAATTTATTGGCTATGTGGGGTGAGGAAATGATGACACCAAGATTGCAAATCTAAGTTTGTAGAATAGTGTTACCTTTGAGAGAAATACAAATTTGGGAGAGAGGTGAATTATGTGATAGTTTTGTTTTGAACAGAATTCAAAATCTATCATCTCAAAGCCAGGTAAGGCTCAGGTCTACAACAGTACAGTTTCAGAAATCATTAGAGATAGAAAATTGAATCCATGGAAGCTAAATTGAGTTAGTATAGAGTTAAGAGGCTTAAAAGCTTTGGGATAAATCTTCAGTTGGGAGTGTGATATAAGAATGATGACCCAATAAAAGTGAGTAGTATATTATAAAAACAATTTTTAAAGCATTACAATGATGAATGAAATGTTCATGATTCCGGAAGAATGCTGCTCAACCCATGACAGACTAAAATGCATTGAGATGAAATTTTGGATGTGACCAAGGTGGAAATTTATTCTGTGATTATAGCTTGAATAGCCCTTGCCTAGTTTGGAAGGCATTCCATTCTCATCTCTTCCACTTAAAATACTTACCTCCTCTTTCCTTTTAATCAGGTAAGGCAATACATAACAGGCACTTATATTTATTGGTTACCTGAAATGTAATGGCTCTTCTGGGTCCCAGTTTCCCCTTCTGTAAAAATGGATTGAATGAAATTATTTTAAAGCTCTCCTAGCTCTAAATCCTATCATTTTAAACCATATAGCTGAGACAGTAGATTAATTCAGTCTAAACTTACTGCTGTTCCTATTCTCCCATTCCAGTTCCAAATTCCATTATCCTTCAAACCTGCCCTACCTACATCACAAAACAAAGTTGAAAAGGCAGATTTTATTTTTGTACTTTAAACAAGGACAAATCAACCTTTACAATCTCCTTCCAGCAAAAATTCAATCAACCTAAACATAGAAAATCCAACAGTCAAGTTCTAGAAAGAACCAATGGACTGAAATTCCAAATTTAGGGTCATATGACAGCAGTAAACTGTAAGCAACACCTTGTGAGTGGGTAGTCACAAGTCTCCAGTCTATGAGCAGAAATCAGTTTATATTGTCGGGATCAAAAAATCAAGGTTTATATAAGTCTGTAGGTTCCACTCCCAAGCTCAGCTCTTCTCTTCTCTTTTTCTTTCAGCCACAGCCTGAAAGTCCTACTGGGAAATGAGTGACTTGGAGTTGAGAAGCTGGCCTGTAACCTAAACCTTCCTGGTCTCTCTTTAGGACTGTGGGAATGGGAGCAGTCTACCCCTCAGCCCAGGGCCCCCGTCTCAATCCAGGCTCTCAACCCCCCTTTACCAATAATTAGAAGCCAGGGCTAGAGGCAGGAAATCCTGGAGGCAACAGAGATGGCTGAGGCCCATGGGACACAAATAAGAGGTGAGCAGTAGAACTGTTATGATTAGGGTCTCAGTTATTGCGAGCTGCAAGTCTCACAGTACTTTGGCAATGGAGAACAGGGCCTGGGAAGAAAAAGGGAAAAAAAGAGTGAAGATGAGCCTCTTTTCAAGTTCAGTTCAGTTGCTACCTCTTCCATGATGGCTAGTCACATAACTAAGCATATCTCTAACTCTAATTTTCCTAAAGTGCTTGGGAGCTCTTTTGTGCCTTTCGTTAAACCTAATATAATATTTATGCACAAATGATCATAGACTTAACGGTAGGAGATCTAGAAGTTATCTAGTCCAACTTCACCCCCTATTTTACAAATGAGGAACTAAAACCCAGATTAAATGATTTCCCCAAATCAGAGGACCAAAATCCCAATCTGTATAGTTGTGTATACCCAACCCCCAGCATACACTTATATTTTAGATATAGATTTTACAGGCATTTGATAAGTCTTCAAAAACTGTATTACCAGAGAGGAGCCCCAAGACTGGTTCAGCTCTGGAGTTGAAAAGAATGACCAGGCCTTTAAGCCATGTTCTCACCACCACTAAGGAAAAACAGGGCCCTGCTGCCACAGGGAACAATCTAAAGCAATCAGGATCCTTGGGGAAAAGGAAGCTAGGCATTACTGACCATTTACTCTTTAATGAAATAGGGTAAAATAGTGTAATAACAATAATGATGATAGCAGCTAGCATTTATAAACTTATTACATGCTTTACAACTATTATCTCATTTGATCCTCACAACCTTGGTCCATGGAGAAAGACATGGAAGAGTAACAGCAGACCCAATGGTCATCACTTGCAGGATAAACTTAAAATTGTTTGGAATTTAAAGTCCTAGACAATGGAGCTCTCTCTTTTCTAGGCTCCCTACACCTACACTCTGTCCCACATTCTCTGACACCCAGAGATTATGACCACCTTGCCGTTTCTCCCACGACATTCCCCGTCTACAGACTAGGCATTTTCTCCAGCTGTGCCTCATGCCCAGAATATTCTCCCTCTGCATCTCCATCTCATGGCTTCAAGTACCAGCTAAAACTCCACTTTGCACAAGCTTTTCCCCCTTTTCCTTTAATACTAGCACCTTTCCTCTTTCTGATTAACTCCAGTGGATGCTATGTATGGCTTGTTTGCCTGTGTTTTCCCATTAGACAAAGAGCTCCTAGAGCCAGGGAAGGTTGCAAGCCTTTCTTTGTAACTAGGGGGCTTGGCCCACTCAATGGGACAGTGGCAAGGGGCTGTCCCCGGAAGACCTTCCCACTAACTGCTCTCTCGGGCCCCCTCGGGGAATGGCCTCTTGCACCAGCTGGGCTAGGTTTCGGCCTCCCGGCCCACCAACACCCACGCGGGCAGCTCCGCCTGGCCCGGGCAGCGCACACCAGCGCAATGCACCCGAAGGCGTCCCAGGCGCGGATGGCGCGCTGCGGGCCCCCGGGTGGCAGGCTCCACGGGTCGCGCCGCGGCCGCACGTCTCCCTCCTGCGCAGCCCGCTGGAGCCCCGCGCGGCCTGTCGGTCGCAAGCCCCCTGGCTCTCCGCAGCCCCAGACCGCTGCAACCGAGTTTTCCGCGTGCGTTTTCTCCCCCCGGGAGGTGCCTGCGAGGGTCCCGGGGGCCCTCGGGGGAAATCTACCTCCACCCTAACCCCGGCTTCATAGAAGGCCCACACAGCGGCCCCCTCCAAGGGGGTCTGGCTCCGGCTGGGCCACCCTTTCTTCCAGAGGTCACCGGAAGCGGGGGCTAGGGTGAAGGCGACGAGGATGGGCGAGACACGCCTGTCCCGGCGGGAGAACATCAAGCCTGCAGCCTCCGGGAGCAGTTGCGGGACTAACGTGAACCGAACCTTCTCGATCTAAACACGTAGTGTGTCATTCTTTTAAACTAATGCAGCAAAAGGAAGGCACAGCCCCCTACCCAGAACTGCACGCCACCGGCCAGCACGAAGCAAGCTAAAAGGTGACGAGGCTCCTTTAGGGACCCCAGCTCCAACTCCGCAAACTTGGGGGAGTGCGGCTATTTTCAGTACGAACAGCAACCAAAGCCAGGGCGAGATTCAGTTCCGGAGCCCGCACCGAAAACGACCCGGAAGCAGATAGCGGAAGCGAATGCGCTTGCGTCAAACTACAGCTTCAGTGCGAAGGAATGGCGCGGGCAAGAACTGATGTAAAACCTGAAGCGTGCCACCTTGGCAGCACCCATATGCGTCTGCAAAATGTACAGCTGGGAACTGGAGAGGGGCGAGGGTCGGGGAAAAAACAGATAGAAATGTAATTCTGCGCCTGCCCCATTTCCCACTTTTTCTCCACCCCTTAGCAGCCCCTATTGATTCGAATGGCCCTTTAGCAGGACGTTGTCGCGTGCCCAGAGGCTCGGAGGCCTCGGTGGGGGAGGGGAGGGCGCTGGCCGTTATGGTTCTTCGTTTGCATAACGCCCCACAATGCTCCTCGTTCCTCCCAAGGTGGCCCCCAAAGCCCATTTCCTGGGGCCAGAGACGGGGTTTCAGTGGAGTCAACTGCCCAAGGAAGGTGGGCACAGGCCTGCAGGGTGTAGCCAAGTCTAAACGTGAATTAGGGCCACGCTGCCTCTCACTCTTAGAACAACCAACATTTGAGGGCTGGGCTGTTGTTGAGGGCAACAAAGAGCCCCGTGTTGCTGCAGGCCCAGATTAGCCCCTAAGACAGGAGGAGGAGGAGGAGGAGGAGGAGGAGGAGGAGAAGGAGGAGGAGGAGGAGGAGGAGGAGGAGGAGATGGACAAGGGCAAGGGGACAACTAACAGGATGGCTGGTGCCTCAGGTTAGCGACCTTTCCCTATGACAAGCCCCTTCTCTGGAGGTTGGGGTTAAAGCCTTTCACTCCCTAGTGTCATACTGCCTCCAGTCTCTGGAGGGAAGGGACAATGAAGAAATCTTGGTTACTCAGTATCCTGGAGGAGAATAGACTGTATTCTAACACTATAGATCCAAATAGGATCTATTTGGTAGAGCTGGCAGAGGGGATAAACTGGTATAATAAGAATGATTGGAGAAGTAGGGATAGGGGATGGTGGAGCTAATTGGCAATTTGGAGAAGAAAATAGAAGATGGGGATAATGAAATTGGATAAGGGTTGGAGATAAACTATGATGGAGGGATGAAGATAAAGGAAAATGGGATGAGGGAAGGCCTTCATATTTTACTGATAAAAGAGAAGCCATCCTAAAGGAGCTCTCTGTTCTCACCTATTCTATAAACCAACCCTTTCAGTTGTTCCCCATTTTCTCCTTTGTGCCAGTCTCCTATAAGAAAACATCCTTTCTCCTTATCAACTCCCTCTCAACTTGTACCCTTCAATTTATGTCCATGAGCATGCCCCCTCCATCTTCAAATCTTCTTATCCACTGTCTACTAACATGTTCTAAAGCTTTTCTCATCCTTCCCTAAAGCCTCACTTGACCCTGACATACACTCAAGCTATTTCTATTTCACAGCCAAACAGAAAAAGCCTCCCACTACCACAATTAAAACTGTTCTCTCCTAGGTTATTAATAATTTCTTAATGATAAATTACTAACTTTATAACATCAATGGCTTTTTCTCAATCCTCATCCTTTTTAACTTCTTAATTTTTCACACTGTTCATCACCCCTTCTTCCTAAATATTTGATCTCAATTTAGCTTTCATTATATTTTTCTCTTTGGGTTCTCCTACTTGAATGACTACTCCTCAGTCTCCTTTGGTGGAACATCATAGGTGTTCAAACCACTAAAAGGTGGTTTTTAGCTCCTCTAAGGCTCTATCTTGGACCCTCTTCTCTTTCTCTGCAACATTTCTTTCATATCAATTCCCATATATATATACAAAGGTCTCTTAAATGTATACATCTAGCCCTAATTGCTTTCCCAAATTCCAAGTCCTATATCAATTAGTTCCACAAAATTTTGTTAAGCATCTACAATGTACTAACCATTGTAATAGGCACTTGGGATACAAGGACAAAAACATTATGAATAAAGTATTAGCTGGCTGCCATACATCTCTACCTGGATGTTTTGTAGCAATCTCAAACTCAGCATGTCCAGAATAGAACTCATTTCCTACCATGCAAGCAGCACTCTTCACACTTAGAACCATTTCAACAATTCCCAGGTGCTCTTTCTGCTTCCAATTTGTTCCCTTTCCAATCTACAATAATCTATCTAGAAGCAAAAAAGATCTTGCTCCCCTAATCAAGAAAATTATAGAACTATTGTTTTGTTGAACTATAAGCTATTGTTAGGTCTAGGATAAAATACAAATTCCTCAACTTAGCATTTAAAGCCAGAATCTGGTTCCAGTTTCCCTTCCCAAATTTATTGCACACTACTTTCCTTCATGCCTGGGCCCAAGAGGCAGAGTGTGTGGACCCTGGAAGAGAGACAAAAGCAAGAGAGAGGGGACATGCAGGAGGGAGGCAAGACAAAACCATCTAATCAAGCCTCCTTTAATTAGTGCAATAATATAGGTATATATAGCAGCAGGGTTGCCCGAACTTAGTACAGGTATTGGTTTCCCGCCCAAGGATGAGCTTATCAGGTGTCACGTAGGAAGCTCCAGGATGTGATTAGGAGATGTCTAGATATCTGCCTATTCAAGGTTAAGGTGGTCTTTGGTCATGTAGGAAACTCCATGATGTGATTAAGAGATTCCTATTCAAGGTTAGCACAGTCTTTTGGAATATGGCCTTATCTCCTTATCACCTGTAAATTAGTGCCACTCCCCACACCTTTATTTATTAGTGTCATAGTCAAACTGACCAATAGGTCAGTTTGCTTTTCCTAGAATTTGGCACTCCATCTCCCGATTCTGTGCCATATTGTGCCTTTAAAGATTAAAAATAAATCGAGAATCATTATATTAGACATTCTATCTATGAGATACGTAGGGGAAAGACTTTCCAACTTTACTTAGGAAAATGCACAAGAAAAATGTCCCTCATTTCTGGAATGTACTTCACCATCTTTCTCTTGGAATTCTTAGCTTCTGTCAAGATTCAACTCAGATGCCAATTCCTACAAAAATCCTTTGTTAATCCTCCTAGATTTTGATTTTCTATCCAATTATCTTATATTTATGTACTTCCACATGGGGGAGTTGAGGAATATCTACATCAATGAAATCAGAGATCAACTAGAGTACTAGAATATATGCAAGTGCCTGGCATTTATTTACAGGGACTGTTTTTCATGTTTTTTTTTTTTTTTTTGTAATTCCAACCCCATCGGTTCCTTGAATATGACAGGCAACTAAGAAATGCTTGTTAAAGTATTGAATCAATGAAGAATGATTGAGAAGAATGGGATGATGAAAGCTAGTTAAGGGGGATGATGAGAAAAAGGGAGATGACTGGAAATATGGGTGAGGGATAACAGGAAGATGATTGGGAGATATGCAGTAGATTGAATATGAGGTGAAGAGCTAGACCATTATTTTAGATACTATACCTGAGAGACGCGTTGGAGAAAGATTCTCCAAACCTACTTGGTCTAGCTCTTGCCTTTTGTGGGTATGAGACTACATTTCCCATGTGCACTAGCGTTAACCTCGATCTCGGGTTCCTATTTCCAGCATTTTAGCTAGCAGCCTCCAGGGGCCTCCTTTATGGCTCCGCCCCTGCCCTATTTCACTGATAGGGCAGGGGCAAAGGGGACTTCCGGAAGTCGTATTCTCCTAGCCCTTTCTTACCACTGTTTCGGAACTTCATCTCCCGTCTTCCATCGGGAAACTTGACCGTCTGCGCTTGCGCTCCGTGTACTTTCCTGCCCTCCTGTTTCTCTTTCCCCCTTCCCCTCCCCTTTACGCCCTCCCGTCCCCTCCCCTCCCCTACTTCTCCTGCCGCGGTCGGGTCCGCGGCCTTAGCTGCGCGGCTTCGGTGCTGCCGCTGCCGCCCCTGGGAGCAACCTCTCCCTCTCCCCCCCCAGTCCCGGCCCGGTAGGTGAGTGGGAGGGAGGGTGACTCTCCGCACGCTGGGGGCGGGACCTGAGGACGCTTGGCCTTGGGGAGGGAGAGATCCTAAAAGAAGAATAAGGGAGGCCAAGGCTGCCTCGGACCTAAGGTGCGCGGAGACGCCGAGGGCCCTCCCCGGAGAAGTCCTAAACCCCCGGAGACTCCGAGGGCCTCGGAGGGAACAGTCCAGGAAACCGGCCCTGCGGAAGTTGGTTGGGACTCGGCCTCCTGGGGGGAGGAGAGGGCCTTCCGGGCAGCTGAAGGGGCCGGTAAGGAGTTGTGGAGAGGGCCCCTGGGCCAGGCCTGGATCGCTCTCCCCCAACAGACAGACAGACAGACAGGCAGACAGACAGACACACACACACACGCATACACACACACACGCATACACACGGCGTGGGGGGGGGGGGGAGGAGAAGGAAAGGGGAGGGACACAGGTTTTCTGAGCCTTGGGGAAAAAAAGGCTTACTCTAAAAGGTGAGTGATGGAGAAGCCTTGGTGTTGCCGGGCAGGGGAGAGGCTAGAGAGGATTTCTCATCTGATTATGGAGCAACACACCCCATAACAGCCCGGAGAGGGGAATGGTGATCCTTCCTTAGGAAAGGGGGCCAGGGTAGCTCTGGAGAGGCTGGCCTTTCGTCCTCCAAGCTAACCTCTTTTCCCTCAGCTGACGTAAAGATGAGTAGCTCAGAGGAAGTATCATGGATCTCATGGTTCTGTGGCCTTCGTGGCAATGAATTCTTCTGTGAGGTAAGATTTCTTGTCATTAAGTGCTCCTCAGATTCCCCTTTTACTGATAGGAACGGTTCCCAATGTGCCCACTCCCTTCTAGGAATTAGATGCTTAGTCTCTTTTCTCTGTGCTAGCCACACAGGACTTGTTGCTTTCTCTCAGCAGTCATCACATACCATGTCATTGTGACCCTAAAGATAGTCTGGATCGATCTTATTTAGTAGACGTTACCAAGTCTGGGAGAACCTATGGACACCTCAGAATAATGTTTTTAGAGACATAAGATTATAGGGGAAATAAGCTATGTTGATACAGTAATCAAAATATTGAATGGGAGGGGGGAAGTTCGGGATCCCCAGACTAAGAACCTCTGTTGTCATAAGGAGAAAGACTGAGATAGCTTCTTTAGATTACTGTCAGATTGAAGTAATCTGCTGTAGTAGTAAGGGCATTGAGATGGAGCACCTCTTTAGGGGCAAAATAGATAGTTATGCTATATGACATGTCAGTAGTAACTTGTCTCCCTTCCCATCCTAGTGCTAGTAATCCAAAAACCAGAGTTCTTCCCTCACTTCTGCATTCTAACAGGTGGATGAAGACTATATCCAAGATAAGTTCAACCTCACAGGGCTCAATGAACAAGTGCCCCATTATAGACAGGCACTAGACATGATCCTCGACTTGGAACCTGGTGAGATACCCACTTATCCACCCCCTAAAATTTACTTTTCCCAGATGCCTGTGTCTTCTCTATGATCCCTAGTTACCTGACTGATTCTCCTAGTTCTTTTTCAGCACACATAACTTTTTTTTAAATTTTTTTTTATTATAGCTTTTTATTTACAAGGGTAATTTTTCAGCATTGACCCATGCAAAACCTCCTGTTCCAGCTTTTCCCCTCCTTCCCCCCACTCCCTCCGTTAGATGGCAGTCCCATACATGTTAAATATGTTAAAAGTATATGTTAAATACAATATTTGTATATATATCCATACAGTTATTTTGCTGCACAAGAAAAATCAGACTTAGAAATAAGGTAAAAATAACCCGAGTAGGAAATCAAAAATACAAGCAAAAAAAAACAGGGAATGGAAATGCTATGTTGTGGTTCATACTTATTTCCCATAGTTCTTTCGCTGGGTGTAGCTGGTTCTCTTCATTTTTGAACAAATGGAACTAATTTGGTTCATCTCATTGTTGAAGAGAGCCATGTCTATCCGAATTGGTGGTCATATAGTAGTATTGTTGAAGTATATAATGATCTCCTGGTCCTGCTCATTTCACTCAGCATCAGTTCGTGTAAGTCTCTCCAGGCCTTTCTGAAATCATGCTGCTAGTCACTTCTTATAGAATAGTAATAATCTGTAACTTTCATATACCACAACTTATTCAGCCATTCTCCAATTGATGGGCATCCATTCAATTTCCAGTTTCTGGCCACTACAAAAAGGGCTGCCACAAACATTTTTGCACATTCAGGTCCCTTTTCCTTCTTTAAGATCCCTTTGGGATATAAGCCCAGTATACACTGCTGGATCAAAGGGTATGTACAGTTTGATAACTTTTTGAGTATAATTTCAAATCAGCACACATAACTCTTAACCTAAATTTTTTTGTAATAGAATTCCTTAGTATTCTGGACCTGCTATACAACTCCTACCACTTCTTGATTTTAATTACAAAAGTTAACCTTGCCTTATCTCTGCTTTGCCCTCCTCCTACCCCCAATTTTTTCCTTTCAGTGTCTTTCAACCTCCTATTGCCACCTAAATAACCAGATCGTTTGCTTTGGTTCATGTTTCAGATCTGTGGGAGGGAAAGCAGAGGAAATTCAGATTTACATAGTAATATTTTGTGGAAAGAACTGTTTTTTTAAGGCGGTTAGACAGTTGGGCCCAGATTCCTGGGCAGGGTAAGGGCGAGTGGGCTGGGGACAAAAGGAGGGTGGAGGGAAGGTTGACCTGATTGGTGTTTCTTTGGGATGGGTAGGGTTCAATAGGAAAAGGGTTGAATGACAGCTGACGGTATCCTGGTTTGGGTGTGGGGGACATGTTTCAGATGAGGAATTGGAAGACAACCCCAACCAGAGTGACCTGATCGAGCAGGCAGCTGAGATGCTGTATGGATTGATTCATGCCCGCTACATCCTTACAAACCGTGGCATCGCCCAGATGGTGAGGTTATCCCACCTCAATCCAATTTTGTTTTCTGATTTTTGAGGAAATGAAAAGAAACTTAAGTGCACATTACTTTTTTGTTATCCTTAGATAAGAAAGCAGGGCGTTAAAACTTGCATAGGACTTTACCATCTGGGAGGATGAAGTTCAAAATTAGTCTATTCCACAATTAGTTTTTGTTTATTTATTATTCATGACACCTTTGTCCTGTAATCTGTAGTTTCTGTGTGGTTTTTATGCTCTGTATTAGGGAAGTAGAAACCATTGAACATTTGTGGGGATGACTATCTTAATTTTAAGATGACCACTAGTTTCACAAGGACAAAGTTAAGAAATTTCATGTCTAAACGAAGAAGTCATAATGGAAGCAAAGGAAAAAAAATAATTTGTGTAGTTATTCTATGTTTTTGTATGTGTGTATGAGATTCGTGTAGTTTTAAAGATTGGGGCAGCACTTTATTATTATACCTGTGGTGGAAATGTGTCCCAAGAATATTTATACATCTATTTACCAAGATCTAGAAGTAGACACACACACACACACACACACACACACATACACATACACACACATACACATAATTTATTTGTATGTATAATCTCTGTTGAGCCAGTACATTAACATTGCTTCTATTTCTCAATTATATTCCCCTTCTCAGTTGGAAAAATACCAGCAGGGAGACTTTGGCTATTGTCCCCGTGTATATTGTGAGAATCAGCCCATGTTGCCCATTGGTAAGTATTGGGAATAGAAGGGAAAGAATTCCTATGGAGGAGTAGAGTTGGGATTTATGGAACCAAATGCTTGGGTCCTTGGTTGGAAGCAGGGGGAAGGTGAAGAACCAGATGCTGAAACTGCCTCCTACTGTTCTTAGGACTCTCAGACATACCAGGTGAGGCCATGGTGAAGCTGTACTGCCCCAAATGCATGGATGTTTACACCCCCAAGTCGTCCAGGCACCACCACACAGATGGTGCTTACTTTGGCACTGGCTTTCCCCACATGCTCTTCATGGTGCATCCTGAGTACAGGCCCAAAAGGCCTGCCAACCAATTTGTGCCCAGGTGAGAATTGAAGAATGGGTTAGGCCTCACTATCACTCTTTTCTTGGTTCTTGGGAACACTTCCTTGGAAACTGAGTGGAGATAGTTTGTTGGGAGATGATCACAAAGGGCACCCTTTAGATCCCAGTAGCAGTAGTGGGATGAGAATGTAGGGACTAGTCCCAGTTTTCCCTCTTATCCTTTCTTCTCTCCAGGCTGTATGGCTTCAAGATCCACCCTATGGCCTATCAACTGCAGCTTCAGGCAGCCAGCAACTTCAAGAGCCCTGTCAAGACCATCCGCTGATTTAGCTCCTCCCCTTCCCCCAACACCTCAGGCTGAGACACCATTCCCTCTCCCCCAGGACACACACACCTTTCCAGAACCCCTAATGGTTTTTAGTTTAAATTAAGAAGAAGTCATTATTGTGGTGGTGTGGTGGGAGTATGAAATAAAGTGGAGGAAAAGGCACAGCTTCAGTCCAATGACTGTGGGGGGAAAGGGGAGTTTTTAAATATGACCAAAACCTGGATACTCATAGCTTACCACTCATCTGCACCCCTCACCCTCCCCAAAACTGCCCTAGTTTGCAATATAAAATGAAAGGTTATATTTGAGAAAAGAACAGAAGTCAAATTTAGAGTATAGAGATTAAAGGCAGATCATAGAAAGGTGGTGGGTAAATTATTTCAAATCCTGACATCACTGAAAATTTCTTCTAAAAGCATCCAAGGTTTCTATGATTTCTGTCCCTTTCGAAATTTTCCAAATTCTTTGAAACAAAATTGTGGTAGAAACTAAAGAATGATGATCTAACCCCCCCCCCCCCCCCCAAAAAAAAAAAAAAAAAAAAGTTAAATTTCACAAGAGCATAAATTATGCTTGTTGGTAGTTGGATGGCCTACATCTCCAAGGCAGAGCCTGAATTGTGAGGTCAGCGATGCCTGCCCGGAAAAAAGTGACTAGATTATGGCCTATTGGGGCCATATGGGATCTGCCTCCAGCCCTTGGCATGATTTTCCACTTTTCCACTACTGCAACTTTGAAGAGCAGACAATTTTGGAGCTTTAGGGCCCCAGGTGGTGGACATTCTTGTGAAATTCAGGAATGGACTTAAGTGTTACCATCCAATTAAAAATTGCCATCTCTGAGCCGGGAGAGTTTTAGAAACCAGAAGTTACCAGGCCATAGATGGAAATAGAACCATTTTTGTCTTACTCCCCACTCCCAAACTCACCAGCCCCTTCCAACGCAGCTTCAGTCCTGAGACCTTGAGTGGGTGAGAACACAGTGTTCCTCTGAGTTTGTGGGCAGCTTTTTATTCTGCCACCCACCCTCAACCCCCACATACATACATACAACCCTCTTGGGGAAATGGCAATAGTAATATAAATCCTAATCTGGAAAGACCTTGTCTTCTGAGGCAACACACTGATTGCCAGAGTTGCATCTTCTGTTAGGTATCATCCCTTAAATTTCCATCCTTCTTATGGAGTGTTGCTGGACTTGACCTTGGGTAAACATGTTATAGAGCAAAACCCTGGATTGATTAAAAAGATCTGAATTCTTTTCTCATCTCTGCTACTGGGTGACTTGGGCAAGATAACCTTGGGCTTCAGTTTCTAAAATAAGGTTCTTTTTCACCCTTTTCACTTTGGGTCCAAATTGATTTGGCAATAGAAGAGAAAGAGAGCTACCAAGGTAGAGGGTTTGTATTGTTGCTCAGCTACTAAGCCCCTCTTCTCTTAGGAACCAAACTCTGCCTCAACTCCCCTTCCTTTCTTCTATCTGCCCCAAACTAATCTGTTGCTACCTATGGATGCATCCTGGAGATCAGGGAGCTAGGCTGCATCTTGGGCTCTTGACATCTGCCCCTCGGCCAAGGGTGGAGGCTGCCTAACTACCATTGTTCACAATGGCTCCACCCCTTTTCCCCATCTAATTAAACTGATAACTTTCCAGATCTTCCAGTCTTGTCTGAAACTACTTAAATCCAGAGTCTCGCCCTTCACTAATATTTAGACTGCCTTATTGTTCCCAAATTATTTTAGTCCCAAACTATCTTGGTGGTTCCTGCTACCTTCAGCCTTACTAAGCCAGTTCTTCACTGTCCTCATTCTGTGCAAAAAACATAAGATAACAAATTGATTTACCCTCCTCCTCCTATTTCACCCTCTCAGTATCTTTCCCCTCTCCTTTAATTTTACTCAGATTATGTTACCATACATTTCAATTCCATCCCTACAAATCTTCACTATAACATGGTTCTGTCTTTTTAACCCCAATGGTGGGGAAATTTGGGGAAGGATTCACATACCTTGAAGGCAATAAAAGGCTACCAAAAAAGGACAGTGCCCCAAACTAAGAATTTGAGGGAGAAGACATGACAGAGGACGATATACACAAAATGAGGACAGAATGACAGTTGAGAGGTATTTAAGGGCGATTTGGAACTAAAAAGATAGTTGGGGAGGCAGAATGGTGTAAGGACATTTTGGGGGATCTGGGTGGAACAAAGAGAATAATTCTCCTTTCAGGCAGTAAGGAGGAAGTCATAAGTGACAGCCAGAAGAAGGATCGCTTGGCAAAATGCTCAGTGTCTTCTCGATGTTTCCTTGAGCCATTCTGTAATTCACCACCACTCTCTGACCAGGTCTTGTTACAAGACCTGGATTCTGTTACAGAATCAAGATAAAAATACTAGTGTTGTATTGGATTTCCTCAATCCCATTCCCAGTTCTAGGTCACCATCACCTATTTTCTCAAAACTCTCAACCAGCCAAACTGGATGGCCTTCAGACTATGACCCCTAACCAGCCCTTTCTAGAGCGCTCGTAGAGACCACTGAAGTTGATTGGTCCCAAACCTAATCTTGCTTTAGAATGTAGCTAGTGATCTCCCCCCCAATTATATCCCTCAAATTTCAACCTTTTCTTCAAGGCCCACCCCTACATCTTGCCTACAAGTTTCCTGTTCAGATTCTCCAATCCAATCTAAGTCAATTCGCCATATTCATGAAACATCTCAAGTACATGCAAGACATTGTTAAGCATTCTACTACTCCAGATGATACTACTGATACATTCTACTACTCTCATCTCCTGGAGAGACCACAAAGGTCATCTAGTCCAAAGATTCATGGCGGGAGAAAGTTTAAGAAGCCCTGATCTAGCTCAATGAACATGCCTTCCCAAGGACTGAACATTTTTCAGGTTAACTATACCTCGTTTTCCTCATCTATAGAAAGAAAACACTCAGAATTGTTATGGGGAAAATATTTTGTCAATTCTATAAAACCACACACACACATACACATATATATGACAATTATTGATGATCATTGGCAAAAATCGGGACTAAAGCCCACATCTAAATTCTAGCAATCTAATAAGCTTTCCATTTTAACTTGCCTCTATTTTGGGTCATTTAAACATGATCTCCACTCATTATTACCTGCCCCCCTCCCTTGGAGGAGAAGGAACTAGTAATGTCTTTCCACACCTTAGTCTTTGTCTCTAATTTTACTCCATGATAAACTGATGCAAAAAAAAAAACCACATTCAAATTAAATGAGATTAGGGTGAGGGGATATGAGATAGAAAAGGATGACAGGATACAAGAGAGTGCTACTTAAGTTCTACTTAAGTGGAACAGATTAGTTCAATCCAGCACAACAGTCCAGTGCAATTCTGAAATTTCTCCAGCTGAGTTTTTTGAATCCCTCATACGCCAAATAGCAAAAATAGATTTGCCCAGGATCAAATCACCTATCACCTCTCATCTACATCAAACTGCTTGCCAACCCCAAACTTGAGGCTGTAAAGGTAATCCCAAGGATGCCAGGGTCTAACCTTGAGGCATCTGGTAGTTGTCTTTTCTGAATAGAGTGGGGGTGGCAGAAAGATAGGACCCCAAAGTCAGGTTCCCCTCATATTCAATCAAGTCAAAAAGCATTTAAATTCCTTTTATGTGTCAGGCACTGTATTAAGGAATGTAGATAGATATAAAGAAAAACAAAATCCAGTATCTTCTCAAAAATCAGGGGTAGTCTCAAAAGGTAAGGTACTAAGATAAAAAAGGTCTGGAAGAGATTACTTGTAGATGAAATTTGAAGGAAACCATGTAACGTGAGAGGTAAAGGGAAGAGGGAGAAAATTCCTGGCATGGAGGACAATCAAGGAAGATACTCCATTCAGAAGATGGAGTGTCTAGGGTTGTGTGCAATTTAGATAAGATATAAGAAGACTAGCTGGGTAGGCAGAGGCTGGGATATGAAGGTTTTTACAAGCCAGATTATTTCTTTTGGGAATCAGTTAAGTAGCATAATGCACTGGGCCTCAGAGAAATTTGAATTTACATCTCACCTCAGACACTTGTATAAACCCTGGGTAAGGTACTTGTCCTTTGCCTCAGTTTGCTCAATTCTAAAATGAGGATAATTTCACCTACCTCCCAGGATGGTTGTGAGTATCAAATAAGATAACATTAGTGCCTGGTATAAAGACTATATAAATGCTAACTATTATTAAAAAGAGGATTATATATTTGATCCCATAGACAATAGGGTGATTGAATGGAGGTAGGAAGTGTGCCATGGTCAGACCTGTACTTAAGGAAGATCAGTTCAAAGGCTGAATGAAGGATGAATTGAAATGGAGAGAAACTTGAAATAATTTTTTTCAAACGATACTTTATGCTATAGCAATTATCCAATTATGAGGTGATGAGGCATTACCTCAAGGTGGAAACAATGAGAACATATGAGAGCTGTTAATAAAATAAAATCAATGAGACTTGATAACTGCTAAGTTGCCAGCCTAGATGACTTGGAGAATGTAATTTTTTTTTTTTTATTAAGCTCTTATTAGAGCAAAAGCAAAAGCATCCCCAGTCAGAGGGCTCTCAAGAAACTCACATTCTCATGAGCATTTCTTTAGATAGCCAAAAAAAGCCCAGCAGAAACAGATAAAAAGAAAAAAAAATAACCGTAAACAATATAAAATACTTGAGAGTCTACCGTCCCAGGTAAACATAGGAAGCTATATGAACACAATTACAAAACACTTTTCACACAAAGTCAGATCTATACAATTGGAAAAATATCAATTGTTCATGGATAGGCCAATATAATAAAAATGATAATTCTACCCAAATTAATTCACTCAATCTCATACCGATCAAACTACCAAAAAATTATTTTATGAAGCTAGAAAAAATAATTTATCTGGAAGGTCAAAAATATCAAAGGAATTAATGGGGAAAAAAGGAAGATGGCCCAGTAATAACAGATCTCAAACTATATTACAAAGCAATGATCGTCAAAATTATCTGATGTTGGTTAAAAAATAAAGTGGTGGATCAATGGAATTGATTAGGTACACAAGATACAGTAAAAAATGACTATGGTAATTTGGTGCTTGATAAACTCAGACCCCAGCCTTTTGGGATAAGAACTCACAAAAATGAACTTGAAAAAAATTAATGGAAAAACTAAAAAATAATCGGGCACAAACTATAGAGATCAATATCTCACACCATATACCAGAATAAAGTCAAAATAGGTATATGATTTAAACATAAATGGTTACCTCATAAACAAATTAGAAGGAATAGTCTATTATGGAGAAAGGGAAAATTCATGATCAAATAAGAGATAGAGAACATCACGAAATATAAAATAGATAAATTTAATTACATTAAATTGAAAAGCTTTTGCACATACAAAACCAATGCAACTGATGCGGTTTGAATCCTCTCAATTCTTGGTAGTCAAGAGGTTAGTGGCAATAAGAGAGTTGTTAAATATCCCCTTCAAATAGGCCGCAGGTTTTAGGAATGAAAGAACTCACTCATTCCCGAATTATTAGTTGCAAAATGAAAGTTTATTGTTGGATAGAAATAAATTTCTAAGGGACTGACTTCTAGAGTAACCAAGATCTATTGGAAATGCAGTTTTGACACTGAGAATGCTCAGCGGGCAGAGTCCTAGCAAAGTACATGGGCCATTTGCAAAGACCTTAGTTGAGGGAGGCTGTTATATTGGGTATTTTGATGGGGATTGAAAGCCTAAGCTGATCAGACCAGGATTCTTGGTGGGGGCCCCAGGAGCCAAGGTTCCTAGGCTTAGATTCTTATTAGTTTTCAGCCCAGATCTTCTATTGGAATTGACACTTCAAAGGGATGCTTTTTGACCAGGATTTCTAATTGAATCAAAGGCCTTGGCATTCTGGAAAGATAACTTATCTGGGGGGAATATGCTTTCCCCAGGAGGATTGAGACTCTGAAGGGGATCACAGATCAAAAGGAAATACAATTTTTTAAAGGGACCACAACTTTAGTAAAGGAAACAGTTACCTCCCGCTTCACAACCAGGACTAGAAGGAAATCAGAAAACTGGGAAACAATCTTTATAGCAAGTATCTCTAATAAAGTCTTTATTACATACATATGATGAGTCAAATCATGGAAGCCATTCCTCATTGACAAATGGTCAAAGGATATTAATAGGAAGAGTTCAGATGAAAAAAATCAAATCTACCCAAAGGAATATGAAGTGCTCAAAATCACTTTGGTTAGAAAAATGCAAATTAAAACAACTCTGAGGTACATATATAGATATAGATGTAGATATAGATATATATGTTGATAAACTCAGACCCCAGCCTTTGGGATAAGAACTCACAAAAATGAACTTGAAAAAAATTAATGGAAAAACTAAAAAATAATTGGGCACAAACTATAGAGATCAACATCCCACACCATATACCAGAATAAAGTCAAAATAGGTATATGATTTAAACATAAACGGTTACCTCATAAGCAACATATATATATATATATATATATATATATATATATATATATATAATCTGATTGACTAATATGACAAAAAATGAAAAAAAAAGATAAAAAGATTTTGGAAAAGATATGGGAAAATTGGGATACTAATGCACTAACGCATTGGCAAAGTTGTGAACTGATTCAGCCACTCTGGAGAGCTGTACAAAAATATTTATAGGAGCCCTTTTTGTGGTGGCAAAAACATTGGAAATTGAAGGGATACCTATCAATTAGGAAATATCTGAAACAAGCTGTGGTATATGAATATAACGGAATATTATGCAATAGAAAATGATGAGCAGGCAGATTTTTTAAAACCCTGGAAAGCCTTGTATGAATTGGTGAAAATTAAAATGAGAAAAAAAGGGAAAAGGATCCACATGTTCAAAAATGTTTGTAGAAGCCTTTTTTGTAGTGACAAGGAACAGTAAACTGAGAGAATGTCTATCAATTGGAGAATGACTGAATTAAGTTATGGTATATGAATGTAATGGAATATTATTGTTCTATAAGAAATGATCAGCAGACTGATTTCAGAAAGGCTTGGAAAGACTAGAACAAGTGCGAAGTGATGTGAGTATAGAAGCAATATTGTTGTACACAACAAGATTATGTGATGATCAACTGCAATGGATTTGACTTTTTAACAATGAGGTGGCCAAAAGGCTAATTCCAATAGACCTTTAATGGAGCAAGCCATCAGAAAGAGAACTATAGCCACTGAGTGTAGATCACAACTTTTTCACCTTTTTGTTTGTTCATTTGCTTGCTTGCTTTTTTTTCCCTTTCTCACTTTGTTGTGCCACAGTTGTCTTTTAATATCCTGACCCAGTTTCCCTAATTGTCTTATTCAGTTACTCTGCCTCAGGTTATAACCTTTCCCTCTTAATGTTTGATAGGATAATAAGGTCTTATTATTTTAGATCATAGGCTATACTTATTCCCTCTTAATGTTTGATGAGATAAAAGTCTTTATCCATTTTAGACATCTTTAGAATACCAGGAATCTCTCCAGTTCCTCCCATTAGGTCATCCGTTGTTCTTGTTACCCTATAAAAAAATCCTGTATCTGACGTTTGCTGCTGGATTGTTTGAGAAGATAATCTCATTCAGCCCTAGGACCAAACCATGAATCCATTTGGTCCCAGTAAATCTCTTCATTTAATAAAGTATTAAATACTCCCTAATCTCTATCTTGTTCAGTTTCTCAGGCATTACAGCTTTTTTCCTTTTTCATCTGATTTTTCTTGTGCAGCCTGATAAATGTAGAAATGTTTAGAAAAATTGCATATGTTTAATCTATATTGGTTTGTTTGTCAACTAGGGGAGAGGGGGAGAGAGGAAGAAAAAATTGGAACACAAGGTTTTGGAAGGGTGAATTGAAAATTATCTTTCCATGTATTTTGAAAATAAAAAGCTATTACTAAAAATAAAAAAAAAAAGAAAAGTGAAATGAACAGAACCAGGAAAACATTGAACACAGTATCAGCCACATTATATGATGATCAACTATAAATGATTTAGTTCTTCTGAGCAATATAAGACAGTACAAAGGACACATGATGGAAAACACTATCTACATTTAGATAAAGAACTGATAAACTCTGAATGCAAATCGAAACATACCTTGAACACTTTTTTCATTTTTATTTATTTCTTTCACAATAGTGACTAATAGGGAAATGTGTTTTACATAATTGCACATATATATTGTTGTGCCTCAGTTTCCCTAAATTGTTTTGCCTCAATCCCCCAGGTTCTACCCCATGAATACCTTATGCTCCCTATTAACCTAAACCTAACTGTAGTTTTCCTGTTAGCCCTTCCAGGAGTCTTAATCTACCGATCACATCTAATGTCTACCCTCCTATACCTGGAGGGAATAATATTGTCCCTATTCATCCTCATAACCCTCCTAATCACCCACTTCCACATATTCTCAATATCCATAACCCCCTTAATCCTACTAGTCTTGGTTGCAACCCTTCCTGACCATTAGGACTGAGATAATTAGGGTTGTGGAGATCTGGTCACTCTGACATTCCAAAAGAGTCATAAACTGTAAATGTATAATCCAGATAAGGGGGGGGTTCAGACTTCCTGGCTCCTTAGTCCTCCTAAGTTTTCAAGAATTTATGGTCCTACCCCAAGCCTGTCAGAACCAGATTGATGGTCCCTTTTTGGAAATTCCAGCCATTTACCAATGTTCAAACTCCACTTCCTTGCCTACCCAGACCTATGGAAACATATATTTCATTGGAATCTCACATTGCTGCTGGATTCTTTGGGAAGAAAGTCTAATTCAGCCCTGGAGACAGAATGGATTCTTCTCTGCCTCCAGACTATCTCTCCCTCTCAGAAATCCAAATAAAATATTAAAAACTCTCTAGTCTCTATCTTGCCTCAGTTTCTTCTTCAGCATTACAGTATCATAAGTCAAAGTTCCTATCATTTTAGTAAAAAAGAAGGAGAGGGAGGAAAGAAGAAAAAAATTCAAAATCTTGTACAAATGAAAGCTAAAAGTTTTTTTGACATATAATTGGGGGGAAAATACTATTTTTTTTTTAAAGGACAAAACTCACGTTCACATTCTGAAAGAAGACAATACCTGTGTTAGAGCTACAAATCAGGTAGAAAGGTGTCCTAGATCTTAAGCATTCCAGACGCCTTCTCTTTAATGTCATTTTCACTGATAAATTTCTATCAGTTTCTGACATCAAACTATTTGTGTTAAAGACTTTGGGAACAAATTTTTTTCTGCATCTTTTAATAGCTCTGTGTCTACAACACCTATAGAAACAGTTGCCAGGCTGCCTCTCCTCAGGGATTCTTTCCCAGGGTGATAGCTGAATTGTGTTGGAAGTTTTGCCCAATGCTCTTAGTCCTGGGCTGCCTCTGTCAGGCCTCTAAGGGAAGGTGGTGATCAAGGTCGTGACTGGCCCAGCACAGGCTGCTTCTTGTGTCTCCCCCAGCATACTTTGGAATGCTGGCTTGCTTACTTTGGTTATGAATTAGTAGAGATGATTAGCCCCCTTTTTCTAGAAGTGTTGTCCCTGGATGATGTCGTGAGGAAGATATCAATAATCAAAATGCAGGATGGTGAAGAAGAGAGTTCAACGTGGGTAGGTGATTGGGAGAGGGTTATAGAAGGGACCAGACTGCCATTCTTAGTAGATATTTGCCATTCATCATTATTTCACCCATAAAGCCTTCTCTAATATTCTAAGCGAGAAAGGAGGATATAATCATTTAAACAGAACCTACTATATGTCAAGTACTATGCTAAATGTTTTGCAAATTTTATCTTATTTGATCCTCACAATAATCCTATGAGATAAGTGCTATTATTATCCTCATTTTACAATTGGGGCAAAAAGAAGTTAAGTGACTTATTTAGGAACACGTTTAAGTGTCTGGGATGATATTTGAACTCGGGACTTCCTGACTCCAGACCTAGCACACTATCCAGTTTGTGCCACCAGCTGCCTAGTTGAATCTCTCTCAGATCATTCTGTGGGATTTTTATGTACTTCTCCTCTAACTTGTATTGTATTCATATATCTGTTCCTCAACCCTCATCCTTCCCTTCCTCTCTCACCCTTGGCCACTTTCTAAATTGTAAACTGCTTTAGCATCATGATTGGATTGTTTTTTATATCTGCAAACAATGCCTAGCATGGTCATATATAGAGAAACTAAGGATTACCCCTGGTTCCTTAAGTTTTTAGAAGTTCCATTGAATTTCTGGGTAAGAAATACCTCTTTTAATTAATTGTAAAAAAAATTAATTAGGAGAGACAAGAGGCAATATTTGCTAAACCACCACCTCCACCTTGACCACTATCTCCCCTGAGACTCGGAAGGATCCTGAGTCCAAGAAGACTGGGAATCACACCATCCCCCAGACCTTCAGCCCCTATCCAGCACAGCCTCCACAGTTATTATTGAGGGGAAAAAGCATTGTAGAGAAGAGGTTCACTCTCCTCATTGATGCCAACGACAACCATATGTATGGCTGTTCTTCAACACTCTCTTTAATGTTTGCTGTCTAAACACATTACCACATCCAGATCCGTATTTCTATAACCTGCCTGCTTCTAGGCCACTCTCCCTCCCTTTTTCAAGGAATTTGCCACTTGATTTGATCTTCCATTGTACTCTAAGTCAGGGGTTTAAATATTCCTATTAATGAACACGTTGAATATGAACATTCATACTAATGAAAACATTTAGATTAATGAAGCAAAACTGTTCCATCTACTAGGTCTTGATCTCTTTATTGGAAAAACTCTGTACAGGGGCAACTAAGTGGCACAAAGGATAGAGAACAGATTGTGGAGTCAGGAAGACAGTTCAATTTGGCTTCAGACTCTTGACACTTACTAGTGAGTCTGGGCAAGTCACTTAATCCCAATTGACTTCCCCCAAAAAACAAACAAATAAATAAAGGGGATATTTATTCAAGTATAATTCGATGATTTCTGAAGTCTCATTCAACATAAGTATTCTGTGATTCTATGCTCTCTGATCATGAATGCCCAACCTCTTTGTGTTTCTTTTTTCTTTTCTTTCTTCTTCTTTGTTTTTTGGGGGGTGGGGGGGGACTGAGGCAATTGGGGTTAAGTGACTTGCCCAGGGTCACACCGGAAGGAAGTGCTAAGTATCTGAGGTCACATTTGAATTAAGGTCCTTCTGACTTTAGGGCTGGTGCTCTATCCACTGTACCACTTAGCTGTCCTGTTTCATTCATTCTTTTTTTTTTTTTTTTTTAATAAAAATTCACATTTATTTTATTTTTTCAAAGTTCTTTCTTTATCTTTCCTGTCACCTATTGAGAAAACAAGAAAAACAAAACCCATTACAATTACGGATAGTCATGTGAAACAAATTCCAACATTAGCAGACAGAGAAAGAGAGGGGAAAAAAGAGGGAGAAAAGAAAATGTTTCAAAATGCATTCTGATTCTATCAGTTCTCTCTCTCTCTGGAATTGGATAGTATGTTTCATCAAGAATCTTTTAGAATTGTAGTTGGTCATTCTAGTGATCAGAGTTACCAGTTCTTTACAATATTGCTGATATTTTTCTCTTGGCTCTGGTCATGTCACTTTGCATCAGTTCCTACAAGTCTTAACAGGTTTTTCTGAACCCATCCTTTTATTTACAATATAGTAATATTTTATCACATTCATGTTGTTTTTAAAAAACATGTAATTACACATATGAAAAATATCCTAAATTTTTACTGATTATAGAAATGCAAATTAAAATAACTTTGAGATAACATCTTACATCTATCAGATTGGCTAAAATGAGATACTCCTCAAGTGAGGAAGGATTAAATAAGCTATGGTATTTGATTGTGATGGAATACTACTCCGATTTAAGAAATGATAAACTGGTTGATTTAGAAAAACAAAGAATTGGACCTATGAAGGAAAATAATATCTATCTCCAGAGAACTGACAAATAGAAATATGCATAATGTGGTCTGTATATGTGTGTATATATGTATATGTTTATAGATATGTATATGGTTAATTATGGCATTCTCTGAAGGAATAGGAGAGCGGGAAACAGGGAGAAAAAAAATGAAAAGTGTACAGCAGAGAATAAAAAAAAACCTAGAAGCAAGCACAGAAAAGCTATGTTGCTTTGAAAACATGTAGAATTTGTTACTTGGGTTTTCATGAAATGAAAATTTATTGTTTTATATTGAATCTTCTTATGTTCTGTTGTGTGCATGGGAATGTTCTTTTTGTTTCTTTTGTATTTAAGTTTAAAATGAATAAAATTTTTAATGTTTTATATATGTCATATAATGTAAAATAGTCCCAAACAATACACTATCACCTATATTGTCCATTAGACAATTAATTGGACTTATTAATGAACAGATGCAAAGTAATGTTGTATGGCCAGTCAACTAAGATGTTGAGAAGAGTTCACTCACTTGTTATCCAGAGACTGCCAGTGCTAAATAAGCTCACAGTTACTGTTTTCAAGGAACCTATATTCTAACAGGAGTGTTGTTCAGTCATTTTAGTTGTGCCTGACTCTTTATGATCCCATTTAGGGTTTTCTTGGCAAAAATACTGGCGTGGTTTACTTCTTCAGTTCATTTTACAGAGGAGGAAACTGAGGCATATAGGGTTAAGTGATTTCCCCAGGATTATACAGCTTGTAAGTGTCTGAGGCCATATTTAAATTCAGGAAAGTCTTCTTGACTTCAGGTCCAGCACTCTATCCTATGTATAAACAATCCACAAAGAGGATGGTGACCAAGGAGGAGTGTTTTGGATTAGGGAGTAAGAAGAAATGGTGACTGATAAATGACTCCACGAAGTGATGACATAATTGCCTATTGGTAAGCAGTAGAGGTCAGGTGACTCAACCAAGAGTATAGCAGCCCTGGAATAGACAGTACAAAGGAGACCTAAGGTGATCTGTGGGTTGTAGGGAAAAAAATTATAATTTCTATTCCTGCTTATTTTTAACCTGAAAAATAACAAATTGTACGTTTAAAAAATAATACTTATATATTTTATTTTTTAAATTATCTTCATTTATTATTTGTTTATTATAAAAACTTATTGTGGCACTCTTAGCCCTAATATTAGATGATTTGCCTGAACAGACAATATAACTGCAATTTGAACCCATGTCAATCAGTTAATAAGCATTTATTATGCACCTACTAAATGCCAAGCACTGGGAAAATACACTGGGGATACAAATAGAAAAAAAGATTTAAAAGAGGGAAAGATGGCATGCACAAAAAAGCTGGAAGGGGAAAATAGAGGAGTTGGCACATGATGGAAAAAATGGGCTAATACTCTATTCATTGTGCCATCTAGCTGCTCCTGTACCATGCCATTTCTTTGTGTAGTACATAGTGAGCTTTTTGGTTACCCAGGTAATACAGCAGGTTGGCAGTGGGGAACAGAACTTGAGAGATGAAGGTTGATACATATGGTATACAAGGTATCTGAGGAAAGAGTATGAGTTCCTTGAGGCAGAAAGAATGATGGGGCAGCTATACTTGTACCAGTTTTTGTCATTTGTTCTTTGAAAAGGACCAAAATGACATCATTATGTTAAGAGTAAAATCAGTGTATCTGCTGTGGCTGATCAGACCAACATGAGCTCTGAATGCTCTGCCACAGATCAGACACAAATATTCCCTATGAACTTTTGGGGTAGATTCTCAAATTCTGTAATTTTGCTTTGCTCATAGAGCACACCTCTGTTATAAGATATTTGTGCCCATTTAAGAGGATAAAGAGAAATTATTATTAAAAATCAGTATCTTGGGGAGCTCTCCCTTTCTTCAAAATTCCTGATTTTATAAAGTTGAGTCTCTGGAAGGATATTACTGATAATGAAATTAACTCTCCATGATCTTGGTCAGAGTCCTGCCAGTAAAGGATTTACTCTAAAGTGAGGAAGCCTATTGTTATTCTATCCAAGCTTGGATGGAGACAGATCCTTTTCTGTCTATAGCCCGAGGCTATAGATAGTCTGAGTATAAAGATATTTTTGACAGGATGTCACTCTCAGCCTCTTTGAACACCTACTCTTCCAAAGGGTATATAACTGTGAATGATTATAGATTATAGAAATGCAAATTAGGTGATGGTCTTTGATTCAATAGGGGGGCCAAAATGGCCATCCTTTTATTAATAACCTACTGGCCTTATTAATAAAATGAGAGGTAGCCAAAATGGCCATCCTGTTATTAATGACCTACTGGTCTTATTAATAAAATAATTATGATGAAACTGTTTTTTAACCTTTTTATTCACCATAGGATTTACAGCTTATGTGACAAAATAGATAGGTAACTTTAAAAGATGCTTATTATAGGGATAATAACAACCAATGAGAAAATGAAAGAGTTGACACTACTCCTATACCTAGCATAAGCTCTTCATCTTGCAAGGTAAACTAATTAATTTTAACAAGAAGTTGGCCCCCAAAATGAGAAATTATTAACATCTGAAACATGAATTTATTTCTGCTTTCATTGATGATAGTGATTATCAATCCATACTGTAATCATTAATAATGAACCTCACACTAAGTATTTATCATACCTTGAAATATTATCTATTGGTAATATGATCATGATTTACAAGACATTTCAAAATTTAAGGGTCCAGAACATGAAGACAGATTCCTAGATTATATATATCCTCCCCCCTCCCCGAGGCAATGGGGGTTAAGTGACTTGCCCAGGGTCACACAGCTAGGAATCTGAGACCAGATTTGAACTCAGGTCGCCCTGACTTCAGGGCTGGTGTTCTATCCACTGCACCACCTAACTGCCCCCTTAGAATATTTTTCAACAAGGTTTAAAGTCATGCAACACTTGACCAAGTTTCACTAAACTAAATGAAAAAATGATTTAGATGCTTCTTTTGAGGCTTCTCAAAAAACAAAACCAAAAACCAGATGCCATCAAGGAAGCACTTGTCACTGTAAAAATGGGCAAAAAAATACACACACACACATATACTTTAGAATATTTTCTGTGCATTTTATATATATTTTTTTCTGACAAGGAATGCTTTTTAATTTATCACCATATTATGTGCAGGTGTGTATGTGCTAGAGGAAATCACACAGTTTTGGTATTCACAAGCTTATTTTAGAAAGGCCTAGAAAGATTTACATGAACTGACGCTAAGCAAAACAAGCAGAACCAGGAATACAGTATACACAGTAACAGCAAGATTGTCTGATGATCAAGTATAAAAGACTTGGTTCTTCTCAGTAGTTCAGTGATCCATGGCAATCCCAATAAACTTTGGGATGCCATCTGCATCCAGAAAAAGAACTGTGGAGATTGAATGCAAATCAATGCATACTATTTTCACTTTATTTCTTGTGGTTTTATTATTAATAATTATTATTAATATTGTGGTTTTTCCCTTTTGTTCTGATTTTTCTTTCACAACATGATTAGTGGGAAAATGTTTTAAATGATTATACATGTGTAACCTGTATCAGATTGCTTGTTGTCTTGGGAAAGGAGGAGATAAGGAAAGAGGGGGGAAAAAAATCTTACAAAAATTAACATTGAAGACTACCTTTACATGTAACTGGAGAAAATAAAATACTATTTTCTCTGGGTCTTAGTCTCATCCTAGGCACTAGGACTGGAGATGTGAAAGAGACATGCCACACAACCACAAAAAATTAAAATGAAGTAAACCTCCAAGTTTGGGAAGCACTCATTATGAGCAACAAGTTCCCACATTCAAATAATTTTAAAATTTCCGAAACCAGGTACTCAGAAAGCAGATAATACTACGCAAACTTAAGGGAGAGAAGAAACCAAGAAAAGGAGATTTTAATGGTAATCAGGAAAGAGTTCCAGAGAGAAAACAGAAAAAAAAAAAGGTCCTACTGCTGGGGGGGGGGGGGGGGGGAGAGTCAATGCTGAGCCCTCTTGGGCTGGTTCAAGAAACATAAATTTGATCAGATAAATTTGCTTAGTGTAATGTATAGAGAGCCCAAAGGCAAAGAAACAAAAATGGGAGTCAAGTATAGGCAAAAGGTAATGAAGGGATTAGAGAAAAGATGGGACTGATAGTGGTGAATTGGATGTTAGCAGAGGAATAAGAGGTAACCATTTTCAAGACTATAAGCTTGAGAGGACAAAAGAGATAATAGTGGTTGAACAGAGAAGAAAAGATCCATCAGGAGTCATCCCTAAGGCCCAGTATCCTCTGGAACTTAGACTCCCTCACCTTAAGACCCCAATTTTCACCACCACAAACTCAGCCAGCCAGATAAAAAAAAATACCTTTTATTATTATGAATAATCTGTGATCATTTAAACCTTTAAAGGAGTAGGAAGGAGAATGTAGAAAGATAGGGGAGGCCAAAGTCATGCTGTGGAAGGGGGTGGGGAAAAAAGGAGGATGGACAATCCCTCTATTCCCCCAAAACAATAGACTATGTGAATATGAAGCATCACAGAAAAAAGGATTCCCCACTCATTACACCTTTCCCCACAAAAAGCTACTCCCCCTTTTCAGGCTCTTCTAGAGCTTCCAAGGTATCTGGAATTCATGGGGAGGAAGTGGGGTACAGTGTGTGGCCTCAAAGTTGTGTAAATGTTTCCGAGCCTGAAAGAGAGCCAGATATGAAGAAAAAAATTAAGATAATAGGTCAAAGAGTAAAAACATTTGAAAGATTTTCTCTCTCTTTCCCCAAGGGTCTTCTCTTAGGCATTCCCTAACCATTTCCCTGGGAATATCTTGATCACCCTTGATAGCTAGACTCAAAGAGAGGGAAATCAAACAAAACTCACCAAAAACAAGGCTAGCTGCCGCTGCCCATCTTCACTAATGTCATCACCTGAAGAAAAAGCAGCTAATCAAATACAGTGCCATCCCCTTCCCTATCCCCTGAACTACTCAGCCTAAAATTTTTAGCCACAGAGTTTTCTCCCCTTTCGTCTCTTAAATCTTACTCCCAGAATATGAACTTCTAAAAGTCCCCAAGTCTTACCAACACTCCAGGGGAAGTCACCCCCATGTTCTGTCTGATAGGATCGAAGAACAGACACACACCAATCCTCATCCACTTCCCAGCGGCTATACACAGAGGCTAGGGCAGGGGTTAATAGGACACAGTCAGAACCATCGTTCAGCAGGAGCTATCCTTAGTCCTCATCCTAGCCCCCTTCCTCTCACCTTCCTCTAGCTGGGAGGAAGCCTCCAACCATTGTCTCACCACTCGAAGACTCTCCTCCCCCATTATCTTGGGGTACCTAAGAGAGAGGGTTAAGGTCAAGATTCCTTCTCTCTCCTTTCCCCACTCTTACTTTCAATGCTTTCCCCCACCTCTCACCGGTGTTGCAGAAGTTTCAACAGAAGGTTATTGCCACGGTTGGACATAATATCATCAGGGACCCTGGATATTAGAAGAAGAAAAACTTAGGAGTACAAATTCCAGGACTCTGAGAAATAGGGATGGAGAAACTGGGGGAAACAGATGTAAACTGATCTCATGACTCACGTAGTGGTGATGATCTCATCCTTGGTTCTTCGGATCAGCAGTACTGGCCCCTGATACCTGGAGAAACAAGAATACCAGTCCATGGAATCAGAGACGAAAACAAAAACAACTTCCTCTCCTCTTTCACCCCATTAGCCCTGAGACCCTGCTTGGGTTTCTCCTTTACCTGCATAACTGTTCAGCATTATTCAGATTAAGGTGCTGTCTCACAGTTCGAGTCACAAGGGTTTCTGGAATAGGAGAAAGGAAAGGAAATCACTGAAACCACAATATCTCAAATTATCCCTCTATGACAGCAGTCTTGTGCCTACATAAGAAAGGGATATGGCTATTTCCACTATATTTCAGAAATCTATGATTTCATCAGTGTGGGAACTACCTCCACCAAGCCAGATCCCAACCAAGCCATGGTACATTATCTTTATGAGTTTGCTAGGATAAAAAAAAAAATTCCCCAATAGCTAATCTTCTGGAGAAGGGACTCAGAAATGCTAGCGCCTGAACAATAGTCTGTAGCCATATTTGTTCAGCTTGGCAGTATCTGGCATGTCTTGATGAGGACTAGAAAGAGGACTCCATATGTGAAGATGGATCAGAATTCTCAGAGCTCTCTTTGGGAATTGTATTGCCCTGTTTGTCAGCAGCTCTACAGCAGTTTCCCCAGACCTTCCTCATCAGAGACTTTCCCCTTTCAAAGGACTATCCCATTCTCCCCACCCTCTCCCCCAGCCCTCTCCATGGATCCCCACTCACTCCAGCTGTCAGGCATAACCTTTAAGGCCAAAGGTATCAAGTCATCAAAGGAGGCATCTAGTATCAGGGCACTGATATCTGGATAGGACATGGCAGCCCATGTGGCTGGGTGAGGGAAGAGGAGGCACAATCAGGATAGGAACTGAAGCCTTCCAACTCCTATTAAAGCCCACCCCTTCAGTCCCACACTCTGTGCCATTCACTTAATTTTAGGTTCTTAATCTCTCTTCCTATTCCTAATCTCCAAATTTTAATTACCAAGATATATTATTTCAGGAGAAAGTAGGGAGGAATGAATGTTTTCAATTAAAATTGTCTTCATTATTAAGGTCATATACATAGGAACACAAGGGCCTCTTCATTCTTAAGTGCCATTATTCTCCTAGTTTCTTTCCTATCTCAGTAATAGTCTGAGGGAGCAAAGTCACAAAATGATGGGGATAAAAGAGAATGATGAATATGGGAATGTGGATGTATCCCATTCTTCTAGCCTCATAGGTAACCCATCCAATCCCCTCTATCCCTGTCCTCAAACCATAGCACAGGAGCAGCTAGATGGCAAAGTGGATAGAGTACTTTCTCTGAAGTCAAGGGCACCTGAGATCAAATCAGGATTCAGATACTTAACACTTAATAGTTTATTAATCCTAGGGGAGTCACAATCCCAATTGTCTTACCAAAAAAACAAACAAAACCATAGCACAATTCTGAATCCATTGCTGTGAGAAGTATTCATTCTTGCCTAATTTCCTACTTACTCCCCACCTTCCCCTTCCTAACTGTAATCTTAAGCAAGTCATTTCTTCTGCTCTAAAACTTGGTTTCCACTTTTATCAAATGAAAAATTAGGACAAGATGATCTTCATTTCTTTTCTACTCTAATTTCCAATGCTCTATAAGGAGGTATTAGCTGAGCAGATGAAAAGCAAAGTGAGAAAGCTCAGGGAGACCACTTTGGGTAGGGATAGAAGTATAGGCTATATAATATGTTTTGGGCATGGGGAGATGTATACCAGTAAAACCCCCGATGGACCAAGCATAGAGGATGATGTCCTGTGGCTGGAAGTTGAGGCGATGGATAGCATATTGGATCACCACATCCATGGCATTGGCTTCATTCTGAGGGAATGGCACTCCCTACAGCAGCAAAGTAAAGATTAAATGTTCCTGCAGCACCAGAGGCTATACACCTCCAACTAAAAACAGGTCCTTCCTCCCTGAAACTTCCAAACCAGTGAAAATATTCCCAGGGCCAACTACTGACAGAGTGGATGTAGAGAAAAAAGATGTGGAAAAGGTAGTTTCTCTAATTAATGATATCCTTTCCCTATCTTCTTATAAAGGATATTCCCAAGCTATTTGGGATACAGAAAGAACAGGGATCTAAAAGCAGAAAAAAAGTCCAAAATTTCCATCTCCATAAGTACCCACCTCCCACAATTCTTCCAAGGCAAACCCAATTAGGTGGGAGATTACACAAAGGGAAAGTCCAGGGTGATAGTAGAGAAATCTACAATCTCCCTCTCCCATGGGAGAATGGAAATTTTTTACACCAATCTGAGAACTGGGGAGACAAAGGACTAAAGAGAGGCTCTCACCGTGCTGCCAGCAAAGCCAGGATGATTCCAACCCAGGACCGAATATCCTGCTGTAATACAGGGTTGGGGGAAAAGGGATGGAGAGGGAGGAAGACAGTGATCTGAATTCAGTGATCTCAGAATCCTGAGATCTCATGTCCTGAAAATTACAAAGGAATGGAACACCTTCTTGGGAGAGGGAAAAGAGACAAAGGAAGTATAGTAAAAACTTATCAGAGAGCTCTAAACACTCCAAAATTTGGAGATAAATTCTTCCAACATATTCTAACACAAAGCAGGAAGATAGTAACAAGGGCTAGGAAGAGGGAGGGAGGAAAAAGAAGGGGGAGCTGAGGACAGATGAAAAAAACTACTTAACACCTCTTCCCACCTCAGTTACTCACAGGAGCATTTATTTAACAGAGGGACATTGTAATGAGGGGAATATCAAGAAAGTGACAGTTAGGAGTACATTTATACCAAGGAAAGGGATATATGTTATCACAGGAGAGATAAATTATACCAAAAGGGAGCTGAGGAAGGGTGGCAGATGGAGGGTAGGAGTCTTACCAAGGGGGTTAAAGAGGTCTCAGAAGGTAAAAAAAAGTTAAGTACACAAAGAAGGAAGGTAGCCATATGAACTGAGAAAGGAAGGGGGCTTGGATTAGACCAGTGAAAAAAAAATAAATACAGGTGACAAAGGGATAGTTCAGAGGTCTCACCTTCCAGAGGAGTAGAAAGACAGCCAACCTCATAGAATCCAGCATTCCCCTCACAGCAGATTACCTAAGGGAGGAAGGAATCTTGTCTGAGAGACACATTTCCTCTAGTGCTCTTAAGCCAGGAGAAGGGCATAGCTAAGAGTCCATTGAAGTGATTGGATTAGACTCTTCAGAGGGAAAAAAGAAGGCCACATTGGAATTCTCCTTTAAGAAAATGACCATATATAGTACATAAAACTAAAATGCAAAGTAGATTTGCATGTCCCTCTAGCTCCTAGAGAGAATCTTTTTGTTAACAGCAAAAATTTAGTCATTAAACCACATAGCCCTAAAGATAGCTCTCTATTGCTTTTTTCCCTGCAAAGTCTTTCAGTCCTTGTTGCCTATTTTACTAATAGGAATCATTCTTTCTCAGAACACTCCCAAGGAATTCAATACTTCTTGAAAGTAGTCCCTGACTAATCCTAATCTGAAGCAGACCACTGGCTTGTTTTCTATTAATTTACCACAAAACATATTATCTAAATTATGATGTAGAACTACTTGGCCAGCAGAAGGTTGTAGCAAGAAAATGAAGCTAGAAGAAAGATACCCAGGATTTGAGTTCTGATTCAAAACCTATTAGCTAGTGAAATGACCAGAACCACATCATTATACATGGCAACGAGAAGACTATACAATGACTGCTGGACATGGCTCTCTTCAACAGTGAGTTGATTCAAACCAGTTCCAATTGTTCAGTGATGAAGAGAGCCATCTACACCCAGAGAGAGGACTATGGGAACCGAGTGTGGACCACAACAGAGCATTTTCACTCTTTCTGTTATAGTTTGCTTGCATTTTTGTTTTCTTTCTCAGGTTTTTTTTTTTTCTTTCTAGATAACTATATAAATATGTATACATATTTTAGATTTAACATATAATTTAATATATTTATCATGTATTGGACTACCTGCCATTTAGGGGAGGGGATGGGGAGAAGGAAGGGAAAATTTGGAACAGAAGGTTTTGCAAGGGCCAATGTTGAAAAAATTACCCATGAATATGTTTTGTAAATAAAAAGCTATTAAAAAAATGAAACAACCTGTGACCTCCAACAAGTAACTTGACCTCTGGGTATGCTTCCTCTCTTGTACTAAACTGGATGCAAAAACCTTTCCAGTTCTGATTGTCTACAAATCACTTTTCAAATATTAGCTCATTTGATCCTCATCATAACCCTGTGAGGGAGGTGCTATTTTATTATCCTCATTTACAAAGGAAGCAAACATCTCTTAAGTGACTTGCCCAGGGTCACCCAACAACTAGGTACCTAGTCTGACCCTGATTTGAACTCAGGTCTTCCCGAGTCTAAGTACAGTGCTTTATATTATCTCAATTGTCAATTTGACATTATATGGTGGGGGATAGGGTATTAGAGGAACCACTAAGCTGCCTAAGAATCAGCCCAAGTCAAAAATAAGGCCAGATAAAAGCTCCCATGACATTCAGCAGTGGGACTGGGCTCATGAGAGACCACTACACTTCTAGCTCTGGCAAGATAGGCAGACCCAATCTCAAAAACAAAGAAATAAATGTATGCTTTCATCCTCTAGTTGTTTTATTTGTATGTATCAAGTATTTGGAGACTTTAAGCTCCTCAAGGCTAGGGATAATCTTTATTTTCTACTGCCATCTTGTAGTAAGGACCCAGCAAGTATTAATGAGTTGGCTGCTTACTCCATATTTGTTAGAAAGCAATGCTACACTACAGTATATTTCTAGAATTGTGGGATCATATATTTAAAGCTGGAAGAGACGTTAAAAATTACTAAATCCCACCAGTCCACTGCAGATTAGGAAACTCAGGCCTAGAAGGATTAAGGTACTTATAATGAATTTCAAACCATGAGCTTGAGCTACTGATTCACATTTGCACCATGCTGTCCCCTCCAAGATAAGTTTCTGTACCTTGCAGATAATATTCATCCACTAGTTTTTCTATATTAAGGAACTTTAGTCAGGGGAGGGTTTTTAAGGACAGAAGCAAAGCAGAAATCTATTTCCCTTTGCTTCTCTCTGAAGATTGCTCTTGTTCTGATTAGAATCAGCTGTATAAGTTAAATTGCTCCCAGTTAAGAATTCTTGGACCTAATTTCCGTGCCAGAGTAGAAGAGCAGTTTTTGTCTGGATCAGGCATTTCTAATAACTAATAAAGCTGATAAGAATCAGAACAAGGGATGTGAATAAAGATCATTAAGTTTAGCCCCCTCATTTTACAGATGAAACTCTCTATTACAACCATATCAACATCCATTTTTTATAACACTCTCTTATCCCCCAATTTCAACTCACCAGCTTCTGTCCTTGAGATTCTGACATGCCTCTTCGGTCAATGAACATGGTATCAATCTCATTACCATCACAGGCTACCAGTTTGGCTCTTCGACCATTAAACTGAAAAACAAAGAGGGAATGAGTTAATTTTAGAGAGCCAGCGAGAAAAGCAGGGCAGGTCAAGAGTGTCTTACCTCTTCTACCAGTCGCGCTTGGCCCTGCAGCAGCATGGGCATCAGGGCCTTTTGCAGCAGGTACACAGAACCAGGGTACAGCATCCGGCGTCCCAAGGTATGTGCCACCAAATAACTATGAAAAAATATGGCATTAGTCTTACAGGAAGCACTCAGAACCCTGACTCTGAACACAACAAACTCTTAATCATTAGCAAGCTGTAACCCTCCATAGAACAACTTGGAAAAGTTTAGCCTGTCAAGTGTCTACCCCTAGTATCAAATACAATACCCTGTCAGCATTCTTCCAACTTCACCAAATGTAAACCCAAATTGATCACCAAAAAGCATCCCTCTTCAACTCCCATCCTTTCCATGAATTTCACAGCATACTTACTAAACAATCATAGAATCTAGAATTACCTTACTCAAAACTAGCAGACTTATCACAACTCTAGCACTTCCTCCCACTACATAAGCCTGTTAAAAAACCAAGGAGTAATTTACTCACAGCAGTTTACCCTACACACATAAAATGAGGGAACTGAATTAGATCTCTAAATTTTCTGATTCTAGATTTCCCCCTCAACAGAGAATATCACTTCCCAATCCTCTACCTGGCAATCTGACAGGGAAGCTTCTTAACCCGATTGAGGAAATTATCAGCTGTTCCCCGATGTAGTGGTTCAGTTCGAAGCAGAGATACACCTTTGTGGGAGAGACCATGTTGGGTATCCTTCCTAAGGGCAAAAGACATAGTAGGGAAGACACCAACAGGGTTGGAACCAAGGACTAAGATGCCTGAGTCCCTGATAGAAATGGTATCTGAGAAAGGGACATGCTAAGCAATGGCTGAGGAGGAAGGAAAAAATGGGATGAAATGAAGAGGTAGCAGAGGACAGAGATATGTAAGGAAAAGATGGCTGAATCCCTAAAAGGTAGGAGAAACATGATTAAAAGAAAGGACAGGAGAGCAAGGGACTCACCAGCTGCTGGGTTCTTTCCAGTGGAAGTCAACAGGCCAGCTCTTAAAGTCAAAATTGTAAGTAGATAATTGTTTCTATGTTTTCAGGGAAGGAAAAAAAGGGGAAGAAAATAAATATACCCATCATTAATACTCTCTAAATTGAATATCATGTAGGCATCAAACACATTATGTTCAAAACCAAACTTATTATTATTCCCTCTTCCACTGCACCCTGATTGTGTAATACTATTCTCTCAATTATATTTCTATATACTGTTGCCTCTGAAATCAGATTTAAGCTCTTCTGTTTCAATCTGATTATATCTTGCCTTTCCTACATTCTAATGTCTAGGCAAATTGTTTTTCTAGATGTTCCTCACTTTCCCTCCTATCTGTGCCTTTGTACTAGTTGTCTTTGATTCCTCCATGCTTGGAATATACTCACACCTAACCTCCATCACTGAAAATTATTCATTTCCCTAAAAACAGTTAAGGGACAGCTTCTACATGATGTCTTCCCTAATCTATTAGCTGTTAATAACCCTAACCCTAAAAGAAATTTACTTATTTATTTTGCATGTAGGAGAAGAGAAGAAGTAATGAGATGGAAGACATACATAGTAATCATAACTGTGAAAGGATAAGATGAATTTCATCCATAAAATAAAAGCAGATAACAAAATGTATTAGAAACCAGAATCCAACAATATGTTGGACTTAAACACACTTGAAACAAAAAAATACATACACAAGTTAAAAATAAAGGGCTAGAACAGAATCTAACATGCTTCAGCTGAAGTAAAAAAAGGCAGGGGTAGTAATCATGATCTCAGAGAAAGCAAAAGCAACAATTGATTTAATTAAAAGAGGATCAAGGGAACTACCATACTAAGAGATAAAAATGAATATCAACAAATTTTTATTTCAAGTTTCTCTGATAAAGGTCTAATTTCTCAAATATATACTGAGTACAGAACTGAGTCAAATTTATAAAAATTAGAGCCAGTAAGGATATAAATAGGCAGTTTTCAGAAAAAACAAAGCAAAACAACCAAAGCTATCTATAATCATATGAAAAAATGCCCTAAATTATTACCAATTAAAGAAATGCAAAATAAACAAATCATCTGTGGTACCACTTCAATCCTATCAGAAATGACAAATACCAGAAGGGACAAGGGCAAGAATAGGTATACTGATGAATTGTTGGTGGTGTTATGAACTGGTCCAACCATTCTGGAGAACAATTGGCAATTATGCCCAGTAGGTTGTAAAATTGAGCAATACCATTACTAGCTCTGTATTCCAAAAGTATCAAAGAAAAAGGAAAAGGACCGATAAGAACAAAAATATTTTTTAGTAACTCTTTTTGTGTAGCAAAGAACTGGATGCCCACCAATTGAGGAATGGCTAAAAAAGTTATGATAGAATTATGCTATAATAATCAAAATAGTTTCGGAAAAACCTGGGAAGAATTATATGAACTAATGTAAAGCCATTCTCATGAGTGGCTGCTGTACTTCCTGCCTGGGCACTGAAAGGAGTTGAAAGAGATAAGAAAGGAAAAAGAAGCTTGGGGAAGTAAAGGGGAATGAAGAGAGAAAAGAAGGGAGGAAGAAAAGAAGGAAGGAAGGAAAAAGAAAGGGAGGGAGGGAGGAAGTTCATTACAGAAAAGGGAGGGGGGGCAGGATGAGACAGCTATATATTGGATTGTGCCATTCCAGCATCATGGTATTAGATGTGAGATCTTGAGTAAGTCCATCAGTCCCTCTGGGCTTATTAAGTTCCCTATCATATAAAATGCATTATGTGATCTCTGAAGTCTCTTCTAGCTCTCCCTTTCCTCTCCTTTCCTCTTACCTGTCACCTAAGACCATACCTTATTCTCTGGGGAGTTATTCCTATGAGTCTCTTCCAAAATGGTGATGAACTGAATGTAGTGAGGATTGGTCCACCGGCCAATGCCTGAATGAATGTACCAAAAAAACCTGTTAGTTTAGGAGATGAGACTTCTAGATTTTGGAAATGGTAAATGAAGCTATAAAGAGAGAAAGCCAAAGTAGAAAAAGGTATTACATGGAAACCAAGAATTTCAAGATAAAAGCCCTGATTCATAGGAAAATAAAGAGGAGCTGACCTTAGTTTACCTTCCAGTTCTTTAGAGATCTTGTACCCTCAAGGACTTCCTTCTTCCTGGATTCTTCAATCTCTCTAACATGCTCTAGCCTCCCCAATCTTAATGATCCATGTAGCCCTAATCTGTATGTTAGTTTTCTTCTTCCTTTCATTGCCAAATTTCTTCAACTTTACTACTAAAAAAATTGATTTTTCTATTTCTGTTTATGAGATTACCATTATTCTAGTCACAATATCAAAAACTCTTTAGTGCTTATTTTTTGTAAAAGCCTTTTATTTTTCAAAATATATACAAAGATAGTTTTCAATATTCATCCTTGCAAAACCTTGTGTTCCATGTTTTCCTCCCTTTCCCTCAGGTCCTCTCTTCCCCTAGGCAGCAAATAATCCAATATAGATTAAACATGTGCAATTCTTCTAAACATATTTCCACCTTTATCAGACGGCACAAAGAAAAATCAGATCAAAAAGGGGAAAAAAAATGCCTCTTTCTCTCAGTTTTATGCATCCTCCCTTTGAAACCATCTCTTTCTTTTTATTCTTTCTTTTCCAGAACATTAATTCAAGTCTATATCACCTCATCCCAAGATCATCATGACAATCTCTTAACTCAATCTTATTCTTCTCTAATCCAGCACATGAATCTTCATAAAGCATCACTTTTATTGTTAACCTGGTCAGCTGAATAAATTCCAATTTAGAATTTCAAAGTCTTCTTTGAATCTAGTCTAATCTCAAACTATCTTTCCAGGCCTCATTTCACACCACTTCCCTAAAAAACACTTTAATAAGCTAGTTTCTTCAATGTCTCCTAAATTATTTGCTAGGCCACCTCCATGTTCAGATCATATTTTTTCCAGGAAATATAATGTCTTCTTCTATTCTTTCCACTAATCTAGGTCCTGTCTGCCCAGCTCAAATTCTACCTTTTCGGGGAATCTCTCTAACCAATACATTCATCATCCAAACCATTCATTGACATTTATCACAAGTTACTTTTTATATTTATCTTTCATTCAACTATGTTTCATCTCCCCAACAACTCTAAATTCTACAAGGAAAGAATCTTACTTAGTGCTTTCTACATCTCCCCAAGCCCAACATAAGAAGGGATTAATAAATATCTGCATATTGAATTTGCCTATTTTGGTTTGCTCACCTCGAAGACAGGCCACACCTGCTAGAAGCAGTAGCAATGTCCCTGCATAATGAGAGAAGGGCACCACCTTTGACATACACAAGTAACCTGAAAAGAGAAAAAGCTGAGTTCAAGCTCTGCCTTCATCAGTTGCTCCTCCCCTCTATTCTAAGGCCAATTTGGGGCATTTGCTGTTCCTTCTGGGGAGCACTTGCTATACCTACTAACAGAAGAGGAACCCTTCTCCTGAGACAAGATTCTCCTTTTAATCAAAATTCACACTATCCAAAATCCCACCCAATCATTTAACTCCACACTGACCTTTTCTGTACAAGTAGAAGAAAGCCAAGGGGGAGGAATAATAAGAGATGGACCAGAGAACTGAGGCCTGTGGTAGGAAAATGGACAAATAGACAGTCAATTTTTTCCTTTTGCTTTGACTGCTCCCCCATTTCCAATACTGGATTCTGACCAATCTGGAGAAAGTCAAGCATTCCATAGTGGCATGAAAAGTAATTTGGAACAACTACATTAAGGGGAGGAGGAGTTTAAGGTAAGTATGTTCCATTCTGCCAAAATTCACTCTTCCAAGGGTGATTAAAAATGGTGATAAGAAGACTGGAAGTGCTGTGTAAACTATCATACAGGGAAGTCAAACAGTAAGGGGAAAGGAAAATTAAGATATACATGGGAGAAAAAGCAACAGAGAAATGCTTTGGAGGGGTGGGGGAAAAATAGGGGAGAAAATGCACTTTTCCCCAAGTCAGCCAAGCCTCAAGAATATGATCTATATGTCTGACAATTAATTTGTTTTCTTTGCTCAGGTTACATAAGTAGTAAATTTCTAGGACTGAACTCAGAACTTTGCACAGTGCTTACTTCTTAGCTTCTTTAGGTAGCCTAACTAATTATATCATCCTATTTGATCTGCACAACACTCCTAGAAGGTGGGCACTATTATTTTTCCCATTTCATAGATGGGAAAACTAAGGCAGAAAAGGGTTGAGTGACTTGTCACACAGTTTAAGGAGTGCCTAATGATTTTAATTCAAGCCTTCCTGACTTAAGGCTCAGCCCTTTATCCACTGTATCATGCATCTGTCATGATCAATACTGCTTATGAATATTGATACAAAAAGGAACTTCCTCAGGTACACATCTAAAAAAAAAATAAAATGATCTTTTCAAACTTAAAAGGCGTACAGTCCCTCTTTTTATACAATTTGTCCAAATGTTTTACATCATTGCTACTTGGTATGTTCTGGTCCCCAAATGACAGTATTAAAAAATGTTGACGTGAAAACTCTAGTGGAGAGGAGAGCTCTCACCAAAGCAAAGAAAGCCTGGTTGCTTGAGGAGACGTCTTTGGAAACTGTAGCATTTGTACTTAGAACCCAGGGAAGGTCCTTGTTTTCCTCATGACCTGTATTGTCTCAGAGGAAGATGTATGGCATAACACAAGGGAAGAAAGAATCCCTCAGCTGAGGCTCAGAACCTAACCAGTCTTCTACACTGGGAAGGGGAACATAAAAACGACCAAGCCTGGGGAGGGAAGAGTGCAGAGGACCAACTCACCAAAGCCAGGATGCTGTCAGCATGCTTCTCTAGGGCCCTGGGCTGATAATAGGACTCCTGGGAAAGAGAAAAAAACAAAAACAAAAAACCCAGCCCTGTCCAGTCAGGGCTTCTTTTTAGAGCCTCCCCCATCTTCCCATTCCCACGCCTGTAGGTGCTCGGATCTCCTTCGGGCCTCTAAGCAAAAAGTGCCTCCTCTAGATTTGGGTCTCCTCCCTCCCCGGGAGGGCCACCTCAAGACCTGGCTCTCTCCTCCATCTCTCCAACCAGCTCCGAGGAAAACACAAAGAACTAAAGCGTATGGGAGAAAGCAAGGAATGACTTTTGTCCCCCTTTCACAACTCCCTTCTGGGGAATGGATGAAACCAAGGCGGGGGTGGGGGTGGGAAGGAGACCCAGGAGAAGGAAGGGGTCTTTTATGAAGAAAGAATACGCTGGGAAAGCCTGAGAGCATGGGAGAAATCAGAAAAAGAGAGCGGGGAGTCGGTGACAGTGGGCGTAATTAGTACATATGAAATGTCTCCTGCTTCTAAAAATACAACTGCCCCGTGGGGCTCTCCAGGGCCGGCAGAACGGGAGGGAGGTAAGGGCAGAGCCGTCACTCCGGGGGGCGGGGAAGCCATCACAGAAGGAAACTAAACACAGGTAAAGCTCACGGGGAGCAAAGGACAAAGCGGCCGTTCGAACGGAGACGCACGCAGTTTAATGGCAAACACCACTGAGAACACACCCTTTCTCATAGCATCTGCGCTGGGGCGAGAACCAAGAGAACGAGCGCGGGGAGGCTGGAGCGCTGTACCAGGAGCGGGGAGCGGGGGGGAGAGAGGGGGCTAAGAGGAAAAGGGCGAACGAGATAGAAACTAGGAAGCTGGAAATGGATGAATGGAGGGAAAGGGAAAAAGCCCACTCCCACAAGCACCTAAATCGCACCGGCAAGAGCCGGAGGATCACTGTTTGTGGGGAAACAGGCGGACTGACACTCTCCCCCTAATTCCAATTATGGGTGCTTCCGGGGAGCCGAAGCGGCAACGGGTTTGGGCCATACCATGACTCCAGCCGGGGGAGAGGAAGAACAAGACTCACCCAGGACTCAGTCGGGGAGGTGGCCACGGCGGCCGGAGTCCCGGGAACGCTAGATTGGGGCCTTCCCGAGTCCCTCTCTCGATAGATCCGGTACAGCCGGGGACCTAAGACGCAGCTTAGCAGCTTCGCCATCACCCCGGTTCCAGCCGCGGCTCCTCCAGCGGCAAATTTCCCCCCCCCCCCCCCAGTCAAGTCGCCCCGCCTTCTCTCTAGTCTCTTGGGTCATGCGTGATGCCTTACGTCATCACGTAGGGTGCCGGCGTCCTCCTTAAACTCCGAGTCCTGACTTAAACCGCTTTTGGGAAGCGTTTAGCGCTGCCTCATCTCTCTCTGCTGGGAGAGCTGACCGGTGGGGAAGAGGGATTTAAGGAGGCTCCACTGGGCGGCCTGGATTGAGGCTTGGGGCCATTCAGATTCAGGGCCTGCACAGAGCACTTTACTGTTGGTGCTTTGAGGGATGCAAAATTTAGATTAAGCAGAGGCTGAGCGCTTTACTGGGAACTGGGAAAGTATCAAAGTTCAGCTAGATCCGTCTGGGTACAGAACTGCTTGCGGGGTGCTAGGAAGGAGACAAAATTTAGCTGAAGCCCAGCTGTGTGCAGAGATGTGTGGCTGGGTGCTAGACAGGATACAAAGTTTATATATAGATATATTTATTTTTATTTATTTTTTCAAAGTTTATATTAAGTACCTCTTCTCTAGAAAATTCTTATGCCTATGGCCAGGTGCTAGAAAGGATACAAAGTTTATATATATATATATTTTTTTTTTTTCCAAAGTTTATATTAAGTACCTCTTCTCTAGAAAATTCTTATGCCTATGGCTAGGTGCTAGAAAGGATACAAAGTTTATATATATATATATATATTTATATATATATATTTATTATATATTATATTATATATATTATTTATATATATATATTTTTTATTTTTTCAAAGTTTATATTAAGTACCTCTTCTCTAGAAAATTCTTATGCCTATGGCTAGGAGCTAGAAAGGATACAAAGTTTATATATATTTTTTTATTTTCTTTCAAAGTTTATACTAAGTACCTCTTCTCTAGAAAATTCTTATGCCTATGGCTAGGTGCTAGAAAGGATACAAAGTTTATATATATAAATATATATATATTTATTATATATTATATTATATATATTATTTATATATATATATATATATTTTTTTTTTTTTCAAAGTTTATATTAAGTACCTCTTCTCTAGAAAATTCTTATGCCTATGGCTAGGTGCTAGAAAGGATACAAAGTTTATATATATATATATATTTTCTTTCAAAGTTTACACTAAGTACCTCTTCTCTAGAAAATTCTTATGCCTATGGCTAGGTGCTAGAAAGGATACAAAGTTTATATATATAATATATATATATTTATTATATATTATATTATATATATTATTTATATATATATATATTTTTTTTTTTTATTTTTTCAAAGTTTATATTAAGTACCTCTTCTCTAGAAAATTCTTATGCCTATGGCTAGGTGCTAGAAAGGATACAAAGTTTATATATATATATTTTTTTTTTCAAAGTTTACACTAAGTACCTCTTCTCTAGAAAATTCTTATGCCTATGGCTAGGTGCTAGAAAGGATACAAAGTTTTTATATATATATATATATTTTTTTTTTCCAAAGTTTATATTAATACCTCTTCTCTAGAAAATTCTTATGCCTATGGCTAGGTGCTAGAAAAGGATACAAAGTTTATATATATATATATATATATATATATATATATATATATATATATATATATATTATTATTATTTTATTTTTTTTTAATTTTTTTTCAAAGTTTTTATTAAGAACCTCTTCTCTAGAAAATTCTTATGCCTATGGCTAGGTGCTAGAAAGGATACAAAGTTTATATATATATTTATTTATTATATATTATATTATATATATATATTTTTTTTTATTTTTATTTTTATTTTTTCAAAGTTTATATTAAGTACCTCTTCTCTAGAAAATTCTTATGCCTATGGCTAGGTGCTAGAAAGGATACAAAGTTTATATATACATATATATATATTTTATTTTTATTTTATTTTTATTTTTTTTCAAAGTTCATATTAAGTACCTCTTCTCTAGAAAATTCTTCTGCCTCACCTCTTTTTGGAACCCTCTGATTTCCTTCTAGACTCAGCTCAACTATCATCACATATATCAGTGGTTCCTTCTTGGGTCTATGTGCTTCCCAGAGGTTACCGGGAATATGTGAGACATTTCAAAAATAACAGGGTGGGGGGAAGTTATGAATTGGAGAAGGGATTCTGAGGCAGCGAAAGCTGGGTAGGAAAAATAAAAAGTAATCTGAAATTTTTGTAAGAGATAGATGAAATAATTTCTGTTTACCAAAACCAGATTAGTGAGTCTGGGGAGATAGGAGGGGAAACAGAGACTCAGATACATGCTAATTGATATTCATAAGTGCCAGTTAATGAAGGTACAAAAATTTTTGGAATACTGTTGAAAGAACACATCTCATTCATACCACAAGGTTTTAAATTTCATTTATAAACTTATCTTTGTAAATAAAGGATTCTCAGGACTGGTCCAAATCCAGTCCAAAGCAGGAAACAAATTGAAATATGAAAATCATATATAGGTATCTCAAAAATCATAAGGATAAAACCTGCTTGACAAGAAACAATGTTGGCATTGTTTTTGTCAACCAAGTTTTATCCTTGTTATGATTTTATAGATTTATAGTCTCATTATTTATAATAATATGATATAGCTTGTGGGGAAAATTAGCAATAATTTTAGTCCCCTGACCTTAAGGAGCTTCTGTCATAACAATGTCAGTGATTCATAAATCTTTTGGCTTTGAAATCTGTGATCCTGAGTTCTCCACTACCCCACCCCAACATTGTACTATTGTTCTGGCAAAATGTTTGTCAATGATTGTAAAACTCTTCTGGCCTAGAAATATAATATTTTTTCCCTTAAACTTCAGGGAAGATATATTAGTGATCCTGAGACTCTCTAACCTTAGGATGCTATTGTTCTAACAATTTGTCAATGATTCTAAAATCTACCGGCTTTAGGATAGTCTTAGATCTGCTGGTCAGTGTAAGGGTCAGAGGACAAAGGTCGCAGCTCAGTGCAACCAGAAAGTAAACAAGTGGAAATGCCCGCAAGTAATTTCTATGAGCCAACAGAGACCACATTGTGGGTGGGAACTCTGGCCATATTGAAATAGCTTCCCTAACAGGGAGTGTCTCCTCCTCTGATTGGCTATTCAAGTGATCTTATAGACCCTATTTAAGCTGTAAGGAGGAGAAGCTCTTTTTACCTTGAAGCTCTGCTAGAAGTAGGAGAATGCAGGAGGTCAAAGGGTAGGATGTCGACAGGTGAATAAAGATCCTGAGCTTGCATACAACTGTTCTTGTGTGCTTTGTTGTGCTCCAACTGCTGTTCATATGCAACAGTAGCCAGAAACTTCTGAAGACCTCAGAAAGTGGTAAGCTTGGTAAAATTGGTTTAAGACAGTGACCAGCGGTATCTCTGAGGGTCTGGAAATTAGGAGAGACTGGCAATAGTAAATGGAAAGTTAAGCATTTGCAGGTCATGATTAAGCAAATTCTTGAAATCACTCCTCAGTTCTCCTCTAGGCCATAAAATTAGCATATCAATGAAATGAAGCTCTAGCTAAATGTGTCTCCTTGCTTCTGGTTCTTTGCTAAATTCATTTAGAATTTTGTCCACTTTAATTGGCATTACAATGTCGATAAATTTTGCCCCTTGACTTGGATATGGTTTAAGCCTGCAAATTCTTTTGAGATACCCCATGACATTTGTCTGTGACCCCAAACTTTTGGGGTACCTTTCCAACCACAACAATTTGACTCTGCTCTGATGTTTAAAATGCTACATAAGCTATTTATGAAAATTAATTTATTTTAAGTCATATATAAAGACATGGCAAATTCATTTATTTCCTCTTATTAAATATAGGGTACAGGAATGCTTACTGAAAGCCAAGGAGTACAGAGGACAAAAAAATGTTGGAAATCTTTATATGAAATCTTTCTTGGTCTCCTTAGCAATCCCTTTCTTCCATAAAATACACACACACACGGTGAGGTCAGTGGTAGTTGTGATGAGGTTTGAGAACTAGGGTGGGAAATGCCCTCTGATTGGAGGCATAGGTCTAATGTGAAAGAATTTGCAAACCCAAAATCTATGTGGCAAAAAGGATTTATTGACACTGAGAAGACAGTATCTTCACCAGTGGGCAAAAGTCCTGGCAGGGCATAGTCCTGGTTGGGACTTCTGCAAAGATAATTTGACCAACCACTGATTATATGGCTACATCTTGGCTTAGGGGCTGGGGAGCAGTTTGAGCTGACTATCAGGCCAAGATCTCCAACTGAATAAAATTACTTTACTGGGAGTTTAAGTTACTGAGAGTAGTTCCAGACTAATCTTCAACTCAATAGAGGGTGAGATCACATCCCTGGCCAAGATTTCCAACTGAATGAGACCACTTATCTTGATTCCGTGAGGGTAGGCCTCTCCCAGAGAAGAATTTGAAATAAAGGAACTTCCCTGAGAAGAGGTAAGTTTCAGAGTTTACCTCCCCATCATTTCTCCCCAAAAGATCTCAGTTTATATCACACACATACACACATACTCTTTTCCACCATTAGAAGGTTAAGTTCCTTAAGGATGGGAACAGTGTCCATTTTGGTTTTTTATTCCTAGTGTTGGACACAGTGATTAGAACATAATCAATGAATGCTTCTTGGTTGAGTGAAGGAAAATTGAATGCATACCATTATAACTTATACAGTGATGAAGTTGAAAAAGTTGCAAGGCCTGAGAAGGCTAGCTGGTCTTGGGAGTACCACAGACAACGCTGGCCGATAGTAGTAATTTAATACTGATTCAGTTGGTTCCTAACTCGTAGAACGCAATGATGAGAACTACACTACCCCTACTATTCCACGATTGTACCTCTAAATCATAATATTAGCATATCAACCTAATCTTTGTTTCTTTTTCCTGCAAAATTATCTTCTAGATTCTGCTTCTTAGCTAGATTTCCCTTGAATAACCCATTGTCAAGCAGTGCTGTAAATCTTTGCCTTTTAACTTGGAGACTGAGTGTGCAAATTCTTTTTTTTTTTTTTTTTTTTTTTTTTTGCTGAGGCAATTGGAGTTGTAACTTGCCCAGAATCACACAGCTAGGAAGTGGTGTTAAGTGTCTGAAGTCCTGCTTTCAGGACTGATGCTCTATCCATTATGCCACCTAGCTGCCCCAGTGTGCAAATTCTTTCGCCAAACCTATGACACTGACCAGATGAACCCTAATCTTGTCGCTTTCTTTGGAAAAGCCAGTTAGCTTGTCAAATCCAAAGTGGAAAAGTGGGAAACAGGTTATATTTGAATAAGAATTGGTATAAATCTGCAAAGGCAGGATGTGGAACTATGGCAGCAAAAGGTATAGAATGGGGAAAAAGAAGACAGAGAGCTTGCTGACTATGGGGAAATGGTGAATATTTGAGGAATGGAGGAGTTCCCCCCCTTCCAAAACATGCCTCCCTACAGATGGGGAAACAAAAATTGGGGTGTCTATAGCACTCCTAATATACAGATATCCCTTCCTGGACTCAGAATTTTTTTTTTTTTTAATGAGCAGTTTTAGACAAGATTAGAAGGGAAGCAATAAACTGGGAAAACATTTTTACAGTCAAAGATTTTGATAAAGAAGGCCTCATCTCCAAAATATATGGAGAATTGACTCTAATTTATAAGAAATCAAGCCATTCTCCAATTGATAAAAGGTCAAAGGATATGAACAGACAATTCTCAGACGAAGAAATTGAAACTATTTCTAGCCACATGAAAAGATGCTCCAAGTCATTATTAATCAGAGAAATGCAAATTAAGACAACTCTGAGATACCACTACACACCTGTCAGATTGGCTAGAATGACAGGGAAAGATAATATAGATTTTGGAGGGGATGTGGGAAAACTGGGACACTGATACATTGGTGGAATTGTGAATACATCCAGCCATTCTGGAGAGCAATCTGGAATTATACTCAAAAAGCTATCAAACTGTGCATACTTTTTGACCCAGCAGTGTTACTACTGGGCTTAATACCCCAAAGAGATTTTAAAGAAGGGAAAGGGACCTGTATGTGCCAGAATGTTTGTGGCAGCCCTCTTTGTAGTGGCCAGAAACTGGAAACTGAGTGGATGCCCATCAATTGGAGAATGGTTGAATAAATTGTGGTATATGAAAATTATGGAATATTACTGTTCTGTAAGAAATGACCAACAGGATGATTTCAGAAAGGCCTGGAGAGACTTACACGAACTGATGCTGAGTGAAATGAGCAGGACCAGGAGATCATTATATACTTCAACAACAATACTATATGATGACCAGTTCTGATGGACCTGGCCATCCTCAGCAACGAGATCAACCAAATCATTTCTAATGGAGCAGTAATGAACTGAACTAGCTATACCCAGAAAAAGAACTCTGGGAGATGACTAAAAACCATTACATTGAATTCCCAATCCCTATATTTATGCACACCTGCATTTTTGATTTCCTTCACAAGCTAATTGTACAATATTTCAGAGTCTGATTCTTTTTGTACAGCAAAATAACGTTTTGGTCATGTATACTTATTGTGTATCTAAGTTATATTTTAATATATTTAACATCTACTGGTCATCCTGCCATCTAGGGGAGGGGGTGGGGGGGTAAGAGGTGAAAAATTGGAACAAGAGGTTTGGCAATTGTTAATGCTGTAAAGTTACCCATGTATATATCCTGTAAATAAAAGGCTATTAAATAAAAAAAAATAAAAATAAAAAAAAATGTATTGAAACATGAAAAAAAAAAAAAAAAAAGAAAGAAAGAAATGACCAACAGGATGATTTCAGAAAGGCCTGGAGAGACTTACACGAACTGATGCTGAGTGAAATGAGCAGGACCAGGAGATCATTATATACTTCAACAACAATACTATATGATGATCAATTCTGATGGACGTGGTCCTCTTCAACAATGAAAATGAACCAAATTAGTTCCAACAGAGCAGTAATGAACTGAACCAGCTACACGCAGGGAAAGAACACTGGGAGATGACTATGAACCACTACATAGAATTCCCAATCCCTCTATTTTTGTCCGCCTGAATTTTTGATTTCCTTCATAGGCTAATTGTATACTATTTCAAAGTCCAATTCTTTTTATACAGCAAATTAACTGTTTGGACATGTATACACATATTGTATTTAAAAAAAAAAAAAAAAAAGAGCAACTTTGATGTTTGGTTTGGGGATGAGTTGATTCTAAAGAGGGATACGAACCAGATATGGATTTTATTGTGCTCAGGATAGTATAATACAAATACACAGGATAATACGGATAGTTTATCTTTCAGAGATCATAGGTAGGACTTGAATACACGTCTTTCTAGCTCCAAGGCTAGCTATTCAATGTGGCCTCTTGATTCTCAATTTATTAAATTCAGGCTTTCCTTACTGGGTCATCACTCCTTCTGACCCACCCTTGATCTATCCAGCAAGTATAAAAAGTTGAAGGGAAATGGTTTGCTTTTTTAAAAAATACTTATTTTATTTTACATTTATGAAATAAAACAAGCAATTCTATAATACAGTAGAATAAAAAAGGTGATTGTACATGAAATCACAAATTGTTATGTACAACTTTCAATTCTTTTAAAATATATAATAAAGTTATCATGTAAATTTCTTTTTCTTTCCCCATAGGTGGCTATCATTAGCCACAAATATGTTTATCTTTTTAAAGTCATTTGCACTGCTAATATCAATCAAGTGCTTCCCAGTACTTATCCCTCTATTCTGACATACTTTTCACCAGTATTTGAAGTGGGAAAGAAAAAAAAAATTGGAGGGTCTTTACATAATAGAAGAATAATTCATTAGGATAAATGGCTCACTGGTATAACTCTAACATGAGTAGTCTGCTCAGAGATTCTGAATGGAACCAGATTCTCCTGGAAGGAAACAGGAGAAATAAGGAGATTAAAAAAAAAAAATGTTTAAGGCTTACCTATAGTATTGGGGTGTATAGTAGGATGACTACTAACTTCTGATTCAGAGTGAGAAGATCCATTTCTCTCTGTAGGTCACAATTTCCTCCTCTATAAACTACATCGTTGTTTGCAGTCATGTCTGACTCTTCATAACCCCATTTGGATTTTCTTGGCAAAGATACTGGAATGATTTGCCATTTCCTTTTTCAGTTGATTTTATAGATGAGAAAACCAAGGCAAACAGGGTTAAGGGACTTACTCAGGATCACACAGCTAGTGTCATAGGACAGATTTGAATTCAGGAAAATGAGTCTTCCTGATTCTACACCCAGTACTCTCTCAATTGGGCTGTCCCTATAAATTAATAGAAGTAGGATTAAAAGATAAGAGAAAATATAGAATGATAACATTCCCTTATTCAGACCACATCTTAAATTTTGAGTTTTTTTGTTCAACCCATATTTTAGGAGAGACATTGTAAAAACCAGATTGTGTTGATGGGAGGATAACCAAGATAGTGAAAGGTTTTGAGATCTTGAGGATAAGTCAAAGGAATTGAAGTCTTTTAGCCTTGAGAAAAGAAGATTTAAAGCAGATATGATAATTGTCTCCAAATTTTTGAAAGCTATCATGCTAGAGAGGGATTAGATTTATTCTTCTTGGCCCAGTAGACCAAAAGAAAAATAATAGCATGAAGTTGGAAAAAAAAGGAAAAATTTGGCTTTATTCACTTTAATCTCTATCAATAGGATCTGGCAGAAGTAGCATCTAAATATTGCATTTATTAAAAATTGGTCTAGGAGAGAAAAAACTGCATACCCATAATTGCCAAAGATAAAAATATGCAGGGAAATTTCTAATTTATATGTAAAGTAAATTTTTGGAACTTGAACTATTAGCATCTTCTCAGAAGGAAGGAGAGGAAAGCACAGAAATGAAAGGAATTGATCAGCTGAATAGTATCCAAAAGAAAGTTATCAGGGTGGTAACATATGATCTCTAGGAAAACCCACGTTTGAATTTGCCCTATATATTTACTAAATTATGTGACCCTGGGGAAATTATTCCCCAGTTTAAATGGGATTTAAACTTTCCATGCCTCAGTTTCCTCATCTGTAAAATATGGGTAAAGGGACTTCTTAGGTCCCTTTCACCTCTCTATGTATGGTTCTGTAATTAAGGAAGCTTAACTTGGAGGATAGAAAAAAAAAAAAAAAAAAAAAAGCAAAGCTATAATATCTTCTTTAAATCTGCAAATATATGAAAGGCCATTATACAAAAGGCAGATTATACTTGATCTGCCCCAAATGATCAGAATTACAGACTATAGCTGAAAGTTGCAGAGAAACAAATAAGGTATAATGTAAGGGGAAATGTCCTAGCAGAGTTATCTAAAAGTAAAGTGGACTGCTTTAGAACGAGTCCTCATCCTCTGAGAACTGAAGACCCTCAGCCCAAAATTGGATGATCACTTGATGGATTCTTGCTCACAGCAGAGATTCCAACTGGAACTCCATTCCTCACTGAGAAGCCTGCAGGAAGGACATCAAAATAGCTTTTTCTTTAATTTTTATGAAATTGAAGAGACAGTCTGCTTGAGGGACTGATGGGAGATAGCTTTATCTAAGGAACTTGGAATCAGTAGATTGAGATAAAAGGTTTGATTTAATGCTTCAGGCAAGTTCCCTTGAACAGAATCAAATTCCTTACCTACCCAAACTTCAGTTTCCTCCTTTGTCAAAACAGGGCATTTCCTGATTGCCACATTCTTATTCCCAGAATCTTTTAGTGAGTAATTAATATCAGGAACTGAATAAGACAATTGGACAAAAGAGCTTTTTTCCTTTTTCCCTTCCTTTCTCTTCCCTTCCTGAAATGGGCTGAAGCTCAAGTTGATGCACTGAGGTCCCAAGCATGTGAGGCTAAATAGTAATTGGACTATACTCTATTAATATATATGCTTGGAGAAAGAATGGCCCCGCCCACTTTTTGTGTAAGTCCTGATGTGTTGTATAGGAAATGACGATTTTGGTGGGTGGAGGCAGAGGGGCAGGAAGAGAGGCGGGGAGAGACAGCTGGCTAGCTTCTTGACTCAGCTGCACACATTGCTATCTCGATCCCCCCTTCACCTCCCATTCCCCTTCACCTCCGATCCTTCTTCACCTCTACTGAGAATAAAGATTGAAGATTTTCCCTTAACCTGAATTCCTGACTCTGGCTGATTTTAAAAGACTCAGTCATCACAATCCAAGGCCAACATATTATCCAAAACCATGTGAGCAGAGTCCAAATATTCTTAGATGTTTCAGAGAGTAGGCAGTTTCATTGGCCAGCTGGTTGATTGTGGCAGTCAGGTTGGAGAGAATATTCTCATGTTTTAAGTATCCCAATCAGGAAACTAACATTGCTGTTCCCTTGCTTAAATACTAAAGAACATTTCCCCAAAATCCCCTCCTTTGTCTCCTTGAAGGGGTAGGAGCAATGTTCGAAGCAGTAGCATTATACGTAGTGAAAGGAGCACTCAGATGGCCAAGGGTGCAAGTACCATAGTGTTTAAAAGGGATTAAGTATTGGGTAGAGAGAATTATGTGCTGAGGAGGGTTCCAATCAGAGGCATTATTCTTAACAGGTCCCTCAGAAACATTGGAGTAGAATAGAGAACTCATTTTACAAAGGAAAGTATATCCTTTAGATGGAGAGATCCCTTAGGTATCTGAAGTCAAGTTTTATAGTTGCTTCATGGTTAGTTGTCCCCAAGGATGATTATAATTGCATGACAGTCTATCGATCAGAATGTTATTTCTCAGGAGGTTATGAAGAAACTTCAAGGAAGGTGGTATAGAAGCATCATGAGTGAGTTTGCCAGGATAATCTTGGAATGGATACCCTGCAATTATTTCTCATGGTGGTCCATAGTCATAGATAGATACAGCTAACTCTTGACCCACTTGTATAGTTAGTACAGATTGCCAAGGTGAAATTATGGCAGATGTGGGAGGAGTTACATTCACTTGCACCAACAGTATTGGTGGTACAAGTCAGTGTCCCAACATCTGGAATGTAAACATGGCCATTATGGGTCATGGCAACATCTACTGTCTCTGTAATATAGATGTTGAGATATGTAGGTATGAGATCTTTTCCAGCAAGAAAACGGGATAATCAGGTTAGAGCAGTTCCCCTGGGGGATAGCTAGTACAAATGGAGTGGCATCCAGGATGGAGATAGCAACATTGGGGAATGGGACCTCTGCAAAAAATGCTTTAGGTCACATCTATGTAGGGACCCAACAGTCTTGAATGCCCCCACTGCCCACAGAGTTCCCTAGCCTGACTAAGAAGTTATCTCCCCACTGGTGGAGGGCCCACAGAGTAACACCAAGAAATCTAGAGAGAAAATATTAGAAGTAAAGTTCTCATCCTCAAAGTGGAAAATAGCAAAAAAGAAGACTAGACTGAGAGAGGAAAGGACCAGACAATTTCACCCTTCTTTCTCCAAAGTATTTTCAGAGGTGATGTAGAAGAGTAGCTTCAGATCCTCTATGGGCTCACAGAAATATTCGAAAATATCTGAGAAAGAAGTAACAGAAGCAGCACTTTTAATCCTAGAAACATAAATCCAGTTGGGGAACCTTCCAGTTTGACTGATGTCAGAATGACTTTATATGGTCCTTTACACTTTATATGTAGAGGGTCAGCACCTTGAGGCTTCCAAGAATTCAAATATACTATGTCCCCTTGATTTACAGGGGTGGCAGTCTGAGTATGAGCATCTATAGGTTTAGGGAGATGTTCATTTGCATATTCAGAAAAGACTTTCTGGACTGCACCAAGCTGTGTGGCAAACTGAGTGATCAGATGCTGTTCTGGAGCTAGAAGAATGTCAAAAGTTAAGAATGGCCTCCCATACATAAGTTCAAAGGAGCTAAGTTTAATATTCTCCCAAGATACAATATGGATTCTAAGAAGTCCTAGTGGGAGATTGATTCTTCATCCAATCCTCTCATAGAGTCTCCAGGTGATAAGGGTACTGATGAAGAGGTTAGGCAGGAATGGTTGGGGTTCCTTCTCTCCAAAGCCCAAGTTCTAGCCAAGGAATTCACTAAACCCAGAGGCTATGGTAATAAAGCTTTATTGTTTAAGAGACATCAAGAGGGATTCTCTGGGTGGGCATATCATTCTCAAGGAAGAAATGATCTGCAAAAAGTCATTTTTTGAAGACCTATTTTATGGATAAGTCTCAGAGAAGTCTCAAGTAAATGTGAAATCTTGCTCGGGGTTGTGACTTCCCCCAAGAAAGCTTTTCTTGCTCTGAGAGGATACAAGACCATTTGGGTTTATAGATCAAAGGAGACATTTTTTGCAATTTTACATAATTTTACACAGGTCATATAGAGTTCACTCTCATCCTCTCCCCTCTCAAGCAATAAGCACAAATTCTTTTGGGAAAAGGGTTGAGGGTCTCAGGTCTTCTGTAGCTACTTCCCACTGAAAATGGTTGTAGAATTGACCCTAATGGGAGGTCGTGCTTGAAGGAGAGAAACAAGATCTGAAAAGAGCAGCTGCAGCATCCAGTGGATGTTGAATTTGCCCATCAGTTGTCACATGATCCCCAGGTCACAGGAGGAGTTAGAAGTTTGCAGCTTGAAGCTTTGAGGAAAGAAATCTCATGAGCAATCTGAAAATGCAGGGGCCAAATATGAGCAAAAGGATCATAATCAGAAGAGGGAGTTATCCCTTAGAGACATGGGAATGTGTAAGGGTCAGAGGAGAAAGGTCACAGTACAGTGCAGTCCAGAAGTAAACAAGCAAGTAATGCTTGAGATCCTGGGAAGTGATTTTCTGTGAGCAATACAGGGACTGCATCATGAGCAGGAACTCTGGCCATATTGAGATTGCTTCATTAACGGGAAGTGTCTCCTTCCCTGATTGACTGTGTGTATGACCTCATAGACCCTATTTAAGCTCTAGGAAGAGGAAGTCACTCTTTTTAACCTGGTGTTCACCTGAGCGCCAACAGGAGGTCAGGGTAGGATGTGAATACATGAATTAAAAAACTTTGAGCTTGCACATAGCTGTTCTTGAGCTTACTACCAGTATATAAATCACAGTTCCTATGAAACAGTGGCCAGAGACTGCTGAAGACATCAGAACGAGGTAAGCTGGGTAAAATTGGTTTAAGCACTGGAAAAGACAGTGACTGGAGATTTCTCTGAGGGCCTGGGAATTAGGAGAGCCTGGCAATGTAAATGCAGAGTAGTACTAGGGTGTTTGCAAATGGAGTGAATGCCCAGTCAAACATTTACAGGAGTGGAATGGAGAACTTCCTTTGCAGAGGAAAGCACATCCCTTCAGGGCACAGATGGTAGCTGAGGTCAGGTTCTGTAGCCGTCTTCTGGTCACTCGCCCCCATGGATGAGTATGGGCACATAGCATTCTATCGATCAGAATGTTAGTTTTCAGGAGGTTATGGAGGAGCTTTAAGGAAGGAGCCATAGAAGCATTGGGAAGGAGCTCGCAGGATAATCCCGGGATGGTTCCCCACAGTTACCCCAGGGGGGAGGTGCGTGATCATGGGTTCACCTGTCCGGGGACCCTCCTGTGCAGCTGGTGCAGGTTGCCAAGGTGAAACTGCAGCAGGCCTGAGAAAGCTTACACTGGCACCCACAGTATGGGTGGTACAAGTCAGTGTCCCACGTCAGAGATATAGACTTGGCCATTATGGGAATGGTCCTCCTGATTTAAGAGCCATTGCTCTAACCACTACACCACCTGGCTGCCCCTTATTTGATTTTTACAAGTCTCCACAACCTAGCCTTTTGCTATGTTTCTAGTTGTGGTCAGTCCTACTTGTTCCTCACACATCATTTTCTACTTTCCATATCCATGCTTTTGGATTGGCCTGGAATACCCATTTCTAGCTCTTAGAATCCCTGACTTTTTTCTGATTCCTAAGAATCCCTTCCCACTCTCCCCAGCTACTAAAGCTTTCCCTTCTTAGAGCACTACTCAAATGAGTTAACATGTATCTATAATACATTTTGCAAACCTTCCTGTAACATATAAATATTGTTGTTCAGTCACTTCAGCCATGTCAGACCCTTCATGATCTCATTTAGGATTCTCTTGACAAAGATACTGGAGTGATTTGTCATTTTCTTCCCCAGTTCATTTTACATCTGAGAAAACTGAGACAAATAGGTTAAGTGACTTGCCCAGGGTCATCTATCTAGTAAATGAAACCAGATTTGAACTCAGGAAGATTAATCTTCTTGACTCCAGACCTAGTACTCTCTCCATAATGCAACCTATATAAATGTAAACTATTATTACTATTATTAATATTATTGCACATCCTGTATGTACATGTGGTGTTACACATTAGCATAGAAGCCTCTTGAAGGCAGGGACTGTTTTTGACTTTTCTTTCTATCCTAGTGTACCTGGCATATTGTAAGCACTTAATAAATTTGTGTTAATTAATCAGCGAAGTGATAGTCATACTATCCTCTTCATAGGACTATATGTGGAGTATAGTCTTCCATTCTCAGTAACACATTTTAGGAATGAGATTCACAAATGTGAATTGATAAAGTATAGCTTCTAGGGCAAATATAGCAGTAATCCTGAGATTAATTGACTTTAGAGTACTATATAAACTGATGAAAATTGGAGTAATAGAACCAGAAATGATATACAACTAATTTTCCAGTTTAAACACTGGAATAAATAGAACCAAAAAATGATAGGAACAACAATGGAAACCACAATATAAACCCTAAAACTGAAAGGTATATAATTACATACAATGACTAAGACACATTAAAGAAGAGATGAGAAAATGCATCTCATTCCTTCTTTGTAAAGCCATTTTATTCTTCTGGTTTAGAACTTTGCAGATTTTCAGTCTCCACTGATAAAATTGGTTAGTTTTGCTGTAGTTCTTCCATCCCACCCCCCCTCCACTTCCATCCCCAAGGCCATCTTTGCATCTTTCATCAACCCTTTCATCAAGGGTTCTACTCTTTTGATAAAGAAGAGAGGAGGGATATTCTTGGAAATGATGTGAACAACCAATGCAATTATTAGAAGAACCCGTTCATGGAAGTTGGAGGTTCATAAGTATTGCACATTGTATATGTATTAAGATTTTTTCAATATACTGATCAATTGTGCTGCTTTTTTTCATTTTTTTTTTCTTTAAAAATACAATTTGTTATATGGGATGATGCTCTGGGGAGAAAATTTATGATGACATAAAAAAAGTACTTAGACAAAACACAGGCACACACAACATGCATGTACACCACACACACACACACACACACACACACACAGAAACTATTGTCAGTCTCCAGTTCTTGGCCCCACCTTGGGGTGGAAGAAAGGAGGGAATTTCTGGAGCAGAAACCAGCTGGCTGGATTTTGAAAGATCTTTTGAATTTACACCCAGTTTGGGATCTGCCCAAACAAAAGAACAGTATTCAATCCCTATACATTTTATTTATTTATTTATTTATTTATTTATATTTGTAGAGGCAGTTGGGTTAAGTGACTTGCCCAGGGTCACACAGCTAGGAAGTGTTAAATGTCTGAGACCACATTTGAACTCAGGTCCTCCTGAACTCAGGGTTGGTGCTCTATCCATTGCACCATTTATCTGTCCTCTTATACATTTTTGGTACTTCATTCCAATTCTTTCTAAAGAGCTATCTTCCCGAGACACTAGATAAGTTTTTAGTCAAATACCTTAGATAGTTCCTTTCCCAAGGTTCACAGTATCTTACTCTCTCTGATGGAGAACTCACCTGATCTTACCAAAGGAAAATGGGAGAATGCTTATGGACTGGAACCACTTTAGAATTTCCCACTATCAAAGGGAAATAGGAGCCTTTTATAGACTTTAACCACTTAAAATCTCCCAATACCAATCCTATTCATCCAGGCAGCTCAAAGTTTTTGGCAAAGGAAAAGTCCTTTTATGCATCTAACCACTTAGGGTCTCTCCTACCCTCACCAGTTGCTTGACCTACCTTTTTACAATCAAACTTTTCTCAGCTGGCTTATTTCCTGGGCTGAATTAATTCTCTATTTTTGCTAGCCCACTTCTGTTTTTGCTATCTCTTTTCAGGAGTTTACCAGATCCAGTGGGAGTTCCTGTGCCGAGTCCAAGGACCACTAGAGAACTTTCTGAAGGGCATCTGCCCAAGGATTCATTGCAGGAGAGGCCCCTCACAAACAGGAAATATTCCAGAATGAGCCCCCAAAACTATGTGGGATAATCACCCTTACCCAAATTAAAAATCAGAGACTCTCAAGGTAAAAAAAAAAAAAAAAAAAAAAAAGGCAAAAAGGGTTTGATTATGATCTTTCAAGAAAGGGAAACTCTTAACAGATAAGTTGTTAGAAGAGGAGTGCAAGCACAAAATGTAAAACACAAGATTTATTGACCAAAAGTCCCCACCTCCATCCCTTTTCTCCTAATGTCTGGAGGAGTCCAGTCTTACAATCTAAACACAGAAGTTTGTTCTAGAAACAAAAGAATATAGTAAATAACAAACTCTTAATTTAAATCTCCTTAGAGAAGTGCTCTATACACAAATATTCTTGGATAAGAGAGGACTATTACCTGAATTTACAAAGCCATCATCGCCTTTAAAATAAGTTTTTAAATACTAATTTAAAAATGGGAGAAACAGGAGGGGAATTGTTCATCTAAGATAACTAAACACCTGAAGCTTTTTAGCTATAACTCAACTTGCTATGATAAAGTCTCAAGTCATAATTAGGGCAGACATAGTTCAGGGTCACATTCCCATAAGATATTTTCATTCAGTTTATCCCATTCAGGTCTACATTCCCAAATGGATCAAAGAAAAAAGAAAAAGATCTATATGTATAAAAAATGTTTATGCAGTTCTTTTTGTGATGGCAAAGACCAGAAACTAAAGTGGTATCCATCATTTGGAGAATGACTAAATAAATGAAGATATATGGATATAATGGAAAAATGTTATAAGAAATTATAAAAAGGAACAGTTTCAGAGAAACCTGAGAACACTTGTGTGAATTGATGCAGTGTGAAATGAATGGAACCACAAGAACAATAATAGCAACAGTCAGCATAATAATAGCAACAAACAATTCTGAAAGAATTAAGAACTTACTGATCCATGATTCCAGAGGATTTATGATGAAGCGTGTCACTCTCCTCAGAGTATAGACTCAAGAAATAATAAGACATGCATTAAGGACCCTGCCAATGTTAGAATTTGTCTTGATTTACTATGCATATTTATTTCAAGGGTTTTTTCTTCTTTTTTCAATGAGGGAAGGTCAACGGAAGAGAAAATGATTTCTGTTCATTAAAAATAATTTAATTTAAAAAAAACAAGGAAAGAAAAGCTTTAGGTAAACCCATGACTGGAACTATCTGCAGGATTCTGAGAGCCAATGGATAGTCAAATTGGTATTTTTCCATTATTAGATTCAAACGAATGTCACCAACACCATAATTTCTAAGGAAGGGAGATAAAAAATAAATTATGTCAGTAAAAATTAAAATAGCATTTAGATTCCTATTCTCAGGGAAACTCCAGTCATATAGGGGAATATACATTATACTTTTATTAAGTTATAGATGGCTGGAGTGGAAAAAAACCCTTAGAAATTACCAAGTACTTCATTTTAAAGATAGAGAAACTGATGTCTGGAAAAGGGAAGTAAATAGTTGATTCAACAGATTTTAAGTAAATTGAGGATAGATCAAAAAGAGAGAACAATACAGATCTGAGACAAACTATTTGTCTACTCTAGGCAAAGTTTGATTATTGTGCCACCTCTGTTACTTTCTATCAGAGACTGTCTTCATTCTAAAAATTGTACCATAAGCAGTAATAAACTGAACCAGCTACACCCAGCAAAAGAACTCTGGGAGATGACTAAGAACCATTACATTGAATTCCCAAACCCTATATTTTTGCCCACCTGCATTTTGGATTTCCTTCACAGGCTAATTGTACAATATTTCAGAGTCTGATTCTTTTTCTACAGCAAAATAACGGTTTGGTCATGTATACTTATTGTGTATCTAATTTATACTTTAATATATTTAACATTTACTGGTCATCCTGCCATCTAGAAGAGGGGCTGGGGGGAAGGAGGGGAAAAATTGGAACAAAAGGTTTGGCAATTGTCAATGGTGTAAAATTACCCATACATATAACCTGTAAATAAAAAGCTATGAAATTAAAAACAAAACAAACAAACAAACAAAAAAACCCAAAAAACCCCCAAATCAGTTCTAACTGATCAGTAATGAACAGAACCCGCTACACCCAACAAAAGAACACTGGGAAGTGAGTATGGACCACAACCTAGCATTTCCACTCTTTCTGTTATTGTTTGCTTGCATTTTTGTTTTTCTTCTCAGGTTAGTTTTACCTTCTTTCTAATCTGATTTTTCTTGCATAGCAAAATAACTATAAACATATATACATATATTGTATTTAACATATATTTTAACATATTTAACATGTATGGGACTACCTGCCATTTAGGGGAGGGAGTGGAGGAAAGGAGGGGGAAAATTGTATCAGAAGTTTCTACAAGGGTCATTGTTGAAAAATTACCCATGCATATGTTTTGTCAATAAAAAGCTATAATAAAAAAAATTTTTAAAATCAAAAAATCAAAAAAAAATAATAGTACCATAAACACATATGTATTTTGGGAGTGTCTGGCATTAAAAATGTGTACTTTAAAAAAAAAGTATTAAAAAACTGTCTCTTTATTTTGCCTCCATGTGTACTATGCTGAAAATAACTTTATGCCCTTAGTCCAAAAGCTATGCACAGGCTTGAAAGCCTTTAAATACAGGATAATGTTTTATCCACTACAATCTTTTGGCAGTTACAGGAAATGGTCAATGGATCTCTTTATATATGATAGCCCTGGGGACCACATAGGGCTGAAGGGACACACCAGATAGGATACTATCGTCTTATCTCCAGTGGACAAACTAGTTGTTGGTTTATTATTGTTGGTTTTCTCATCCCCATTAGGGGACCATATCATGCAGAGCCCCATGTCATCCACAGCCATGGAACTGTGGTCTGTTATCTTGACCCTATTTCCTTCTTAGGACACCCATCTCCCAGTGAAAGCATTCTTGTATATACACTCCCCATGGCTTACATACTCTTCAACTTTCTGTTTTTCCTGCCTCCCATTCATCCCTCTGATGTCACCAGGCAAGTAGCAGCAGGTGGACTTAGGAACTTAAAAATGTTCTCAGGATTAGGGGTTTTATAGATGAGGGGTAGAGAAGGAAGGGTGGCTTGAATGTTGAGGGATGAGACATCATAACAGCAAATTAATTTCTCCCTTTCCAAATCTTCCTTCCTATAAAAGAAATTTTCTTTCCATTCTCCTCCCCAATTTTGTTTTACAGCTTGAGGCAGAGTACCTTCCCACAAGTAATATTAATAATACTAAAATTTATATAATGCTTATTACATGACAGGCATTATGCTAAGTAAGCACTTTAGCTTAATTAATATCTAATTTACCTCACAACAATGCCGGAATAGAATTATTATCCCCATTTTACAGATCAGGAAACTGAAGCAAAACAGATTAAATGACTTGTCCAGAGATACATAGGTAGTTGTTATCTGAGGCTACATTTGAAGTTAAGTCTATTCACTGTGTCACTTAGCACAACCATATCATGACAAAACCTACTAAGAAGAAAGGAAGAAAGGAATCACTCAGGTGAAGTTAGGGTGGGGTCTGCTACCTCTAGCTGGAATAGCCTATCACTGACCCTCCTTCTTCTTATTATTATTATTATCCTTCTTATTATTATGAACATAGGAGTGTTCATCAATACCAACAAAATAGTTGTGATGTTTATCAATACCAAAGTATTGTCAAAGTAGAGTAGTAAATAGCAGAAATTATCATACTAATGTATTTACCTCAAGTATGTCCTTAATTCATTGTAAAGGGGTAAATAGTATATTTCCTGTCACATGAATTCTCCATCAAGATTATCCTAAATTTCTCTCAAGTATGTCTTTATAATTCATTGTTAGGGAGATGGTAAGCCAATAGTTTAAACTGCTTGCCCTAACAGAGAGCAGGTCTCAAGTAATAACCTGAACAGGACTCTTGCTGTTCATGGACTTATTCAGTACTGGCCCTCTACAACCTTCAATCTGTCCTGAATCACCAACTTGTATGGAAATGAGATGTTTTCATAGTACCAAAACCCTGTGTCTGGATCCCTTACTATTCCAAAGGTCTTGAAGAGGTATGAGAATGGGCTCAGAGGTAGACGCAGATCCAATGTGAAAAGAATTCATGAGCCCCAGAGACTGTGGCAAAAAGGAAAGTTTTATTTTTCACTAAGAAAGAATTCTCTGTGGACAAACCCTTAATAAAATCAGGAGATTTGTAAGGAGTGTACTGACAGTTCTCAGTTTTATGGGGTTAGGAGCAATTTGAGTTGATTTATCAGACCAAGATCTCCAACTGAATAAGCTACTAGGAGTGGGCCTGGACTAATTTTTTTGTGAGTGTGTGGATTTCAAATGTATATATCTTTTAATTATAACTTTTTATTTGACAGAACCCATGCCTGGGTAAATTTTTTTTTTTTACAACATTATCCCTTGCACTCACTTCTGTTCTGACTTTTCCCCTCCCTCCCTCCACCCCCTCCCCTAGATGGCAAGCAGTCCTATACATGTTAAATATGTTATAGTATATACTAGATACAATATATGTGTGCAAAACCGAGCAGTTCTCCTGTTGCACAGGGAAAATTGGATTCAGAAGGTAAAAATAACCCTGGACTAATTTTTTTTTTTTTTTTAATTTAATAGCCTTTTATTTACAGGATATATACATGGGTAACTTTACAGCATTAACAATTGCCAAACCTCTTGTTCCAATTTTTCACCTCTTACCCCCCACCCCTCCCTAAATGGCAGGATGACCAGTAGATGTTAAATATATTAAAATATAACTTAGATACACAATAAGTATACATGACCAAAACATTATTTTGCTGTACAAAAAGAATCAGATTCTGAATTATTGTACAATTAGCTTGTGAAGGAAATCAAAATGCATGTGTGCATAAATATAGGGATTAGGAATTCAATGTAATGGTTTTAGTCATCTCCCAGAGTTCTTTTTCTGGGTATAGCTAGTTCAGTTCATTACTGCTCCATTAGAAATGATTTGGTTGATCTCGTTGCTGAGGATGGCCTGATCCATCAGAACTGGTCATCATCTAGTATTGTTGTTGAGGTATATAATGATCTCCTGGTCCTGTTCATTTCACTCAGCATCAGTTCGTGTAAGTCTCTCCAGGCCTTTCTGAAATCATCCTGTTGGTCATTTCTTACAGAACAGTAATATTCCATAATTTTCATATACCACAATTTATTCAGCCATTCTCCAACTGATGGACATCCATTCAGTTTCCAGTTTCTAGCCACTACAAAAAGGGCTGCCACAAACATTCGTGCACATACAGGTCCCTTTCCCTTCTTTATAATCTCTTTGGGATATAATCCCAGTAGTAACACTGCTGGATCAAAGGGTATGCACAGTTTGATAACTTTTTGAGCATAGTTCCAAACTACTCTCCAAAATGGTTGGATTCGTTCACAACTCCACCAACAATGAATCAATGTCCCAGTTTCCTGGTCTAATTTTCAATTCAATAGAGGGTTTAGCTGCTCAATAGAGGGTGTTGCCAGTCCCTACAAGGATAACAGAATGAAATTACTTATCTTGATTCCCTGGGGCCGTTCTCTCCCAGAGAAGAGCTCCTCAGTTTCCCTCCCATTGCCCCCAAAAGTTCAAGGGGAACTGTGAACTCCAATGAGTACTTAAATATTTCTTGCTTCTATGAGTTCTCTAAAGGTGTGAACACAAGCATCGTTTCTATCAGTTGTACTTAGTACCTTGTTTCAAGTTCTGGCCCATAACATCTCCTCTTAAGATCAGATCAATCATACTGAAGCATGCTAAGTTAGATAATTATTGTCTCTAGCAACTCTAATGGCTTAACAGTTTGTAAAGATTCCAACATCTCCCCTTTTCTTTTGATTTAGAACATAGGTGGTCATGACCTCCCTGACTTCTCAAGGAGGTGAGAAGCCCAAAAAGGTGATCACGCCTTCCCTGACTGCTCAAAAAAAGAGTAAAAACACCATAAAAAGACTATTTGCATCGGTCTGATTTCCCATGACCAACAATGTTCCCAAGACTAAGATCTTGAGGAAATTCAGGCTGACTTTGCTGGGGAATAATTCCCTCTGACTAGAAGAGGCTAAGGAAGAGGATGCAGGATGATACTGGTGACACTGTGCTTGGCAATTATGTCAAGTACTAGAACTAGAGGGTATATGGTCTTTCTGTGATCAGAGGTGAGAGGGGGTTTATGGAATTTCTTGGGGATAGGGAGAAGGGAGGGGATACAGGGAGTCAAAGGAGTATTAAAGCAAATGGGGAGACCTCTAAGAAGAGTTACAGAGAGAGAGTATTTGATTATGGAGCCCCATGCCAGATTCTTCAGTCATCACAACCATCCATTTTACTGAGAACAATGGGCTCTGAAGATGAAAAAAGCTAGACAAAAGTGACTGATGTCTCAATTATTCATGGTGGCTGCAAGGGTTTGGTGAACATGGATAATATTCTGACACCTCTTTTTTTCCCCAAAGGCTCCCCAGCTATCAGCAAAGACTACTTGATACTGTTTGGGTGGTCTAGATTAGTGGCTGTAAGAGAATTGTTAAAAATCCCCTTTAAATTCCCAATCTCTCTATTTTTGTCTGCCTGCATTTTTTATTTCCTTCACAGGCTAATTGTACACTATTTCAAAGTCCGACTCTTTTTGTACAGCAAAATAACTGTATGGATATATACATATATTGTATTTGACTTATACTTTAACATATTGAACATTTATTGGTCAACCTGCCATCTGGGAGAGGGGATGGGGGGAAGGAGGGGAAAAATTGGAACAAAAGGTTTTGCAACCGTCAATGCTGAAAAATGATCCATGAATATATCTTATAAATTTAAAGCTATATATATATATATATAAAATCCCCTTTAAATCGGCTACAGGTTTTAGGAGTGAAAGAATTCACTCATTCACGAATTATTAGTTGCAAAATGAAATTTTATTGTTAGATAGAAATAAGCTTACCAAGAGACTGACTTCTATAGTGACAGATCTATGGAAAATGGAGTTTTGCTGCTGAGAAAATGCAGTTCTCAGTGGACAGAAGGTCCTAACAGCAAAGGGAGCTACCAAAGTTGAAGGAAGCTATTATATTGGGTCTTAGTGGGGGTTGGGATATCCCAAGTTTGGCTCATCTACAAGCTGGGTTTCAGCTTGAGCTGGAATTTGAATAGAATTGAATGAGTTTCTTTAATTAAAAAGGGTTGCAATGCTTTTAGCTCAGGACTGAACCAACCCCACCTAGATAATAGAATGAAGTTGTTTGTCTTGTTTCTCTCAGGTGGGATTCCTCACTGAGGCAGAGTTGAAGGAGATTTTCTCCTTCAAGGAGTTTTAGAGTTTTGGGGTCTCTTCTTCATACCGATGGTTCTCTCTGCTCAATCCTGATGTGTTCAGTGGGCCCAACAGTGGGACCCCATGGTTTGACGGAAAGGAAAGGGGAAAGTGAAGGGTAGGGTAGAAACTTTTATGGGAAACTTTGTGTGTTTTGTGGAGGGAATATCAGAGTTCCATATCCAAAGGGTCAGGGAAATCCGTTGTATTTTCCCCCAGAACAAGAGCATCAGTTTCAACTTGACAGGTGAATTTAGGGAATAAAAATAATAGTTCACATTTGTAGAATTCTTCAACTTTGAGGGAAAAAAAACACTTTCTTTTCAATAACCTTGTAGAGTAGGTAGTAAATTAGATTATGTTATTATTGCTATTATTATCATAAAATAACCCATTTTAGAGTAGGAAGTGAAATTGTTACCCTGGTCAAGTGATATAAACTCTCAAAGCCTGTTTATTCATCAGTGAACTATGGATAGTAATACCTCTAGTTCTTATCTTTCAAAGTCAGTCTAAGTCAAACACATTGCAAACATAGTTAAAGCACTATTATAAATTTGAATTGTAAGAATAACGCATAGAGGAGGGAGGATAATGAAACTCAATGATGATTAGTACTCTAAAATGATCAAATGCGATGCTTTTTGATAGAGGAATAGAAAGGGGAAAAAATAACACATGGAAAAGAAATTTCTGATAGAATTGCTATTAAAGAAAAGGTCATCAACAGGATGATTTCAGAAAGGCCTGGAGAGACTTACGTGAACTGATGCTGAGAAATGAGCAGGACCAGGAGATCATTATATACTTCAACAACAATACTATATGATGATCAATTCTGATGGATCAGGCCATCCTCAGCAACGAGATCCACCAAATCATTTCTAATGGAGCAGTAATGAACTGAACTAGCTATGCCCAGAAAAAGAACTCTGGGAGATGACTAAAAAACCATTACATTGAATTCCCAATCCCTATATTTATGCACACCTGCATTTTTGATTTCCTTCACAAGCTAATTGTACAATATTTCAGAGTCTGATTCTTTTTGTACAGCAAAATAATGTTTTGGTCATGTATACTTATTGTGTATCTAAGTTATATTTTAATATATTTAACATCTACTGGTCATCCTGCCATCTAGGGGAGGGGGTGGGGGGGTTAAGAGGTGAAAAATTGGAACAAGAGGTTTGGCAATTGTTAATCCTGTAAAGTTACCCATGTATATATCATGTAAATAAAAGGCTATTAAATAAAAAAAAAAAATAAAAAATAAATAAATAAATAAAGAAAGAAAGAAAGAAAAGGTCATGTGTGGGTGCAGCTAGATGGTGCAGTGGATAGAGCACTAACTCTGGAAGCAGGAGGACTTGATTTCAAATCCAGCCTCAGACACTTAACTTCTTAGCTGTGTGATTTTAGGTGAGTCATAACCCCAAATGACTTGCAAAAGGAAAAAAAAAAAAAAAAAAAAAAAGATATTAAGAAAGGACATGTGTGCACTGATACTAGAGAACTACCAGGAAGCTAGAGATTCGATAACTGGAATGTTCCCCTACTAAGATTAATCAAGGGTGCATTTAATCTTGAAATCATGAAGAAACATAAGGTCCTGTCACATTTACTGGGGCACTGTGAACCTTACACAAGATTGAGTCTCCAGAAAATAACAACATGCTTCAGAAAATTAGATCATAGAAAACAGAAACCAGGGTTGGTCACAGAACAATGCTTTTCATAATAACCTATGCTTTTAAAATAGATAAGCAGCATGATTTCCCTTACTAAATAGCTCTGTTGAATTATCAACAATCTGTTTCCTTATTTTCAACTGCCACTAGACCATTTGTGTTGTTCTGGTCACAACAAATGGCTCCCAACATGGGGCCCTGGTCTTGTCTGGCCCTGAACATATCAGGGACTGATAGTGTCAAGCAGCCCACAAGGGAAGCAGAGACCTGGAGAATGATATGGAAGATGGTCTTCTAGTGATTGGTACCCCCTGGGTAGCTGGAGGACAAAGGGCCTTAGTAAAAGTAAGGGGAAAGCTCCAGTAGGGCTGCTCATCAACCCTGCTCACTTTTACTTTCATTTTTCAGGGCAAAAGGAGACATATAAATAACAATGGGAGAGCAAATAGTTAAAGGATTGAAAGATGAAGGGAAAGATCTTAAATTTTTACAGTTAATCATGTTAAAAAGTGAGTAAGAGCTAAGAAAAATAAGTTAAGAGCATTTCTACAGGATGTTTACAACAATGCCTCTGGTTCCCCAGTGCCCCAAATCACTATCAGTGAATGGGAAGTCTCCAGAGAAATTTTATACAAAGCATGCAAAGAAAAAGGTCCTCAAGCAATCTCTGCTGATACCTTTGTTGAGGTGTGAGAAATGAGGATTGAGAGATCCCCTGACAGCAATGGGATCTCCTGGATGGTTGCACAGGCTTTGTGAAAAAATTCGCAAATCCCAATTACACTAAGAAAATAGCTTTCTTAGCCGGCCAATTCCTGTTAGGATTTTTGCAAAGATGGGTTTACACTGAGAAGCAACTCAGTGGGCATTCCTAATTAGGAATTAGCAGAGATGGATTGACAGGCCTTCCTTTAAATAGGGTTTGTTTTGGCCTGGAGCTGGGGAACCTTTCAATAGAGCATAGTGATCATGCCCCTGGCCAAGATCTCCAGTTGAGTAAGAGATTACTATCTGCAAGTTTTCTCTATGAACGGAAGGGTGGGGCCCCTCCCAGAGGCCTGGAGAGTTTGAGACTTAGGACCACCTTTCCCCCAAAGATTAAAGGGGACAGTTTATATCAGGGCCTTTCCAATCCTTCCTCCCCAAAGATTAAAAGGGACACAGTTTATACATCACCCTCTCTTTGTATAATATTGTAAAAATTTGTTTATTAAGACCAGAAGTAGAAAGTAAGAATAGAACTTTGAAAGTCATTCTTGATAAACAAAAGGGGAGGGAGGGAGAAATCCCCCCAAGGACAGACTTACTATAGCACTATAAACCATTAATTACCTCACATTGAATAACATGTCCCATATCCCAGCTGATTTAATTTTTTCTTCACTACATCATTCTTCCTCAAACAAAGAGGAACAGAAAAGGTTAAGGGGCCAGCTTTGCAGCCTGGCCCTTCCCACAATATGTGATGTGGAAGGATGTCAATGAGAGATGGAGGGGCCCTGGTAAGGTAATAATTCGGGGTCGAGGTTTTCTTTGTATTTCCATAGATGAAGGAGACACATGGATCCCAGAAAGATGTAGTTGCCCTGTCCAAATTCATCCAGAGCATGAAGATAAAAGAGAAGACTTGCTCAAGGGGAATCAAGCAGCATGGCTCCTGCAAATGGCCCTAGTGGTAGCACAACTTAAATCAGGAAAAGGAAAAACCAAAATCTTCTGGAGAATTATACAAAGCCCACCTTGGGTGAGAATTTGGATGGGGAGAATACATTCCTGAAATTCTATTGCATGGTAATGGATCTGATGTAATAGGATTCTTTGGTCCCCTGATTTTTAGGGGCCTGAGCCAGGAAACCCTAAATCTTCTGGCTTGCAGTCTGTCTTAGGAAACTCTCTGGATTCTGATCACTCCTTAAGCCAAGATGCCTTCTAGCCTCAAAAAACTCCTATGCTAATCAAATTTCAGAAACCACCCTTAATTCATCTGTAAATTACTCCTTAGCCTCAGATCATAGAATCAATTTGTAGTCTTAAGCTATAAAAGACTAGATAAAGCTATTCTATGACTTTTAATTCTTTGCTATTTTCCAATCAAGAATCTAGCCCATTGAGAATTCTCGGTGTCAATAAATCCTTTTTTGCCAACTTAACTTGGAGACTGGGACTGCGAATTCTTTCACAATACTTGTGACAGCAATCTGGGAACCCCCAAACATTGTTAGGATGTCTCATCTCTCAATAGAACTCAATATTTAGTTAAGGAATTTGGTATTAATGAGCATGGAGGGGAATCAAATAGTTCAGCAATTGATTTTAATTTTACTGGACTTACCATTGATCCTCCCCTGTGTTACTCTAATAAATGTTAGCTTTGACAGCTGTAGTCTGAGATAACCTATTCATTTTTATTATAAATATGACCCTTTTCACGGGCTAGTAGGAATGTTGCAATCCTCTGATTGTATAAAAAAGGCTTTAAATCTGTGGTGCCACGGAGCATCAAACATTTCCTCAATCTAACAACTACTGTTAGGAGTATATTGGGACAGAACTGTGAAACAACAGTTTCCCAATTGGGGAATTCATATCCCTGTCTGGATCAGGACTTATGAGAATCTGAAGAACACAGCAGACACTTCTGCCTCTAAAATCTATGATTTCTAATGGTAGGAGAGTGTGGGCAGTAAAAAGAGAACAGAAATACAGTTTGGGGGTAGGGTGGAGTGTGATCCTTCTGGGTGGAGTGTGATCCTTCTGCCACTTTTTAAAACTCCTCCACAGATGATTCTCATTTTAAACTAGAAACCCAGGTTTATGAAAATATCCATTTAGCTATCACCAGGTAAAGAAGGAACTAAAAGACCAGGTCCCTGAATCCTTAATATAGTGAGGGAGACTAAGATCCTAGGTATTTGAAGAAATGGGGAGTATGTTAATGGTCTGTTTCTCTACTTTCTTACCCATCTTCTCCCTCTCCTATTTCTCAGCCCACATGCCCCCAGACCCATGTAATCTTGATAATGTCAGATGGAAGGATAATGGAATCACAGGTCTCTTGGAAATCCAGGAAGAAAAGAAGCTCCTGTTACCTCATCAAAAAACATGGGGGCTTGAAAGATGTACTACCACTGTTCCTCTTGTCTCCTCTGGGGAGAGCAGGGAAAGGGAAGGAAAGGGAAAGGATATTTCACAAATGAAATGTTTTCATCTATCTCCTATTGTATACCCAAGCTAGTTTCAACATGTTGGGGAATGCTGTGGTCAACTAGGGTGGAAGTGTGGAGCAAACTGCTGAAAGAATGAGGTAATAATTAAAGGGAGAGAAAAAAGAGACTAATAAACAAAAAGAAAAATAAGACCAAGGAAAGGAGGGGGACCCAGAGAGGAAAAGAGTGAGAAGACAAAAAGAAGGAATGAAGGTCAGTGAAAAAAAGAAACTAATAAAAATATTGAAAAACAAAAATCTAAATATGGACACAGCCTCCATTGCCTCATCTTCTTAAAAGTGAGTCATGAAAGAAATCAAAAGGATCTGGTAATCTGTCATTACATAGCTAGAGAGAATTGTCATTTTCCTAAAAGGATGAATGAATTCAGGCCACAGAGAGCTTCAGGGAGCAAAAGTCCACCAGTCTTATTCATAAATTCACCCCACACAAACACATACACACACATATTCTTCACTTTATTTTCCTAGAAAGATATGTCTAACTAATATATTGTTGGTGGAACTGTAAATATATCCAACCATTCTGGAGAGCAATTTCGAACTATGCTCAAAAAGTTATCAAACTGTGCATACCCTTTGATCCAGCAGTATTACTACTAGGCTTATATCCCAAAGAGATCAAAAAGAAGGGAAAGGGACCTGTATGTGCACGAATGTTTGTGGCAGCCCTCTTTGTAATGGCCAGAAACTGGAAACTGAGTAGATGCCCATCAGTTGGAGAATGTCTGAATAAATTGTGGTATATGAATATTATGGAATATTATTGTTCTGTAAGAAATGACCAACAGGATGATTTCAGAAAGGCCTGGAGAGACTTACACAAACTGATGCTGAGTGAAATGAGCAGGACCAGGAGATCATTATATACTTCAACAACAATATTATATGATGACCAATTCTGATGGACCTGGCCATCCTCAGCAAGGAGATCAACCAAATCATTTCCAATGGAGCAGTAATGAACTGAACCAGCTACACTTAGGGAAAGAACTCTGGGAGATGACTATGAACCACTACTTAGAATTCCCAATCCCTCTATTTTTGCCTGCCTGCATTTTGGATTTCCTTCACAGGCTAATTGTATGCTATTTCAGAGTCCAATTCTTTTTGTACAACAAAAGGTTTGGTCATGTATACTTATTGTGTATCTAATTTATACTTTAATATATTTAATATCTACTGTCATCCTGCCATCTTGGGGGGGGGTAGGGGAAAGGAGGGGAAAAATTGGAACAAAAGGTTTGCCAATTGTCAATGCTGTAAAATTACCCATGCATATATATAACTTGTAAATAAAAAGCTATTTAAAAAAGAAAGAAAGAAATGTCCAAACCACAATTCCCAGAAAGGGTATTATCCACACAACTCTCCATTTCCCATGAGTGCTCTTTGCTTGTCTTCACCCTATTTGTCTCCATATCTCCTGAGAGTGACCATCCTAGAGTAATTGTGGGTCCAAGGATTAGATGTTATGGTCATTTTCTTAAACATTTAGACTAAAGGGAACATTTTATCCCTTTCCTCCTAGGACTTTAAAGGTTGGTTAACACTTAGCTACTTGCCAGTGTTTAGTTTAAACCCAGTCTCTTAAGCCATAATATCCACTCTGCTGCCTCTCTTTCCACAGCCAACTCTCTCGTCTCTCTTTTCTCCCTTTTTTTTTTCCTGCAATACAGAAATTTAAACTGGGAGTAGGATGAGGAAAATGTGACACCAACTTTCTTTATCTCCTGATGACCTCTAGAAAAGAAGGAACATGCAAAAAAGTGAAACTTTACCTCTGTCAAGTTCTTGCTCCTTAGAAAAGTTTTGTTGTTGCTATGACTTACTAAGTGAGGAGGATTGAGTCTTGGTTTCACCTGTTGAATCCACAATTCAGAGTAGGAGTTCTCAAGTTTGGGGGAAGTTCCTGTACATCTTGGCTTTTAGTAAAATTCCATATCCTTATTCAATGGAAAACTCTAAATAAATAAAATAAATTCTGGAGTTTATCATGTATGTATACAGGAGAAACAAAGTAGAATAATTTCAATTATATGATATAGTTAGGACAGGAAAAGATAGTGACGAATGTTGGAGGGGATGCAGGAAAACTGGGACACTGATGCATAGTTGGTGGAGTTGTGAATGGTTCCAGCCATCCTGGAGAGCAATTTGGAACTATATTCAAAAAGTTATCAAACTGTGCATATCCTTTGATCCAGCAGTGTTACTACTGGGCTTATGTCCCAAAGAGATCTTAAAGAAGGGAACGGGACCTGTATGTGCAAAATTGTTTATGGCAGGTCTCTTTGTAGTGGCCAAAAACTAGAAAATGAATAGATGCCCATCAATTGAAGAATGGTTGGATAAACTGTGGCATATGAATATTATGGAATATTATTGTTCTGTAAGAAATGACCAGCGGGATGAATACAGAGAGGCCTGGAGAGACTTACATGAACTGATGCTGAGTGAAATGAGCAGAACCAGGAGATCATTATACAATACTGTATGATGTATTCAGATGGAAGTGGATGTCTTTGACAATGAGAAAATCCAATTCAGTTCCAATTGATCAATGATGGACAAAATCAGCTACACCCAGAGAAGGAACATTGGGAAATGAATGTGGACTGTTTGCATTTTTGTTTTTCTTCCCAGGTTATTTCTACCTTTCGAATCCAATTTTTCTTGTGCAACAAGAGAACTGTTTGGTTCTGCACACATATATTGTATCTAAGATATACTATAACATATTTAACATATATAGGACTGCTTGCCATCTAGGGGAGGGGGTGGTGGAAGGGAGGGGAAAAGTCGGAACAGAAGTGAGTGCAAGGGATAATGTTGCAAAAATTACCCATACATATATTCTGTCAGTAGAAAGCTATTATAAAAAAAAATACCATATAGTTACCTATCAATATTCCCCATACTCTTTAACAAGCTTCTCCTGCTTCTCTGGGGCTATGCATACTTCAGGTTGGGAACCACAGTTTTAGAGTCTCTATTCATCACTCTGCCTTCATCCCAGTTACCCCAATCTCTAGTTATCTGATCCCAGAAGATATTACTAGTAGAATGTGGTCAAAATCTTTGGGGTTGGAGAAAATAAAGGAATTGGATTGTGTTATCTCCCTTTCCTCAATATATTATCAATCTCCTTCCCTCTTCCTTGGAGAAATTTGTTTCCTACTTCTGAGAATTCTGCTGCCTGCTCCAGATCCGGAAATCATTTGCCTTCCTGGAAGCTTCCTTAGGGTTTTATGAGCTGTTTTCAAGCCTGCACTCCTTCCCCCTTTTTTCTATAGTTCAAATCCTCCCACCACAACCCCCACCCCTCATTCCCAGGATCTGCCTAAATCTATTAACCAAATGGATTAAGGAGGTGATTAAAATATCTTTAAGAATATCTATCTATAGGAGTAGCTAGGTGGTGAAGTGGATAGAGAGCACTAGCTCTGAAGTCAGGAGGACCTGAGTTCAAATGTGACCTCAGACACTTTCTAGCTGTGTGACCCTGGGCAAGTCACTTAACCTCAATTGCCTCAGTGCTCCCCCCCCCCCAAGAAAAAAAGAGAAAAAGAAGATCTATAAAAATGTAGTTATTTCTAGGTTTCTGAGGTGGCATATGTGGGGATATCCAGGGTCTCATAAAGGGCAGAATAGGATCCACATGTGCAAAAATGTTTGAAGCAGCTCTTTTTATGGTGGCAAAGAATTGGAAAAGGAGAAGATGCCCATCAACTGGGGAATGGCTGAACAAGCTGTGGTACGTGAAGATGATGGAATATTATTGTTCTATAAAAAATGATGAACAAGATGATCATAGAAAGGCCTGGAGAGATTTACATGAACTGATGCTGAGCTGACTTCATGACTTTCAGCACTTGGTGGGAACTTTACAAAGTCTGAGGTCCACTCCTCCGATCCCCCCTTCTGTTATGCCCCTTTTAGGATACTTTGAAAGGCCCTTCTGCGCTGACATCACCACGACTGTGGCCTGCCGAGGCCCGTGCAGCATTACAATCCACTCCTTTGCTGTGCGCTTGTCCTACCTCTGGGATTGATCCTTTGGGGCCCTCAATGCTGTCAGCATTTGTTAACAAGCCCTTTTTCGCTGCACCAAGACGAGCCCCCCACAGAGAGGCTGTGCCCTACCAGACCTTCCCGTGCTCTGACCAGTGAGACCGAAGGACTTGGTTCCTTCCTGTGGTGATGTTGCCAGCGGCCGTGCTTATCTCAGGGCCACCCCCTCCGTTGGCTCTTGGCAGACCAGAACAGCAGGTGCTTGCCATTGCCCAGGATAACTTAATGGGGCAGTTCTGTTACGGCTTTGTCCCTTAGCGCCTCTGCGTACTTCCCGGCCACTTAGACCATTATACAAAAGACTATGAGGAAGTATTGCCCTGGATCTCTTTCCTCAGAGCCAGTGCAAGGCCCTAATGTTTTTACTGATGCTACCCAAGGTCACAGGGTAGACACTCAGGAGACATATGTCCTTGACACCCCCTATGATTCCACCCAGAAAGATGAGTTATAAGCCATCATACACGCCATGCAACAGTATAAAGAGGCTCTTAATATCATTGCCGGCAGTCCTTATGCCTCCAAGCCATCCAGCAGCTCCACTCATGTATATGGATGACAGGCCCTCTACCATCACTGATCTCCTTCCTCAGGCCCAAGAAGCTTTAAACAGCGGGGCCACGCCCCTTTTTATTGTGCATGTTAGTCTCATACTGATGGCCCGGGTCCCATATTTGAGGGCAGTAGGGCAGCTGACGCCCTCCTTTACCCTTTGTGTGGCCTGTACGCTGACTCCCCTGCCCATAAGGCACATGCTTCATGTCACTTATCTGCCCGCTCATTGCAGAGGCTGTATGGCCTCTCTAAAGCAGAAGCTGCAGCTTTTGTTCCCTGTAGAACTACTTGTGCTCCCTTATCGTTCTGCTCCATGAAATATGGCAAGGAATCCTCGTGGTGAGTCACCCAGTACCCTCTGGCAAATGGATGTGACTCATGTTAAAGGCAGAGCATCCATGTAACCATGGATACCCACTCTCAATTCCTCTATTCCTCACTCCCACCAGGAGAAGCAGTTAGGCATGTGGTCAGCCATCTTTATCATTGCTTCTCCATCGCAGGAGTCCCACGTGCACTTAAAACAGATAAAGGACCACTTATACATGCTCTGCTTTTAGGCCTTTTTGTAGTAAATCTGGCATTGCCCATTCCACTGGCATCCCCTATAACCTTACAGGACAAGTCATTGTTGAACAGGCTAATCGTACTCTCAAGATGCTCATGTCTAAGCAAGAAAAAGGAGTATGGGGGTTTACGAGACCTTCCAGCAACTCACACAGGCCTGCTTAGAAGCAGTGATAGATACATATAATTACTTACAATTTTCACACTCCTTGGATCTCACCCCAGCGATGTGCTTCTGGCACAAGCAGAAAGCGTGGCTACCTAACAGACTGGCCTACAAGGACAAAAGCCCTCTCTCCACAGTGATGTGGAAGGGCTTAGGCGGCATCTGGAAGGGCCCGGGTTGGGTGAGGGTTTGGGATCCCAGGTGTTCTCTTGTCATTCCAGATGCAGACCCAACAGCAGAGGAGAGGATCCCAACCAGGAACATCTGGGACCTGGGGAACCAAGAAGAGAAGGACCAGACAACGGCCCAGAGGGACCGGCCGGATGTCAGCAGCCCTGCAGACGCTGATGGCAGCCACATCCCTCCTGACCGTGACACCAGAGACGGCAGACACCGCACCAGTGCCACAGCCAAATTGGTATGTGCAACACCTACAGACTGATAAATGGCCAATGGGCTTGTGCACTTCTCCCGAGGCTACTGACTCCTATGGTGGCCTGGGGAGGGGCTTTGCCCTGTTTTCCACTTGTAGGCAATGACTAAATTAGTGGGTGAAAAACCAACAGGCCCACCCGCCAAAGCCACTGAGGCAGGGCTGTGGGACAGGACTTTGCTTGAATGCACCTTCCTCCAAGGCTTTGTTTACCAAAGGGTATGTACAATTGAAACCACAGACTTATGACCTCCTCCCTCCTTGAGCATGACTTTTGTGAATGGGCTGAACATCATGTTATCCATGCTTGATTGTGGCCCCTGTTGGGCCTAGTTCTCACTGTTCTACTTTTGTTTGTCTTTGTTCTGTAATCTCATGGATTAAGCGAGCTCTTGTGGATGCTAAAGTTCGCTGGATGTGATGAGCGGTCCTGCTTTACAAGAGCAGGGAATTGGAAGGGTCGGAGGAGGAGGAGTCACAGAAAGGGCAACAGGAAGTACACAGGCTTTGCCCAAGAGCCCTGGAGGTGGGTCTGCTGTGCCCTAGCAGGGACCCCTCATGGGCGGGAGCTCCGGTTGCACTGAGATCCTGCGGGAGCATCTCCTTCTCTGAGTGACTGTGTGTGGGACCTCAGACCCCACGTAAGCTGTGGGAACCGGGAAGTTGGCCCTTTTCCCCGGAGCTCTGTTGGGAGAAGTAACTAAGTGTGCAGGAGGTCAGAGGATAGTATGTGACGTGTGAGTAAAGATCCTGAGCCTGTATACAACTGCTCTCGAGGGCTCTGTTGTCGATCTAAACTATCGTTCTTATGAAATGATGGCCAGAGAGCTGTGGAGACCTCAGACAGAGGTGAACTTGGTAAAATGGTTTAAGCGCTGCAAAAGACAGTGCCTGGAGATTTCCCTGAGGGCCTGGGAAGTAGGAGAGACTGGCAGGAGTGAATGCAAAGCGGGCATTCACTCTGAAAGAAACAAGCAGACCCAGGAGGAATACATTGTACACAGGAACAGCAAGAATGTGGGATGGATATAACAATGATTTTGAGGTCCCCTGATTTTAGGGGGGCTTCTGTTCTAACAATAAGTCAGTAGTCCTAAGCTTCTGGCTTTGAAGTCTCCCTCAGGAAACTGATTCTGAGTAGATCACACCTCAATCAGATAGCTTCTGGCCTCAGGAAACTCCCACAGATCAAACTCCTGAGACAATAGTGAATAGACCACTCCACTGTTCATTGCTAACGGTCAGATAGATAATCTGTTGGTCAGTGATAACCAAATTTGGGAGCCACTCCTCTGGGCCATAGAGCTAGCATGTCTTATGATAGAATGCTGGATAAGGGGGCCTCCTCTCTCTTAGAATGCTGCTAATTTCTTTTGGAACTCAGCTCACTTGCAATGGCATTACAATTATAATAAACTTTGCCCCTTGACTAGAAAATAGGTTCAAGCCTGCAAATTCTTTTGAGACACCCCATGACACCGGTCTGTGACCCCAAACTTTTGGGGTCCCTTCCTAACCTCAACATTAGGATGGGGTTCTACAAGATTATATTGAGGAGTGCTACTGACCACTGGGATAGGTAAGTGAAACTCAAACCCAAGGAGGTTATAGCTCAGTGTGGCTCCACTCTGATCTCTCAGGAGAATCAGCTGTACATATAGCCCTAGGGCCACAAGTGATAGAAAGTCCCCCCTCCCCAATAGTTTGTAGCAGGGAAAAGTAGCCCAACATCTCTATCTCTGAAAACAGAAAGGAATATGAGTCAAAACTAGAAGACGAAAGGGTGAGACTGAGAGAAGGCGGTGGGTTGAGGACAGAGGGAAACTCAGGGGATAGGTTAAATTCAAAGGATGTTTATAGTAAAATCTGAGCAAAGGTTCAAGTGTAATAGTGGAACCATTAAGCAGGTGGGGTAGAGAGTCCAGTGAGTAGAGCAGGTCTCAGACAGCACAGGACAGTCAGAGGGGATGGGACTGTGAGGGGCACAATAACGACCACAAAAATAATCAGAGGCTCTCGGAGTTAGAAAAAGCAAAAAGGGGTTAATAAATCATAATAATGATCTCAAGAGAAAGAGCATCTCCCACCTGACAAGATGTTTGTCAGTCAAAGGAGTACAAAGTAAAAATTGCAAAACACAAGATTAAATAGTCTGAATACAGAAGCCCCACCCCCTATCTCTTCCACACACACCCCTGGCCTTTTCTCCCAATGTTTGAGGGAATCCTGGCTTACATTCCAATCAAGGAAATCTATACCAGAAATGAAAGAATAAATTGTCTTTAGAAGAGGTACTTAAATGCTAATATCCAGGTGGTGGAAAGAGGAGGGGATGAACACCTGAAACTTTTTTAGCTATAGCTTTATTTGTTGTTATAGTCTCAAATCACAATCATAGTTTAAGTATAGTTTAAGGCTATATTCCCATGAGAGTGTGTTCACTCAGTTAATTCCATACAGATGGGAGAGAGACATAGGAAGAGACAGACACTGAAGTGTAATGTCAGAGAAACCGAGGTAAGATACAGATTAGAGAGTTTTGGATATTTTATTTGGGTTTCTGAGAGGGAGAGATAGTCTGGAGGCAGAGCAGAATCCATTCTGCCTCCAGGGCCAAATTGTGACTTTTGTCTCAAAGCATCCAGCAGCAAATGTGAGATTTATAGCTCCAAATGATCAGGGGAGCTAAAGGCAAAGGGTGGAGTCCAAACATTGGTAAACTCAGCAATTTCCAAGCAGGTCCCATTAATTTGGTTCTGGCAGGTTGGGGGGGTGAGGACCATAAATTCTGATAAATTGGGAGTAAAGAGGATAGTCAGGTAGAGATAGAAAGTCTGGAACTTAGACAACATATCTCTTAGTAACTTATCTGCCTATGGAATGCTAATGGTCAGGGCTCCCAGCCCTAATTACCTCAGTCCTAATGGTTAGGAAGGAGGGTTGCAACCAGGGGGATTGAAGCAGGACAATTAAGGGAAACATAGGCAGGACAATAAAAGGAACTGGCACAACAGAAGGAAAAATAAACAGAGGAGGTGTACAATGAAGAATCCAGAAAGGATTAAAGAATTTGAAGATGAAAGGACCCCAGAGATCATCTAATTCATGTTCCTCAGTTAGCAAAATAGTAATTGTTGGTGAGAAAGAAAAATTGAGAAAGGGGAAGAAGGAAAGAGAGAAGAGATATCAAGGAGGGGAGAAGAAAAAGAGGAAGAGGAAGAAGATATCAGAGAAGAAAAATATGCTGAGATAGAAGGGATCTAAAAACTTGAAGTTTCAGAAGGATAAGACAAAAATAGAAAAAGTAGTGGAGGAAAGACAAATGAACCAAGACAATTTTATCCATAATGATTTCACCTATAATTTGCAACTTAAGAATAATAGCACTTTAAGTCAAGCACCATGCATATATTATCTCATTTAATTTTTTAAAATTTTGTGACATTTTCCCCATTTCCCTACCATTTCCTATTCTCTTATCTTCCTTCCCACATTTCAGTCACCTACTTCCAGCTTATTTGAATACTCAAGATCTTATATCTCTTCCCTCTTTTCTAAGGCTATTTTCACCTATAATTCTAGAGAGCATCAAGTGTTTCATTGCCCTAAATTTAGATAAAATTGGGGAAAGAAAAAAAAATTAGTGTATGTGGAAGTAGTATTGCTCAGCTCTCTTCTATTAGTCCAACAAGGATAAAGAACACTGGACGCAATAGTGATGTGGTGTACCAAAGAGAAACCAACTTAAGTCATTTTTCCAGACATTAGGAAAGAAATCTAGCTAGGAAACCCTATGCAAAATTTTCAAAAATCTTGACTTGAACTGCCAATAAAAATTGAAAAACACAGTATCCAATACAAGGAGGAAAAACAGCAAGAAGAATCCTAGAGAATACAGAATAGAACCAAAGAAGATCCCAACATCCCCTCCAAAAGTGGAGGAATCTGGCTCTAGCACAAAATCCTAATTCAAAAAGTAAACCTAGAAAATGAGTTTAAAAAAAAAAAATTGAAAAGAAAGAAGCCCATCATAAAAGAGCTGTTATGGAGCTAGAAATATTCAAGATAGTAAATTCAGAACATTTACATGCAAAGCCTCAAAGAAATACACATCTTGTCCACAAGTAAAACGGGCTAAAACTGAGCAGATGCACTGAGGTCCAAGCACTTAAGGCTAATTAACAATTAGACAATACTCTATTAGCATTTGCTTGGAAAATGGCCCACTCCACAGAATTGGGGCTCCATCTGTTGTTGTATAGGGAGATGAGGTGGGAAAAAAGAGGTGGAGTAAGAAAGCCAGAGTCACTCCTGGCCGGATTTGTGTCACCATCTCTCTCACTTCTTATCACCATTCCATTCACATCCACAAAGAATAAAGATCAAGGACTTTTGCTGATCTTGACTCCTGCTGATTCTAAAGTATCCAAGGTGCTAACGCGGTCATCACACATAAGGTTAACTAGAATTACTAGAAGAAAAGAAATTAATTTTAAATTTTGAAATTCTCCCTCTGGGAGGGGCCCCACCCTCCTGTTCAAAGGGGAAATTCCCAGATAAATAATCTCATTCAATTAGAGATTTTGGTGTGGGGCATAATCATTATCCTCTATTGAGTTGAAAATTAGTCCCTCAAATTCATCTGGAGACTGGCCCCAGCTCTGGGCCTAAAGAACCCAATATAATAAAACACTGTGTGCAAAAACCTTTGCAAATAATCCTAACAGGATTTTGCCTGCTAAGAGAGTTGTCCTCTTATCTAATAAACCCATTCTTGCCACAAACCTTGAATCTATATTTATTGGGGTTTGCAAATTCTTTCTTTTGAAAAGCCTGTGACTGGCCAGGGAGACTCCAATACTCATTTCTCACACCTTAACACAATGAGATGGAGCTGAACCAAATCTAGTTTTTAGAAAAGATGATAGCTGGGTTCATAAGGGGAGCAGGGGCTATAAGAGCAAGGACTAGGAAAACTATATTTCTTGACCCCTAAAAAAGTGGGTGCTAGTTCAGGAAAAGGGGGAGAAAAGAGAGCAGAAAAAAAGAATGCTAAATACTGGAGAACTAGCACAAAGAGGACATGCTGTTTGGGGAACTTAAAGAACTTAGCCCTTGAGGAATGAGAACTTTAAAAGGTGCATTTTGTTTTCTTACACATTTTCTATTTCTTTTTTATCTGATTTTTCTTATGCAGCAAGATAATTGTATAAATATGTTTGCATATATTGGATTTAACATATATTTTAACATGTATAATATATATTGGATTGCTTGCCATCTAGGGTAGGAGGTGGAGAGAAAGAGGGGAAATTTTGGAACACAAGGATATGCAAGGTTCAATGTTGAAAAATTATCCATCTGTTTGTTTTGAAAATAAAAAGCTTTAATTTAAAAAAGAGAGAGAGAGAGAACTGGGAGAGGGAGAAAGAGGCTTGAGAACATCAGGGAGCTAAAACAAAAGATATCTAAATCACTGAGATGAATGTGTGATGGGAGTTGGCCAGTAGAACAAAAGGCTTTTAGGAGACTGCATCCCTTGAACCTTGAATCTTAAAACCCTGGGAAGTTTTGCCTCTTCTTCCTCTTTGCCTTCTCTTCTCAGAGTTTTTATTAGGGGCCCAAGAAGCTTAATATCTAGATCCCTAAGCAAGAGCTAGGGATTGAAGGGAGAAACTAACTGAATACTTGAATCCCCTACAGAGCTCATCTGAAACCCAGCAGACTAGCACTGAGAAGCTGAGAAGCAAGAAGGCATTCATGGCAGGGCTGTTGGAGATGACAGAAGAGGCAGATAAAGATTACTAAAGATCCAACTCTAGGAGGGGAAGAAAATATTTGAGATTTATAGCTATAAAAGCCCCTCCCCTTCTGATCCAGGCAGTTTAATTTAATTAGGGACAGATAGTATAGGGTAGAGAAAGGAAAGTTGAAGAGGGAAATGAGGAAGCCCCTCTCCCCAAAAAAAGATGGACAAGAACTATCTTAGTACAGGCTAGCCTGTTCCCCTGCCCAAAATTCTTTTACCTTCTCAAGAGAAGCAAATAGAGAAGGAATTGTAACATCACCCAAACCCGTTGTGATGTCATAGTTCCTGGCGGGGTATTTTGGAATTTTGGAATAACACCCTATAGGATGCAGCTTAAGTGAATGAGTAAAAATAGCCCAGTCCCATTTTCTTCCCTTTGTGAGAAGAGTGCCAAACCCTCTACACCTAGTGGTCCTCTCCAGTCCTCGTGTGGATAAGGGCCGTAATGGTCCCCATGTAGAATTTTGAGTCTTGAGTTTGAAAGACAACAGCGAGGGGTAAATAAGAATGTTGTCACTAAAATTCCCCTTAGCATTTGGAGGCCAGGAAACTGAATCTCCACCCTGTCCTTTATCTGTGTCCCCAACCCAGCAATTGCTCCCTCCCTCTAGCCAACTTCCCTCCCCCCCTTAGTCACTCAGCTCCCTCATTTCTGTCCCCACCAGATGCCTGATCATGGTCCTACTCCTGGGACTTTTGCTGCTGCTCTCAGGGACTGGAGGGAACTTGGGGGGTGAGTGGAGGTGGGGGTGGGAAGTGAATGGGAATGGGGAAGAGAAACAAGGCCTGGGGTGGTGGTGATATAGGCCCTTGGGTCCTAGGAAAAATCCAAGAATGGGGGAGGAGAGAGGAAGGAAGGCCTGGATTCTCAAGGAGGGCAAGGTTTCAGGACAAAGGCTGGTGATAGAAGGTGGGACTCAGAATCCCACCCTCATCCCAACTCTCTGCAGTTCTTTTGGAAGGACGCCCAGGAGATCGGGTGAATATTTCTTGCACTGGGATCCCTCGCGTGACCCGCTGGGCTTGGGCTCCCATCTTCCCAAACTGTGTAGGCTTGCTTCGGGGTCGCCGCCCACTCTTCTGGGCCTCCGCCCCAAGAAATCTCACCCCAGCTTCCACCTTGCACTTTGCTGGTCGTCTGCGTGTGGTGGGCCCCAATGGCATTCAGCAGCTGGAACTGCTCTTAGCTAGAGGAGACTCGGGGACCTTCTTCTGTACCGGAACTGGTGGCCGCCGGGGCAATGAGAGTCGGACCTTCCTCCGAGTGCTTGGGGATCTGGCTACTTGCAGAACCCCCAGCCCCACCTCAGGTGAGTTGGGGAAAGGCTGACCGCACTATGTAGTGGTTGGAATAAGCTAAACCTCTCCAATGGAGGTAATACTATTTGGGTTGTTTTTGTATCTCCTCCGCTTAGTGCAGGGTCAGGCATGTAATAATTTGTGTAATGAATGGATGGAGATGGAAGTGGTCCTGATGTGGATTGGTTGAGTTCCTTGTAAAGAGAACTCTAAATGCTCCCTTCTGACTCTGCTCCCCTCTTTAGGATCCTCGTACCCTCTGTTCCTGTACCCTCTGCTGGGCATCGGGTTGGCTTTGGGGCTGACAGGGCTGGGGATGGCTTGGAGACTTCGTCAGTAAGTGCCAGGAAGCAGGAGATGGGGGATGGAAAGAAGGGGAAGGGGTAACTGGGATCTGAGATGAAGACATAAAAAACTAAGGAGTGGGGGTTACCCCAGTGTGAGAGTGGAACTGATTTCTGTGTGGGTGTGGAGAAAAGGGAGGCATTAAAATTTGAGTTGCATGCCAAAGGCTAATAAAGCTTGGCTGGGAGTGGGAGGAAGAGCTAAGGGCCAGCTCTGACCAACCAGGGAGACATTTATTAAGTGCCTACTGTGTGCTAGGCACAGAAAAGACTATGTGGGTTGGAGCAAGTGACAGGCTGGATAGTAGGAGTCTTGGTTTTCTAATTTTATGCAAGAAACTTAAAGAGATGGCTGGGGCTTCAGTTAGCTAAAGATAAAAGGGTACAAATTTGGTCAGAGACCCTAATTTCCCTTTAACCCATTCTAGGAAACTCCCTTCTGGGCTAGTCAGAACCATCCCAGCATGTGGTGAGAATAGCCCCTCTCCCCAGCTCCATTCTGTGACTGGGCACGTGCCCTCTTCCCATCCCTCTGCTCTGTACCCATTCCCCAAAACAAAAGATCCATCTAGGAACACTGAGATCCAGAGTCGATGGAAAAAAGAGACTCAAGAAACAGAGAACTCAGATGTAGAAAAGGTAAGAACTGGAGGGAGGAGTGAGCTGGAGAAAAAAAAGGAATGCATGAAAACATTCTGGGTCCCCAGGAGTATGAGCATCCTGGACTACATGGTGGATCCCTGTTCTGCATCCTGTCTTCTTTTCCCATTTTTCCAGAGCCTTCTCTACGCTGATCTGGAGCATATTCCTCTCAGAAATCCTCGAAACATCATCCCCAAGGATGCTGGCACCATCTATGCTATAGTGGTTTGAAAAGAGCATGCATTGTGATCCTCCTGACCTTCCTTCCCACTGCCTCATTCTCACCCCCAAAGAGTCATCAGAAGCCAATCCTGAGCCCATCTGTGCCTCGGATACTCTCTGCTCCCTACAACTACAGAAAATAGACCTGAATTCTAACTTTCACCTTTCCCCTCTGGGCCCCTCCCGCCCCTCCCCACATTGTGCTGTTCCACTCTTGTGATGCTAGACAGAACAAAACCAATTCACCAGCGCCCAAATCCATCTTCCTTAATCAAACACTAACACACAGTGAAGTCTAAAAGGTTGGTTCCATTTTATTATCAGGGATATGATCCCTTTTCCCACGCAGTCCCGCCCCAGACCCTGGCTCCTACCCCACACCTAGCTTCTTCTACTTCTCATCCCACAGGGAAACTAATCTTTCCTTTTCTAGTCTTCCTACTTTACTGATTCCACATTTGGAGATCTCTTAGCTGTGGGGGCGGGTATTGAGGAAGAGGCAAAGGGAGCTGAGCCCTGCCCCGGCCTTCTCTAGCTCGGAGCAAGACACTGGAACAAGAGTCACATCAGGTAGTTTCTGCAACGCCTGGGGGGAAAGGTGGGATTAATGATAAGCCCCACTTACCTCCACCCAAGCCCAAAGTTTCTGAACCTCACAGTCTGGCAGTTCCAGAAATCCCGTTCCTCTACTTCAAGGCTTATTCAGTCTTATCCTTTTCCTTGCCCACCTGACCTGCTCCCTCCCTTTCCTGTTTCTCACCTCCTGGCTGTTAGGCAAGTCCCCACACCCGCGATGCAGCAGGAAAGGAGAAGCCTCTGGGAGTCCGGACCTCAGAAATAAGCAGTCTGCTGCAGCGTCGTCGGGGAGAGTAAGGGAGGAGTAGGGGTGATCGGTCAGCGCTGCCATAGCCTAGGGAAGCAAAGGAAAAAGGGGGTTTAGAGTCTAGTCCCCAAGTTACAGGCCTTTCTGACCCCTACAATGCCCAAGGAACAAATGGTAGGGCTTAGCCAAGGCTCAAGTTTATTTCTGCAATTTTGTGTCCAGGACACATCGGCCCCATCCCTGTATCTAAGACCTTTCACTCATCCCATAAGCTCCTCCCTTAAAGCTCACATTCTGTGCACCTGCGGCCCTGAGCCCCCTCCTCACCCTCAGAGCTTTCTGCGCCGCTTCACTGCTGCCGGCTACAACGGTCCGGGGCCCTCCCATTCCGCAGAGCCCTCGTAAATGGGAAGAGCCTAAAACGGGCACAGTGGAAACAGCAAAGTCCTAGGAAGAAGGGCACCGGTAGAAATGCGTGTTGGAAAGACAAGCTGATACCTGGGATCCTTCCCGGACTCTCCCAGTCTTGCCCACTGCGTCTCCCGTCCCAGGCCCAGCCCTTCCACCGGAGGAATCGCCCGCCACTCCCGGCTCCGCAATCTGGGGCCCTTGGCCTACCGTAGGGACCAGTCACTCTCCCTCACCCTGAATGTGTCAGCAACCATTTCAGCTCCTCGGTGGTTGGTCCACTTAGAGAGGCCCACGAAAAACTCATGGCCTGGAACACAGAGTTCAGAAGAGAAGTCTGCCTCCCGGGCTCTCCTCCCCAGAGAACCTTTTCCCTAGAACCACTCAGGCCGCCGGGCGTCCTGCTCTCCCAGAATCCCTCGGGGCCCACCTGTGAACAGTACATCGGTCCCATCCAGGGTGGCGTTCTCATCTTTGAGCTCTACAATCCTTAGTCCCAGGTCCTGCAGGGCTCTTCTGACTCCATCGACCTGGGAGCGCGGGAAGAGAACCTCTGCTCTAAGATCCGGGTGTCCTGCTCCCCCCGCCCTGCTCTCCTCTTTCCCCCTCCCCCGCACCCACTTCTGGCCGCCGAGAAGGGCTCCAGGGTCGGGTGATGAGGGCTGTATCTCCGTGGATCACAACTGTGTCTCCCAGCAGGGGTCCAAGGGGCAGTTGTTCTTCAGGGGGCAATTCCAACAGCTGAAGGCCCAGGCGCTGCCTCAGTTTCCCCCCCAACACTCCATGTTCTCGCTGTGCCTTCGCCAGGTCCAGAGGCGGGAGACCAACCGCTATTCCTTCCTCCTCTTTGCCCAGGCTTTCCGGGACCCCCCGGATCAGGGCGTGGGAAAATCGGCCAAGCCCCTCCCCCGGGGTCCCCATCCCAGCCGCACGCCTCTGCGCTCTCCCTTTCTCCGTTTAACTCTTCCACCTGCCAAAAGGAGAGCCGAGAGGCTGAGAAAAGCCAGGAAAGGGTCGGGGTTTCAGGGCTCCTCGGGATCCGGCTATCCCCTCCTGGTCTCCGTCTGTCGGAGATTTTAATTCCATTCTGAATCCAACGCGGGATTCACTGGGGAGAAAGCTGGGACCTCCCACAATCCCCCCAAAACCACCTGTAGTCTTCCCCGACCGACTCCGACCCCCCCCCCCCGCCCCCCCCGCCCGTGCTCCCCTTAGCCTCCTCGCGGCCGGCCGCCGCTAGGATGCGCTCACGCCCCAGGCAGGAGACGGACCCCCCCTTAGCCCTCGGTTACTAGTAGTGGATAAAGGAGCCCGGGTCAGACGCCGAGGCTCCGAGGGGAAGTGAAGGCTGTTCGGGAGGGAGGGGGAAAGGAGGGGCCGGAGCGGGATCCGGGCGGACCCTCGTGCCCGTAGGGCGGGCGGAGCCCCCCGGGGCCGGGAGAGGTCCGGAGTGAGGCTACGGGGAGCAGAGAAGGGGGCGCGCGGTTTCAGACAATGGGAGCGCTCCCCCCGCACACTTCCTCACCAGACCCCCGCCTTCCCAGCCCTGAGGAGTCAGGCGTTTGGCCCCCCCGCCCTGCCCAGGGTCAGGCTCATCTCTCGGCGCCCCAGACATCTGCTTGCTACCTCAGGACCACAACCACAAGCCGTCCGCACTTGCTCTCCCCCTCCTCCCCGCCCCGCTCCCCCAGCATCCACTCACTCACCGCCGGCTCCCACCCCGCCCCTTCCCCCCGGAGACCGGCGTTCGGGGCCCCCCCACTCCCGGGGAAGGGCGGTCCCAGTCGGCAGGCCTTGGGAGGGGCTGGGGCGAGGGTCCTCGGACGGGCGGCTTCGGGGTATTGTCTGGTCGGGGACGGGCTGGCCTGGGAGAGGCCCCGCCCCTCTAGACCACATCCCCTCCTTTGGGGCTTCCTACACTACAGCGTGTAGCCACACCCCTTCCCTTCCAGGATTCCTTCTTTCCCCTGGTGCGGCTCTCCTCCAATTCTGGGAGATTCGGGCCGTCATGCTGGAGGATGCTCCCCAAGCTCCTACTCCGCCGAGCGCTCGGCTGGAAACACAGCAGGAGCGAGAGGAGAAATCGCTGGGCTCTCCCCGCTTCCCTTTCTAAACACTCCTCCGGGAACTTGCGGGTTCTGCCTCCCGACTCTCATAAGCGACAGAATCTGCCCTCGGCTCCCTTAATGCCCCCCGTTCACCTGTCCTCGCCAATCAGACCCTGGCTTCCCGTCTCCCGGTACTCGGGATAAGAACGCACTATTTGGATTTGTTTTATTTATGAAATGTTTTCATCCTAACCCTTTCCAAAAAAAAAAAAAAAAATCCCCCTCATTTTCCTCCCCATCCTGTTCCCAGCAACCTTCCCTACCCTTCTGTGCTTTATTTCAAAATTCTGTGCTCAGTGGCCATCTAGAAATGTGTTCGTTGAGAAGCTTTATCAAGTCATTTGTGAAAGAAGCAGGACAGAAGAAAGTTCTGTCCACGGCTATTGCAGGGCTTTGGCTACTAGCTCGTAAGCCAGCTCTATCTCCTCAGCATCTGGACAGGTAGAGGCAAACTCTTCTCTGGCATATGCATTACGCAGGTATCTCTGCACCCCTCCAAACTCTTCTGGAATAGAAAATCCCCGATATTTCTTGCATACAACCTGTTGGAGAAAGAGAGGAGAGGCACAGATAACATAGTTAGCTGGTGCTCAGTATTGATGATTGTGACCACAGTGGAGGTCTATTAATGTGTCTTATCAATATTTCTAACTCTAAAACCTTCAACATTTCCTATAAATTCCAAATCCTTTGGTCTGAATTTAAAGTGTTTATAATCTGACATCTCAATTTCACCGCTACCCCCTTGCCCAAGCTCTCCACAAATATCAAAAGTAGTCCGCTCTATTTTTGTTCACATAATTTGCTTTCCCTTCTTTTTTACCCTCTGTTTCATCTAACTTAAATTCTACTCTTCATTGATAAGGCTTTGCCAAAAAGCACTTCACTACATAAATCTTTGTCAGCCCAATTAAAAATGATGTATTGGTTTTAACATATTTAACATGTATTAGTCTACCTGCCATATAGGGAAGGGATGGGAGGAAGGAGGAGAGAAATTGGAACAAAAGGTTTTGTAATTATCAATTATCTCAATTATCAAAAGAAATTAACCAAAGATTTTTTTTTTATAAGACCAACTCTCTTTTTTTTATAAAACCAATTGATAATTATTAATTATCAAAGGGATGGGAGGAAGGAGGGGAAAAATTGGAACAAAAGGTTTTGTAATTGAACAATTGTCAATTTGTAATTATCAATTATCTCAATTATCAAAAGAAATTAACTAAAGGGTTTTTTTTTTATAAAACCAACTCTCAGTTTTATTAGTTCAAAAAAATGTTTTTAAATACATAAAATAAAAGGCTCGCAAGAGGAAAAATTTTATATTAAAGTAGACAATATACATATAAAGATTTGTGAAGCAATTTACATGTTCTCACAAAACTATATCTTAGGTGCTAATATCCCCATTTTATAGATGAGAAAACAGTTGAGGCTTGCCCAGGGTCACACAGCTAAAAAGTGTCATAGACTTGAAGAACCTCTGAGCTAAAGTCTGGGGAGCCAATTCAATTAAGTAGAAACCAGAAACGAACTTTAAGGAACACTGAGTTACACTCACTATTATTAACACTACCATTATTAGCTATGAGAAAAGTCACCACTGAGAAGAGGGGATGGTGATTCTTATGAAGGCAGTTGTGCTCTCCAAAGGAAAATCACCTTCTTAGCTACTTTCTCCTTCCCTTGCTGACTTACCTGTACAATATGGAGCTTGGGCAGTAGATTGCAATCAGCCAACGTGAGCTCATCACCATCTAGAAACTTTCTGTGGGAGACACCCTCATCTTCTGTACTTGTCTCATCAATCTCCTCTGGAAGTGGTGATGTCAGATAATTGTCCAGAACCTTCAATGCTTTCAACAGCCCCTTCTCTAAGTCTGTTGAAGAATTAGGACCAAAATGATGGGGAAAATCTCATAGAAACAATCAGGACAGAAAAGAATGTAGACCAGGAAAAAAAAAATGAGGGGCTGCTTATAAGAGACCAGAAAGTAGCCAAGAAAATTAAGCAGTAAATTAATGTCCAAATACATAATTATGGAATGAACATGCTTAATTATGGAATGAAAATAAGTTCATGGAGTAGAACTAATGGAACCAGAAAACTTGGGGAAACTATTATGTAGATTCAAATGGTTCAATCTGAAGATAATGAAAATGGAGGGAGATGTAGGGACCTATTAGAAAGAGGATTTTATAATGCAAGGTTGGGATAGAATATCAGTGAATCACTGCTTCCCTCACCTGTAAACTATTAACATTTTTTTCCTTCTATCTTCTGCTTCCTGGTCTGTTCTCCCCTGGTAATAGCCTCTCCAGTCTCCCACTTTGCCCACCCAGTTCCCACCTTCCTATCAGGAACCAGGTCTCTGGCCCTTCAGACTTACTGGCATTGAGTGCTGGGTTTGAATTTTTGATGTAGGCAGAAAATTTGGCAAAGACATCTAGGCCAGCTGTGTTGGATTCTGGGTTCTTGGCTGCCAACTTGGGGTACCTGGGAGCAGGTGGGAGATAGGGTAATAAAAAGGAGATGTTCTAAGTAAAATGTGACAACCTGAGGACTGCTTCCATCCCAGACATTTCAGATTTCACTACTTTTTTGCTCGTTCCCCTGATTCTCTTGCTCTTTCCCAACCCAGGTTCCCCAAACATACCTAGGGGGACTCAGCACCTCCTCCAGAAACTCTTCAATTTTGTTAGTGTCTGTGTGTACTTCAGTGCCGTACAGTAAGAATGGGAGTTGACCTCCAGGACACAACTTCTGTACTGTCTCTGTTCTCCTGCAGTAGGAACCCAGTCATCAGAGGGGATGGTGACTTGGGATTTCAGAAGGTCAAAGAGGATGGGAAAGAGAGAAGTACTGGTAGTAGGACGTAACCTCAGGAGAGAAATTTGGTACAGCAAAAGAAGATGAGCATGTAGGTGAGGTATAGGAGGAAAAGAGGGTAGGAATAGAAGGAGGAATGGGGAATAGAGCTAGAGAAGGAATAAAAGACAGGAAAGAAAGGGTAACGGTGGGCAAGAGTGAGTAAAAGCAGGCTCTCACCTCTTGGTGTCTACAGTAGTGACATTGAAGGTAACACCCTTAAGCCATAGCACCATGAAAAGTCTTTGGGAGAAGGGGCAGTTCCCAATCTTGGCACCATCACTGCCAGCCTGAAATGTACCCCCCCAAAAGTCAGAAAGGTCAAACAACACAAAGTATACATGAGGAACACTCTTTAATGCAACTGATGCCAGAAAAGTTTGTTCTCAGTACATAGGAATTTTCTAAGTGTTATATGTGTTACAATAAAGGCTCAAAACCTTTGACAGAGAGTCATGAGATATTAGGGTGACATTTTCAAACATTTCATAGCTTCACAATATTACAGCTAAAAGAAAACTCAAAGATTATTTAGTCCAACTCGTTTTACAGACAAAGAAAGTGAGGACAAATGTCCAAGGTCATGGAACTGGAAAATACTTAGCACTCAGACAAACCCAAGTCTTCTGAGGTCTTTCCGCCTTACATGCTTCTTTCTGAGATGAATACTGTGTAACAGCTCTGCTCCGACTTTGCTTAACACGTTCTTCCCTGAACCCAACTGCCTTCTGTCCAAAGATTTCCACAACCCCACCCTAACACCACTAAACTCTCCAAAGCAGTCCCCTCAGTCATTTCTGGAGGAGAAAAGAAGCTAGGCTGGACCCAGGATTGGGGGGATTTCAGGGAGAACACTTGTACCTGAATAAAATTTGGGACTTGAAGGGGGTAAGGGTCAGAATTATTAAAAGCAGAACTGGGAGGATGAAAACTGGGTTCCATAGATAAGGGGAAACGGATGAGGACTGTATTATAATGAGGAACTTGTAGAGCTAGTAGCCTTGATTCTGAAGGAAATAGGAGATGGGGAGAAGACCCAATACTTAAGAGCTCTCTAAAATTCTTCTACCACTCTCTGTACATCTAGGGGTGGAAGGAGGGTTCCCAGTTCCATCCAGGAATGGGTGAATGTAAAGGGGCAGTACTCTCTGATTAGCAAGTGGTGACTTCATCCCCCTGGGAAGCGGCCCCCTCCCCCCCATACAACTTGACTGAGAATGATTCATTTCTGCATGTCTCCGGTCTGAGCCCACTTCCTTCCTGGAGGTGAGGGAAAATAGTTTCTGAGGCCTAGTTAGCCTAAGCCTTATGTCCCTCTCTCATTAAAATCTGTACTGCTTTCTTTTAAACACATAGGAGCTCTCAGTTTCCAGGTCTCCCCAGCCGGGGGACAACGAGGCCCCTAGCTTCTCCCGTAGTAATTTCCCTAAAAATAAGCCCTGAGGCTGGTACAGGAGTAGGGAGATTGGGACCTCGCCTAAACCAGCACTTTCCTCTTCACTTAAGGGTGAATTAAAGGAAAGGTAAAAACCAAAATACAGAAATTGAAGAGGGGAAGGATAACACAAAAAGAGGAAAGGAAGGGGGGTGGAAAGAGAGAAAAAGGAGAAGGAATGTAAGAAGCACAAGGAAATGAAAGGAAAGCGATCACCTGCAGGAGGCTGGAAAAAAAAAAAGAGCGGTTGTGGAGGAGGAGTAGGAAAAAAAGACTGGCTGAAATTGGGGGGGAAAGAGGAAACAACAGAGAAGGGCAGACAGGACAGGGAATGTCACAGAAATGTGACAGGGGCAGCTCGGTGGCGAAGTGGGTGGAGCCCCAGCCCTGAAGTCAGCAGGAAATGAGTTCAGATCTGGCCTCAGGCACTTAACAGTTCCCAGCTGTGTGGCCCTGGGCAGGTCACTTAACCCCAATTGCCTCAGCCAAAAAAAAAAAAAGAGGGAGGGGCAGAGATGACAGAAAGAAGCTGAGGAAAGGCCGTAAGGGAGCTATCTCACCCAGGGCAATGTAGATGGGAAGACAAGAGCAAAAGAGGAGGAGGAGGAGGGAGAGAGATGATTAAGGGAAATGGCCCAAAGTTCAGTCTTTACCTTGACACCCAAACTTTGGATGCCATGGGAAAAGAGCCTTCTTAGATTCCTAAAGCTCTAAGCACTTCTAATTGATCACTTCACAAAGGAAGGGAAAGTCCTTTCTGTTCTTTTCTTCATCTTTCACTCCCAATTCTCCCTGCCTTTTTTATTGACCTTGTAGCTCAACCCTTTCCGCTCTTTCCACAAAACTATTCCCTTAAACTCTTTGCCTTTTAACAGTCTTATCCCTTTCCTTTCATTCCTCCATTTCCATAACTGCTGTCATCTCTCAGTGGGTTACTCATTCCTCCCAGATCCTTCCCCTCCCCAAGCTTATCTCCTCTCAAGGCCTTTTCTTCCCTCAGGTGGTTCTCCTTTTCTGTAACTTTCCTAGGCGTAGAGCTCTTGCTTCTTCCCAAGCAGCCTAAGGAATAACATCCCCACCCACCACTTTTTTCCTTACTTCTTTCCACCTACCCCATGCCTTATTCCTGCATACCACCCCACCTCCAACCCCCACATAGTTTTTTCTAACTTCTAATCTTTAGGGAACATGAGGGCACAGGAGCAATTCCTCATATTGCTGAAAATCCTCTTTCCCCCACAATCCCCAATCACCCCAGGTAGCACCACTTTCCTCGGAGCCCAGATTTGCTCTGCACCTCCCATCATCCTAGTTTTCACAACTCTCCTTCGGTCTCATTCTTTTGTTCCTCACGGATCTGACAATCTCCACTTTTACAAACTGTTGATGATGAATCAAAGGGATCCAAGGCTGCAGATACTGTTTTCCATTCTGGCCCCATCCCCTCAAAAACCCAGCCACTGAGACTCTCTCCCTGGAGGCAAACCCACATAGAGACTGGAAGGAAAAGAGAATAAAGGACTTGGGGAGGAGAAGTAGAAGAGAATGGGAAGGAGCAAAATTAAATTCTCTGATGTGTGAGTAGGACAGATGGGGCTGTTCTTACCTTGACGAACAACTCAACCTGTGCCTGCTCTTCAGCCATGGCTGCGACTGCGACCAGGAAGCAGTAGACACAGGGGAACTGGGTGGGGCCGGAGTTGAGGGAAGGTGGGTTGTGAAGTTTCAGAAGCTCTCCCCCTAAAAATCCTGGGACTCCCCCTCGTTGCTCACCAAGCAAAACACAAACACACACATACACTTAGACACTTCAGCTAGATCCTGATTCTTTCCCCACCCCCACTCCCACTCCCACTCCCACTCCCACCCCCCCATTCACCCCTAGCTCCTCCTCTACCTTTCCTCCGCCCAGGCTAGAGTTATGAGCTGATGACTCACCAACCAATCCAGCCCAAGAGAAGTTAGGGAGGACTCCTGGATCCTGGAAGTGGAGAGGAAGGGTAATCCAGCTCCCAGAGAAAGTCCTGATTAGGGGAAGGGGAGAACAGCACTAGTTATCTGGAGCTCCTTGGATCTTCTAGTCTCTACCTTAGACTCCTTCCTTTTTGTCTTATTTCCAATGATTATTGACTCCTGTTTTTCCTCTACTCCATACATGTACAACCTGACACCTGGAATTAAGGAGCCTTGAGAACCAGGGTAGAGGTATTTTAGGGAGCGAAAGAAGACCTTCTTTCCACCCCCTTCCAAAAAGGAAGATCCCCTCAAAACTCCCATCCTCTCCAGCCCTTCTCTGAAGCTCATTCATTGTTGACTGACTGTTTAGGGAGAAAGTGATGCAGGTGGGGAGGTATATAATTGCTTGAGTTATAAAAATGTACCTGAACCCTGAGGTTTACTCTGCTTGTTCCACACTAAATCTAACCAAAAGTCAGACAGATGAGGTGACAAAACTTAATAGTGAAGAACTTAAATTACTTTCCATTTCCACACTACTGAGATACTCGGGGATAGAGGTGGGAAGGTGATGGTTAAGTTTTCATTGTCCAGTATTTCACAGTATTTCCTCAGAACCAGTCTCCCAGCTACCCTCCCTGGATCCTGGACCTCTCTTCTCCCGTTACTTTCCTAGTATTAATCCTGTCATTCGGTATTCCTTCACTTAGCAGTGCCTTTACTTCCGAAACGGAGAAGCTCACTCCAGGGAGAAAGAGAAGGATTAGAAGAAGCAGATGAAATTTCATGGACAAGGAGAAATGAGGATGTAGTAGGAAAAAAACCTAACAGTTGGTGGTTTCCTGTCTGGTTTAAAGACGTTTCTCTATACCTAGACAGCACTAATAGCCTTCCCCAACTAGAAAGTGTCCCTGCTTTGGAATGTGCTAGAGGCACAGGAACACCCACACTGTTTTTAGAGTGTGTTTTAGGCTGTTTATGGATAATTCCCAAAGCTCAAACTGCTTTCCTTCTTTACATTTTATTTGGCTTCAAATGTGATCCTAGTTAGGGACAACGACAATGAAGGAGTGAGTGGCAAACGAATGGATTTTGTACTAAAATAAATACTATTGTACCTGTATTGTACTAAATTGTATTTCCTATTGCAGCGTCTTCCATCTCCCTCTCCCCATACTAGCCTCTCGACTAGTAAAGCAGCTTCAGCTGTCTTTATTATCAGTAATTGTTTTTGGCCTGCAACCCTGTGCTGCTAAACTTCTCCCCAATTGTTAGGGGACTGCCACCTTTTTCTTAGGGCATCCATCAAAGTTCCATGGATTTGATAGGGGGTTTCATCTCTGAATTAGGCTATCAGAGACAAATCCCATTCCCTACCTTTCTGGACACATTTCATCTCTTGTTCCCACTTCCTTTTTTCATTTTTTCCTCTATCTCCCTCTGTCTCTGTCTATTCATTTCTCTCTCCTCTGTTTCTGTCTCACACATACACACACACACACACACATACACAGACACAGACACATCCTCCTTGAGCACATATTCAAAAAGATTTTCTTCCCTTTTTTCCCCTAATCTCCCAGTTTCTACTCCTTTGCCTTTCCTTACCTTTCTATAAATCAGCACTAGTTTCTGTAAATCAGTCCACAATCTATTCTCACCCTGATTTGAGTTAATCTGCTACAGTGTGGCCCTCTGCCCATCCCCCCATTTGACACTCCCTAGCTCTAGTATCCTCCCATGTATTTCCACATTCCACTTCCACATTCTTATTATTGCTCTATAACTCACCCAAGACTCCTCACTCCTATCTCTGTTCCTCAATGGGATTTTCCAGCCACTAGTCTTTTAATTGTGGCTACCCAAATCCTTCCCTCTCCCTAATTCCTATCCCTCCTGCAGGATTCATTTCTATTAACTACTGTTTTTTTTAAATTAATTTTTTATTAATATCTTTTATTTTCACATCATCAAAATTTCTCCTATTATCCCTCACCAACCTTTTTCCAGAAAGCTATCTCATATAACATATTTTTGAAATAAAGAGGAGACAAAAAATTCAACAAAATTGATAACGCATTGAAAAGATATGAAAGCATGTTTATTTTTTGTACTTTTGCAGCATTCACTTTTGAGAGTTTTTTTCCATTTATATTATTGTAATTATTATGCATATTGTTCCATCAACTAGATTTACTTCACTCTTCATCACATTACCCAGTCTTTTAACTATCCACAAAAAAGAGGAAGGGGATTTTGGGAGATACATAACTAGAGGCAGATATTTAACCAGGAGCTTTCCAAAAAGTACTATGTATAATCTGCATTATGAACATTTTCTCCACCAAGAAGACTTCTCTTAAGTCTTCATAGCCAACAATACAATAAAGCAATAAGTTTAAATCAATAGTTAAAAGACCAAATCAATAAAAATAAATGATTTATATTAATTGCAAATGCTAATACTAAAAATTAACAGTCAACACTTTCCAGCTAATACATTCCAACACTCTAGTATATTCTATTCAGGATGTAGGGTAGACATTTTGAGGAGTATCTGGGAGAAGTAGAAGGTGCCTTCCTGGGAGAATAGATAAGTGACTCCAATTTACAGCTTAGTCTTAAGGTTGTCTTCAAATGAAGACCTGTGGGGCATGTCCTCTGTATTGGAAAAAGACATTATATAAGGGATAAAAATAGGAAACAGTTATCTTTATGACCCATCTCACTGTCTTCTATAAATGCAAGTTTGGCCCTAAAGCATAGAAAATTCCCATCTGGCTCTTCTTCAAAGAGTTTGGGAATATGGCCTATAGCATCAAACTTGAGGGGTTAGTTTTGCTGAATTACTTTAAAAAAAAAAACATTTCTTTTAAGTTAAAAAAAGTAATTAAATTTCTTCTGTTTTAATGGATGGTTCTCTGGGTAGCAGAGAGGAGAGATATATTTGGACATAATGATAAAAAGAATGGCAAATTCATTTCTAAAGTAAAATTAATATTGTTGTTAACAAAAAACCTAAAATTATACATCCTTTTTTATTTTTATGTTGTTCTTTATCTTTATTCTATTTTTTAAAATTAAGAAGTATTTATTTTTTCTCTCTTCCACTAATTAGGAAAAATAAAAACCTTATCACAAATATATATAGTCAAGCAAAAAAAAATTTTTCCAGGTCTAAAAATGTGTCTCATTTTGAGTATTTTGAGTCCAGACAAAATCAAGCAAAAAAAAAAAAAAAAAATTCCAGGTCTAGAAATGTGTCTCATTCTGAGTATTTTGAGTCCATACAAAATCAAGCAAAAAAAAAAAAATCCAGGTCTAAAAATGTGTCTCATTCTGAGTATTTTGAGTCCATACAAAATCAAGCAAAAAAAAAAAAAAAAATCCAGGTCTAAAAATGTGTCTCATTCTGAGTATTTTGAGTCCATACAAAATCAAGCAAAAAAAAAAAAAAAATCCAGGTCTAAAAATGTCTCATTCTGAGTATTTTGAGTCCATACAAAATCAAGCCAAAAAAAAAAAAAAAAAAAAAAAAAATCCAGGTCTAGAAATGTGTCTCATTCCGAGTCCATCCTTTCTTTGTCCGGAGGCAGGAAACGTCTTTGAACGCTTCACTTATCAGTGATAATGCTCTTAAATCAGTCGCTTTGATCAGAGTTAAGTCTCTTACAACTGTTCGTTTTCCCGGTACTCTGTAAGTGGCTTTCCCGGCCCAGGTCTTGCTCAGCCACTTGACGGGCCCTGCCTTGGTTCACAGTTCTTGGCCACTACAAGAACCTTTGGCACAGAGAGACTTTTCCTTCTTTGATCTCCCGGGGCACGGACCTCGCTTACACTGATATTGGCTGGGTCAGAAATTACGCATAGTGTAGTGACTGGACACATCTGCTTTTTACGTCAAGACGAACAGATTTTAAAATAAGCCCAGCATTCACGTAATCATTATTATTAATTAGAACATATTGTTTATTTGCCCTTCCCAGGAGCCTTTGCCTCTTTAAGAATCTCCCCCTCAGGAATCTCCCCCCCCCCCCCTCCCCTCCCCTCCCCTCCCCCCCTCCTCGGCTCTCCGGATCATCCCCCACTCCAAGGCCAAACAACTCCCTTCCCCCTCCCCTTCCACTCGGAAAGGCGGGAAGTTTGAAAGCAGAGCTCGCCCCCCGAGTGAAGATCCTCCAATCAGCTTTCGGAAGTGAGTCACGCGCCTTCCTCTCCTTGGCCCAGAAAGCGAATGGGAGCTTTCTCCGCGAGCTTCCGGCCAGGCTCGCCCCACCCTCCTTTCCGAGGGGCGCGTGCGCGGTGGGAGTGAGCGCCCCTCCTTCCTTGCTTTCAGCCCGGCGGGTCCCTTCCCCTCCTCTCCCAGCCCGTGGGCGCGGTCCGTGTCCGGAGCCAGAGCCCGGGGGACCCGTTTTAGCGGAGCGAGATTTGGGGCCTCCCACGGGTTGATTTACATTGTTTAATTCCCTAGCTCGTCTCACCCCCACCCCCCACCCCCCACCCCCCCCCCCCCCCCCCCACCCCCCGGGTGGGGAAAAAAAAAAAAAAAAGGGCAAATTCCCGCCCTGCCGGGCCGGGCGGAGCTGTCGCCCCTCCTAGAGCGCCCGGCCGTGTGCCGCACGTCATTTTCCACAATCTTCTCCCAGAAAGCGTGTTCATCTAGCCGAGGCTACGGTGCATTAGTGGCCACGGGCTTTGGAGACTCGCTCTGCGATCCTGGGCCAGTCAGTCAGTTACTCTGGCCCTCGGCTTCTTTCTTCCCCCGTAGAACTGAAGAGGATGAACTAGATTAGCGCTTAAATTGTCTTTTACTTGAGATTTAGGATTGCACATTTTTGTACGTGGGGATTCTGCCCCCGGCTGAGCCTTGGGGAACTTCCGGGGAAGGGCCGGGGGAGGGGGGCGTGAAGGAAAGGAAAACGCGGGCTGGCCTTTTTTTCTTTTTCTAGCCCCCCCGGGTCCCCAAGAACCATGGCTTTCTTGGGAGCCCAAGCCAGTGCCGTCCTCCAGGATGAGGGAGCAGAAGCACCCGCTCGCCTCTGCCCTCCAATTCTGGTCCAGGATGGAGAGGAAGAAGAGGAAGGACAAGCAGAGGTTTCTGGGGGGAAGGGGTCGGCTGCAAGGGAAACCTCAGGCTCTGCCCACAAAGGGGGCCCGCGAGGAGCCAGGGGCCCCACTGGAGAGATGGGGTGGCAGGAGTAGGTTGGAGATGACCATGGTTACTTCTCCCACAGACCTACTTGTGTGTGCTGTGGCATTCTGGACGCCTGGGCCTAGCCTACTATGACAGCGCTGACTCCACCATCTATTTCTTGCCAGACACCCCTGACTGTGATCACCTTAAACTTCTCCGGAGAGGTGAGAACAGTCCTCAGGAGGTTCCAGGACTACACCCATACTCATGAGCACATTCGGTTCGGCCCTTCTTAAAGCTCATTTTAAGCAGTCTCCAGGAAGGATCTCCTCCCTGATGAGTTTGCTGCCAGGTCCTGGTGTTCCTGCCCAGGTCCCAGCATGCAAGTCGCCCCTTGGGGTGACAAGACTGAGGGCTCTGGCAGAGAACGGGAGGTCTTCCAAGTTGCACTTAACCAAGTCTATTTTCTCCTATCAAGTTGTGGATGAAATCAACCCAAGATCCATCATCACAAGTGCCAAGCAGGATGAGAACATGGCTCGTTTTCTAGGGGGCCTGGGTGAGGGCTTGAGGGAGAGCTCTGTATATGGTGTCTTGTGAGGGTATGAATGCATTTGATGTCTAGGAAATTAGGTGTCAGCTCTAGAAATTTTGGGGGAGGACTAGCAATTTCTAGAAGAGGGCTGATGCATCTGGGAGACAACTAGATATATCTGGGAAGGGCTGACAGAATCTTGGGGGAGGCTAAAGGTGTCTGGTCAAGACTAAAGGGAAAGAGAGAACCTGGGGGTCTCAAGCTGAAGCTATCCTTCTCTGCTTCTCCTGCAGTCTCACCTGAGCACAAGGAACTGGGGAGCCCTGAAACTGTATTGTTGCCCCGTGTGGATTTTGGTATCAGCCCACCCATAACTTTTATCCTGACTCAATAGCCCCATTCCTCATTCTCATTTTTTAACTTTTCTTATACTCTATCACCCTCATCAAGGGTACCTACCTCCTTCCCCCAACTCCAGCCCTAAAATTAAAGGATTAGACTAAATGATCTCTAAACATACTGCCAGTTCTGATATTCTGTGACTTGGCTCTTCAACTACCCTATTTCCACAGGTCTAGAAATCAGCAAACAGCGCATCCTCTCTGGTAACTTTTCCTTCATCCCAGAATCCTTGACATATACTGAGAAAATCCTCTTCCTCTCTTCCATCATCCCATTCGATTGTCCTCTCATGGTTAGAAGGGTTTTTGAGGGTGGCAGAAGGGAAAGTTGGTCTGGGAGAAAGAAAACTGCCGCAGAGCCCATCAGAGGCCATGGCTGAGGGGACCTAGCTGATCCCTAAAAAAGCTCCTATTTAGGTTCTATCATACCATGCATGACTTCAGAGGGACTTGACACTTCTCTGCCCTTGCCCTTGCCCTTGCCCTTTTTATCACCAGATACAAGCTCTAGGAGGATTGCTCAAGTTTCTGAATCGGAGAAGAGTCAGTGTGGAACTGGAAGATGGTAGTGTCAATGTCCCAATTCTAGGCTTCAAGAAATTTGTCTTGTAGGTAACCCACCCAATGTGGGGGTGGGGGGAGAGAAGGAAGAATAAGACTAGGGGAAGGTGATAGAAGTCAGAGCATGGCAAAGGAATCTTAGAAGCCACCAGTACTGATTTATACATGATTTATACGTGAGTGAATGAGCAGAAATCCCATTCACAACATCCTCTCCTGACAACAGATCATCCAGCTTTTATTTGAAGTGACAGGGAACTCATTACTTCATGAAGTAGCCTTTTCTACCTTCCTATAGTTTCTAATTTTTTAGAAGTTTTTCCATATAGATTTTGAGGATAACAATACAAGGTCAGCATAGAGGACACAGATGACCAACAGCTAAAATGACTTTGGGAATAACAGGAGTCTCTCCAATCTTACTTGCCTTTTTGTTTTGTCTCCTATCCTCAGAACACATCTCGTGAGCATAGACCAGGATACTTATAGGTGAGGAGAAAGAGACAGAAGGGTCTTAAGAGATGGTGAAAAGGAAGATTAAATCCCTAATGCTCTAAAAAACCTAATGATGCATCTTCCCTAATCCTAGATTTATCTGGAGAAAGAGAGCAGAATGGATGGGATTAGGGGAAACAGATGTATGTCATCTTTTCTAAAAGGGAAAGAAAGGCAATTGAGGGAAGAATTTATTTCTAGATCCCAGGATTGTGTGTCTCATCCCCACCTAAAAAGATTCTTTACCCATTTAGGGCATGTCATCTGGACTCCTAGATTATACCTTCCTCTTCCCTATCTCCCCCAAATGTTCCCCACAGCGTCCTGCAAATATTTAAGAGTGAAACCCATCCATCGGTGTACAAAGTGACCAGTGGACTAAAGGAGGGGCTCAGCCTGTTTGGTAGGTGGCATCTCCTCCACTGTCCCAGAAAATGCAGGGCATTTATTCTCTTTTCCCACAAAGGCTTTGTCTGCTTTATGCATTTGTGTACACATCAGCTAGTGCTAGCTATTTCACTCATTATGTTTCTGTCAGTTTTTGGATCCCCTTTGATAGAGCTTTTCTATCATTAATAATCTTGGGATTTTATTTTTCTTTGATGGAGAGAATCAGTGTCATTGATTTATATATATATAGCCTTTTCTTCATTATCTTTGTTTCTTTTATAGGCTCTGACTTTTCTTTTGTCCTGATTTATGCTTTTATCCATGTTTCTCTCTCTCTCTCTCTCTCTCTCTCTATATATATATATATATATATATATATATATATATATTTCTGTTACATAATCTGCTTTCTTTATGTGAAATTCTGTGATTTGTGTATGTGTGTGTGTGTTTACCCAGCCCTGCCCTTTTCCTATACACTATAATGCTGGCTCAGGATGTGGCCTGGCACCTGGCTCTGGCTCCCTTTGTGTCCTAAATCCGGGAACGCCCCTGAGCATGCCTCACCAACACTAGGGCCCCAGGCCCTGATGCCTCAATCCTAATCTCCCTATTGGGTCATGCCCCTGCTTGATCTGACACACCCATTGCTCTTCCCCAACCCCTGATGTGACGACTCCTCCACTTTTTCAGGAATTCTCAACCGTTGTAGATCCAAGAGGGGTGAAAAACTGCTCAGGTGAGTCTGTTAAAATCATAGTACCTTACGTTGTGTAGCCATTTACAATTTACAAAATATATTCACATCTATTATCATAGTTTTCAACGTTAAAAAATATTACATTGGGGGAAAAACGTGATCAACTCTACATGTCTAACCCATTGAAAGTCCCCAAGGACAAAATAGAGAAGAAGCTTTGCTGAACTCCAAATGTAGCATCCAGGGAAAGCAGGAAATGGTAGGAGAGAGTACAATTCCTTCTATAGTTTCTGGTTGCAGCAAGGGTTACTGGGCAAACAAACAATTTGCATGGAGATAGGGAGGACAGAGATTATTTTCCCTGTTTCTTTTAATAAAGAAACTGTGACCCAGAAATGTTCACAGTCCAAAGTCACATAGGTAACAATCATCAATTCTGAGACTTGAAACCTAGGCTTCTGCGTCTTTAATAGTACAATGAATTACGTTACATACAAACACTCATGAACAAAACCATATAATATCTACAGACACACATGACATACCATAAAATATATTGAGTATGTATTATATATAAAATGAATGAATACACCATAAATATATAGAAAATACATCCAAAAAATCCAACATGGCACAGTTATACATATATACAATAATATTATACATTCATGCAAATGTATGGTTTGTATTAGTATTCATGGTATTTATACACACTTATCCTAGCACCCAGACTTACCACCTGATCAGGAATGTTTTTCTGTGTCTTCTTCTTCATCTGTATAATGAAAAAATTTGGCTAGATAACCTTTTAAGTTTCTTTCAACATAAGACAAGAGGCAGTGAAGAGTGGATATTTGTATAGCATTTATATAGCCTTTACTATATACCAGGCATTGTGCTAATCACTTTGCAATCATTATTCCATTTGATTGTCACAATGACCCTGGGAGGGAGGTGCTATTATTAGACCTCAGCCTCTCTTCTGCATGCATCCCAGGCTGTGGTTGATGCGGCCAACTCAAGACTTGGAGGAACTGAATTCCCGTCTAGATGTTATCCAGTTTTTCCTGCTGCCTCAAAACCAAGAGATGGCACTGACCCTGCACAGACTTCTGAGCCACATCAAGAATGTACCTGTAAGTCAGGAAGGGTAGGGAAAGCAAAGTAAGGGAAGAGATTAGGGCTATCCTGGGAATTTAGATGCTAGGGTCCCTTTGAGAAGAGGACCAATGACAGATGTCTGGTTTGTCTGTAGCTTATCCTGAAACGTATGCTCCTGTCACAGACAAAGGTTAGCGACTGGAAAATTCTCTATGAGGTAAGGATTCCTATTTCCTCCATCCCTGGGTAACTTTTTGCTCCTCCTCTATCCCCTACCTACTGGACTCCAGAGAACTTTCCAGACTAAGCCTCATGAGGGTTGGGGCTCTATCTTCTCTGAACTTTGTATCCTCCAATAACTAACATAATAGCTTCACTTTCTTACTCTACATCTTTGTTTATGCTGTTGCATCCATGCTGGAATGCTCTTCTTTGCCTATTCAAATCCTCACCAACCTTCCAGGCTCAATTCAAGTTTTACCTTCAGAAAAGCTTTCCTCAACTATCCTGGTTTACACAAATTATAGGAACATGGGATTTAAAGCTAAAAGGGCCTGTGAGGCCATTTTCTTCATTTCATAGATAAGGAAACTGAGACTCGTAAGAAAGGACTTCAAAAAAGGCATCCAAGGTCTTCTTTTTCTCCCTATATGATTTCTTTTAGTATTAATTATACCACATTAATAATCAATTATTCTGTACTTCATGTACTAAGATCCCATTCCCATGCCATATTTCACGGGGTTATTAAAGACCTTGGCATTGAAGCACAAGCTTTGGCAGATCACATCAAACTTTCGAGTATGGGTTCACCTAAGTTCTGCCCAGAGGCCTCTGCACCAACCATGTGTCTCCTAGAAATATTCTTTTCCATACTGTACTCTATGTCTGTTATCTGAAGAACAGTCTAACAAAATTAGAAAATAGCCATAGCAATTAAGATTGTTTATATATCAGATTGAATTATAGAAAGAATGCTCATACTAAGTTATCATTAAATATATTAAAAGATCTATGTTTATTTGTTAAACATATATGAAAAATATATATTTAAATACACTGTATTTTTCCAGCTAAAAGGTAAAAGCTTCTTGAGAGCAGAGATTATTTTATATTATCTTCTCTCCTGATCCTGAAGTGGCAGGAACTTTTTGAAGTTGTTCCAAATTGATGTCCTCCAACCTTCTTAACTCTTTCTCACCCAAAGACAATTTCTGCCAATCTCTGCTCTCCCAAGTAGCACTTCCCTTCTTTACCTGCATCATCCCACGCATGCTTTTGTCTGCTTGTATTTGTCTTTTGTTTACATGTCTTTCTTCATGGCCTCTTCTTTTTTTCTTTACCATTGGTTACATACTATTTCTATTTTTCTGTGTCTTTGTCACTGTTTTTTTCAGGGTACTCTAGAAAGCACCTCTCCCAATTCTTTACCACTTTTTCTGCAGACAGTGTATAGTGCTCTGGGCCTTCGAGATACTTGTCGATCTCTGCCTCAGTCCACCCAGCTTTTCCGGGATATCGCTCAAGAATTTTCTGATGACCTCTGCCACATTGCCTGCCTCATTAACAAAGTGGTAAGGGAATAAAGAAAAAGGAGAGATGGGAGAACAGGGCAGAAGGATAAAACTGGATGGTGGCATAAGGGGAGAAATTAGCAAAGAGGGAGGAGCAGATTATTAAAGACAGATTTGTGGAGACTAGAAAAGAAAGGACTGGTAAGGGGAAGAGATGAGAAATAGAGCAATAAAACTGGGAGTTGAAGAACAAAAGTGGAAATAAAATGGGATTGGAAGCAGGGAAGGATGGACTACAGTATTATTAGAGATTTATCTGGGAGGAGAGACACAAAATCCAGAAGGCCTAAGACTACAGTGGGGAACAGGGAGGAATATGAAGTAGATTTGGGACTATGGTGATAGGAACAGGTTCTCCCCATCTAGGTGGACTTTGAGGGCAGCATTGCTGAAAATAGATTTACTGTCCGACCCAACATTGATCCAGATCTTGATGAGAGTAAGTTTAAAGAGAGGGGCCCCAATCTTCTTGAAACATAGATATGCTTCATCAAATGTTATTACTGGAAACCTCCCTCCTAACCCCCTATGGCTAAAATCTGGAAAAGGGTGTAGGGAGGAAATATCAGTCCATATTTTTAGATGAGCAAAGATGTGCAGAGCTCAATAAGGTATATACAATTTAGATTAAAGTCCCTGCCCCAGTGAAGTTTACAGCTCTGTCCTCATCACAAGGAGAATATGTGAAAAGTACATCTGTATTATTCACTTATTACTTTTTTTAGAGAAACGGAGGCTGATGGGACTTCCTAGTTTCCTCACAGAGGTTGCCCGAAAAGAGCTGGAGACTCTGGATAGCCGTATTCCTTCATGCTGTGTTCTCTACATCCCTTTGGTGAGAGAAGAATTATGACATCTCCTTTACAACTCATTCTGACACTTTGGGGCAGTATTGCACTGGTAAATGTTTGACAACTGGTTCTCCAAGTGGAAAAAAAATACACCAACACACTGTTCAGTTTAATCTATATTATTGATATTTTTTCCATTACTTTCTTAAGTCTAGACAATCAACAAAGCAATATAAGTCAAGTTCTGATTTTTAATATTTGCCGGTTTCTAGCTGTAAATGTACATGCTAAAAATTTAACGTTAGCTTGTGCTGTTTCAAGCTGGCTCTAGCACAATTATGCTTTTAGGGGACAGAAGTCTTATTCTGGTGGGATATAGATGGACCCAGAAACCTCTAGGGGAACTCAACGTATATTGAAAGGAACATTAGAGCCTCTTGGGGAAACATGGAAGACAGTCCTTGGAATTCCCCTGGGATAGTTAAGGCCAAGCCTTAGAATAACTTTTAAATTTCTTTTCCCTCATTCACCTCTCTAGATTGGCTTCCTTCTCTCTATTCCCCGCCTGCCCTTTATGGTAGATCGAAGTGACTTTGAGATTGTGGGTCTAGATTTCATGGTGAGAACTTGGTCCTGTGTGGGATAGGGATGGTGGTGAATGAGATGAATTAGGGATCAGTGTGTGGGGTAGCAAAGATGAGGAATGAATTGAGTTAGTGACCAAGGCAATTCTATCTCTCAGCCTCAACCCACAGTTTGATCTTTGTAAGTTCTAGAGCAAAGGGAAGAGAATGAGAATGGAAAGGAGGAAGGAAATGGGAGAGGGGAAAGAAGCCAAAAAAATCATAAGTGGAAAAGAAAGGGATTCCCTATGGAGAAGGGTTGTGAGCACCACTATGGGTCCAATCCATGTCTCCACAGTTTTTGTCTGAAGAGAAGCTACATTATCGAAGTTCCCGAACCAAGGAATTGGACTCTATCCTGGGGGACCTTCATTGTGAGATTAGAGGTAAGTGAAGGGGTGGGTGTTAGCCTAGAGAATCCTCTTCTTTTCTTTAACTGGATCCTCTCCATCAACTCTTCCTTATCAGATCCTGTTTTCACATTTGCCTTCTCTGTGTCCCTTGGTCTTCCTCCCTTTCCCTCCCTTTTGGGCTCCCTGTTCCCTACCCAGATGGAGAGACACTACTCATGTACCAGCTGCAGTGCCAGGTGCTATCCAGGGGGGCAATGTTGAACCGCGTGATAGATCTTGCTTCCCGACTAGATGTCCTACTGGCCCTGGCTGGGGCTGCCCGGGACTATGGCTATTCACGACCCCAGTATTCCTCTAAAATTCCTGGGGTGAGAATACAAGATGGCAGGTCAGTACTAAATGTTGTGGGAATCAAAATGGGATCACAAGGATGAATGGGCATTACGGCTCTCACATCACTTCTTCCTGAACATCTGAAAGAATCAAGAACAGGCAATATAATTAACATTTTTCAGGTTCTTTATATTTTTGTAAATATTCATCCATATTTGGGTATCTGCCTGCCAAGACAAATCTAAGAACTATATGAACACAATTACAAAACACTTCTCACACAAATAATATCAGATCTAACCAGTTGGAAAAATATCAATTATTCATGGCTAGGCTAAGCTAATATAATAAAAATGATAATTCTGCCTAAACTGGTTAACTTGTTAAGTGCCATGCTAATCAAACTGCCAAAATATTATTTTATAAAACGAGAAAATATAATAACAAAATTCATCTCGAAGAACAAAAAGTCAAGAATATCAAGGGAATTAATGAAAAAAAAAATACAAAGGATGGAGGCTTAGCAGTGCTAAACCTAAAACTATATTATAAAGCAGCAGTAACCAAAACCATTTGATACTGGTTAAGAAATAGTGGTGGATCAGTGGAATAGAACTCACTATTTGACAAAAATTGCTGGGAAAACTGGAAAATAATATGTTAGAAAATCAGCATAGACCTACATCTCACACTCCATAACAAAATAAGATCAAAGTAGATACATGATTTGAGCATAAAGAATGGTACCATAAACAAATTAGGAAAACAAAGGATAATTTACCTATTAGATTTTTGGAGAAGGGAGGAATTTATGACCAAAGAACAACTAGAGAATATTATAAAAGGCAAAATGGGCAACTTTGATTACATCAAGTTAAAAAGATTTTGCACAAAAATTTCTCAGTTCTCCTGACTTCAGAACTAGTGCAGACTGCGCTGTCTAGCTGCCTCCACAATTAACATTTCTCTGGCCATTCCTAGACATCCACTGATGGAGCTGTGTTCTCATACCTTTGTACCAAACTCTGCCGAGAGTGGTGGAGACAGAGGAAGGATCAAAATCATCACAGGCCCCAACTCATCAGGAAAAAGCATCTACCTTAAACAGGTGGAGAGATTCCTTCTTTATGATCTATCACCACTTTCATCACCTGCCTGTCTTAGAGCTTTTCATTTCTGTGCTTTGATCTGGCTCTGGTTCACTTTTTGTTGGTTTTCATTCCTTTCACTCAGTTCCTCCTGAATCTGACATAGGGATATTATATCAGGGATCTTGGGGCTGATGCTGGACACAAATTGTTCAGTTCCCCACACACAATCTTTAAAGTTTGTCCATTTTTTTCTTCCATAGTTCCCTGACTCCTTTAGATATCTTAGCCTGTTTCTGATTTCATCCCACAGATTCTGGTCTTTCTTCATTCCCTAACTCTTATCCTTACTACTTTTCTTTTCTCTCCTCCATCCAGATAGGTCTGATTACCTTCATGGCTCTAGTAGGGAGCTTTGTGCCAGCAGGCAAGGCAGAAGTTGGAGCAGTAGATGCCATTTTCACTCGAATCCACAATTTTGAGTCAGTCTCCCTTGGTCTCTCCACATTCATGATTGATCTAAATCAGGTCAGAAGGAGCAAAGGGAGCCAAAGGTGGCAAAGTGGATGGGGGTAATATAGGGAACTTCCACCCTGAAAACCACTCAACATATGAAATATCCCCTCTTCCTGTCTGAGAAAAAGGGGTGAAAGTGTAGAGTCTGAGGAATGAATGAAATTAATCTTCCCATTTCCATCTCTATTATCAGGTGGCAAAAGCTGTGAACAATGCCACTGAGAGGTCCCTGGTCCTCATTGATGAGTTTGGGAAGGGAACTAACACGGTAAGGCAAGAATGACTGGGAACCAGGGAAGAAGAGGAGGAACTGGGAGTGGGCCGATGGGAAAAAGAAGAAAAGCTACATGGAAATGAAAGAAAGAGTTCAAAGGAGAATAATGGAGGGAGACGATAGGAGCAGGCTCGAGGAACAGGGAAAGTATAGATCTGTATATGACTTGTAATCCTTATTCTCTTCTCCTATATACCCTCTTCAGGTAGATGGACTGGCACTTTTAGCCTCCGTACTCAGACACTGGGTGTACCAAGGACCCAACTGCCCCCAGATCTTTGTTGCCACCAACTTTGTGAACCTCATTCAGCTGCAGCCTCCTGGATCCCTTGTGGAGTATCTGGTGATGATATCAATCTTACCTTTAAGATGAAAGCATTTTCTAAGTCTAAAATTCAGAACCCCAGTTTGGTAGTTTTCTAAGAACAATAATCCTCTCTTCTGATAAACTGAAAGCTAAGGGTGAGAATTATTGCTTCTGTCATCATTCTGGGAGCTTCCCAAAGGCTCTTTGTCTCTACAGTCTGAGAGCGGGGAAATGTGTCACCTCTTTCCTCAGTCTCTCAAAGAAGTAACTCATCTAGGATGTTCAGAAAAATAAAGTATGTGATAGATTTTCCATTTTTCTTTTCCACAAGACCATGGAGACCTGCAGGGATGGAAATGATCTCATCTTCTTATATCAGGTCCGAGAAGGTGTTGCAAATGCCAGTCATGCCTCTCACACGGCAGCCCAAGCTGGACTCCCAGCTAAACTCATTACTCGTGGATTAGAGGTAATAGAATATAGCATCCAGCTCACTAATTCATAGCCTTCTTTCCCCTTGAATCCTTAAGTCTTTTCATGGACCCAAGTATCTAGTCTCTAAAATCTCTTAGCCTGTTTCTGACTTCTTCCCACAGATTCTGGTCTTTCTTCATTCCCCAGCTCTTATCCTATGCCTTGAAGCACACCTCTTGACCACCCTATCTTGCTTCTTTTCATTTTCCAGGTCTCAGAGTTGATCCAAAAGGGAAAGCCTATCAAGCCTGATAAAGGACTTTTAAAGGACAATCAGATAGAAAAGTGAGCATCCAATCCCAGCTTCTATATTCCTTCTCCTCTAGAAAATCAAAACATATTCTTCCTCCAACATTCTCTCCATTTTAGTTGCCAGGCCTTGGTGGATAAGTTCCTGAAACTGGATTTAGAAGATCCCGAATTGGACTTGAGCAATTTCATGATTCAGCAAGTTCTACCTACCGCTTCCTCTATTCTCTGACCAGCCCTCCTTTCTCCTCCAGGATATCAAGTGCTCTTTTATCCCTTCTCTTCAACTCCAGATCTCCTACCCCTAACTTTAGTATTGTTTGCCTGAGGGAAAATTATGATTTGAGGAATAAAATATATAATTTGGAAAAACCATTGCTTTCCTGGACCCTCTAAAAACAAAGGCAGGTGGGAATTGAGGAATACCAACACCACCAAAATCTTAGAAGGGTAACATATTACTTTTGAAAGACCGTATGGATAAGTCTGCCACTGACTTGTAACCATGATCCAGTTGTTTCCCTTCTCAGGATCTGTTTATCTGTAATTGATTTCTAAGATACCTTCCAACTCCAATATTCTATAATTCTGTGAGATCCTTCCAGTTCTAAAACAGAATGTCCCAAAAGGAAATAAATACATGAGAGGAAAGGTGCAGTCAGAAAGAATGAATGAGAAGCAAAGCCGAGGGCTGTGTGGAGGGAGGGTAGCTGGCAGGAGGGATGTGTCCTCTGGTGGGTGGGGCTATGCCCTGGGCTGCATGTGTGTATTGGTCTCTGACCTCCAGAAACCAAGGCTATGGGGAGTCAGAAGCTTGGCGGGTCCAGGATCTCTGGGCAAACTTCTTATACTGTCTTGTTACTGCCACTGGAGACCAATTGCCAGGATCCTGGAGCACTGACCTTCTTCCTTTGGGTGAGGTGAGATTCAGATATCCTTGTCCTTTCTTCACAGAACCTTGGGTTTAAAAGCCTTCCCTCACCCGATTTTTAACACTACCACCCATCACCTTGAGGTCTTAGCTGGTTAGTCCTGGATCTTGTAATCGGTAGCCAATGAACCCACCTTCAGAATAGGGACAAAGAGTGATACCCAAGGGTTACTCCCCACTCCCAATCCCAAGAAACTTGAGGAAAGTAGTAGTTCAGCTTTTTCTGGTGGGAAAGGAAAACAAGTTATTTAGAGTTTTGATGTGAAAGATTGGTCACCCTCTTTCATATTCCTACTCTCCCATAGCTTCAAGGGATGCGTGCCATAGAGAGAGAGCAGGATGCCCTGTGGCAGGGGCTGGAGCTATTGGAAAAAAGCCAAGCTTGGTATAGAGAGAGTCTAAAGGAGGCTCAGAGATGGCAGCTGCATCTGGGAAATCTTGGTGAGGTATGAGGATTGAGAAGGGAGAAATAGAAGAAGCTTCTGGAAGATCCCAGGAAAGGAAGAAGTTAATGGTGATATCTGAATTGGGTTATACCATTGCACAAAGCAGGAAAGTGAGGGTGGGAAGATTGGTCCGTTTGATGGGGGATGGGTAGAGTAGTAGGCTATTCCATTGATATGGGGGAGGAAATTGGGATATTCCACTACCGTAGGGGAGTATAATAGATTACCTGCCGGTAAAAAATTGAGATCCCTGAAGAGAGATTGGGATTGGGGGGGTAGAGGGAGGGAATCCTGGATTTCCACTGGGGTTGGAGGTCATGGAATTATAAAAGAAATAAGAAAAAGAATTGAATGAATAGAAAGAAATTCTTGAAATTCAGGAAGTAGGGGAAAGGGCTGTGGGACTGGTCAAGAGTTTTTCTTTGTGGCTAGAATAAAGGAAAGGTGAGAGAATGGATTAGAATGTTTTACCCTGAAGAGACTGGGGAGGGAAGGAGGTGCCAACCGTCTCATTCTCTTTCTAGAATTTCCATTCAGAGCCCAGGGCCTCCCTCTTGGCCCAAATCCAGAAAATGAACAACTGCCTGAAGAGTCTGACACAGGGGAAGGTAAATTAGGTTTTTCTTTTCTTGTGAGAAGATTGGCTAGGGGACAACTGAAATTTATTTCCCCCAATTTTCTCTACTTTCTCTGAAAATATATTATCTGTCCCCACTTTAGGCCTATAACCCAGCCCAAGAAGGGCTGGAACAAAAAGCTGATTGAACTGAAAGTGTGACTGCTGAGGAGAGGACGGAGAGAAGTAGCTAGTGGCAGAATCTCTAGTCACAAAGGGATAAATTAGAGTGCTCTGGATACAATTGACCACCCCCAATCCCAATCCCATAAAAAAAAACAAAACACAATTCTCAACTTTCTCCTTCTCTTTTCTAGGACCTGAAAAAGCCACAAGAACACAAGGTGGCAGCCCAGCCTGAAGAAGCTATTCCACTGGGCCAGATGAGAAGGCAGAGGGGTCCCACCCTAGTCTAAGGACCTTTTCCATCCACACTTTGGTTGATGAGAGAAGACTGCTAGAAATCCACTACCTTCCTCTGACCCCATTCTTGCCAAAATTGAAATGACTTTGCTTGGCAAAAATATAGATATTCCTACTTCTCAGGCCTCATACGGCAGAGAAAAATGATTAAAGTTTCTTCTAACTCTCTCAGGCCCTATATTTAAATCTTCCCAGTATATCCAGTTATATACCTTATATCCCACATCCCCAAAAAAAGGAACATCATTTATTGAGGATTTATTAAGGTCATCTTTCCCTACAAAATGTAGGGAATAATAAAACAGAATAAAAAATAAAACAGAAACTGATTCAGGCCTCACATTAAAACTTCCATAATCAACAGTCCCTGGCCTAGAGAGAAGGGATAGAAAGAGGGGGAGAGGGTTAAGGCAACAAAACTAATTTTCTCCAAAAACAAGTCTTTTCTTTGATTCCCAAAAAAGCTTATAAGGAAAGAGGACAAAATAATGCATTATAGGAAAATTTTTCTCTCCCCTGACCTCTTCCACACCAATGCTTTTAACTGAAAGAAAACAAAATGAATGCCATGAATTGAAGGAGAAACCCCAACTTCTGGGAGGTAGAGAAGGGGCAGGGTCAGAGCCCCACACTAATAAGATCTGGACAGGGTCATAGACACAGCCTCCCTTTTCTACCCAGCACCATGTTTGGGGATGTGGGCAGGAAGGTTATCACCAGGTTGCTATGCTAAGCATCAGCAGCAACTTCCACCAAGGCTCAGCTCTAATGGTTCCCGCAGCCCCATCCCTTTGTGGCTCCAGAGTAGAAGTGTACAGCTCTGGTCCAGCTGTATTGTGACTTGGTCTTGAGGAGGGGCCAGGATCATCCAGCTGCTCCTGGAAAGAAAAAAGGGGAAAAGATAGGGCATAGGAGTGTGTGAAAGAAAAAAAAAAAATGCGAAGATAGGAGAGAAGGAAACAAAGGATGAGAAAGTCATAATGGAATTGAGCTTCTTTTCACTCATCTAAAACTAAAGTCTATTCCTTATGGTTCAATCTATCAAAAGGGGCTGAAGAAGGGCGAGGTTTGTCTTACCTGTTGGGAGAAGGACTGCACAAAGAGCTGAAGAAAAGCATGTGCAGAGGGGGAAGGGTTGTTGGACATGGTTTCTGCTGTCACTATCACTGTCACTAATGAGTCCAGCGTGGCTGAGTCTGGAACCTGTAACCAGATTTGCCCCCAGACAGATTCATTCTTCTCCAGGTGAACCCTGTGAAATTAGACACAAGCTGCTCACAACCCTTTTACCAAGATCCTAGGGACCCCTTAACAAGACATCCCAAACCAAAAAGTAGAGGCTCAGAATTAATCTGAGCTCTAAAGAAGTAGGTGGGGTTAAGCAGACCAGAACTGACTGAAAATCAGGGGATGGTATTTAGAATTAGGTCTTAGGACTCCTATAATTACCTAGAGAGGTTGGAGGTGAAGGGAAAGCTGGGCCTGACAGAAGCTGTAATGATGAGATCCCAGGGTCCTGAGAAGCTAGAGATTCGGAAGCTAAGCAGAGCTTGGTGGCCAGGGCTAAGAGAATTAGAAGGACCACTGAGCTGAAAAATGGAAATGAAGAGAGCTTGATTAGGGGATAGATCAGCATCTTTCCCTCCTCTAAAAATTCATAAATTCATCCAATCCTCTCATTTCAGAGAGGAAAAAAATATCCAGAAAGGGGAACTTAGCCAGTTCAATTCACAAACATTCATTAATCACCTACTATGTGCAAGACTAAGATACAATGATAAAAAAACTAGTTTATTCCATCTTCTTCCTTTTCCTTCCTGCTATATATAATCTCTAAATCTTACCTCAAGAAGGACAGGAACCACAATGCAAGGTTGAGAGGCTACTCTCTGAAGACTGGATCCCCTATCATCCTGGCCAATCAATTCCAGGAAGAAAGGTCTTTGGATGAGGAGAAGCTTAGGGTCCAGGAGGGCAGTGAAAAGTCCCCGTTTGGGGATTCCAGTGGGCTCCAAGGCCACATGGCCCAACTCCTCACCCTTGGAGCTGCCCCGAAGGATAATGTAAAAATGATTCATCTCAAGAATGCCAGAAACCAGTCCCATCACTTCAACTAGAAGCAGAGTGTGGAGACCTAGGTTGGGAAAGGTGTGAAGAGAGAAGATGGACTCTAGTTTTCATGTATCTCTGAAGCCTGGAATAGGAGATTATGGAGGAAGAGTAAGAAAGATTATTAAATATTATACCTGTAACTGGTTGGCTTAGAGGATAAAGGCCAGGATGGGGTCCATTCTCAATAGGAATCCCAAAAGAGAAGAGGAAATCCAGGGAAGTCTTAGCTGAAAGAGGAAAGAGGCATGTGAGACATTTCTTATACTACATCAATCCTCTCCAGAGGCTCCCATGTTTCCTGTCCCCATTGCTTCAACCTCTTCCTTACCTTTCACTCTTACTGCAGGTGTCCCCTGTGCTGTGATGGCTATCAGCCAGGCCCCAACCTGAGGAGGGTCTTTTAGGCTGACTGTCCAAAACTGACCAAAACACTGAATATGACCCAGAGGCCCCTGATCCTGATATATATCCTGAGAAATACCTGGAAGGCATAGTGAGGAGACAATTTATTTCTATCTCATATAGAACAACTCTAAGGGGAGGGACTATTAGGTCTCTTGAACTTTTTGTTTTGTTTTTTTAATAGGCAATTGGGGTTAAGTGACTTGCCCAAGGTCACCCAGCTAGGAATGTTAAGTGTCTGAGATCAAATTTGAACTCAGGTCCTCCTGACTTCAGGACTGGTGTTCTATTCATGGCGCCACCTAGCTGCCTTTCTCTTGAGCCTTGTTACCCTGAGCCAGACATTCTCCAGCCCAAATCTGATCCCTTTAACTACCAGTCCCTTTTTCTAAGTACCTGAGGGGTCTGAGATCCTGAAGGTGCTTATCTCTCCATGGAGATGGATGATGACTCCATGGAGTAGCTTGTCCACATGGAATACGAGAGGTTCCTTACAGGGTAGGACAGGAGGCACAAGGGCTAAGGTCACCTTGAGGTTGTGAGGAGAGACATAAAAAAAAGATACATAGGACAAGGAGGGAGAAGAACAGAGAGAAAAATTAAATGAAAGAGAAAGGGGTGGAACTAGGAAAAAAGAAAGGAGGATAAGAGATAGAAAGGCTAAGAAGATAAGAGAAGAAAGAGAAGGAATGATTCATAGGAATTGATGAGGATGGGTTATGGGTAACCATATATCTTGTTTCCAGCCTTATAAGATGATTGCATTTTCAACACACACCCCTAGAGCAAGAGATAGTAGCCCAAAATGGTTGTTATTTTTATGATGAACGGAAACTGGAACTTTCAGAATAGTCCAGATGGTACTGTAAAAAGTCTTCCTGCCCCCAGGCTTATAAATGGTAATATTTTTAATGAGATCTATTTCCTTTGCTCTAATGATGAAAAGAAACCGGAAATCCGGAAGGAGACCATGAAGCAGCTCCTACCCCCAGCAAAGGATTTATTTCTTGTTTCCCTCACCCTCACGATTGCATTTTCTATGTCAGTTTTCTTGGATTTCTATTTTCCCAAACCCAGTATGCTAGGGCTACTTACCATATCCATCATGCTTTCCCCCATCACACTTGCCACATTCTGAATATGCTTGTCCTTGGTAAAAATGACTTCTCCTCCTGAAGCCCTGGCTATTGCCTCATATGGCTCAAACCGTTTTGGAAAAAGGACCTCCCTTCTAATCCGCCTTGATGGGTCCTCTGTCACCAAGAATGTCACCTGTGGTCAGAAAGGCATCAAATTATTTGATTTATTAACAGTTTTTGCTATTGTCTTGACTTTGAAAGCCTGGAGAATATCTCTAAAGCCTGGGTGTTGTGGTAGGATCTCATGCATCCTCTGGCTAATCTGTTATTGCAGTTTTCCATTTGTCAACTATGTCGAGGAGGAGTCTGTGATCTCAGCCTTAGGCCACTGGAAATTCTCACACTCCAACACCATGTCAGCATTGTAGATTGATTCTCTTAGTGTATTCTTTTGTGTGTGTGTGCTTTAAAGTTTGTTTGTTTAAAGTTTATTTTTAAATCATGCACAGATAATTTTTCAACATTGACCCTTGCATAGTCTTGTTTTTCAGATTTTCCCCTCCTCCCCGCCCCTTTCCCTAGATGGCAAGCAATCCACTATATGTTATACATGTTAAAATATGTTAAATCCAATTTGTGTAAATATATTTATACCATTCTCTTGCTGCACAAGAAAAATCAGATCAAAAAGGAAAGCAAATGAGTAAGAAAACAAAATGCAAGAAAACAACAAAAAGAGTGAGAATGTTATGTTATGATCCACATTCAGTTCCCACAATCCTCTGGATGTAGATGGCTCTCTTCATCACAAGATCATTGGAACTGGCATCAATCATTTCATTGTTGAAAAAAGTCACATTTATCAGAATTGATTGTCTTATAATACTGATTTGCCATGTACAATGATCTCCTGGTTCTGCTCATTTCACTTAGAATCAGTTCATGTAAGTTTCTCTTACATGAGAGTATCTCTAAGCATCTCTAAAATCATCCTCCAGATCATTTCTTATAGAACAATAATATTCCATAACATTCATATATGGTACATGAATGCCATACTTATTCAGCCATTCTCCAACTGATGGGCATCCACTCAGTTTCGTTTCTTGCCATTAGGAAAAGGGCTGCCACAATATTTTTGCATATGTGGGTCCCTTTCCTTCAAGATTTCTTTGGGATATAGCCCTCTTGGTGTATTCTTATGGTAAGGTCCAGTACAATGTCTCCTATAAGAAAACCAAAGTTCTTTAAGGCACACCCTCATGCTACTCATTTGATTATGTGATGAGAAAGACTTATCTTTGAATACTGAGGGGTAGATTACTCTGGTTGGAAGGGAAGATATCTAGCCAGCAGAGTAATGATATATTAAGACAAGGGGAGCACCAATGAATAGTCATTGGATTAGGTACTTTCCCAATTCACTGAGAATTAGCCTAAAATTGCAGAAAGAACTAATGAATTTTATATCCAAGACACCACTATAAAGCAGATAAGGAATTGTAGTTTTCACAGCTTTCAAAGACTATTTAAGGTTTTTCAGTATTTTAAAGCATTATACTTTGTTTCTTTAAATGCTATTCCAATTAAATTTCCCTGGCATATAATCTCTGAATTTATATACCTGCTTTTTCCTGGAAAACAAACGCTGGAGTTCAAGGTACAGTGGAAGGGGGGAAAAGGAGTATATGTCACAATCAGGTGCAACAGAAGAACAGGAAAGGAGATTAAGATTTGAGTATGACAGATCTCTGAACTTGCAAAGTCAAGAATTTGGGATCCAGTGACAAAGAAGTAAGTAGTGAAAGTTAAAAGGCCCTAGAGCAAAGGCAAGGTTTCTGTATGACCACTGAGAAGATCTGGTACCCAGAGAAGTTGAACACATCAATAGCAAGGCCAAGAGGTAGATTTCCTCACAGCTTAGTACAGGATGCAGGATAACATGGGTGTTTGATTCATGTTAAGTATATATGCTTCTTGTATACTTATTGTGTATCTAATTTATATTTTAATATATTTAACATCTGCTGGTCATCCTGCCATCTGGGGGAGAGGGTAGGGAGTAAGAGGTGAAAAATTGGAACAAGAGGTTTGGCAATTGTCAATGATGTAAAGTTACCCATACATATAACCTGTAAATAAAAGGCTATTAAATTTAAAAAAGAAAAAAAAAGAGAGAAAAAAAGTATATATGCTTCTTAAAATTCATATATATGTACTTCTTGAATTTTCTTTTGTTGTTTTGAAGTCTCCTGCCAATCTGATTTGTCTAAGTGGATTATTAACTTGGGGTCTCTCTTGACTTATGCATAGTGCATTATTGTGGGGTGTTCACCTTGCAATGCTGCTTCTGGCTCAGGGCCTCTATACGCCTAGTGAGATGAACATCCTTGGGGGAAGCATCAGTGAAGACAAAGATATCTGAGAACTGGGGTGTATGGAGCAAGGCCAGCTGTTATGGAGAAGAGAGAAAAGAAAGAATTAAAAATTGAGTGGAAGGGATGAAAAACTTTCTTTCCATCCAAGGAAGAAAGGGGAATAATCTAGAAGAAACAAATTGTTGGGCAAAGAGCAAGGAGCTAAGTTAAAGAGGAGAAAAATTCTTGTTCCTAAGGTGAAGAAGGAGAGGAGAGGAGGGAAGGATAGAGGATAGAGATGGGAAGAAAGAAGGAGGGGTAAGGAAAATTAAGGGGGGAAGGACCTCCAGGGCTGACAGACACATCTCAGGCTCATCTCCACCCCCCAATGCATGGATCTCATTAAGATGTTTCCAGAAAGCATCAGGGTCACTGGTCTTAAGGACAGGTCCAAATCCTGAAGAGAAGAAAAGGAGGGAGGATGAAGTGAGTGAAGAATGATAACAGACCCAATTCTACTCAAAAATTATTACAGTAATTTTTTATTCCCTAACCCAGAAGTCTTCTTTGTCTCTGTAATGAGGAGGAAACACAAACCAAAAACGATAACACCTCCAAAATGTACAGTACTTTTCAAAGAACTTTCATGTCTAATATCTTATTTAATTTTTGTATAGCAACCTCAGGAGGTAAGTCAGATATATATATCATTATTTTCATTTTATAAATAACAAAAATGGGACTCAAGAGAATTAAGTAATTTGTCTTCTTGGCAGAACTGTAATAGAACTCTTGGGGTTCGAGTAGAAAATAGCAATATAGAATGAATGATTGCCACAACTACTCCTCAGAACTTTGCTATTTCATGTTGAAATCTACCAACAGATTTCATTCCAGCTTCCAAAATGGAGGAAACTGGAAATTTTATTTAACCCTCATCCCCAGCCCATTTCCAAGTCCCTACTGGCTTCATACCTCCGAGGCACTCACCCTCCCAAGGATATGCTGCCATTTGGAAAGAAAGGGAAGACCACTCACTACTCTTGTATTGCCAGAGAAAAGACTGCTGATTTAAAAGGGGAAAACATGGGAAGTGGAGATATAACCCAGGATCTATGATCCCTCTGCCCTGGTATCACTGTTACCAGGATCATGGAAAGGCACAAGAATGTAGTGGGTAGGCTCCATGGGACCACCACGATGTTGATCAATGATCTTCCGAGCCTGCATTTTGGCTGCATTAATTTCTTCCCTCATACTGCCTGTAGTGTCCAGGACAAAACTCAGGCCTGAGGCTGGAGAGATTTGCAGGAGCCTGGGGGGTGAAGAACTCTAATGAAGGGCTTAGTTCTCTGATCCCCACCCATCTCACAGCTCTTACCTCTCACTGGAACTCAGATTGTAAATCCAATGCTGCCTCTCTGCCTCCCACCTCCTCTTTCCTGCTCACCTGGAAAATCCTGTATCCCCTAAGCGGTCTCGGAGTAGATTTAGGGCTTGAATTGAGGCCTGAAAAGCAAGCTGGGCAGCTTGAGGGTGCAAAGCATGGTGTGGTGAGAACATTGGAGATGTGCTGTCCTTGTTGATGCCCCCTCGGGGTATATCATGGCTGCCCTGGTCAAAATGGCCCCCATGGCTACATTTCCCTAAATTGAGGAAAAAGGTCCAAGAGAGATAAGAGATGGGAACATTAAAACCCTTTATTAACTGAGAAGAGAAAAAAGCTCCTTTCCCTATGTTTAGTACCAAACTCCTTAGGGGTCAAGAAACAAATCAGTAGCAGCAATATAGCCATTTTGTGAAGTTTAAACAAGAGTGAGAAGATTGGCATAATTCCCACTAACCCTGAAGAATCCCCTTATCACCCTACCCCACCATATCAAATTCTTTTGTGAGCAATAGAAAGCTATCCCCAGATTTTGATTTTGCTGCCTGATTTTGAGAAGACATTCATTTCATTCATTATGCCAATGGTGCCAACTCTAATATGATCCTTCTTTTCACAGGAAGTGGCACCTTACTAAGGAACCTAATAATGGAAAGTGAGGAAATGGGGTCTCTTCCTATGGTATACCTGGAGGTTTGGGAGGCTTTGCCCCAAAATAGCCAGAGGTAAGGAATATGGAATTCAGCAAATTTCCAGGGCAGCTCAGCTCTTCACAGTCAGAGCACATCAGGTCCCCAACTGAGAAAAAAAGGATTGCCAAAGTAGGGAGAATGAGATAGTGAAGGGACAGAATACAAAGAGTTCCCCAGGTCCCCAACATTTTAAATCCTTTCCTTATTTGTTTAGTCTCCTCTTTCCCACTTCCCAAGAAAAGGAAAAAGACTAACAGGAATCACAATTGGTGCCTCTATATTCTTAATGGCAGGACAAGGAGTGCACCTGGGGATGGGCTACAAGGTAGGTTTCTTTTCTCCCTCTGTTCCTTCTTCACCCACTTCCAACAACACAAAAAGAAAAAACAAGTGATGTAGGTGGGGGGCAACATGATGCCATGAAAGACTTGCCACTTTGGGCAGGTCAAGCCTTCTTTCTTTGAATGTCTCCATAGTAAGGGTTTGACCTTAATCTGTCTTGAAAGTTTTTTCCAGTTCTCTTATTCTAGAATTCTATGAAAGACTGCATTGGGACCCTTTTCCCTAGGTGTGCGAGGGAACCAAAGTGACTCTCAGGACTCCCTTCCCCCGTCTAGGTAGTATGGATCGTACCCATACCCTGTGCCAAGTTCTTGAGCTTCCTTCCTGGCCACAGAAGATCAGGGTGGGGCTGCTGCTTTCCCAGCTCTACCCAGTTGCTGTGACTGTAGAAATCCTGATGGTAGAAAACAGAACAATCATGGCCCATTTCTTTCTCTTCCAATTTTAAACTCCATCCTTTCTTTCCCTCTCTCTATCATCCATCACGAGATTCACTGCTCCTGTTCACATGAGACTCATGGGTACCCCATGGGCCAGTCTTCTACCAGTACCTTTCAATTTCCCAGCACCTCTGATGACAAAACTCTTAGAGGAAGTACTATTATCTTAGAAGAGGGGACATAAGAAGGGGCCTCAAATTCCTCCCTCGTCCTGACTTTCCCTTTGTCCTTACTAATATCTAACATATTCTTTCTCTCCCTTAGTCTCCTATACCTGTAAAGTATGTAGCATGGCTCCCAGGCGTTGGCGAGCCAGAGCATATTCCAGGGCACGAGCAGCACTGAGGGCTTCCTGAAGGCTCCCCAAAAGGCGGGCCCGACTCCCAACTAGCTGTTCTGCATCAAAGTGAAGCTCAGGGTTATGCTTGGTTACTGAAAGGAAGTCCTGGGCTGCATTGGCACGAGCCACCTCACCAAGGGCTGCTCTGAAGTGGCGGGTTGGGGTCCCAAGCCCAAAGTAAGCACCAAAGAGGTCATCAGCCAGCAGTGTTTGGCCCTGAAAAGGAGAAAAATATCTAAGGTTTAGAAATCTAGAAAGAATTCCACCGTTTACCACCAGATGGTGCAGTGAACACCCTAAAAAAATTTCTGTACTCTGCAGGGGAGCCAGGCAGGCATAGGCCATAGAACTAAATCATGCACTGAAAAGATTTTCCCCTGGAAATCAAGACTTCTCAAATTATCTTTAGTTTATTTGTCTTCCCTAGTATAACATAAATTCTTTGAAGGCAAAGATTATTTTGTCTTGATGTAGTCAATCAGTCAGTAAACATTTATTAAGCACCTACTATGTATCAAGTTCACCATTTACTGGGAGAAGCACCATGCAAACAATATACCTTCAAGTAAATAATCAACCAAGGGAAGTCATTAAAATTAAGAGAGATTGGATGTGGTAGGAAAGAATTGGAAAAGGAATGGCTGGCTGCCCATCAATTGGGGAATGGTTGAACAAGCTGTGGTACATGAAGGTAATGGAATAGTAATATTCTATAAAAAATGATAAACAAGCTGATTATAGAAAAGCCTGGAAAGATTTTACATGAACTGATGTTGAGCAAAAAAAGCAAAACCAAGAATAAATTGCACACAGTAATAGCAAGAATGTACAATAATCAACTATGAAAGGCTTGGCTCTTCTCAGTGGTTCAGTTATCCAAAGCGATCAAAAAAGACTTTGGACAGAAAATGCCATCTACAGCCAGAAAAAGATTTAACGAGACTGACTAAATCAACATACTATGTTGACTTTTTTTTTTTTTTTAATCTCTCCCATGGTTTTTCCCGTTTGCTCTGATTTTTCTCTCCCAACATGATTCATAAAGTAATGTGTATTAAAAACAAACAAACTTGCTACAATTAAAAAGTAGAGAGATTGAGAAAGGCTTCCTATTGAATAAATCCAACACTCCATCCTTGTAGAGGGGAGATAGTGGAGGGAGGGAGGGAGGGAGGGAGACTCTCTCTTACTGTATTGTAGGCCTACATAGTGTGCGTGTGAGCACACAAATGTAATACACATATAACGTATTACATGCATACATCGTGTGTAAATATGCATAAATATAATTATGGAAAGCATTTCAAAAAAAAAAAAAAAGAGAAAGGCTTCCTATAGATTATTTTGTAGCTGGTACTTGAAGTAGGAGGTACAGATGAAGAGGAAGAAAGTTCCAGGCAAAGGGAAACTATGAAAATGCCTAGAGTCTAAAAGTGGAGTGTTTTAAACACAGGATTAACAAGGAGGCCAGTGTCACTATATGTACTGGAATATGATTCCCCATCTCCAAACTTGGTACTCACAAGTTTATGACCAGATATTTAAAACTGGAAATGGACCTTGGAGATCATCTCATGTGATTTGACTAAAATCATATAGGTGGTAAGGAGGGAAAATCTGAACTCGGATCCTTTGACTCCAAATCCCTTATTTTTGCCAATTGGTGGGATGCCTCCCTTCCCACTAAATAAATGTTTGTTGAACTGATGTCCTACCCTTGACAACCAGAGCCCTGGAGGGATAAGGAACTCTTAGGGAACCTCAGGGGAATAATTAGCTCTTGAAAGAATTGGGAGCAACACATGGGGTCCTACCTGAAAGTCCTCTAGGTGGAGCGGACTCCTGCCAGAGGGTGGCCGTTCCAGGAAGAGCTGTAAAGTAACATTAAGAACAGCTTCCTCTGTCAGGTCCTGATGGGTGATGGAACTGGGGGCAGCTACCAGGCTCCAGATATTGGGAAAGAAGCCAGATGCTGGGAAAAGCCATGTTATCAGCAGGAGTAGGGAACCCAGGTAGCAGTGAGACAGAGGGTTCATGGCTAAGACATGGATCTGGAGGAAGGGGAGAGGGGAGAGGGGAGGACAAAGACACAGGAGCAAGGGTGTATGTCCGTGGAGTACTGAACTAAGTGCCCAAATTTCTGAGGAGAGGGATAGAATGGCATAATGAGGTGACACGCCTTCCTCTGGCCAACCCTGGATCTGTTTCTGTCTCCTAGGACACCTGCCTTCTCCACCCTCAGCCTCTCTTATCTTCCCTATTTGGACTCCTGTCTTTTCACCCAGACAACCAGTTAAGATACAAACCGAGTAGCTTTGGCAAACCTGCTAGGGAAAGGCTAAGAACTTCTCTGCTTCTCAGTGACAATCAAGCTCTTTACATCCAAGTAGCCAACAATCTGCTGGTCTGCCACCCCTATCCTCCCTCTCCCCTTTTAGGTTTTTCCCCTCAAGTACCTAGGTACTTTCTTCTCCCAGGGAATAGAAGTTTCCCCTTCAGTTTCTCCCCTCCCCTTCCCCACATCTTACCTGGTCCCTGGGATTTCCTCCAGGATAGGGTCGTTAGGCTAGGCAAGCAATGGTATCCTTGTCCCTGACTTTAGATCAGAGTTATATTTAACCCAGGGCAAGGTGTAAGTTGTGGGTGAGGCAAACCAGGGATCAAAGACAGGACTTAAGAGTGTTCCCAATTGCATTGGCCCCAAAATCCAAAGAAGCCCTAACAAGGGGACTATATGTAGAATGGGAGATATAGAGCTGCCCTTACTTGATCTATCCCACTGCATTGCAGAGATGAAACGTGCCAATGAAAGTGCATGAGTCAGGGGCTGGAGCCCAGCCAGGGCTAGACTAAGTTGTATCCTTTTTGCTCCCTTTCCCCACAGAGAGGACCCAAATTTCTAGTTCCTCAGCTCTGGGGTAATACCTTGCCCCTAGTCCTCAGTATTCTCCAGGAACAAAAGCATCCAGTTCCCCTTGAGTTCCCCAGATATCAGACTTTCAACCTTAAACAGTACCCCTCCCTCTCTAAGGAATTAGATTATCGGATGGCTTCTCCCTCACAGGAACCCATTCCTCATTACACAAAGAAATAAGTTTGTGCCAAAATATTTTATTGTTCCAGCGCCATCTCCCACCCAAAAATGGGAGGTTAGAGTGCTGGGGAGCTGTTTCCAGGTCTCACAACATCTTCTCAAACAGGGCAATAGCTTCATCTACCTTCTTCAGCTCTGCCTCTGTCTGTTGGAGCTGAGGAGAGGAAGGAAATAAGAATGGGTGAGAACAGCAAGATCCAAAAGAGATTCCCTCCGCTTCTAAAATGCAGGCAAACCCACGAGCCCAGAAAGGGATCAGAGAAAACAAACTCTAGGGAAGAACTAAAAGGAAAATAGAAACCCACAGAAATGAGAGGACAAGAGACCAAACCATGTTCTGCTCATTTTCCCATTATCAATTTCATGCCCAGCTTCTGAGTTTTAACATCGATCCCAATTTCTTTGGAGCCTCACCTATTACCCTATCTTACAATGCTCTCTTCACTGCCCCTTTTTCTCTCCTTTGAGCACCCAGAGATAATGTACTCAGACTGCACATTTAATTATAAAACTTTGACTTTGGAAGCCCATTTTCCCATGGAGTGTCTAAAGTATTGTACCAAATGTTCTATCTTCTCCCTGTCCATAAGGGTACGTGCATCTTTGAAGTAGAAGTTCCAAGCAGACCATCCCAACCCCTGTTCCATTCCCTTTTCAATAGCATCATAATGTGTTTGTGAACCTTGGGGAGCACCAGGGACACCAGAAGAGAATCAAATGGAAGGATGACCATCTGTACAGGAGCATAGCATTCCTTTACCCTAATATACCTAAGGGAAAGCAGTGAAATCCAGAGATTCTCTCTAGGAACAAATGACGTTTTCTCATAGGGAGTTAGAGATAAATTCTTCCCTTAAGTATTACAGGTAGGGACAGCCATTTTTTTCTTCCTACATTCAATACTGCTGTAATTTTTTTCCTAAACTAAATTATCAGCTTCTAAAGGGCATGTAAGAGAAGCCAAGGTATCCTTCCCTTCAGTCCTAAGAGTGCAAGTAGAATTTTGAGAAATTCTTTTGAAAAAAACCCAAGGTGGTCTACTTATTTGGTCTGATGGATTAAGACTACATCCACCTTGGGAAATGGAACAGCACAGCATTCCAAGAACCTACAATTACTACCTATCTACTTCCTCATATCCCAATATCAGCTCCCTTTTGTAAAAGAGTCAGCATGAACTCTTATGAAAATACAAAATTTATGCTGGCTTCCCCACTAACTTGCTACATGACCTTGGGGTGGGTGCTGAGATTTCAGGTTCCTCATTCATAAAACTGGGATGATGATATTGCCACTAATTTCAAAGAAGTATGAGTTGTAGAAATGTGAGTTGCTACTATTAAAATAATTCCCCTTCCCTTGACCTGTTTTCTCATCACCATCACTTTCCAGATCTGATGTTTTCATATGTTCATGAGATATTCATGGAAGAGTCTAGACAGGAAGAGAAGGAACTAGTACTCCAGCATTCATATGAAAGACGCCAGAAAAACATCTCAAGGCTTGTATCTTGTGCTTATAACTTTCCAAGTTTTCTTATAGTTATTGGAAATAAGGATTCCTTTAGGAAAAAAAACTGGGAAATTACATCCTCTTTTACTACGGTAAGGAAGAAACTTGGGTGCAAAAACCTTCTTTACAGCCAGGAAGGAGCAGATAGCCAGTGCCTAGGGCCTTTGACTAAGAAGGTTAAATGTGCAGTCTGAGTACATTATCTCTGGGTGCTCAAAGGAGAGAAAAAGGGGCAGTGAAGAGAGCATTGTAAGATAGGGTAGTAGGTGAGGCTCCAAAGAAATTGGGATCGATGTTAAAACTCAGAAGCTGGGCATGAAATTGATAATAGGAAAATGAAGTTCAGGAAAGAACTGGTCTTGGAACTTGAAGTAGGAATTAATGTAGGGTGGGAATATGCCACCCTGAAAGACCCACACACCTTAGCTTCCTCAGACTCCTGGACCTGGAAAGGAACCTTGGTGGTATAATCAGGAACAGCCCGACGCTCCCGAAGCCTTTGGGCCTGATGCTCAGCTTCCCCTTGTTTGGCCCGGAGTTTTGCCAGCTCCCGGGAAGGATCCACCAGCCCCTGAAGCTGCAGGTGGACAGAGCATCGGTCAGAGGCCAGGCCCACAGCACAACCCTGTGGAGCAGGGGACCCAGGGAGCAGAATAGTCACAGCTCCAGTGTTGGAGAGAGCCTGCACATAGCCTGACACTGTAGAAGCCTGTACTCCTGTTGCCTCATCCACCACTTCCAGAAAACCTGTGGTAGAAGAAAGAGGGAGAGATGAGGTCAGACACTTGGACATCTGGTGGGTGAGGAAGGTGAGGAAGCTTGAGAGGGGTAGATAGTCTAAAGTGGTAGGGAGCACAGATGGGATAAATGCCAGGGAACCTGGATGTGATAGAGGGAGAAGAAAACATGCTGAGTCCCTCACATTCAGGTTGGCTTCGGGTGAGGTTATAATCAGCTCGGAGAGAACGCACAGCCCGGATAATACTAAGTGCAAGCTCAAAAGCAGCCTCAGCCTCGGGATCCTTCCAGGAGAACTGTAACAAGGCAAAAATGTTCATAAGGCAAAAAACAGAGAATAAGCTTTCAATCCTCTCTGTATCAGGTTCCCTTATGCCCCTCACCCCAATCCCCACTTCTCAGGAGCTCTGGTATCAATTTAGACCTCAGTGGGCTCTGGGTAGGGGGTAACACAAAGACTGGGTGGCATCTGGGGCCCCCGCCGCGGCAATCGCTGATACAGTTCCTCAGTCACAAAAGGCATGAAGGGTGAGAGTAGTCTTAGGCCCACATCCAGGCAAGTATAGAGGGTCTGCCGGGCAGTATCTGCTGCAGCTTGGTCTGTCCCAGACAACACAGGTTTCAAGCACTCCTGGGGAATAAAATCAGACAAATCATAAGACTGTCAGATTCAAAAGGGATCTTAGGGATTACTTGATGAAATTTCCCAGTTTTTTTCCTTTCTCTCTTATTACTTGAGAAACTTCAAGTATTCTGACACTAGCCTATTTTGCATCCCCCCTGAGCTCCCAAACAACTCTAAAGATGCAATGGAGATGTCTTGGTGAGGGCGAGTCATTATTTTCCTTCCCCCCTGGGATTCCAAATGGCTTTATGCATTGTTCTGCAAAACCCTCACTTTTCTTTTCATTTTTATAGGCCTGGATACTAGAGATAGATACTCCTTAGATATGATGAGGACTGGTATACCTCATATGGTTCTCTGAGAGAGAATACATCTACCCTTTCCCAACCAAGGTACACTCTAGAACCCATTCTATCCTTACCAGGTAGACATTGCAGAGGTCATAGAGCCAAAAGCTATACTGGGCAGTGGTGACAGTAGGGAAATCGTAGGCATGGAAACCCTGGTCGCTCAGCGCAACAGCTTCACTCAGGCGGCTCCTAATCCAACGATCAGCCAAGCTCTCCTGATTGCTAGCCTACACAGGATGATGGTAGGTAGTGTGGGGATAGTGTTTGATGTGAGCAAGAAGAAAGCCATCCTTAGGGATTGGGAATGAGTAATTGGGACCACTCAAATTACTTGAGTCTGGCCTATGGAAAACTGCACCCACTTTGGGGAAAGGATCCATATAGACTTGTAGAATCTCAAGGAATTGGTTTAAGTAGGAGTAAGGTAAACTGAAAGATTAGTTCATAAGTAGGCTGAATTTTTTTCTTGTCTTCTGAAACCCAATCACACCCAAGAATGACCTGGGGCCTAGCCTATTCAGCTATATTTGAGGAGAGTTTGAGAGTACCACCTTCCCCCCATCAGCCCCTAAGGCTCCTCACTTGGGGAGTAGGTGAGGGTACAAATCCATCTCCCAATGCCCTAAGGGCAAACTTGGTGGCATTCCAGAGCTTATTACAGAAATGTCGATACCCAAGGATTCGGTTCACATCCAGGTTAATGTCCCGGCCTAGAGAAATAGTGAGGAGTGAGCAGAGGAGGATCAGGAGACCTACTTCCATTACCCCATCCACCAAGGCCCCAGGGCTAGCAGCAGACCCCATGTAGGATTGGGGGCGGGTACATGGGGGGAGAAGGAAGCGGGAGAGGGGAGAAGGCATAACATGGGAGAGCAGGGAAAGTTAGTGGGAAGTGGTGAGGTCATACCCTGAGAAGTGTAAGCACAAAGTCCAAATCTGAGAGCATCTGTACCACATTCAGGGATTCCATTGGGGAAATCTGCCTTCTACATAGAGAGATAAAATGTCAGATAATAGATTCTTAGAAGCCCCTTATAAATAGCTCTCCTTTCTCTTTTCTTCAATTTTAGAGAGATCATACATTCAGAGTGGGAAAGAAAACCAGCCTTCTTTGCTCACATAGGACCCTTCATCTCCCAGCCTCTGCTTTGGCTCCACTTCTTGTCTGAAACATCCCTCCCTCACCTCCTTACCAAAGCATCTATTCAAGACTCGGTTTAAGCAGCACCTTCTACATGAAGCCCTTTCTTATTTCTTCTCTCAAAATGCCTTTGCCTTTCACTCCTTGGTATTGATTTGTATTAGTTCTCTCTACATTTATTTTATACATGTAATTATTATCTACGCTAACTAGAAGGAAAGCTCCTACTCTAAGGAGCTTTCCTTCTAATAAAGTAGATAGCAATTACACTCCCAGTGCCCTAAGGGCAAACTTGATGGCATTCCAGAGTTTATTACAGAAATGTTCATGTCCCAGCTTAGCACACAATAGTTGTGGGTCATTATTTAGTTGTGTCCAATTCTTCATGACCCTATTTCAGGTTTTCTTAGCAAAGATACTAGAGTATCTTTGTAGTAATTCGCATTTCTTTCAATTCATTATGAGGAACGGAGGTAAGCAGTTAAGTGATTTGACCAGGGTGACAGAGCTAGTAAATATCTGAGGATGGATTAGAATTCATGAAGATGAGTCTTCCCGACTCCCAGGTTCTTTATGCTATCCAATGTGCCACTCAGCTGCCCAAGCACACAATAGGCAATTAATAAATACATGTTGATTAAGTGGTTGATAAGAAGCCATTTAATCTATCTCCTTCATTTTTTCAGGTGGGGAAACTGAAGTTTAAACAGAGGTTATATGACTTGTGTTTGTGGTCACATGCAATAAATAAATGCATGGAGTTTGGAATTGTCAGTTTCCTTTGGCTACAAGATCTAAGTTTCAAAAAGGGCCCATGGGCACTGAGATCATGACTAAGAGTAAAGGGCAGGAACTGCTTTCTCATTCCCTTCACCTTTTCCAGGTACTAAGTCTGGGTGATAAGTATCCATGTCCTTCTGATTCCAAAACTAGTTCTCTTTAATACAGAGTTTTCCTCCCTTTCCTTTCTTTTAGCTCTTTAGCTCCTTCCCTACTTCAGGTAAATAGTTCCCTGAGCTCCCACATCTCTGCAGAAGATTCTACAGGTTCCCTTTACTTCTTCAAAAGCCATACCCTCTCCCCAACTTCTAACACCCATACCTGCCCCTCCTTGGCTTTCTCCATTTCACTGGGGTCAAGGTTGCTGTTCAGTAGCTGATCATGCAGTCCCTGAGTAAAGATGAGGAAATGGTTAAAGAAACCTAATACAGAAGGTTCAAGATTCCATAGAAGAGAAAGAAAATTTCTTTCCTTTTTTTTTTTTTTATCATGGACCCCTCTGGCAGTCTGGTGAAGCCCTTCTCAGAATAGTGATTTTAAATGCATAAAATGAAACATGCAGAATTACAAGGAAACAAATTATATTAGAATATGGTTATCAAAATATACATATACACAAGTTACAGACCCAAGGTGAAGAAATATTTTGCTAGATCCCCCTAAGTCCCCTCCACACCAATGTCCAGGCCCTGGATACCTGCAGGGAGAGTCCACTGATGACATCCAGGGGGTCAATGACATTACCAAGTGATTTGCTCATTTTCCGGCCATGGGCATCTCTGACGAGGGCATGGAGATAAACCTGTGGAGACAGTAGAGGGGGGATGAGGGAAGGGTGTGAGGAGCCATGTAGGTCACTTCTCTCTTCCTATTCCTACTAGTTCCAAACAAGAGAAACACTGAGGGAGTCCTCTACCCCCACAATCTTTAATAGCACACAACAGATGCTTAATAAAAGATTGTTTCCTTCCTTCCTATAATGGCAGATAAGTTTTCTTTAAGTTGACAAAAATTGCTTAGAAAACTGGAAAGCAGTTTGGCAAAAACAAGGCATTCATTGATCAACATCTCAATTCTCTATCATGCAATTCAGCTTAATTATCCAAAGGTTTCAGATGGCCCATGAGCTCATTTATTGCTCAAGCACCATCCTTTTGTAGGAAGGTGGAGTGTCCCAGTGGAGGCCCTAAAAGCAAATGTCCCAGAATGGGAGAGCTTTGTAGGTCACAGATTTATTATTATTATTATTAAAGCTTTTTATTTTCAAAACATATGCATTGATAATTTTTCAGCATTAACCCTTGCAAAATCTTGTGTTCCAATTTTCCCTCCCCTTCCCCCACTCCCTCATCTAGATGGCAAATAATCCAATATATGTTAAATATGGTAGAAATATGTTAAATCCAATATATACACATACATATCTATACAATTATCTTGCCACACAAGAAAAATCAAATCAAATCAAAAAAAAAAGAGAAAGAAAATAAAACACAACAAACAATAACACAAAGAGTGAAAATGCTATATTGTGAACCACATTTGGTTCCCACAGTCCTATCTCTGTGTGTAGATAGCTCTCTTTATCACAAGATCATTAGAACTGGTTTGAATCCTTTCATTGTTGAAGAGAGCTACGTCCATCAGAATTGATCGTTATATATTGATCTCCTGGTTCTGCTCATTTCACTTAGCATCAATTCATGTAAGCTTCTCTGAAAACATCCTGCTGATCGTTTCTTATAGAACAATAGTATTCCATAACATTCATATACCATAACATTATACAGCCATTCTCCAATTGATGGTCATCCACTCAGTTTCCAGTTTCTTGCCACTACAAAGTTGCTGCTACAAACATTTTTGCACATGTGACTCCCTCTTCCTCCTTTAAGATCTCTTTGAGATATAAGGCCAGCAGAAACACTGCTGGATCAAAGGGTATGCACAGTTTGATAATTCTTTGGACATAGTTCCAAATTGCTTTCCAGAATGGCTGGATCCATTCACAGTTACACCAACAATGTTTTAGCTTGGGTCACAGATTTTGAAGATATCTTTTGGGGAATGATTATTTTTTTTGAAGAGGGTAGGTATTGACTCAGGATAAAGATGGCATCTCCAGTGCTGTGCAGAGTTCGGGGAAAGGGGAGGGGAGGAGAGGGGTTATCCAGTGCCAAAAGTCTCATTTACATGGGAAAGGGCTGCTGTTCCTACCTCTTTGAAGGGCAGTTTTCCTGTTAGCTTCAGACCCAGCATCACCATGCGGGCTACCCAGAAGAATAAAATGTCATGTCCTGTCTCCAACAAGGTCCCTGGGTAGAATATACTTAAGTCCTCTGTCTGAAGGGAAGATAGAACAGAAAGAGACCTAGGTTTCTGAGGTGCAAAAGTCCATGACACAGATATTTATTTTCCCAAGCTATTTCCCTCATAACCAGTATCTACCCTTCCATTCACACCCCCAACCTGTTACCCAAGTATTCCCCCCCAAGGCAATATCTTTCCCTACAAATCCTATGAGAGAACCCAAATATCAGATCCCAACCTCTGTACCTGGTTGGGCCATCCAAAGATGGAAAAGGGAAAAATGCCAGAGGAAAACCATGTGTCTAAAACATCTTCATCTAGAAAGGGGAATAACTAAGTGTCAGTCAGGCTAGAATAAGGGATCCAGTTTTATCACATTGTCCCCTCAGGCTCCTCAATCCTCTTTTACCCTGTGAGAGGCTAATCTTGTCTGTGGACACTCCAAACTTCTTTGCTGCCTTCTCCCTCGCCTCCTCTTCACTTCGGCCACTCACCCAATACCGACCATCAGGATCCTGTTCCCAGAGTGAGAAGACATGTTACTCTGACATCCTCTGCACCTGACTTTCCTTGGATGATGTTTTTCATCCCTTTCCTTTGCAAGAATGTAAGCATCTGCCCGAGTTATGGATCCCCATCTTCTATCCACTCTCCCTCGCCCCCATGTTCCCAATTTTCCTCAATTCAGTCTATCATGCCCCTTGGAATTCAGTCTATCATGCCCCTAATTCTTCTCCCAAAGGGATCCCTGTTTACCTTGTTAGTCCTCCTTCAACCTCTCTCTCCTTCATCTAACCTTACCCTTAACACCAGACTCCAGAAGGCTATCTCTGGGCAGATGCTAAAATGTACTTCTTTAATCTCTGACTTTCCTTGCCCCCCAATATCCCTCCCTCCTTTCTCCCACGCCTTGGCAGTGATACCAAGATCTAGTTCTCTCACCTCCCCAGGGGGCACTTTAGGGTCATTGACAGTGACAAAGTAGGCAGGGATTCGGTGACCCCACCACAGCTGCCGGGAGATGCACCAGTCTCTGGGGAGGAAAACAGGATGGGAAAAAGTATGGCGTTAGGAGAGGAGGTTAAAGACTAGAAGGATACCATCCTCCACTCCTGACTAAATCCTTCCCACTTCCCCTCTGCCATAAATAAAAACTTTCCGTTACAACCTCCTACTGGATTCTGTTATTTTTAGCCTTGTCAGCCCTCCTCTGACACATACCTGATGTTGTCCATCCAATTGTGCCATATTTTCTGATGAATCTCAGGTAATATCTTAAGGTCACCCCGAGTCACTGCTGCACTGGCTGCCTGAGCCATTTCACCACACCTCACATACCACTGGGGCTTAAGGAGGGGTTCAACGACATCTTTGGAGCGGCTGCAAAGCAGAGAAATAAAAAACACAAGAAAAGTGAGAATCTTTTCCACAGAGGTCTGACCTGGTCTCTAGCTGAAAGATTTGCTCTTACTTGCACAAAGGTACCACCATTGGATTGTCCTTCACTTCCCGGAATAGTCCCTTGTCTTTTAGGGCTGCCAACACTGCTTTCCTGGCTTCAAACCGAGGAAGGCCCTACAAGGTGGAAGAAATGTCAGAGTTAGAGAGTTATAGAAGAATCCACTCCCTTCACAGCATACAGGGCTCCAACAATCCCTTCTTCCCTCTCAACCCTAAATCTTCCCCATCCCACACTTATGATGTGGGATCTCTTCTCTCTTTCTCCTCTTTGTCAGAATTAACATTATCCTCCTAGTCATTCCATCTCTTAACTCTTCTCACCAGAAAGGGAGGCGGAACATTGATAAGGTTGCCTTGGTGGTCTATGATGCTCACTGCTTCTAGCTTGTGTCTTTGCCCAACCTCATAGTCATTCTGATCATGGGCTGGTGTAATTTTTACAGCACCTAGTAGCATGAAGGGAGAACAAGGGCATGAAAGTCAAAGCACAACTTAATCATACATCAGAGGTTCCTAATCCCAAAAGAACTATAGCTACCCATACTCCTTAGGCTGCCATTCAGATATATCAAATGTTCCTCCCTAAATCTTTTTCTATCCTCTAGAGCAGGGTTGGGGAACCTCTGGCATGCAGTGATGAGCTGAAAGCTATGTACAAAAGTGCTTGAACTCTAAAGTTGATAATTCTGTATGGTCTGTGAATGATGTTATAAATATCCAAATGGCCCTTGGAAGAAAAAAGGCTCCCCCTCCCCTGCTCCAGAGAAACAGTGAGGGGAGGAATGTCATAAGTATTCCTTCTCTGAATCCCCCCCAAAATGAAGAAGGCCTCTTCCTCTTATCATCCTTATCCCTTAAGATGGCTGGGTTAAAGTCTATTCCTTCTTACCTCTCCCCAAACTCACCAGTGCCAAACTCCATGTCCACAAATTCATCAAAGATGATAGGAAGGCTTCGAGCAAGGAATGGGTGTATAACACTCTTTCCCTGAAGGTGCTGGGGACAGGGGGAGCAGGACAGAAAGGTAAGTACTACCACCCAGATTTAGACATGAGATCCCTCCAGCCCCGGAACATGAGGAGAAGGAGTCTAAGGACAAGGGATAAGAGAAACACAGAGGTCCTCCCTGATGTAAGTTGTGGTCTGGGACTGTCCTTAAACCCCTAAAAGTACTTCATTTTAAAGAATGGATATATAATTTTCTTCATAGGGGTTTAAGGACAGCCCCCCCCTTAGAACCTCCTCTAGCTCTATCTGGGGTTCACTGAGCATTAATACAGAGCTCCAGGTAGGAGACAACCTGATTTTATGTGAAAGTCTTCTCCTCTGAACCTTAATGTCCTTTCTCATTCACAGTCCCCTTTTTGGGATAGATTTACACAGCTGCTTTTGGAGAGCAGGGGCTGTTTTGCTAGAGTCTGTCTTGGGGGCCTGGCTTACACAGAGGTTGTACTTAAGAAAGACTTGTGAGTGGGTGGGTTGATGAGATAATCTGTCCTTTACCTGGTATCTAGGGTCATTGGGGTGCACAGCCACAGCTACATCTCCCAACATGGTCTCAATACGAGTAGTTGCTACGACCACCTCCTCATTGCTCTCTGGGGAAAGGGAGAAAGGAAGACTTAGTCCCCGCCTTTGATCCTGGAATAAGGAGCCCCATTTATCCCCAGACCCTACCTGAATCCTGTATCTTGTAGGCAAAAGAAACAATGACCCCAAATTCCACCTTCTCCTGATAGCCTGGGACAGAAAGCAAGGTTCGGCCCGACAGTTCCTTCTTATCTACCTGTGGAGAAATCAGGGAAAGAAGGGAACAATTAGAAAAGAAGCTTTCTGTAACAGGAAATGAATTGCAAAGATAAATTAGGGTAATGGAGGTGAACCAGGAAACTAGCCTGGGGAGATTAGAAATCTTCCTGGGTACATCACGCACCTCAATGTCAGAAATGGCAGAGTTGAGACTACAGGACCAGTTGACAAGGCGGGTACTCCGGTAAATGACCCCATCATTATGGAGGCGAACAAAAGCTTCTGTCACAGCTGCTGAGAGTTTCTGGAAAGGGATGGAAGAGGGAACAAAGATTAATTAGAAGAACTTTATCCTCTTGGAAAAAAGGATTTTAATTGCTAGAATAGAAAGATCTAAGGTGGAAGGAAAAAGGTAAACCCTGATGAAGGCTTGGTTACTCCTACCACATGTCCAGGTTAGAAAAGTCTTCTCTACTCCCATGAACCGATCTTTAGGGACACACAGAAGACTGTTTTCTATAGTAGCATTGATTCTGTTGATAATGGCCTAGACAATATACTTGTTTTGTCTTGAAAACACTGAGGAGCTCAGCCTGACAAGGTCTGAGAAGAGTATGTTGGGAAAAAGTCCTTGGGACTTGAAACTAGAAGACCTGGGTGTATTGCTGTCTCTGTCCAAATTTCAGCCAATGGATAAGTTTCACTTAGTCTCCCTGAGTCTCAATTTCTTGTAAAGTTCCTTCCAGCTCTAAATCTATGATCCTGTAATCTTTCTGGGCCTCAATTTCCTCATCTATCAAATGAAGCACTTGGACTTGATGGATGATCTCTGAATTCCCTTCCAATTCTAAATCCTTTGATTCTAGGAGTAATGAAAGACAAAGATGGGCCCTGAAAACCAGGTAAAAGAGTTTAGATTTGCTGTAATCTTCAAGGAAACATGAAAAAAAATTGTATGTTTACATAACTTGATACTTTACTGTCTCCTAACTGTTTCTATAACTCCTATGGGCTTCCTTCAAGAAACCCCATGAAAAGAGGCACAAGAGATTGTACCTAATAAATGCTACTTGTGGCTAATGAAAGAATCTTTATCTTTACTTACTATCTGGGGTCACTGGAGTATGTGTCCCAAGTATGGTGGCAATCACACTTCCCCTTACAAAGAGCTCCTTTTAAGTCCCTTGAAAGCAAAGATGCTGCTGATTTTTCTCCCAGTCCATTTAGCTCACAGTGTTGTATGTATAGAAAGTAGTTCATTAATTATTTATTGGTCCATAAGTGATGCTGCTGGGTCACCAAATCTAGTGAATTTTAAACTCTAATCCCAATTCCCTGGGACATTTACTATACTCACAGGATCCATGGTGAAACAAGCTCGATCCCAATCCAAGGAGCCACCAAGCTTCCTTAGCTGATGGTAAATCCGGTCTCCCTTCCTAATAAATGAAAAGTTTTGGGAGGAAGATTTGTTACCACCTCCTTACCCCTTCTCCCCAATCTTCATATCCCTTCTGGCTTCTGAGAGCAGATACCCACCCACTCAGTCACCCTCCTACTCCATAGGATGCCTTCCCATCATGGAACCAATGACAACTGAGTCCCCTATTATTGTCTTGAAAGATGGAGGACCTAGATCTTCAAAGTTCTTACATGGAGAGAACAGATAGTCCTCCATGACCCTCTGAATCCATCCATGCAAAGAAAAGGAGGAAAGGATAAGTATTGTATATAACTTACTCATTCTTCCATTTCCAGACCTCTTGTAGGAAGGCCTCTCGACCAAGCTGGTGGCGGCTTAGCCCATGTTCCCTCCATAGTTTCTTTTCCACAACTACCTGTGTGGCAATACCAGCATGATCACAGCCTGGGTTCCACAGGGTTGTTTCTCCTCTCATTCGGTGCCTGGAAGGGTTAAAGTTAGGGGATGAGAGTGGAATCTTTCAGTAACGGTATGCCCCATTGAGAGAAGAGGCAACAGTCCATTTGGAAACTTGACAAGGTAAAAGCAGCTCAGAAATAGAAGGATCAAGCAAAAAAAAAAAAAAAAAAAAAAAAAAAAAAAAAAAAAAAAAAAAAAAGTAAATGGGTCAGAATGCATCAATACAAGTCAGAGAAGGAATGCTAGAGAATGACAAGAATCCATCAAGAAACCCAGTGTTGTTCCAAAATGAATAAATGAAAGTTAAGTCATGGAAGGAAAGAAAAGGAAACAGTAGGCAAAAAAGACAATGAGAAATAAGGGGAAAAAAGCTAAGCCTATGAGGGAAAGAAAAGGACAATGGAGAAAAACTTATCAGAATAGAAAGTTAAACCTAGAAAAAAAATAACAACAAAATTCATCTGGAAGAACAAAAGGTCAAGACTTTCAAGGGAACTAATAAAAAAAAAAAAATCAAAGAAGGTGGTCTAGCTGTATCATATTTAAAACTATATTATAAAGCAGTGGTCACCAAAACCATTTAGTATTGGCTAAAAAACAGACTAGTTGATCAATGGAAAAGGTTAGGTTCACAGGACAAAATAGTCAATAACTTCAATAATCTAATGTTTGACAAACCCAAAGACCCCAGCTTTTGGGATAAGAATTCACTGTCTGACAAAAACTGCTGGGAGAATTGGAAATTAGTATGGCAGAAACTAGGTGTTGACCCACACTTAACACCATACACCAGAGAAGGTCAAAATGAGTTCATGATCTAGGCATAAAGAATGAGATTATAAATAAATTAGAAGAACATGATAGTTTACCTCTCAAACTTGTGGAGGAAGGAATTTGTGACCAAAGAAGAATTAGAGATCACTATTGATCACAAAATAAAAATTTTTTATTATATCAAACTAAAAAGCTTTTGTACAAACAAAACTAATGCAGACAAGATTAGAAGGGAAGCAATAAACTGGGAAAACATTTTTACAGTCGAGGGTTCTGATAAAGACCCCATTCCCAAAATATATAGAGAATTGACTCTAATTTATAAGAAATAAAGCCATTCTCCAATTGATAAATGGTCAAAGGATATGAACAGACAATTCTCAGAAGAAATTGAAACTATTTCTAGCCATATGAAAAGATGCTCCAAGTCATTATTAATCAGAGAAATGCAAATTAAAGACAACTCTGAGAAACCACTACACACTTGTCAGATTGGCTAGAATGACAGGGAAAGATAATGTGGAATGTTGGAGGGGATGTGGGAAAACAGGGACACTGATACATTGTTGGTGGAATTGTGAATACATCCAGCCATTCTGGAGAGGAATTTGGAACTATGTTCAAAAAGTTATCAAACTGTGCATACCCTTTGATCCAGCAGTGTTACTTATATCCAAAAGAGATTTTAAAGAAGGGAAAGGGACCTGTATGTGCAATAATGTTTGTGGCAGCCCTCTTTGTAGTGGCCAAAAACTGAGGGGATGCCCATCAATTGGAGAATGGCTGAATAAACTGTGTATATAAATAATATGGAATATTATTGTTCTGTAAGAAATGACCAGCAGGATGATTTCAGAAAGGCCTGCAGAGACTTACATGAACTGATGTTGAATGAAATGAGCAAGACCAGGAGATCATTATATATTTCAACAACAATACTATATGATGACCAATTCTGATGGACCTGGCCATCTTTGGCAATGAGATGAATCAAATCAGTTCTAATAGAGTAGTAATGAATTGAGCCATCTAGACCCAGCAAAAGAACTCTGGGAGATGACTATAAACCACTACATTGAATTCCCAATCTCTCTGTTTTTGTCTGCCTGCATTTTTGATTTCCCTGTTTCACAGGCTAATTGTATACTATTTCAAAATCCGATTCTTTTTGTACAGCAAAATAACTGTTTGGACATGTATACATATATTGTATTTAATTTCTACTTTAACATATTTAACATGTATTAGTCAACCTGCCATCTGGGGGAGGAGGGAGAGGAAAACTTGGAACAAAAGGTTTTGCAGTTGTCAATGCTGAAAAATTACCCATGCATATATCTTGTAAATAAAAAGCTATTAAAAAAAAAAAAGAATAGAAAGTAAGGGGGAGGGAGGAAGTCAATGAAAACATGAGACTAGAAGTGGACATTCAGGGATCTTAGGAAGTAGGAGGAGAAAGGTCTCACCAGCGGGTCAGTGAATCCTGGATGGCATTGGTGAGGGCATGGCCAAGGTGCAGGGACCCTGTCACATTGGGAGGCGGGATGCACATCATGAAGACACCTCGAGGATTAGGCTCTGACACACTGGCACGCTAAAGAGAACATGAAGGAGAGCATGATGCTTTTAGACCTTCCAGCTTTCTGTTGTTCTGGCCACTCCTAGTCAATATTCCCTCCCTTCTCAGAACCAAGCCACTGATTCTCCATCTAGCCCTCCATTTTAGTCCAGAGTCCTTTAAGGGAAATAGTATTATTCAGCCACATGCTTACCCCATACTCTGGTTTGAAGAATCCTTGGCTCTCCCACCATGAATACCAAGCAGCTTCAACATACTGGGGACTATAGGAGTCAGGCATGGACACACTTACATCTGAAGGAGGAAAAGGTCAACTGAGTCACAGTGAAAAATTCTGGGCATGAGAAGGATAAGAATGGAAGGGGCAAAAGACAAAATCTCTGATTTTAGTGGCCTAGGGAACTTCCAGATAAGGAAACTTCTACTAGCAATGAAGGTCAGAAACTTTTCTGCAATTTATCTCTTAAGAGAGTTGCCTAGAGCAGAAATTGTAGTTACTTGTCCAGGATCACACAGCTATTATATGTCAAGACACAGCTTAAATCAAGTCTTTCTAAATGAGTCCAACTTTCTTTCCATTATGATATACTACCTCTCCTTCTCCCCTGATAGAACACATATAGAGAAAAATATGGATTCAGGAGCCAAGAGAAGGAAGAGATGCTGCTATGTCTTCCTCTTCTTCCTGTCCAATACCTTTCTTCTCCCCTGGTGGGGTGGGGATATCATATGTTATGACCCCAGGGTCCCGTTTCTCCTTCTTCTCAATTTTTGGCTTCTTCTGTATGGGGAAGAGAAGATGAATTCAGATCCTATTCTAGGGCACTTCTACCTCCAGGCCCTATACCTCGCTTTTCTCCCAATTTCTCACCTCTCCAGGAGGTGGCTGATGCAATTGGTTCCTTTGCTTCTGTTGAAACTTCTCCAGCTTTTCCCGCTTTTTTGCTTCTTTTTTCAACTGGGCTGCTGTCTTGGAGGACCCAGAAACCTCAGAGCCTGGGAAAAAAGTTCAACTTTTTGCAGAAGTAGCTTCTTATTTCACATAAGAGTCAGAAAATTTTAGCCTGGTACCATTTTGCTTATCACTTCCCTCCTCATTCTCTTCCTCTATATTGTCCCTGAAAAACTGAACATTCCTTTCTCCATCCTCTCTCCACAACTCTCCCAATTATAAGCTAAAGACAGGAAGTGAGCACTACAGAGGATGGGGAAAAAATAATTCTTGAGAATATTACATAATATAGAAGAAAGAACCAGGAATTCAGAATCAGAGGACCTGGGTTAGTCATTTAAGTTTTGGGGGGCTTTAGTTTTCTTTTTTGCAAGATGAGAAAGCTGGACTAGATTGCTTCTAAAGTTCCTTTTAACTCTTAAGTCTGTGTACCTATGATTCTAACTCTTAAATCTTATGATCCATTTGGTTTCCTTGTCTCCAATCCTTACCAGGTTGCTGTGGGAGAGACCGCACTCCTGGGCACAGGGACACATCCCCTAACACAGCACGAAATTCTGGTTGCTGGACACATGTCATGAACCAGCGGCTTACGTTACCCCAAGCCCAGCGAGCAGGAGGGTCTAGAACCTAGGGAGGAGGAGATACAGAAGTCCAGATGAAGGCAAGATACAGTATACCCACTACTCAGCCAAACTGTCCAGAAATTCCCCTCCTTTATGTCTACACGTTGCCCTAACACTCACCTCTCTCATTCCACCCTCTTCTAGGTCTGGCTTCCCCAAACACACCATTTCCTCGGCCTACCCCAGGGTAACTCACATAGCGGAAGGGCAGCAGTAGGGCTGTAACAGCTGCCAGGTCGGCCAAAGTGGGGGCTTCTCCTACCAAATAGGTATGCAACCTCAGTCTCTCCTCCAATGGGCCCAGAGCCCGTCCCAGGGCTCCCAGGGCTGCCTGAGAAGAGGGAGGAAACAAAGGGTTAAAAAGGAAGGCAGCAGCGGAATTATAGTTACAAGAAATCTGGGTTCAAATACCACTTGAGTTATCTGGAGGACACTGTTCAACTCAGTCATTTAGCAGTCATGTTTGACCCTTCATAACCCATTTGGGGTTTCTCGGCAGATACTGGAGTGGTTTGCCATCTCCTTTCCAGGGTCACACAACTGGTAAGTATCTGAGTCTAAGTTTGTTCAAATCTTAAGAAGATGTCTCCCTGACTCCAGGCCAAACACTCTACCCACTACGCTATGTAGCTGCCCATTCAAGATCATAGGCAAGCCTTTAACCTCTTTAAATCTGTTTGCCAACATAAAATGGGACTAGTAATAACTAAGATGCCTAACTCATAAAACATTATGAAAAGCTACTGAAATGATGTAAAAATGACTTCTAGATAATGAAATGCTACATAAGCATCAAGTTGCTATTATCCTTCCTCCCTCCCCCTAGGATTCATTCACTCCCATCTCAGTGCCATGCTATTTTCTTCTTCATGCTCTCCAGAAATCAGACTTGTCTTCTGCCTACGCAACTTCTAACTCTGCTTTTAGTCCCATCCAGCCCCATCTTGTTTCCCCATCCCTATTGTTATCTCGTCACTTCGCCTCTCCTCTCCCTTCCAAATCATTCTCGTTCTGTCTCTCCTCTTCTATCTAATACGAAACAAACTAACCAGCCACACTAATGGTAACGAAGTTACAGGAATGTTGATCTGCATTAGTGTATGGAATTCCCAAACCAGGAACGTGTGGCACCAATTAAATCACAAGTCTGGGCAACAACAACAGTGTGTGTGTGTGTGTGTGTGTGTGTGTTACACACAAGTAAGTGTGTATGTATTGGTTAATCTTTTGGGCCTCAAAATAATTCCATAAAACTAATTGTCTGCAGAGTTGGAATACTTGCACCAGCCGCTCTCCCTCTCAAGAAGATGAGGCAACACTCGGGGTCGCCTATGAGAAGCAGCCGTTTCAGGACTCCGTCAGCCTTCCACTTCCAAATTCAGCACTCCTCCCTTTCTGTCTGTCCCGCCACCCCACCCCCCGGCCCCCCACCCACAACCCCATGACGGGGGTTTCTTCTTCTACATCAGCCTTCCCCATTTTCCTCCCATTTCAACTCTTTCCCCCGACCCCGGCCCTTCACCTGAGGGTCGTGATTAGGGTTCCGAAGCCCTAAAGCGGGCAGCGCGGCTCCACAGCCAGCGGGCACGAGCTCTCCATCCGCATAGCTGACCCACTGCTGGACAAGGGTGGCTCCTCGGCTGCCTCCGGGACCCCCCATTCCCGCGGGCCACAGGAGCTGCGCGACAGCGGCCGCGCCCCATACCCTTAAGCCCCCTGGTCCCTGCTCGAGAACCGGCAGCCGAGGCGGGGGGATGGAAGTGCCGCTGGTAGGGGGTGCCTGGAGGCAGACGCGGGGAGGAGGCCCTCCCCACCCTGGGCCAGTTCCAGACTCCCCGTATCGGGCAGCAATCAGGGCGCGAAGGCTGGGGAAGGCGTCCGGGTGAGGAGACACATACAGGATGGACATGGTCCCCGGGGCGGCGGGAGCTTCCGCCACGCTGGCAGAGACCTGGAAAGAGAGGGAGAGAGACTGAAGAGAGGACAGGCTCTCAAAGAAAACGGGAGGCCTGGGGGTAAGGATGGAGGCAGCCTCCGGCCATCGGAACTGGCTCTCCGCCCCCTACGTTAGATGGAAGCGGGAGATCTGTAAGGGGGGGAGGGGGGAGTCGGGTAATAAAACCTCAGGCCCCGGGGCCAGAGAAGACGCGGAGGCTGGAGGGAAAGGGCATCAAGTCCCGTCTCTGTGACCCCTGACCTGGGGGGGTGAGGGGTGACCCCTGACCTGGGGGGGTGAGGGGTGACCCCTGACCTGGGGAGGTGAGGGGTGACCCCTGACCTGGGGAGGTGAGGGGTGACCCCTGACCTGGGGAGGTGAGGGGTGACCCCTGACCTGGGGAGGTGAGGGGTGACCCCCTAGTGCAGGGCCGGCGGGGGGAGGGAGGAGGCGGCGCGCCGGGGAGCTAGGGTTTCTTAGTGTCTGCACTGCGCAGGGGAGACTGTTTGGCGCTACCGGGGGAGAGCGATTGGGAGCGGGACGGCAACTGCATCTCGGAATTACGGGGAGGCTCGGTATCCGGCGGCCGGAGGGGCAGGGATCACAGTGGCCGATGACTTCTCAGCAGTCGCGGCGCAACGCGGGACAGCGCGCTCCAGGGCGGGGGGAGCGTACCCAGCAGCGGAGCGGCAGCGATACCTCGGGGTCCAGCCCGGCTTCTAGAGAACTCCGTCTCCAAACAAAGCCGCCGCTTCCTCCACGTGTTTCGCCGCCTTTGTGACAGACCAGTACTTCCGGGTTCTCCGAAGGGCCCCAAGGTTCATAGCTGTTTGATCTGGAGCCTGCTCTGAAAAAGTTAAATTGGGATCCTAGCGGGGCGGGGGGCGGGGGGCGGGGGGGGCGGCTGGTGGTGCCTACAATTCTGGGAAAAGGGCCTTACCCTTGACGGGGCGGTCAAAGGTCGTCGGAGGTTTGGAGAGTTGGGGCTGGTGGCAAAGTGAGGCGGCCTTTGGGTCCTGCGGGGTAGGGCTGGGGATAGGCGGGGGGAGGGGGCTCGGAGAGTTGCGCCGGCCTCCTAGTGGGAGGGGTGGGGCTTGCTTCCAACAATCGTGCTAGGCCGGGGCTTGGAAGGGCCCCCACCCCGCCGCGCTGACTGCTGCGTGATTTCTCTCCTTACGCCCGAGTCTGGGGCTCAGACTTCATATAGGCCCTCTCGTTACTGTTTTCTTGGCTGAGGCAGTTGGGGCTGAGTGACTGGCCCAGGGTCACACAGCTGGGAAGGGTTACGTGTGAGGCTAGATTTGAGCTCGGGTCCTCCTGACTCCGCTGCGCCCCCTAGCTGCCCGATGTACGCCATCTCTTGGGGGCAGGTTCCCGGCTTCCTGCTCGCACATTTGGTTTAGGAGGAATCCTTAAGCAGTCAATCAAGAAGTATTTATTAAGCAAAGATACTCTAGCGATACCAATGAAAATGAGAATACGGAGATGTAGGTGCAAAATAAGTGCACAGTGACGGGGGTGGGGCGGGGAGAGGAGCACTAACAGTCTCTGGAAGCCAAGAGCGCGCTTGGCCCAGATTTGGAGAGGTGGGCTTGAGAGAGGGGTGGGCGAGGGTTGGGGGCGGGGCAGTGAGCAGCCCGCGCAGAAGTACCAGTGTTCGGAAGGGGAGATGTGCCACGAGCATCAAATAGGGCGGTCTGAAATGCAGTGGAGGTTACTGGCGGGGCTGATATCGGATGGTAAAGGGCTCTAAAGGCCTTTAAATGAGTTTTGTTTTTTGTCCTAAAGGTGACAGGGAACCCCTGCTTTCTTGAACTTGTGCTCAAGATGTTTGGGTCCTAGGTGAGTAGGTGGGGCTGGCGGAGAATGCTGTAACGCTGCCGGAGGCGGGCTGGGAAGGGCACTGATGATGATGGGATCTGCTCAGCCTCCGGTGAGCCTTTTGTTCTTGGGTGGGCTTTTTGTTTGGATGAAGTTTCCATTGCAGTCCCTCCCCGACACACCATCTTTGGAAATCCCACTTCGTGTGTTCAATCAGAAAACCCAAGTTATGATGCCAAACTCCTGAGGTTAAATTTCCCTCATGAATTGGCCTATGGGTCTGCCATGTTCCAATTCTTGGCTTCTTTCTTCTCCTTCCCTCAACTCCCACTTTTCCTTCATTTACCTAGTGGTGTCTTTCTCCTTGTTATAGCGAATTAACTAATCCTGTGAGGGTTAGCCCGAGTTAATGGTTTAATCCCCTTCCCCTACTTACTCTCTTTTGAAGGGTTAGTCTGCTAAACTCCATGATTTTAGCCTGCCAGGCTATGTGTGTTCCCTTCTCGTGGCTTATTCCCTTTCTCCTAGTTGATTGTGAGTTCCACTGGAGAACTTGTCTTTCCATTATAATTGTTAAAAATCCCATTCCTTGTTAACTTGTTCTTTCTACTGCTTTCTCAAATCTATTTTGTAATTACTACTCCTGGTATCTAATTCACCTCTTCCTGTCATCCATAGCTTCTCATAAATAAAGGTGTCTTCTGGCAAAGGGAATGCCATTGTGAATTCTTCACATGGGCCTAATGCCTTGAATTTCGAACTAGGAATTGCCACCTTGACCCCTTCAAATACAGCTAGCCTGGTACTTAAGGATTATCCATTTGGCAGCAGTGTGGTGGACTGCCGAGATGGCAGCTATTGAATAGCCCAAATTTAAAACTTATCTATTACAAACTCCTATTGAGGAGCTGGGGACACAAAAGAAGGCTAAGTCCCTGTTCACAAGAAGCCATGGAACAACATATAAACTATGTTCAAACAATAGATCTACAAAATATTGATGTAATATAGCCTTTAGGGGAGACAGCAATAATTTTAAGGTCCCCTGACCTTAGGGTGCTTCTGTTCTAACAATCTCTCAATAATTATAAAAGTTCTCTGGTTTAGGAATATAATGTTTCTTCCCTTAGACTTTAGGGAAGATGTATTAATGATCCTGAGACTATTGTTCTAACAATGATTTCAGGTCTTCTGGCCTTATAATAGTCCTACAAACACTACTGTCTGTTGGTCAATAACCAAATTCTTAGGGCCATTCCTTGATTTTATTCCTAGGCCACAAAATTAGGATATCAGTAATATGGAGATTTAGATAAATGTGCTTCCTTCTGGTTCTTTGCTAAATTCATGAGGAATTTTGCCATTTTCGATTGGCCCTACAATTACAATAAATTTTGCCCCTTGACTTGGATAAGGGTTCAAGCCTGCACATTCTTTTGAGACACCTCATGACACTGGTCTGTGACCGCCAAAGTTTTGAGATCCCTTCCCAACCTCAACATTTTGTAGCCCGGTTTGGGAAGAATTTGGCCTCCCCTGGAAGGTAAGTCGTCTATTTTTTTCTCTCTTAATCCTCTCCCTGAGAATTTCCAAAGCTGAAACAGCTTGGGGATAGAAAAACAGAACAATTAAAATAAGGTGGAAAGTTTATCCTTTAAAACGTTTTGTAAATGTAATTTAGGGAATTAATATTTCCATCTTTGCAAGAAATTTAGAAGAAATTACAGCTAAGACTACTTGGCTATTAGGAAAATTCTAAAATTCCTAACTAAATTATTTGGAGTTATTGTCATCGTGTTAAATCTAAAATTGACAGTGTGTGTGGAAGACGGCTAAGGCAAAAGCCTTATCAGTTCACCTCCCAAGTATGAGGTATTCCCCCTTCATAGAGTAGGGATGTTGTGCCACAGTTCCCCTCTAATTGTTCTGATGCAGTTTACCTCAATTGTTATGCCTCAGTTTCCCCAATTGATCCTACTTCAGTTTACCTAATTGTTATGCCTCAATCCCCTTAGTTGCAAACTCCCCCTCTGGTTCATGAAAACTGATATAACTCGGGGCTCTTTGCTCTAAGATTATAAATTGTCAATGTGTAAACTCAAAAAGGGGGAATCTAGACTTTGTAGTCAGACATTTTCTTAACTCCCAGTTTGTTAGAATTTATGGTCTTACCCCCCAACCTATCAGAACTGAATTGATTTCTGCCTAGAGATTCCTGCTCACCAGAGTTTGGACTCCACCCCTGCAGGGTGTCCAGGGAGCTGAGTAGGAGGAATAGGGTTGGTCAAAGGAAGACAGGAGTCATTGGGTAGTTTGAGGAACTGATGGAAGTGATGCTCCCACTTCTCTCAGGCTCCTTCAGGCTTTATTTTTATACTATATCATGATCATATACTTTTCTTTAGGTCAACATAGTCTTCAGACATACGTCTGACTTATTGACCTTTATATGTTACTACATTTGACATTCAATATTAGAGTAATAGGCATTTAGGGCAATTCCTAGTTATACTTTAACCATCTTTTGGTTCCTAGACATACTGATCTTTTCTGAGTCTAAGTTGGTAAACACCATTATTTCCTGCACCTTTGGATTCTTTTCCATAGTGACAATGTTTTCCATGGTGTTCTCTCTTTTATCATTTGTCTCAGTGAGAGGTTAGTTTTATTAAGACAGAATATGCATGTGGAATCATTTCTAGTTAACTTGCCCAAATTCCCCTTGTCACTATATTTTTTTTAAGATAATGTTTAGTGCTATAATCAAGCCAATTATAAATAATATAGGAAATAATAGCCCACTAATGAGAATCATAGAAGGAAATGTTGTTCCTGCATGAGTGCTGTGCACATTTGATCTCAGTTCTGGGCTTTGCTGAGTAGCAAAAAGATTGCGACTCCCAACACACACCCCTGCCTTTGTTTAGCTACTATGTATAAATATGTCATTGAGAACTCGCATTGGCTGCTGGATTCTTGGAGACCAGTCTCATTCAGCCCTGGGACCAAACCATGGATCCATTTGGTCCCAGCAAATGTCTCCCTTTCAAATAAAACATTTAAAATTCTCTAATCTCTATCTTACCTCAGTTTATATATATATATAAAACAAAAAAAGGGTAATGACAAATGTCAGAAGGACTAGAGGGAAAACAGCTATATCAGTACACAGTTGGTGGAGCAAAATCATCTAGCCAATCTGGAAAATTTGGAATTGAGCATACCATTTGACCCAGTACTAATCATTATTTGGCCTATTCCCCAATGAAATCAAAGAATAAAAAGGCCTATGTGTATAAAAATATTCATATAAAAATATACTTCATGGTAGCCAAAAATTAGAAACTAAAGGACTACCCTCATATACTAAACAGATTGTAGTGTATGTTAATCTTGCCATATGATGAAATAGACAATTTCAGAAGAAATAAAACTTATGAAATGATGCAGCCAAAGTGAGCAGAATTAGAACAATTTATACAACGGTAAGGTTGAAGTTGAGAAGGGGAGACCCAGAAGTCCCAGACTGGTATGGCAAGATGTCTCAAAAGAATTTGCAGGCTTGGACCTTTCTCCTAGTCAAAGGGCAAAGTTTATTAAAAGCCATGTGAAGCCATTACTGAGTAAAGAAACAGAACCAAGGAGATACTTATAACAGCTTTCAATCATAAATATGTTAATTTAATAGTTCAAGGCTAGGGAATAATCTCCAGATGAATTGAGGGTGGTCTCCAAAATTTGATTTGTCACTACCAGATCATCCGTCAGCAGTGAATTGAGAAGTAGTCTATTCAGTTCTGATGGATCAGGCCATCCTCAGCAACGAGATCAACCAAATCATTTCTAATGGAGCAGTAATGAACTGAGCTAGCTATGCCCAGAAAAATAACTCTGGGAGATGACTAAAACCATTACATTAAATCCCCAGTCCCTATATTTATGCACACATGCATTTTTGATTTCCTTCACAAGCTAATTGTACAATAATTCAGAGTCTGATTCTTTTTGTACAGCAAAATAATGTTTTGGTCATGTATACTTATTGTGTAGTTATATTTTAATATATTTAACATCTACTGGTCATCCTGCCATCTAGGGGGGGGGGGGGGTAAGAGGTGAAAAATTGGAACAAGAGGTTTGGCAATTGTTAATGCTGTAAAGTTACCCATGTATAAATCCTGTAAATAAAAGGCTATTAAAAAAAAAAAAAAAAAAAAAAAAAAAAAAACAGAACCAAGGAGATACTTATAACAGCTTTCAATCATAAATATGTTAATTTAATAGTTCAAGGCTAGGGAATAATCTCCAGATGAATTGAGGGTGGTCTCCAAAATTTGATTTGTCACTACCAGATCATCCGTCAGCAGTGAATTGAGAAGTAGTCTATTCAGAATGAGAGACAGACTGGGCATTTCCAGAGTAGGAGGTTCCTAAGGCCAGAAGCTAACTAAAGGTGTAGTCAGAGCCACTTTGGAGCAAATTCCAAAACCAAAAGTTTTAGCGTTTCATATTACATCAGTAACACTGAAAAGATTTTAGAATTCCAAATCAATGCAATGATAATCCAAGAGTCAAAAAATAGTTACTCATTTGCCTCCTGGCAGAAGGGATGAATTTAAAATAACAAAAATAATAAACTATAAAACAAAACTATAAACATCACAAGGAAAGGCAATTTGAGACAATCTCAGTTTTATCAGTTAAATATTTTAACAAATCACCATTTTCTGGAGGAGTGGTATAGTGACTTGAGAAAAGGTTCAGAATAATTGCATAGGGAATCTGATAGTTGTTCAAAGAAAAGTAAAAGAATTAACATATAGTAGTGATGACCCAATCTATACTGTTTAGAACCAATAAAAGGAGATAATATGCAAAGAATTAACCTAGGGAGGAGCCCAGTCGGCAATCTTGTGACTATCCATAACCCTACAAACCAAGAAGTAGCAAAATAACACAGCAGGGCCTTTCTAGGTTAGTTGGGCTCTGACCTTATGTAAAGCCCATAAAAATTGGATCACACACAAAGAGCTGAAAGGGACACTAGAAGTAATTAATTAAACCCTCTCATTTTGCAAATGAAGATACTGATTCCTATAGAAGTTGAGTGGTTTGTCTAAGATAACAAATCAATTCAATCAATGGGATTTGAATCCAAATACTCTTTCCACTATAGCATGTTCCCTGGAAATGGTGGTACAATGTTGAACGCACTAATTTTTTCCTTTTCCTATGTAGTCATGTACTTTTATTTAATTATATTTTATTTTTCCTAATACATGCATACTTTCATCTTTGTAGAACCTTTCGTTTCAAAATTTTTTCTTTCTCCCTCCCTCCCCCATCCCATCCCTGTCCTCTTCCCCAAGATGGCAAGCAATCCAATACAAGTTAAATATGAAACATACTAATTCTGTCAGAGGTTCTTTGACAGAACCTCAGCTCAAATTCCATCAATGACTTTGAGCAAGTCGATTAATTTTCCTGGACTTCAGTTTCCTCATTTGTTAATATGAACAGGATTGAAGCTGGTTGACTTCTGAGATTCCTTTCAGTTCTTGATTTAAATGCCTGAATTACTAGTCACCTAAAGCTAAGTAGAGGAAGGAAATAGACAATAAAAAGCATGGATGGTCTGAAAATATTCTCATTTTTTTCTTTTAGTCTGCCTCCTTCTCTAGAAAGTGTAATTTTGATACCCTCAATCGCATCTTGAAAGAGACAAACACTTCCAAGTTTCAAACTTTATTCCCGATGCGGGACAGGTTCTTTTTACTCCCCAATTTGAGAGACATCTCTTCCCTGGGGAGACAGTCCCACTTCCTTCCACCCAGTTTTCACTTTTCCAGCAAGGAGAAAGGATGAGTTTGGGAAGAAGACAAGCCAAATACTTTGTGCAATACTTCTCCCCCTCCCCCACCCCATTCCCCTATGCAACCTTCCTGTCACAGACTTCTCCCCTCCATTATACTTTTAACAAACATTTCTTGCTCCTCAAAAAACAAAAAAGCAGAAAAAACCTTTAAAAAAAGGATCCTGAACTAGGGACTGGAGGAAGAAATGTCACAAAGGTAATGATAACTGTCACTACTGTTTCTGCTGCATAGCCTCCTTCCGAGCTGCATCCTGTAATAGCTGGGTGTCAACTTCATCTGCTGGCAGCTGCACATATCTGACCACAGAACCCCGGATAAAACAGTTTTTCACAGAGAGCTGGATGAAAAGACAAAAAAAAGAATTTTCATGAGAAGTTTTTTCCTCAACTTACTGTGCAGCCCTTTTCCTTATTCATCCTCTCAACTCACCATGTGGGGATATTTCTCTGGGTCTGTAACACTGATATCTGTTAGTTTGATGTTGAGATACTGGGGAAAGGGAGAAGAGACACACACACCATTAATACAGAAACCAGGACCCAAGCTCCTCCCTTATATCCCTCATATTCACATTTCCCTCAGGGAACCTGATAGAATGAATGCTTCATTTTTCTCACCTGGTCCACAGAGTGCAGGGTCCCACAGATACTGTGAAGGAAGGAAGACTTAGTTAGAACCAAACTTGGCATAAGCAAAACAGAATGCTATCACCACTTTCTAGCCTGGGGAGACAGTCCCACTTCCTTCCACCCACTTTTCATTTTTCCAGCAAGGAGAAAGGACAAGTTTGGGAAGAGAAGACAAATACTTTGTGCAATACTTCTCTCCCTCCCCTGCCCCATTCCCCTATCCAACCTTCCTGTCACAGGGTGATAACTTCTTCCCTGCATTATACTTTTAACAAACATTTCTTGCTCCCCAAAAAACAAACAGAAGTTTGAAGTACATGAAGTACAACCACCAAATGGGTCCATGCCAGAATGTTTTCTTTACAGGTAAACCAACGAAGCTACAGGTGTCATTTACTTCAATTTTAAGGAAGCATTCCACAAAATTTCTCTGCTATTCTTGCGTAAAAAGACAATAAACATTAATGCTTCTATGCTAGCTTGGAAGAAGCTCCCTAGCAATCTGGTCTTGTCATGAAATTGGAAGGAATAATTAGCAGACCACATGACAAAGCAAGGATTATAACTTTATATGAAAATAATTTTAGAATATTTAAGGAAAATATATGAGAGGTCTTTCCACTGAATCCACCCAAATGAAGTCTAATAGGGATGTCAAATTTTATACTTGATTTTGACAAATCAACTTTTACAAGCACAAAATGAGGGATATGTAACTATATTTTTAAAAAGCCAAAGGCTTAGTGGGCTAAAAACTCAGTATAAGTCAATCTTAGACTGAAACTTATGGATAGGAATACCACGAAACTCCAGGTTAGGGAAATAGCATTGTTGTCTCTATGTGTGACCAACACAACACATAAAGAAAAAAGTGCTGAATTCTGGGTAACCACATGTTAGGAAGAACATTCATTGATAAGCTAAAGGGTATTCAGAGAAGATCCAGATAAATCAAGGGTATTTACAAACCTGAAGAGAAGATTTACAGATGAGCACATAACAGCTAATTGAGATTTGAAGTTATTATGGACATTAACCTTGTTTTTAATTGGCTCTTGGACAGAACTAGGAGAAGTGGGTGGAAGTTACAGAGGGACAAATTGATATTTGATACATGTGAGGAGCACCCATCACAAGTGGACCCAGGAAGAAGTGAGACTCCTTCCCAGAAGCTGGATCCCCACTTTAAAATGCATCACAACACATCTGATTCTTGTTCAGGCAGCCAGTCTGTGGTTCCTTATCTTGGCTCCTGTAGTTTACCATCCTCTCTCCTCGGCTGCTTCTTTCAATTCATCAATACTACTCCACATCACATCACCATGCTCATGCCTTTTTTTAATGGTCCTTAGAAGGAGGAAAACCTTTATAAATGTATCTTGTTATAAGTGTATTAAGCCTTCTTTTGGCACTAGTAGAATAGCAAAAGAATGGACTCATGAGGAAGACCACTAATAAGTCTCTTTCACTCCTAAGTATGAGTTCCTTATTAAAAATAAAAATGTTCCTGAGAATTGTCCCACCTTAAGCCCTTGAGAGCTTGATTTATATAAATGCTTAGTGAAGCAGTAACAAAGAAATGACAAATAAGACCTAGTTGGATACCGAAGGTAAAGAAAGGAGAGGAAGAAGGTAAAATTTTATCTTCACAGTTTTGCCTATGACTCACTCTGTCCTTTATACAGACCCTAGTGTTCAACCTTACCTCCGTGCTACTAACAATTTGTGTTTAATAACAAAAATGTAAAAACAAAGAATTCTCATCCATATGATCAATCCATCAGTAAACATTTATATTAAATGCTTATAATGTGACAAGCATTGTGCTAAGTGATAGGGATACAAAGAAAGGAAAAATAGTGTATTCTTAAAGAGCTTACATTCTAATGAGATATGTAAATTTACACGGTTAATAACATACAAAATATATGGAAGACAATCTGGAGGGGAAGGCTCTGGTAGCTGAGCAGGATCAGGAAAGGTCTCCAAAGATGGATTTGTGTGATGTTTAGAAGGAAGCCAAAACTGGGGGTAAGGAAAATATTCTAGGAATGTTGGATTATCAATGCAAAAGCACCCAGAGAAGAGATCCTGGAATGAAGAAGATCCAGTAGGTCACCACAGCTAGATTGTAAAATTCTTAGAAAGGGGTATATGTAGGAAGACTAGAGAGAGCAAGGAAAGGGCCAACTTGTATAGAGTCAACAAGCTGTGCTCATTGGCCCTCTGAAAAAAGTATTTCATTCATAGTATTTCACCTGGAATCCTTTCTACATTCCTATCTCAATTCCCAATATCTCCAAATTCTACCCATCTCTCAGTGTTCACCTTCCCAGGCTACTAGGATTGACTTTCCCCAAGTTCTTTTAAAACACATTTTTGTACACCATATCATCTAATATCTGGTACTATATTGTCTGGTACTTATCTTGAATTTCTTCCCTTTTGCAAGACTTGTCTCCTTCTTGATTGTAAAGTTAAAAGTAAGGATTATGACAAATATTCTTATATCCTTCCCCCAGTCCCTACTGCAATGCATAGAGCATTAAGAAGCTTCTTTTGTCAAAAGAATTCTATGGAAATCCAGCAAAGTTGCTGCCTTCAGTTCTGCAGGCAGACTCTTCATTTGTTCCACATTACCTCAAGTCATTCTTGAGTTCCACGACAACATCCTTTCCCACAAGTGACTTGAAAAAGGAGTAGAAGAGCTGAAGGAAGGAAAAAGGAAAAAATGAGGGGAGTGAACTAACCACCTATGTTCCATTCCCTTAGTGGTGAATTCTTTCCAGTATCTCCATTTGGGAGGAAAAAAGCCCCCTCATTTTCTGAGCTTATAATTACAATGTGTTTGTTCTCCCCCAGTTAACCCTTCAGCTCTCCTCCTATGTGTAGTGTTCCATGATTAGAATATTAACTCCTCCATTGCAGGGACTTTCTTTTTGCTCATATTTGTATCCCTGATTAGCACTGGGCCTGGTGTTGAACAACACTTAGCTGAGATCAAGCTTAATTGTGTAGTGATGTGCAAAGTGTGCAATTTCAGCTGTGCCAGTTACTGGCAGTAAAATTTTGGTCAAATCAAGTCCAATTGCCACACCTGTAAAATAATACTCTCCAAGGTTCCTTCCAATTGCAGAATTTTATTTTCTATGGTTCTCACAAGTCCTTTCAAGTACAACCTCTGTCCTTGTTCCACACCAGTACTACTCTCTTTAGGACTTAATGACCATCACTATGCCTTTCAATTACCTATTATCCGGTGTCCCAAAAGTCTTATTGCTGTTTTGGACTAAAGCTTTTGGAACATAGTGTTCTCTTTCCTGTAGGGGAGAAGCGTTTCTAAAGTAGTATGGGTTAGGTAGCCCATGTGGATAGAGGGGGTTTATAGTCTGAAAGACCCGAGTTCAAATCTTGCCTAACAATGGGACCACCACCTGTGCCTGGTTTTCCTCATCTAAAAAGGGGATGATACTACCACCAGATAAATTAGCATATGTAAATAAATTAGCATATTATCTATACATTCGTTAGCTATTACTTCAATATCAACAGTTCATTAAGTAATAAACCACTAGTCAAAGGAGCATGAATTTGGAGACGAAAAGAAGCTCCAGAGGAGTGTGGGGTGGGGGGGTTAATCTTTTAATTTTAACCGAGGCCCAGATTAGGGGGAGGCTGTACACCCGAGGTTCTCCCGACGGGGTGGGCAGGGGCTGGAGCAGGAGCTAGACCTCGCACTCTTCCCAGTTTCCCCGAGAACAAGCACAAGGCAGGAGGAGAGACACAGGCGCACACAGCCACCCTCACCCCGCGCGCGCGCGCGCACACACACACAAACACACACCTCCACCCTCACCCCGCGCCCTTTAACCGATTCAACGGTCTCCGCGGGCAGCGGTACTTCTATGACGTCACGGCCCTTACCATTATCCTCGCGCCGCGGTTCGGGTCCTGCAGAGGAGGGGGGACGCCTTAGCTCGGGTTTCGGGGAGGTGTGGGCCGCGTGAGAGGCTCGCTACCACCGGAATCCGAGCCCAGGGGTCGCGCGCTACGGCGGGGCGAGGGTGAGGGTGAGGGCGAGTGCGCACGCGCAGCGAAGAGGCGACAGCGCGAGAGGGAGCGAGAAGGAACGAGCTGATTTGAAGAGGCACCAACCTAGTCAGCTCCCGGTTCTTCCAGGAGGGGAAAGGATTGCAACTTGAGAATTGAGACGGACTCTGGGCGGAGTTTATATCCTCTTACTATTCCAGAATCTCACTGCGCAGGCGTGTTTGGGGTTAAAGGGCGGGTACCTCTGAGGTCAATTTAGTTAATGAAAACTATTCAAACATTGCCCTGTGCATTGCAGATGTAAACATGAGAGGGAGAATTACCAGGTACCCATCGGGTGATGTGGGAAGAAATTATTTGCTAAAAACATTGACTCGACGTTTGTGCTCCTGATGTTAGATTTCTCATTTAACCTTCCCCAGAATCCTGTGAGAGAGGCAGGGCAAACGATGAGGCTTGAAGCGCCCGAAGAGGAGGTGCGCAGGAATGGGTGAGGGTCAGCTGTCCAAGGCGCGAGTTCCTTTCGCCAAACCCAAAGGCTATGGCAGAAAACCTTTATTGTGAAACACCCAGAGGGCCTCTCTTGGCGGGAATAGCATTCTCTAGAGAGAAGTGATCTGCAAAGGGTCATTTTCTGAAGACCCATTTTATGCATGAGTCTAAAGGGAATCTCCAGTGGATGTGAAATCTTGTCTGGAGTCGTGACTTCCTTCAAGAAAGGCTTATCTTGCTCCAGAGGATGCAAGACCATTTAGGGTTGTAGATCAAAGGAGACATTTTGTTGGTGATTTTACTTAATTTTACTGGGCTGACGCAGATCAAGCAGTTTTACTCTCATCACAAGTATTAACCACATTTCATAGAGGAGGAAACAGACCAAGAGTTTTTGTCTTTTACAAGCTCAGACTGCTAAGTAATGGCAGAACTAGGATTCCAAAACACATTCTGGGATCTTTTCACCACAATTGGGTGACCTATCTGTAATAGTTCACTTTAAAAAAAAAAATCTTCAAGGTTCTGTCTTGGGCTTCTTTTTACTCTATACCTTTGTAGAGTATATATTTACCTTTATACCTATCTTGTCAGCTCCTGCAGATTCAATTATCATCTCTATGTTGTTAATTCCTAGATCTACTTATCCAACCCTAACCCCTCTCCTGAACTCCAATTTGTCATCATGAGGTGTCTATTGGACACCTCAAAATAAATGTCGAATTTATTCTTTAAATGTCCTTTTGTGATTTTTAACATCACCATCTTCATTGTATATAGAAATAGTATTTTTAAGACAAAAAGAAAAAGAGGGAAAATCAGCATAATCAATACACCAAAAAAGTGAAAAAATACACATGCAGACTTCCCATTTCTTTGCAAAAGTAGTGTCTTCTTCCTAGCTGTGTGACCCTGGGAAATTCACTTAACCCCAATTGCCTTAGCAAAAAAAAAAAAAAAAAAAAAAAAAAAGTGTCTTCCCATTTCTTTCAAGCCATACTTTTTTAAAAAAATTATTATAGCTTTTTACTTACAAGATATATGCATGAATTGTTAATGATGTAAAGTTACCCATGCATATATCCTGTAAATAAAAGGCTATTAAAAAAAAAAAGATATATACACGGGTAATTTTTCAGCATTGACAGTTGCAAAACCTTTTGTTCCAATTTTTCCCCTCCTTCCCCCTCCCCCCCCCCACCCCCATCCCCAGATGGCAGGTAGACCAATACATGTTAAATATGTTAAAATATATGTTAAATCCAATATATGAATACATGTCCATACAGTTATTTTGCTGCATAAGAAAAACAGACTTTGAAATAGTGTACCATTAACCTGTGAAGGAAATCAAAAATGCAGGCAGACAAAAATAGAGGGATTGGGAATTCTATGTAGTGGTTCACACTCATTTTCCTGAGTTCTTTCTCTGGGTGTAGCTAGTTCAATTCATTACTGTTCTATTGGAACTGATTTGTTTCATCTCATTGTTGAAGAGGGCCATGTCCATCAGAATACATCTTCATACAGTATCGTTGTTGATGTATATAATGATCTCCTGGTCCTCCTTATTTCACTCAGCATCAGTTCACGTAAGTCTATCCAGGCCTTTCTGAAATCATCCTGCTGGTCATTTCTTACAGAACAATAATATTCCATAACATTCATATACCACAATTTATTTAGCCATTCTCCAATTGATGGGCATCCACTCAGTTTCCAGTTTCTGGCCATTACAAAGAGGGCTGCATACTTTTTCTTTATAATTCTGAAATGTTTACTTTGTTCACATGTATATGAATTTCAGAGCCCTTTCTGCTGGAGGGTTTTAATCTCTCCCAGATCTGTCTGCTATGAAGAATAGTTTCTTTGAAATTCAAGAAAAACACATGGAATTTATTTCAACTGGGATGTCTATGTGAGTCCTCTAGGGAAAATCATGTTACCTTTTGAATTATAGTGAGGTGGTTTTTGTACAAGTATTCACTGTATTGGTCCCCACCCAACAAAACCTATAAAATGGGCCAATAATTCTTCTCCAGCCCCCACATTTCATAACTAGTGCAACAGGACAATTTTGTACAACTGTTCTACATTTCTTTGGATTCTCTTACTCTTTTTCTCAAACATTTATGTATGAAGACATGATCACATATGTACACTAAGACCCATTTGTAAGTGTACTATCCATGTCATGCATATTTAGCCAAACACAGATGTATGTTAGTATTATTTATTTAGTGGTAATCATGAGTTTTGTTTTTGCATGTATAATAGAAGACAAATTGAACTGAACTGTCTTCAGTCTTACCTTTCCTCACATGACTAGTTGCTGGGAGTTCTCTATAGAAATTCTCTTCAAATAAATGTTCGAATACATACTCTTCATAGCTCTGCAAACTCTGGTTGCCTTAATCCTGGTGAGTAGTTTTTGAGTCTTTGCAGGAACTTGTGGACTACAGCTTTCCCTCTGATAAAGACCAAGTTAAAAAGCCATAACAAAAGCATAATCTACTATTGGCACTCCACTTAAGGTTCTTTTCCCCAAACTTCCTTGTGTTTAACTTATTTACCAATATATTTAGTAATTTTGGTTTTGCTATATATATTTATATATGGACTTGCTTCCCCTTCCCCCATTAAATGTTCTTAGATATAGGAACAAGATATTTAATTTTCATTCTTGTCTACCTTTGACCTGGGATGATACCTGGAACATAGTAGATACTTGATTCAAAATCCCCAACATTGTGTCCTGTAGTCTCTTTTTACTTTATATTGTTAACATTTTTGTGCAAATTCTGCCTCATGAGCAAGACATCATCGTATGATGAAATTGGTCCTTTTCAAAAAATGAAGGACAAATAGCATAATGCTCTTCTTAATTTTGTTTGTTGGTGAGGGCACAATCATATTCCTAGATAGCCAGACTTACAATTCAGATATCATTCTTGACCCATTCTCTCATCCTCCAATTTGTTGACAAATCCTGTTATCTTTATAATCTCACTTATATATATCCCTTTCTTGTCTTTTACCTTCCCATCATTTTAGGCCAGTTCATTTTCATCTCACAATAGCCTGCCAGATGGTCTCCCTGCCTTGTCTCTCTCCACCCTAATATATCCTCCATTCTTTTATCAAATTGATCTTTCTAAATATTAAATCTGTTATATCCTCACCTTACTCCTCCCCCATTCAAGAAACTTCAGTGGCTTCCTATCATTCCAGGATCAAATATAAAAATCCTCTAATCTTCTTACATGGTGTCTCTACTTTTCAATCTAGTGATACTAGCCCCCTTATTCTTCCTTTAATAAGATAATACTTAGTATTGCCTGGAACTCTTACTATGCCTGGAATGCTCTCCATCTTCTCTTCCTGGCTTCCTTTTAAGTCCCAGCTAAAATCCCACTGTCTAAAAGAAGCCATGGCTTCCTTAATATTAGTGCCTTTCCTCTGAAATTTCCTCTGAAATATCAAATTCCTGTACACAGTTTGCATTTAAACTATGAGCAAGTAGAGATTAGTGTTTGGGTTTTTGTTTTTGCTATTTTCTTTGCATTCCCATTATTTAGCATGTCCTGGGCCCATATTGAGTACTTAATAAATGCTGTTGACTGCCTCCTATTGCCACTGGACATGGAGCAAAAGAAATGGGACAATTTCCCCACTGTTGCTGAGTCTTTGAGGAAGAAAAGAAGTCTGAAAAACAAAATTGAGAGAGCATATTCCAGTTTTTGGGAGTATTTCATTTAAATGTTTAGAAGTAGAAGATGGCATATCAAATTTGGGTAACAAATTAGTAGTCCAATTTTGCTATTAAGAGTATATAAAGGGGAGTGATGTGAAATAAGGCTGGGAAGCTAGAATGCAGTTTTTTGTTTTTTTTAAACAATTGCTTTAAGTGGCATGTCTAGTGTCACACAGCTATTAACTGTTAAGTGTCTGAGGTCAAATTTGAACTCAGGCCCTCCTGACTCCACAGCTTATGCTCTAACCACTAGGAAATCTAGAATGAACTCAGCTTTTGGAGAATCTTAAATGAAGCAGTTTGCATTTTTGACCTCCAGGCAAAAGGGAGTTATTGAAGGTTTTTGAGAAGGGAAGTATCACAACCAGGCTTGTGCTTACTATTTTTTTTTTAATATTGTTAACACAAAAAGGACTGAAAAAAAGATAAGCAGTTATGAGAGATGACTGAGGTTGTTGTAGCTACCTGAGAGTACAGATTATGAGAATGTGAGAGATCCAGAAATACAATGGCTATGATTTGTTAACTTAATTGGATATGGGGAATAAGGAAGAGTGAAGAATCTGAAATGACTGCAAGGTTTCCAACCTGGGTGGCTGGAAATGGTATATAGGGCAGTTCAACTGAAATAAGAAAATTTAGAAAAAGTATGGGATTAGAGAGTAGCTGGTAGGAAAGGATGAATTTCTTTTTCAATACATTAAATATGAGAGATATTGGTGGCATATTTGGCTATATATATTCCATAGGAAGCGACTAAAAATTGTGGTGAGAAATTTGGACTGGGTTTACAGATTTGGGAATTATCAATGTGGAAACAATAATTAAATTCATAGAAGATGAAATCTCCAAGCAAATACATGCAGAGAGAAAAAAGAAAAGGAGGCCCAGAACAGTCTTGGGGAACTGAGTAGAAATCATAAAATGGATGATAATACAACAAGGGATACAGAAAAAATAATCAGAGAGGAGAATCAGGAGTGCAATGTCATGGCAAAATTTAGAAGTAGCACAAAAAACTGCAGAAAGGTTAAGGAGAATAAAGATTAAGTAAAAGAAAATTGTATTTAAATATTGGTTTCCTTACCTATGTGACTTTGCCTGACCACCCTCAGCAATCAGGCATATTCATTCATATCAGTCTTTCACAGTTACCATGCTTAGAGTCCCAAAATATCACACATCTTTTCCTTTAAGCACAAATTTATTGAGCAATAAACAACTCAACTCCCTGGATGGACAAAATCCAGGGCCAGATTAAAAATAAACAGAAATTCAAATTCACCTAACTAGTCCAAAAAAGGCCTTGTTATTATTCTAAGAGTACTATTCCAGTATCCAAACAGCATTGTGAGATGTGGAAGCAGAAAAGTAATCACTAAAATCCTTCTAGGATGGGCAAGGACAATTGTGATACAGATGCAGTCAATTCAGAAGGCACAATTGGTGCTGGAGAAATGGGGCAAGAGGCAAAAAGTGGGCTAGAGGCTCCTCAGGGTCCTCTAATCCCACATGGATGAGGCTATTAGTCCACTTCCTCAATAGTGGGGCCAGAGGGGGGTCCTTTGGGAGGAACATATCCACAAGTGCCCCCCAGGCCTCCCTCACATCCTTGATAGAGCTTAGTGATGATAGGATTACACACCTGCTCTAATTCTTTCCTCTTATGCTCATACTCCTCCTTCTCAGCTAGCTGATTGGACTCCAGCCAGGAAAGGACTTCTTGGCATTTATCTAACACTTTTTTCTTGTCATCTTCACTGATCTTTCCCTTCAAGCTTTCCTCACTCACTGCATTCTTCATATTGAAGGCATAAGATTCCAGAGCATTTTTAGCAGCAACTTTCTCCCTCTGGGCCTCATCTTCTGATTTATATTTTTCTGCATCACGCACCATTCGCTCAATTTCTTCCTTGCTCAGGCGACCTTTATCATTAGTGATGGTGATCTTGTTGGCTTTGCCTGTGCTCTTATCCATAGCGGTGACATTCAGAATTCCATTGGCATCAATATCAAAGGTTACCTCAATCTGGGGGACACCACGGGGAGCAGGAGGAATGCCACTCAGGTCAAAACGGCCCAGCAGGTTGTTGTCCTTGGTCATGGCCCGTTCTCCCTCATATACCTGGATCAGTACACCCGGCTGGTTGTCAGAATAGGTGGTAAAGATCTGGGTCTGTTTGGTGGGGATGGTGGAGTTGCGTTTGATCAGTGCTGTCATCACACCTCCTGCTGTCTCCAGCCCCAGGGAAAGGGGAGCCACATCCAACAGCAACAGGTCCTGCACTTTCTCTGATTTATCACCCATCAGAATGGCTGCCTGCACTGCTGCTCCATAGGCTACAGCCTCATCAGGGTTGATACTCTTGTTCAGGTCTCTGCCATTGAAGAAATCCTGCAGAAGTTTCTGTACTTTGGGGATTCGGGTGGAGCCACCCACAAGGACGACGTCGTTAATTTTGGCTTTGTCCATCTTGGCATCTCGCAGGGCTTTCTCTACGGGCTCCAGGGTACCCCGGAACAGATCCGAGCACAGCTCTTCAAACCTTGCCCTAGTGACAGAAGTATAAAAGTCAATGCCTTCAAACAAGGAGTCAATTTCAAGATTGGCTTGGGTGCTGGAAGACAGGGTTCTCTTAGCTCTTTCACAGGCTGTTCGAAGTCTTCTCACAGCACGCTTGTTCTGGCTAATATCTTTCTTATGTTTTCGCTTGAATTCCTCAACAAAGTGGTTTACTAGTCGATTATCAAAGTCCTCCCCACCCAGGTGGGTGTCTCCTGCAGTGGATTTCACCTCAAAAATCCCGTCATCAATGGTAAGGATGGAGACATCAAAAGTGCCCCCACCCAGATCAAAGATCAGCACATGTCTCTCTCCCTGACTAGCTTTATCTAGTCCATAGGCAATGGCAGCTGCTGTCGGTTCATTGATGATCCTCAGCACGTTCAGGCCAGCGATCACTCCAGCATCCTTGGTGGCCTGGCGTTGAGAGTCATTGAAATAGGCCGGGACAGTGATGACTGCATTGGTGACCGCATGACCCAAGTAGGCCTCAGCAGTCTCCTTCATTTTGGTCAACACCATGGAGGAGATCTCTTCAGGATAGAAGGCCTTGTTTTCCCCTTTGTAGGACACTTGAACTTTAGGCTTACCCCCATCGTTTATCACCTGGAAGGGCCAGTGCTTCATGTCCGACTGGACCACCGAATCTCCAAATTTACGGCCGATCAGCCTTTTGGCATCAAAGACTGTGTTCTGAGGATTCATGGCCACCTGGTTTTTGGCTGCATCTCCAATGAGTCTCTCTGTGTCTGTGAAGGCCACATAGCTGGGGGTGGTTCGGTTGCCCTGGTCATTGGCGATGATCTCCACCTTGCCATGCTGGAACACTCCCACGCAGGAGTAGGTGGTGCCCAGATCGATGCCGATGGCGGTACCTTTGGTAGATGACATGACTCTCCCACAAGCTCCGGGAAGGCTAAAGGATATGTGTCCCTGTCAAGATGACTATTGAGTAGGGTTCTCTCAGGGTGAGTGGGAGTTTTCTGATAACACTTGGGGAGAGACCTGGCCTCTCTGAAAGCTTGTACACACTGCCCCACTCCCACCAGTTTTCTCCAGAATTAATGTCCCCTTTGGCAGGTTCAGTTCAATTTTCCTTTGGGTTAGAGGAAAAGGAAAAAGTGGGGCCAAGGCTCTTTTAGGGGGAGTCACCTCAGGAGGCTGTTCCCTCAGGAGGGTTTTTTCCCCCGCCTCTCATGAACATCCAGCCCCCTTCCTAAACTCTCCCCTCTCCCCTCCTCGTTTTAACTAATTACGGCCCTAAGATGCTCCCGAAGAGTCTTTCTCTCTGACACCCTGTCACAGCAACGTTCACAACGGTCTGAACTGCAGGTCCCACCTCTTTGGGACAGGGCCAACCAATCACGATCCCCATAAGCCCCACCCTCCCGCCCATCTCTTCTTCCCTGCTCCGCCCAAGGCCCCGCCTCCCTCCCAGGGCGCTGGTTCAGGTCCTTCTCCCGAACTTTAGGGAACTTTCTCAGTCTTAGGCAGTCGCCCCTCCCCCCACTGTTTAGGGTCCAATCAGAATCTCCCGTAGCCTCTGCCCCACCCCACCCCCACCCTGTTCTGACTTCAGTCTAGAATTTCATGCACCTTTCTAACTCTCCTCTGGCTTTTTGCTCTTCGCCCACTACTACGAAGTGGTCATTAACGTAAACAAAGCCCCAGTCACTCCAGTAGGCCAAATGACGCAACAAACCCACAACCAATTTTACTTTATACTCATTCCTAAGAAGGAGAGCGATCCAATGAGGGAGAGACAGAGACAGAGAGAGACAAGGAGAGAGAAAAAAATAGACCTGGAGAGAGGGAGACCGTGACAGAGAATGTGTGTCTGTGTGGAGAGGAAGAGTGACAGAAAGGCAGAGACAGAGAGACTGAGGGTGACAAAGCTGTCATGGTAACAAAGTGCGGTGAGAGGCCCCAAAATCGGCTGTGCACACCCTGCGTAAGGGTCCTCTTCTCCATTTTCTTCCGCCGCCAAAATCGTACTTCTCAGGAACCCCAGAAATGTCCCGAAAGTTCTGAAGGGGGGCGGGACGCCCGCCGTGATTGGTCGGAGTTGCTTTTGGGTAGGACCTGGACCCCTAAAAGCCTCCCTCACGGCGCGAAATCACTGGAAAATTCCCGAGCAAGGTGGGGGAGGGAAAGAGAAGGGAACACCGCCCCAGGAACGCTGTGATTGGCTGACACATGCGGAAAAGAATAGGTCCTTGGGAGAATAAATAAATACGGAGCATTGCAGCAGCTTCTGACAGCCTGCGAACTGGAGTAACTGCGCCACTGAAACTTCCGATCTCTGGAACACAGAGGCTCCGAAACCTTGGTGAGACGGCCATAATTTAAGCCTTCTGGAAAATCCCCAGTAAAGGCGTATTTTTCCCAAGGCTCTCCCGCAAGAGGAACCTGTTCCGTGAGGACTGTCCTTGCAGTTTTCTGGACTGAGCTTCCAGAATCAGAATTGTGGAGACATTTTCCAGGATGTCATCGGCCAAAGGTACCGCCATCGGCATCGATCTGGGCACCACCTACTCCTGCGTGGGAGTGTTCCAGCATGGCAAGGTGGAGATCATCGCCAATGACCAGGGCAACCGAACCACCCCCAGCTATGTGGCCTTCACAGACACAGAGAGACTCATTGGAGATGCAGCCAAAAACCAGGTGGCCATGAATCCTCAGAACACAGTCTTTGACGCCAAAAGGCTGATCGGCCGTAAATTTGGAGATTCGGTGGTCCAGTCGGACATGAAGCACTGGCCCTTCCAGGTGATAAACGATGGGGGTAAGCCTAAAGTTCAAGTGTCCTACAAAGGGGAAAACAAGGCCTTCTATCCTGAAGAGATCTCCTCCATGGTGTTGACCAAAATGAAGGAGACTGCTGAGGCCTACTTGGGTCATGCGGTCACCAATGCAGTCATCACTGTCCCGGCCTATTTCAATGACTCTCAACGCCAGGCCACCAAGGATGCTGGAGTGATCGCTGGCCTGAACGTGCTGAGGATCATCAATGAACCGACAGCAGCTGCCATTGCCTATGGACTAGATAAAGCTAGTCAGGGAGAGAGACATGTGCTGATCTTTGATCTGGGTGGGGGCACTTTTGATGTCTCCATCCTTACCATTGATGACGGGATTTTTGAGGTGAAATCCACTGCAGGAGACACCCACCTGGGTGGGGAGGACTTTGATAATCGACTAGTAAACCACTTTGTTGAGGAATTCAAGCGAAAACATAAGAAAGATATTAGCCAGAACAAGCGTGCTGTGAGAAGACTTCGAACAGCCTGTGAAAGAGCTAAGAGAACCCTGTCTTCCAGCACCCAAGCCAATCTTGAAATTGACTCCTTGTTTGAAGGCATTGACTTTTATACTTCTGTCACTAGGGCAAGGTTTGAAGAGCTGTGCTCGGATCTGTTCCGGGGTACCCTGGAGCCCGTAGAGAAAGCCCTGCGAGATGCCAAGATGGACAAAGCCAAAATTAACGACGTCGTCCTTGTGGGTGGCTCCACCCGAATCCCCAAAGTACAGAAACTTCTGCAGGATTTCTTCAATGGCAGAGACCTGAACAAGAGTATCAACCCTGATGAGGCTGTAGCCTATGGAGCAGCAGTGCAGGCAGCCATTCTGATGGGTGATAAATCAGAGAAAGTGCAGGACCTGTTGCTGTTGGATGTGGCTCCCCTTTCCCTGGGGCTGGAGACAGCAGGAGGTGTGATGACAGCACTGATCAAACGCAACTCCACCATCCCCACCAAACAGACCCAGATCTTTACCACCTATTCTGACAACCAGCCGGGTGTACTGATCCAGGTATATGAGGGAGAACGGGCCATGACCAAGGACAACAACCTGCTGGGCCGTTTTGACCTGAGTGGCATTCCTCCTGCTCCCCGTGGTGTCCCCCAGATTGAGGTAACCTTTGATATTGATGCCAATGGAATTCTGAATGTCACCGCTATGGATAAGAGCACAGGCAAAGCCAACAAGATCACCATCACTAATGATAAAGGTCGCCTGAGCAAGGAAGAAATTGAGCGAATGGTGCGTGATGCAGAAAAATATAAATCAGAAGATGAGGCCCAGAGGGAGAAAGTTGCAGCTAAAAATGCTCTGGAATCTTATGCTTTCAACATGAAAAGTGCAGTGGAAGATGAAGGTCTGAAAGGCAAGATTAGTGAGGAAGACAAGAGAAAAGTGCTGGAGAAATGCCAAGAGGCTATCTCTTGGCTTGATGCCAACCAGCTGGCTGAAAAAGAAGAGTTTGAGCATAAGAGAAAGGAATTGGAGCAGGTGTGTAACCCTATTATTACTGGCCTTTACCAGGGAGCTGGTGGTCCTTCGGGGGAAAGTTGTGGGGCTCAGTCCCAGCATTCAAGCTCTGGAACAGGCCCCACTATTGAAGAGGTGGATTAATTGTATTTTCTTCCACCACTTGACTATGTTACACTTTGAGCTTCTGGGAATTTGGGTGATCTTTCCTTCCATTATGATTTTGCTCTTTTAAATTCCCTATCATGCTTATATAATAATTGTGAGATAGTATAGACCTCTGTCCTTTTAATGTTTTCATTTTTAGTTTTTTTCCCTGAGCTTGGGAGTGAATTAATATTGTTATGCACTTGTTCATAACTCATTTATTTTTATTTTCAGTAGTAAATGACTTAGAAAATAGTAAAAATAAATAGTAAAAATAAAAATTCAAAATGAATCATTAGTGTCTTTTTTTTTGGGGGGGGTGGTCCTACTTTTGCCTAAATAGTAATTTGTTTTGATTAAAGGTTTAGATGAAATGGCAATGGGATTATGTAAAACATGATTTTCACTAAGTAGAGAAAACCATGATTTTTCTGAGAGAAGGGTATAATGAATTTGGTGAGTGGAAGGTGCCTGGTTTGTGGGTGGGTTAGTGAGATAAATCAGGGTTTGGAAGAAGGAGGGAGAGCTAAGGGAAACACCTTTGAATTCTGAGAAGGAAATGGGATTTTTGCTGATAAAAGACTTTGGGTTTTTAAAAAAGGGGGCAAGAGTGTTTTTAGATCTGTTCACTGAATGATTACAGTGTACAGAGCCCTAGGATTTTAAAGGTGAGGCCCCTTTTCTTACTTGGTCCTGTATCTTAGTTTTCCTTTAATAGAGGTATTCTAAGAAATAGTAGGTAATATATAGATTGTAATAAAACTTGGTCTGGGAGTTGAGGGTATAGGTAAATGCTGTAGTTGGGAATAACCTTTAAGATTGAAGAGAGTATAGGGATAGGGCTTGAGGGTATGAGCAGTGGATTCATGAGAATAATTGTTGAACTGAGGGGTTGAAGGTTCAGGAACTACAAGAATGGCCTTCAATCACTGACAAAACACTAAAAACCCAAGGGAAGTAATACTCTACCAACATGGGACCCAGAACCACAGGAACACAGACAAAAAATTCCTCTCAACTTACCCCATCCCTGGTATCGGATTTTCTAGCAAGTGATAAGTTCTGTCAAAAGACCCAGAAAGGAAGATGTTATTAAGTTCCTAAAGAACAAAAACTATATTGTGGATTTAGAGCTTGCAAGGGAACTTAAAAGCTAGTTTATTCAATTGCATGCCTATTACACAGCAGAGCTAGAATTTCAACTCCCATTCTTTTACTTTGCATCACAATTTCTTTTGTTAAACTATAAGAATACAGGATACAATCCTGGAGAGAGGAACTTCATTTATCAAGGGATGACAAGAAGTATCTCTATCAAGTTTCTAGCTGAAAAGACAGAATTAGGCATATTATTATTTGGGAAACTGGGATAGAAATTGTCAGTTGTCTTGAGTAGGAATGATTCTTAAATTGGGAAATGGGGAGCTGAAGCTTCCACTGTACCTATAGCTAAGATCCCAACCAGATGATAATGAGGGGAAAGCACAATCCTTATTACAAGTTAGGCCAGATCAAGTTGAGGACTGTGCCTATCAAGGCCTTCATAATTTTCAATTCCCATCTTATTTTGCAGGAAAAATCTGAGCATTCCTGTGGGGAAAAAAATGTATGTTTTTGGTTGCATTCCTAGTGTGTGTCCTTGTGTCTATGTTGATAAGTTGTCCCTGCTTGTTACTAGTGGTTATTTTTCCTCAATTCCTTAATATGTAGATGTTTATTTCCAGGGTCAAGTTCATTTAAAACTTTAAAGTCCTTTAATTCAAAAAAGTTTAGAAAAATCTTTGTTTCTGGAGATAGAATTATTTAGTTGAATAAAACATGGAGTACTGAATATTATATTTCAATGTCATTACTAAGTCATATAAAATATCTATAGATTGTATAGACTTCTGTACTAAGTACCATGGAGGAATGGACCAAAAAAAAAAAAAAAGAAAAGACATGACATTCTGTTCAGGTGAATTTTATAGGGCTTAGACAATGTTTTTGTTTTATTTATTTTTAAATAAATTATGTTACCTACTTTGCAGCTTGAGAACAAAGATATTTGTCATCTAAAAGCTGGCCACTAGGTCATAATATTGCCATGGTAACCTATAAAGTTATTTCACACAAAACATTTATAAACTCAAGATTAAAATTAAAATTGCCAGAGTTTTCATTAAAAAGTACAATAGCTATGGGTCCACAATGTTTTAAAAGTGGGGTGCTATCTCATTAACTATAGTGGCAAAAAGGTGAGGATGGACAAATCCTGTTGGATATGCCAGCTCAAAAAAATATGCCCAAATATTACTCCAATTAGAGAGAAATTTGATTTAAAAAGCATTTTAAAAAAAATTAGTGCTTTTAAAACAAAAGTAGTCCTTACAGATGTTGAGCCAATCAAAACATTAGCATTTAGTAAATCTTTTTCCTGTTGTTGTTGTTAAACTTGTTTAACTTGTTGTTAAACTTGATTATCAAGTTCCTGGGCCAGCCAATTTAACTCAAACTATTGATGAATTATAATATTATATAATCTAACCACTATATAGGATTTCTGTGGAGAAATAAGTGAAATGTTGGATTATACCAAAAACTAATACTTTACAGCCACCATTATAAAAAGGGGTTTTCTCTAGCTTCAGCAGCCAAGTCATTTGGTGAGGAGATTCCAAACTTAATCACCAGTTTCTTAAACTGGGTCTCAATTTCTCGGGGTTCTTGTAACTGAATGTGTAGGTCATGAAATTATGATTTATTATCAGTAAATATTTGGTTTGTATACCTATCATATATACTTATGTACTATAAGGATTACATAAAGATTTCTTGAAAAGGGTTCTCAAGTAGAAAAAGTTTAAGAAGCCCTGCTTTAAGCCATTGATTGACTCCTGGAAATTACAGTTATAATGGGGGAGGGAAGGAGCAGAAATTGTTGTTTTAGTCAGGTGTAAGGGCTTCAATGAACCCAAAGGACAGGGACTAAAAAGGGAATGAAGAATGATGCTCACGAGATCAACCAAATCATTTCCAAAGGAGCAGTAATGAACTGAACCAGCTATGCCCAGAAAAAGAACTCTGGGAGATGACTAAAAACCATTACATTGAATTCCCAATCCCTATATTTATGCACACCTGCATTTTTGATTTCCTTCACAAGCTAATTGTACAATATTTCAGAGTCTGATTCTTTTTCTACAGCAAAATAACGTTTTGGTCAGGTATACTTATTGTGTATCTAATTTATATTTTAATATATTTAACATCTACTGGTCATCCTGCCATCTAGGGGAGGGGGTGGGGGGTGGGTAAGAGGTGAAAAATTGGAACAAGAGGTTTGGCAATTGTTAATGCTGTAAAGTTACCCATGTATATATCCTGTAAATAAAAGGCTATTAAATAAAAAAATAAAATAAAATAAAAAATAAAAAAAAAGAATGATGCTCCAATAATGAGATACAATTGGTGATGGTTTTGTACTGGAAGAATAGCAAAATCATAAGATCATAGAACTAGAACTTCAGGAATACTCTGGAACAGCTTTGTTGCAGAGGACAGGAGAATTTCTGTGGACCAAATACTGAAGGGTTACAGAACATGGTGTAATGGAAAAGTACAGGAATGAGGCAAAAGACGGAAGTCCTGATCCTAACTCCACTAGTAGTTTGCTATGTGACCTTAGATAGCCTCTTTATTCTATAAAATGAAGTTAGGTTATATGATTTTAAGGTCCCATTGTTCTCTGACAGTCTTTAATTCAGAATGTTCATATGCCAAACCCACCTAGAGGCCTTCCTGGATGTACAATGATAAACCTGAATTGTCATTCTGAAGCATCACATTTGTGAACTTTCCAAATTTTCATATTGCCACTATTATGAAATCTTGCCTGATCATCTCTAAGGAATGATTTTTCCTTCCTTAGAACTTTGAAAATTTTGCTTGTACTCTTTTTACTATGTATAGATAATGGTGTATTTTGCAATGTAGTTATTAATTAATTGTGTACGTGGCATTGGAAAGCACAAGACTTGGAATTACGAGAACTCAATTCGAATCCCAGCTCTGATATTTACTAGCTTTGACTCTGGGAAAATCACTTAACCTATGATTCATCTTTTAAAATGCAAATAAAATAATTATTATAGTACCTCCCTCAAAGTGTTTTCATGAGCAAAGGGATTTATAGAAGGGAATGATGTACATAATGTGGGTTATTATGTGTGTGAAATACCATGCTCCATTTTGCTACAACCTAGGATCATTGTTGTAGCTATTAAATATCTCGAGGACCAAGTTGTCAAAGGTGCAGGCTCTGTGTGGGTTGATAAAGAGAGATATAGTAGGATTGTTCTGCAGCAGTGAAGGCCCAGTTGAGGTTATGATGAGGTTATGGTAGCAATTCCTAGGTTATGCTTCCAACACTCCAATTTCTAAGCTTAGCTTAGATCTACTTGACAGGTTCTAAGTCCCAAGTCCTTTTGCACATACATAAATAGGATTTATTTGTCTGAATTCTTTCAATCAAAAAACATTTTAAGTGCCTACATTGTGCTTAAGTGCTGGGATTACAAAAAAGGAATTTGTGTATAAACAAATGTGGGAGACAACATGCAAATAAACATATACAAAGCATGCTACATACATGATAAATAGGAAATAGTTAATAGAAGGAAGACATTAGGATTAAGATGTATTGAGAAAGGCTTTCTGTAGGAGATGGCACTTTACTTTGCGACTTAAAGTAAGCCAGAGAGATCACTAGTCAGAGAGGAGAAGGAGAGCAATCCAGTTAGGAAAAAAAAATGCCTGGAACATAGAGATGGAGTGTCTTGTTTCTAGAGTCAGAAGATCAGTGTACATCTTTCTATGGTAATAGGAAAGGGATGTGTGTGTGTGGTGTGTGTGTGTGTGTGTGTGTGTGTGTGTGTGTGTAGAGCAGGTAAAGGGTTGGGGGATGAAGGGATACTGAGTTTAGTTTTGGATGTATTGAATTTAAAATAGCTATGGGGCATCCAGTTTGGGATGTCTGAAAATGATGTGACTAATGTAGACAACAGATGATGGCAGGCACCAAATGTTGGGGTTTGGTCATGTGAAGAATTCACAACGACAACGGCTGTTCTCTCTGACAAACGGTAGAAGAGAAGTTACAAACATGACTGTCAGATGACCTGTTGATCAGTAATAACTAAGTTCCTGAAACAATAGTAACAGATCATACCTCAGATCTATCTCTAAACCATAAAATTAGCAAACAAGTAACATGAAGGTCTGTTCTCTTTAACTTTGTCCTATAAGTGTATCTTCTTTCTCTTGGTTCTTTGTTAATAATTTTGGAACTTAGCCTGCTTCAATTGGTGTTACAATTACAATGAACTTTTCCCCTTGACTTGGAGATGAGTTTAAACCTGCAAATTCTTTGGAGATATCTCCTGACACCTATCTGTGATTCCAACCCTTTTGAACCTCAATTTAAGGACTGAGAAAAGGCCATTATATTCAGAAACTAAGAGCTTTTGGAGAGAGTAATTTCAGAGATTCAGTATCCATTTCAGGTCCGAAGCCGGATTATAAGGGTTAAAATGAGAATGAGAGGAGAGAAAATAGAGGTACCTATTATAGATAACTTTTTAAAGAAGTTTAACTTTAAAGAAAAGATGAGGTAAAGGAGAAAAGGAGTTGAAGTATCAAGTGAAGTTTTTTTTTTTTTTTTTTTTTTTTTTCAGGAAGGGGAGAGGCAAATATATACACAATAGGAAATGAGTTAGTAGACAGAAAGAGATTGGAGATAAATGATAAAGTGGGGATGACAGAGGAAGCAATCTGTTGGAAGAGACAGGATAGAATGGGATTACTGAACAAATAGATTAGAGGCTTGGTAAGAAGTAAGACCACTTCATAACATAAGACAGAGGTGTGAGAGAGGAGATAATGGAAGAAGGCATTTAAGTGAAAGAACATTAGGAAGAGGGGAGAAGAGGGAGTTCATGGAAAATAGTCTTTTTTTTCCCTGTAAAAAAATGAGGCAAGATTCTACACTGAAACAGTGGGAAAAGGGGGAAATCATGGGAGGTTTAAGATGAAATTAAAAAATTTGAAAGAACTGCTGTGGAAAGTGGAGTAGTGGGTTGATAAAGAGAGATATAGTAGGATTGTTCTGCAGCAGTGAAGACCCAGTTGAGGGTATGATGAGGTTAAGGTAGCAATTCCTAGTTCAAAATAAACATGTAACAAATTCACAATGGCCATTCTTTTTGCCAAAAGGTAGGTTTATTTAGGGGAAGAAGTTACAGACAAATTGTATTTTTCTGTATTGAGGAGAAGATGGTTAAATCTAATTTAGCATGGATTTAATCCTGCAACAAATAATGGTTTCCTAGTGATATAATGATTGGTTTATACTCAGTGTAGAGCATATAAACTAGGAGTCTCAGCCAGGATTCACTGGGCAGAGAAGGAGGCAGGAACTCAAGCTCTCAGAACCAAGGAGGGAGATAGGCCTCTAAGAAAGCTAACTCGGCCCCAGAAAAGGAGACAAGACTTTGAAGGAAACAATAAAGGCTTTGGACTTTAACACCTGGCTACTCTTCTGGCAATTACAGAACTGAAATGAAGGCTGCCTCCAGAGACCCCAAGAAAACCGAGCCAAAGAGAACATTATACAATGGTGTCATCAAGGAAAGGAATTTGGAGGAATCCATTAAAGGAAGGCCTGAGCATGCCATTGACTGGCAGGTTTCATTCATAGAGGAGTTTAGCAGACTAAGTAGAGTTAGCTAGAGTAAGGAGAAAGATGACATTAAAGGGAAGACACTAAGAGGGAGAGAAAAAGAGTGCCTCCTAGTTGGCTTAGTCCTGGAAAGAATTTAGCAAAAATCTTCAGCATGAGCAGATCTTCTATAGGGGAAATACAGCCTTGAGAATTTCTCAAGGAAACCAGGGAAGTAAAGGAGAAGCTCAGAAGGAGGGATCAAGGAGCCAGATGGAATGCTAATGAATATCTCAAAGGTTCTTTAAAGATTCATAGTAATTGGGGGATAGACAAGGGAGAAAGAATTCCATCTGCCAATCACTCTATACAAACAGGATAGCCTGGGAATTGGTTATGCCTGAAAATAGTTGGCTGAGCTGCTTCCTGACAAGGATAGATAGTAAGTCCATATCAGAATAACATAATGGAGAGAAGAGGAGAGAGTAGGGGGGATGACTGAGAAAATTTAGGAATTAACGGATCTTTCAGCTTCCAACCTTTTAGTGACATCACTACTCTAAGGTATGCAGTCATCTAGTCTAAAGTATTCAATATGAAAATTTTTAGCAGTAATGACAATTTAAGAGAGGCAGTAGGGACGATCTAGTAAGTGATGTCTAAATCAAATAGAAAGTGGGAGGAGGACTAGACCATACACAAAGGATATCTGTGGATTGCATAATGATTTAGAAAACTATATGTTAACATTATCTATGTTCTATTGTATTTTTATTTTGTTAAATATTTCCTGGTGTGGGGGACAGGTGCTAGACCCCATTCCCTAAATTAACTAATCAGAAATATCTTCAGGTACAAAGAGAAAGCATTTATTTAGTCCTTGCAGGGAGAGGCCCAGCACACCCAGGAGGGATCTTAGTTCCCAACGTGTGCTCCTCAACCTGACAAGCAGAGCACCCAGTTAAATAGCAAAAGATTCAAGCCTTTTCACTGGATAGACTAAAAGGATGTAACTAACCATCATTGACCAAATCACCAATGTTGCCTGATTCCAGTCACTGATTTAGGGTCCGACAAGGTTTGCAAGCAGCATACAGAAGCTGAGAATCAATTAGCCTAATATTTTGCCGAAGTTGTTATCTTTACTTCAGAGAGAGAGCAGGGAGTGAAGAATTAACTTGATATTTACAGCTTTGGGGATTGTGGCTCAGGCCCTGTCAGAAAAGGGAGGAGGACCATTCTTGGATAAATAGGGACTATAATGAGGGCATAATTTAGGTTTTTAGGCAGGAGGCAAGATAACATAATTCTATTCCCAGGGTAGTTTTGGACAAGAGTTAACCTCCCACTCCGAGGGTACCAATTGCCAGGGCTACACATACCAGTCTTCCCCGGACAGACATGGAGACAAGACTGATGTTAAGGTGCCAAATGCCAAGATCAGGTCTAAGGTGAAAGGTTGGCCAAATAGTTGGTATTTCTGGAATCCTTCTGAAATCCAGTGGCCTTCCCCATCAGGACCTGTAAGACATAAATATGCCAGCCTTCTCCAAAGGATTAAGGTTGGGCCTTGCCAATGCCCTTCCTCGGCCTTTCAAAGAACCTTTTGAATGTTCTGACACTTAAAGCCCTGTTTTATCCACATCCACCAGTCTGGCTCTCTAATTTATATACTACAGCTCTGTCACCGGGCATGATCAAGGGCAAACTTATACCCTGACCCATTACACATTCCTGCCTTCCCGTCTCTCAACGAGGTTGTTGAACCTTCCCTTGTGGAATCTGGCAATCTTCACTTGTAACCTCTCCCTCAGAGATTACTGATTGCCAGTATGCCTAATCCCAGGCCTTTGGATGAATCCTCCCACTGCTTCATCAAGTGTCTGTTCAGCAGAGCATCCCGACACAGGAGCTTGCGAGCTCATTGAAAGATACGGGAGCCAACATTCTCACATCTTTTTATCATCTCCCCAAGGCTTGTATAAGGACACATCTGAAGAGGACATGGCTTTCTGACAATGTAAATTAGTGTTCTGATTTCTGCATACGAAGACCAGCTGCTTCTCCTTTACCTGCTAACCTCTAACAGCCACCAGTAGGTGAACCACAAAATCAGGGAAAGGTTATACTGCTGGAGGATAGGAGAGCCAGCAGCTCTTTAACATATAGAGATTTAACCCTGTAACTGTTAACTGCCTCTTTCAATTCCTTAAATTTCTTCCACTCTAATAGGGCCCATGTTCTTTCCTGGGGGCTATCAAATAGCCAAATCCTTGCTTCCTGGTTACCTTTGTTTGCTGCATTCTTGCCTTCTGTAACATATATCCTAATTCTGTCTGTAAATCTACTTCCTGCTTCTTTCCCCACTGCCTCTTTCTGTGATGTTACATCTACTTTTGGCTTGCTTTATCAGTCTTGGGGTCTCATTTCTCTTCCCATGATCGGACCAGCTGAACTCATGAGGTCCCTAACCAATTCCTATATGAAGACGAACCTATCCTGTGGGCTCATCTACCTTCTCATGACTGGACCAGCAGAACTCATGAGGTCTCTAATCAGTCCCGTCCCTGTTCTTCGGGCGCCATTTGTCTATCTGGGAAAGATTAGTATGTATGACCCTGGCAATTGGTACCCTAGGAGTGGGAGGTTACAGACAAGGATGGAGTCAGAGTGGCGGGCACCTGGATATTTTCTTTTCTCTCCTTCATTGTGTCACAATGCTATGTAAAACTCAATTTCCAGTCCTAATGGCAAAGAAGGGGAGGGGTGGCTATGACCCCAACATATTCGGTGCCTAACATTAAAACAACACAAAACAAAAGCTGCACAAAACTTACTTGGTGCTTTTTGTCAGTATCCCATTGAAATTCCAATCTCCTTCTCAATTACACATTGAAGAAATACCAGATTGTAGGAGAACAGTTCAAAATGTCAAGAATTCACCACAGGTGTTATCATAGCCTGAAAGGATATCCTTTATTGAGAAAAGGCTCAGGGGCAAAATTAAAAATGATTTTTAAAAATGGACTGTGAGTAAAGTGGGCTTTTTTAAGATTGTAGGTGTGTGGTATGAAGTGCTAGACTTCCTTCCCCAAACTGATCACTCCGAAGCATCTTCAGATATAAACAGAAAGTATTTATTCAGTCATTGGAAGGAGAGGTCCAAACACACCAACTGAACAGTCCAGCATAGTGTGTGGCCCTGGGCTGGAAATAGGGAAAGGATTAAATAGCAAAAAGCAAAAAACAACTACGGCTATATCCAAAGAGAGTAAAGAAGGAAAGGACCGTATGTGCAAAATGTTGTGGCAGCCCTTTAGGTGGTAGAAACTGGAAAACTGAATGGATGCCCATCAGTTGGAGAATGGTGAATAAATTGTGGTATAGAATATTATGGAATATTATTGTTCTGAAGAAATGACCAACAGGATGATTTCTAGAAAGGCCTGGAGAGACTTACAAGAACTGATGCTGAGTGAAATGAGAGGAACAGGAGATCATTATATACTTCAACAAACTATATGAGACCAGTTCTGATGGACCTGGCCATCCTCAGCAAGGAGATCAACCAAATCATTTCCAATGGAGCAGTAATGAACTGAATAGCCACCCAGAGAAAGAACTCTGGTGATGACTAAAACCATTAATTGAACTCCTAATCCCTATATTTATGCCCACTTGCATTTTGATTTCCTTCCATGTTAATTGTACAATATTTAGAGTCTGATTCTTTTTGTACAGCAAAATAACGGTTTGTCATGTATACTTATTGTGTATTTAATTTATATTTTAATATATTTAAATCTACTGGTCATCCTGCCATCTGGGGAGGGGGTGGGGTAAGAGGTGAAAAATTGGAACAAGAGGTTTGGCAATTGTTAATGCTGTAAAGTTACCCGTGCATATAACCTGTAAATAAAAGGCTATTAAATTAAAAAAAAAAAAAAAAAAAGAGATTATAATTTGGGATGTATCTTTAAAAAAAAAAAAAAGCAAACAAACAAACAAAAGAAAAATGGAGGCACAACCCCTGTCCCTATTGATTTTTTAAAAATTCATTGGATGGACTAAAAAGGAAATAGCCATTGACCAATGGTCAGCTATACTACTTCCTGTTGGTCATGTGATTTCTGGAAGCTTAGACCTAGGATATGACCTTTTCTGCCTTACAGCCCTTTGAGAATAGGGATCATTTAATTTCCTAAAATTTAGGCTGAAGGTCTGATCCATTCCATCTCATAGACTTTTTGAGAAATCTTCACCTGGTCCCATTCAGAGGGAAGAGGGGAAAGGAAGGGCAGGATTAAAGATTTAGGAAGGAGTTAGGGTAGAAAACAAATTTGCTTACATCCAAAGTGAGTAACTGCAGGATGAGACTGGAGATATACAGTATGCTTTTAAATAAACTAACAAGACAGTTTCAACTCAATGGACCTTTGTGTGTGAGACAGTGGGAACAGAATGAGCTCCATTAAAATTCTATTTCATTCCTGACAATAGAGCTTGTTAAAGTTGCTGTTCCACATCACACACATGATCAAAAAGGAGCACATGTACTTGTTAAGTGCTATGTTGTTATTAATAAAAATAAACATTATTATATTAGAGTGCATCCTCAATATAATAAAAAAAAAAAATGAAGGTACAATCTTGAAAATCTCAAAGGGCTAAGCTGGGTTAAGGGTCTGAATTATTCCTTGTTAAAGTCTGAAATCCTAACTTTGCTCACCTAGTTCTCCATTTGTGAACATGCATTTTTCTTTTTTTTAATAGGTGGACTTTTTATGGATTATAGATTTGTTTTTTTTTAATTAAAGCTTTTTACTTTTTAAAACATATGCATGGACATTAACATTAGTCCTTGCAAAACCCTGTGTTCCAATTTTCCCCCTCTTTGCCCATGCCCTCCCCTAGATGGCAAGTAGTCCAATATATGTTAAACGTGGTAGAAATATATATTAAATCCATTATATGTATACATATTTATACAATTATTGTGCTGCACAAGAAAAAAATAGAAGCAAAATAAAATACAAGCAAACAACAAAAAGAGTGAAAATGTTAGAACATGTACTTTTGACACCCAACATTTATAGGCCCAAGGGAACAAAAAAGACATCTCACTGCCAACTCTAGCCTGTCTGGCAGGCTTTCATTTCTAGGGTGGATTCTCATAGAATCTGCTCACAGAATCTAGCTGCCAGCTACATAAATAGGCCCATAATAAATATACTTGAGATAGCTGACCTATAGAATTCAGCCAAGTTCTGGTTCTTTCCTTAAATGTATGTGGGGTCTGAGATCAAACATTTCAGTAGCCATTCCTGTTCTGTGCTGTATTTCTTGCTGGTATATTTTTCATAAAGCATGGAGATTCTCTCATAGAAACGTTAAATTATCTTAAGCAACTGCTATTTAATTAAAAGGTTCTGATAATTCAGCTTTTGAATCCTGACTTTCCTACCTTTCCTTGTCTCTTGCCAAAAAGATACAGGAAGTTTTCAAGAAGAAAACCCAAGCTATTTTCAAACCTGGGTTACATATGTAAAAATTTTTGGACCTTGGATTGCATGCAACACAAAAGCAGGGGCCAGATTTTGTCTGTTGAATCTGTAACTTCTGAACATTCAGTTGTAGAACAAAGAAATAATATGGGGAGTGTTGAAGGGTTATGAAATAAAGGAGTAAACAGAATGAAGTCATCTAAGAAAATTTCATGAAAGAGATGTTTTGAGCCCAGTTTTTATTTTTTTTATTTTATTTTTAAATTTATTTAATAGCCTTTTATTTACAGGTTATATGTATGGGTAACTTTACAGCATTAACAATTGCCAAACCTCTTGTTCCAATTTTTTGCCTCTTACCCCCCACCCCCTCCCCCAGATGAGCCCAGTTTTTGAAAGAAGTCAGACATATTTAACATGTATAGGACTGCTTGCCATCTGGGGGAAGGGGTGAAAGAAGGGAGGGGAAAAATCGGAACAGAAGTGAGTGTAAAGGATAATGTTGTAAAAATTTACCCTGGCATGGGTTCTATCAATAAAAAGTTATAATTATTTAAAAAAGAAAGAAAGAAGTCAGAAATATTAATGTGGGAAAGACTCCTTTCTTTGTGATTCCTAACCTCCCCTAGTTAATATAATTACCCTTTAAGTCACAAATCCTGGTCCCTTTTTATTCCAATAGAAGATCCAGACCTGTCCCAGCCCCCATCCGGATCAGAGCCAACTTTGGGGCTACACCCAAAAGCCCCTCTAGCTAAATCTCCCATTATAAAAGGGACATGCTGGGGCCCCCTCTTTGCAGAGATTCCAAACATGCTAGCCATGTGAGGACCCTCTGTCCACTGGACCCTCTGTCCTGTGCCCTCCTTATCTTTACCTTCACCTATTTCCTTACTTCCAAACCCAATAATAAACCTTTTTTATCCATCTAGCTCTTGGCCCAATAAATGTCCTTATTGGAGACTCAAGCCACTACTAGACCTCATTTGCCGCTGTATCCTTGCACCGAATCCAGTGGGATTGCAGGGGAGCTCCATTTGACTCCCTGTACCCCAAACCTGCCACTAGACCTCAATTTCATTTAGGTACCCCAAATCTTGATCTCAACAATATGAATCAGCAAGAAAAGAAGAAATTCATCTGAAGAAGACTGGCATAGAAGTCAGAATAATGTCATGTTTCCCTCCCTTCTACATCATTACATTCATTATTACATGAACTATATTTGGTTATGCTTCATTCACATCATGAAGACATAATAATAGCTAGCTTTATATATCTGTGTGTGCCAGATACTTCACAATATCTCTAATCCTGAAAAAATAGCTCTTATTATCCCCATTCTACAGTTGAGTAAACTGAGGCAAGCAGCGATTAAATGATTTACCCAGGGTCAGACAGCTAATAACTAAGGTGGGATTAGAATTCAAGTTTTTCTGACTTTTGACCCAGCTCTCTATCCATTAGTAAAGGCAGGACACTAAAAATATTACTGATTTCAAAAGAAGTACATTGCAATCTATTTACTTTATAGCTATAACTTGGAATAATAATTTGAACTCAGATCCTCCTGATTTCCACGCCCTTACTCCCTATTCACTGATCCAGTTGCTCCAATTGATTTGTTGTTTTTGCCTTTTATTGATTTCACTTAGACAGCAAGGGTCATTGTATTTATTTTTCTCCTAGTTGTGCTTACTTCACTTTATCAATTCATATAAAATCTCACATTTTCCAAAATTTCTCAATTTTGTCCTTTAAAGTTTGATTCTTTCGGTACATTTGATGAGGTTAGTGGCAGTGCAGAGAGTTGTGGGAACCCCTCTTTGGTCAGTGCAGGTCCAACGTGAAAGAATTCAGGAACCTGAAAAGTTTGATTGGCAAAAGGAAGTTTATTGCCACTGAGAAGTCACCTTTTGCTAGGAGACTGACTTCTTCAGTGGCAAGATCCTGACAGAGAGATAAAGGTCCTAGCAGAGAAATCCTAGCAGAGAGATAAAGAGAAGTTAATGCTAAGAGAATGTCTTCACAGAGGGCAGCGGTCCTGGTAGGCAGTTATGCCAAAGAGAGGTCCTTTGGCATGGCATGATTCCTGCTTTTGGGCTTCTGCAAAAAAATGAACCCCAAATTGCCCTTTAAATGGAAATCTGAGATTGAAGTTTCAACTGAATAAATTCCTTCAATGTTGTCACTGACCCTAGGCCTAGATTTCTGGTTGAAAGAGACCACTTACTGGTCCTAAACCAATTTTCAGCTCAATAGAGATGTCAGGGCCACATCTCCAGCTAAATGAGAAATTTATAAATTCAAGCTAAGTAGGAAGTGGTCCTGAACCAATCTTAAAAAAACAAAACAAAACAAAACAAATAAACAAAAAAAACAAAAAAAAAAAAAACACTTAACTGCCCTGAAGGGTGGATCTCTGTCAGAGGAGAGTTTCTCAAGAGTTCAAGGAGAGTTTCTTCCCCCTGCCCTGAGTCAGGACAATTTCAGGGTTCCCTCCACATTCACATAAACCACAGTTTAAAATTTTTTAAATTTAAATTTTCCCAACCAATATAGACATCCACTGTTTCCGGTTTGTTTACTACCACAAAAAAGTATTGTTATCTCTGCTTTGAATCGTTTGGATGCTTTAGGATGTGCATGGTTTTTATCTGACCTTCTTGAAATACGTGTCCGTGATATTACTGTTCTGTAAGAAATGACCAACAGGATGATTTCAGAAAGGCCTGGAGAGACTTACACGAACTGATGCTGAGTGAAATGAGCAGGACCAGGAGATCATTATATACTTCAACAACAATACTATATGATGACCAGTTCTGATGGACCTGGCCATCCTCAGCAACGAGATCAACCAAATCATTTCCAATGGAGCATAATGAACTGAACCAGCTATGCCCAGAGAAAGAACTCTGGGAGATGACTAAAAACCATTACATTGAATTCCCAATTCCTATATTTATGCCCACCTGCATTTTTGATTTCCTTCACAGGCTAATTGTACAATATTTCAGAGTCCGATTCTTTTTGTACAGCAAAATAACGGTTTGGTCATGTATACTTATTGTGTATCTAATTTATACTTTAATATATTTAACATCTACTGGTCATCCTGCCATCTGGGGGAGGGGGTGGGGAGAAGGAAGGGAAAAATTGGAACAAAAGGTTTGGCAATTGTCCATGCTGTAAAATTACTCATGCATATAACTTGTAAATAAAAAGCTATTTAAAAAAGAAATTCGTGTTCGTGATTTTGGGGGGCACATTTTTCTATATTTTATATGTATATGATACAATATGTTTATCTATAGTGTTATATATAACATTACTTTTCACTTAAGTAAAAGCTGTGACAGGGCGGCCTAATGAATCGAGTCCTGCCCAAATCCCATTCCCACAACGGAACTCGGGCCTTTTCATCCCTTCCAGGGGCGGGGGCAGCGAGAAGTTACAGGGGAAAGGAGGCACCAACTGAAAGGCGAGGACAAAAGAGTCTTCAGATGGAAGGGGGGAGGGGCAGAACTCTAAGGCCTGGAGGACTAAGCTCATGACCTAGAGAGTTCTTAACGTCTGGCCTAAGAATTTAGCGGTTTTTTTTAACTCCTCCCAACGGCGAGCGTCGGTGGGCCTCAGAGGCGGATCCTGATACGCACCGTCCCCTCCTCTTCCTCCTCCAGCACACTTCCTCCCGGACTGTGGGGACTTCTCGGGTTTGGCTCGCTGATCTGCCTGTATTTTGTGTGACTTTGTTTTAATCAACAAAAATTCCTTTACAGATTTTCCTTCCAAATAAAAAAACAGGATTGAAAGAGAAGCCATTACCAATTCCCCTCTGTTTTCTTTTTTCTTATACTAAAAGAGGAATTGGGAACGAGGCTTGCGCTTGGCTTAGGCATTGCCTGTGACAGCCTCACGCTTCAAGGCCTTTTCCCTCCTCGTCCACTTTCCTGAGGCTTTAAATAGCCGTTTCGTGAAGGCCTCAGTCTTTTCTTCTCCATGGGCTCCTCTCGCCGCTGGGATGCTGCCTGGGCTCTGTGCCGTGGCCGCCGGGCCCGCGCTCGAGATTCCGCCCCCGGCTGACGCTCGCTGGGTTGATCGGGAAGGGAAAACGTGAGGAGTAGAACGAGGAGCTTTTCGGCAGCGTAGGCCTCTGGAGCCCGGCTTTCCCCCCCCACGCTCAGTTACCCCCCGGACCGTGCAAGTGACTAGACCGCAGGTAAGGCCGCAGCGGTGCGCGGGGGTGGGGTGGGGGTGGGGGCGGATAACGCGGGAGTCTGGACAGGATGATCCTACCTTTACAGACTAGAGTTTCTGATGTCTCCGTGACGTCACCATTTGGAACTGATCCAGCCTCAAAAAAGGGAAAAAGGGATTTCTCGGTTCCCTTCTCTGCACCTCTGACTTAACTTTGCTTTCTTTGTAGGACTTGGGACGGACGCACGCACGCAACAGCGGGCACGCGTAGGTGAGTGACCAGGCGTGAAGGGGATTGCATAGCTGGGATGGGGTAGTGTGACTCCTTGATGGCATGATGACCCTAGAGTGGATCTGAGTATCTCCTTGATGCTACTACCGCAGCGCTCTGACTCTCTGGGTTGGGATTAGGTAACATGGAGCCCCCCATTTTTTGATAATTCTCTGAATACTCTTTTTTTCTCCCCCCCCTCTGGCTCCCACCTTCATAATCCATGATAGGGATTTTAAGCAACAGATTCTACTTCAACACAGGAAAGGTAAGTGCTCTGTAGAAATGTGGGAAGCTATGAGTGTTTTCTTTTTTTTTTTTTTTTTTTAGTTGAAAATTATCCCGCTTTCAAAAAGGTTCTTTAGCTTCTTGTTCTCCATGGTCACATGGACTGTGCTAAATGCATCTTTTCATACATATCCTTTTGAAAGCATACAATGCCTTTTTTTTAATTGAAGTTTTTTATTTTCAAAACATGCAAGGATAATTTTTTTTCAACATTGATCCTTGGAAAAACCTTATATTTCAATTTTTCCTCCCCTCCCCCCACCAGCCCTTCTCCTATAGGGCATGTAGGCCAATATATGTGTGAAACATGGTAAAAATATGTTAAATCCAGAATAGGCATACATATTTATACAGTTGTCTTGTACAAAAAAAGTCTGATTTTAAAAAATGAGAAAAATGCAATTCAAGCAAACCACAGCAAAAAGAGTGAAATGCTATGTTGTAATCTATTACCCTCTGTTCCCACAGTCCTCTCTCTGGGTATAGATGGCTCTCATCATCACAATATCCACATTGCCTTTTTTTTCCTTTAACCAGGCTCTACAAATGGAGACTTTCTTGACACTGAAAGCATTCTCTTCATGACATTTTTGTGTTCCCAGAATCATTTCCATCCAAGGCCTGCTTCTCTAATGTTCCTAAAAATTGGGAATGATGAGTTTTCAGACTAGAGTCTCTGACACATGCATTGGAGACAAGAAAACCACTCTGACCCATCCTAGGAATTTGAGGCCTTGGATTGTAGGGTAGTCAGGGAGCTGTATTCCTGGGTCCTTTATCTTACCTGGTCCTGTGAGTGTCATTGGATAGGAAGAACTAATAACTTAGTTATAGAAATAGTAATTCCTGTTATAAGGTTCTTAATGTGTTCCCATACTCTGTTTAGAGAACTGAATTTCTGGGACTTTATCAAAGTGGAGATGAAGATTCAATTTTTTTTCTCTCATTTTTCTTTCAAAAGTATTGGTTTGTAGCACCTCCTATTAGTAAAGGTGCAAGGGAGCATGATGGGATTAGTATTACTACAGAGGCACAAAAAATGCTTCAAGATTTGAGATCAGGAATGATCTTCTGAAAGTGGCTTTGTAACTACTGTCTAGAAGGCTATTCCCACTTGTACCTGCTTTGCATGTTATACTTATTTTACCTACCTATGTGTTTTGCTAACAAAACAGAATTGGAATGTTTACCTACTTATGTATTTTGCTAACAAACAGAATTGGAATGTTTACCTACCTATGTATTTTGCTAACAAACAGAATTGGAATATTTATGTTGGGGAAAGGGGGAGGAAGGCAAAGTTGGAAATAATCACTTTTGTGATTCTTTTGTGGATTTTTAGAGTCCTCATCTTGTTTGTGGTGCAGTGTTGCAGATGTTTCAGATTCAAGAAACCAAGGGTTTTTCTACGTGGATCACTGCTCAAATTGGGTGGCAAGCAAACATTTGGATTTTTTTTTCTTTTATTCAATCTGTTTTTGTATTGAAGTAATTAAAGTTTTTTTTATAAAACCTGCCAGCTTCCTTGTTTATTTTTTTGATATGACACTTATTTCCCACTGTAACTATCTTCCCATAATAGCAGTATTTTGAATTGCCAACATTGTTCAATGAGTCCTGTGCAGGAACTTTAAGGGGAAGATTAATCGTGCTTAGGGTGTAATATTTTAGTGAATGAGTAATGTAAATTGATGATTTTTAAATTGATAGAAACAATATATGGTTTCACAATGTGAATTGTTTTTCAGTAAGGGAATTTTTTTTCTTGTGTTTTATTATTATTTAATAGTTTTTTATTGACAAAACATATGCATGGATAATTTTTGCAAAATTGTCCCTTGCACTCACTTCTGTTGCAATTTTTCCCTTCCTCCCTCCACCTCTTCCCCTAGATAGCAGCTAGTCTTATTCATGCTAAATATGCTAAGCTATATCCTAGATACAATGTGTGTACAGATCTGTATAGTTCTCTTGTTGCACAACAATGATTCAGAAAGTAAAAATAACCTGCAAAGAAAAACAAATATGCAAGTAGTCCACATTCATTTCCCAGTGTTCCTTCTCTGGGTGTAGCCGATTTTGTCCATCATTGATCAATTGGAACTTCATTAGATCTTTGTCGATTCAGAATACATCCTCATACAATATTGTTTTTGAAGTGTATAATTTCTGCTCATTTCATTCAGCATCAGTTCATGCAAGTCTCCTAGCCTCTCTATTCATACTGCTAGTCATTTCTTACAGAACAATAACATTCATATACCATAATTTACCCAACATTCTCCAATTCATGGGCATCCATTCATTTTACAGTTCAGTAAGAGAATTTTTAAGAGAATCCATAAGTTTCATTCTATTCTGCACAATAAAAGTAAAGAATAAACATCAGGAAAATATCTGATATATAAAATCTGCCAAAAAAAGAGCTGGTTCTTAAATATTAAAAATTTTCCATCAAGAAATGATGAAAATAGGAATAGTTTGGGAAAGGGGAAAATCTTTTTTAATAAGCATGAAAAAATGTTCAAATTTCTTCAAAGAATTGCAGAAACAGACTAGATTTGGGACATGGTAGACTTGGAAAGGTTGGCCCTAGCAAAAGATAAATTGCTGCTTGCACTGTGGCCAAAAAAAGGATGATCTTCTAGAACATAATGGTTTCACAAATTATGGAGAATAAGGAAATAAAGAAGGTACTCAATTGATGACACTTGATATGTATTAGGTAAAACTATAATCTTGATTCTTCACAATTCAGTGGTGTCAGGTAGCATTTGGAGTTAGTGGTTTGCCATTTCCTTTTCCAGTTTATAAATGAGGAAATGGCCAAATGGTTGAATGACTTAACAGTCATATAGCAACTAAGAACCAGATTTGAACTCTGATTTGAGTCTGATTATAGGACCAGTGCCTTTACAAGTGTATATCTATGTACACTACCCCCATTTTACAGTTAAGGAAACTGAGGCAGTCTGACATTAAGTGACTTAACCTAGGATCACATACCTAGTCGGGTTTGGAGGTGGAATTTGAACCTTGGGTCTTCCTAACTCCAGGCCCTAGCTGCCTCTAATTAGGGTTAAGTACTTGCTCAATGCCTAATATCTCTAGAGCTATAGCTACATAGATCCACTAAAAGAGAGCTAGAAATAAAGGAACTAAATTTGAATACTCTTTGGGTCACAGGTTATAAAATTGGCTTATTTTTGTTTTCATCAGAACAAAATGCATTACATTTTGATTTTTCAGTTTTGTTTCGACTCTGATCCCATTGGGGTTTTCTTGGCAAAGATAATGGGTTAATTTGCCATTTTCTTCTGTAGCTCATTTTACAATGAGGAAACTGAAGAAAATTGAATTAAGTGACTCGCCCTAGGTCACACAGTGTCTGAAGTCAGCATTGAACTCGGAAAGATGAGTCTTTTTAAAGACTCGGCACCTCATCACTTAACTCCACCTATGTATTAACTAATTACTGACTAGGGCAGCTAGGTGGCACAGTGGATAGAGCACCAACCCTGAAGTCAGGAGAACGGTAAGTTCAAATTTGTCCTCAAACACTTAACACTTCCTAGCTGTGTGACCCTGGGGCAAGTCACTTAACCCCAATTGCCTCACCCAAAAAAAAAAATTTTTTTTCCTAAGGATTCTTTTGAGTCTAGTCTCTCAGACACAGTCTAGCCAGGAAGCAAGAATCAAATACTCCCATCCTCCTACTACCCATCATTCTCTTATCTAAAGGGAAAACTTTGAGAAGGCAACATTTACAAGGGAAGAGAGGAAGGAACAGAATGGAGAATTTGTGTACGTTTTACTTTTCTGAATATAGATACAGATTTGAGGAATAGAGTGTAGGGGAGTAGGTCTGTTAGAAAAGTTGCACCTGTAATTTGTTATAAACTAATAGTGACTAATAAGATGTAGTGGAAAAAAATTCTGCACCTGTGCAAAGGCAGAAGACCTGATATAGAAGACCCAACATAGAAGCTCCTTATTTTGGGCTACTATACCAAAATATTTCCACCTCATTCTCTACTGACTGTAAGTCAGTTTACTCCTTTGGTAAAAGTTTGCCCAGAGTACCAGCTTCAGTTTTAAGAGAATTGATACAAAAATAACAGGCTTCTTTGAGAGTTGAGTTCTAGAGTTATGATTGTGGATTAGAATGGCAGGTGGAACATTTGAATGTCATTTTTTTCCATTTGTGAATGTTGTATTACCTGGCAAATATTTTTATTAATTGGTAATTGGCACTAAGAATGACTTGTCCTACTAGAAAGTAAACAGAGATCAACATCTATACCCCAAGGACCATTAAACTTTTGCATATGACTTGCAACTAGAATTTTTCTATTAAAACTTAAGAGTTCATAGCAGCAGAGTCTTACTCTTCCTTTTGTATCACCAGTGCTTTGCATAAATTGTTTTATTAAATGCTTCATATACTTTATCTCTTAACCCACATTTAGTTAACCATTAATTCTCCCTTTTCTGCTTTGGCCATTAGCCTAATCCAGGTGCTTTAACCTCAGGTCAGCAGTGTGGCAAGGGCCATTCCAATAGCCCCTGGACTCTGTTCCTGGGTTAATTGTTTCTCCATCAGGAAATTACAAGGACTTCTTAATATCTTTCTTCTTGAATCCAAACTTCTCTTCCTGACTTGTAAGACCTTTCATAGTCTAGTGACCTTGTACAATCCTCCCTTATTTAAATTCAGTCTACTTGCATGTTATGGCATCACTTCCCTGATGTCATGGTCTTCTTTGAGAACTAAGGACAAACAATAATAACACTCTGTGCTGCCTATCAGCCACATTCTTCAACTTCCTTCAATTTTCCAAGATTGTTCCTATCTTCCATATTATTTTTCTTCTAATAGGAATAATTTTCATGTCACCCCTCAAACCAACCCTGTCCTTTAAGGAACCCAGACTGATCAGAGGAGAACTGATGTCTTTATCTCTTTATTTCTGGGAAATATTTTGATTAGTCCTCCATGTATCCCAGCTTCCTCAATTATATCCACATAATATTTTCCCTCTTCCCTGATATTATTGTGCCACAGTTCCCTTTTAATGTCCTTACCCAGTTTCCTAATAGTCCTATTTAGTTACTCTGCCTCAGGTTATAACTGTTCCCTCTTAATGTTTTATATCTTTAAAAAAAATTTTTTTTTATTATAGCTTTTTATTTAGAAGTTATATGCATGGGTAATTTTATAGCATTGACAATTGCCAAATCTTTTGTTCCAATTTTTCCCCTCCTTCCCCCTATCCCCTCCCCGAGATGGCAGGTTAACCAATACATGTTAAATAAGTTAAAGTATAACTTAAATACAATATAAGTATACATGTCCAAAAAGTTATTTTGCTGTACAAAAAGAATTGGACTCTGAAATAGTGTACAATTACCCTGTGAAGGAAATCCAAAATGCAGGCGGGCAAAAATATAGGGATTGGGAATTCAATGTAATGGTTCATAGTCATCTCCCAGAGTTTTTTCGCTGGGTGTAGCTGGTTCAGTTCATTACTGCTCCATTGGAACTGATTTGGTTCATCTCATTGTTGAAGAGGGCCAGGTCCATCAGAATTGATCATCATATAGTATTGTTGTTGAACTATATAATGATCTCCTGGTCCGGCTCATTTCACTCAGCATCAGTCCATGTAAGTTTCTCCAGGCCTTTCTGAAATCATCCTGTTGGTCATTTCTTACAGAACAATGATATTCCATAACCTTCATATACCACAGTTTATTAAGCCATTCTCCAGTTGATGGGCATCCACTCAGTTTCCAGTTTCTAGCCACTACTACCAGGGCTGCCACAAACATTTTTGCACATATAGGTCCCGTTCCCTTCTTTAATATCTCTTTGGGATATAAGCCCAGTAGTAACACTGCTGGATCAAAGGGTATGCACAGTTTGATAACTTTTTGAGTATAGTTCCAAATTGTTCTCCAGAATGGCTGGATGTATTCACAATTCCACCAACAATGTATCAGTGTCCCAGTTTTCCCACACCCCTGCCAACATTCTGCATTATCTTTCCTTGTCATTCTAGCCAATCTAACAGGTGTGTAGTGGTATCTCAAGAGTTGTCTTAATTTGCATTTCTCTGATTAATAATGATTTGGAGCATCTTTTCATGTGGCTAGAAATAGTTTCAATTTCTTCCTCTGAGAATTGTCTGTTTATATCCTTTGATTTATATCTGTTTTATATGATTTATATTTGTTTATATGATTTATATTTGTTTTATATCTTTAGGCTATAATCATTCCTTCTTAATGTTTGACAGGATAAGGGTCTATCCATTTTAGACAGCTTTAGAATATCAGTAACCTCTCCAGTACCTCCCTCCATTATGTCAACCTAGGTGCCTTCCCCCATTAAGTTATCCCCATCCAGGTACCTCCCCCATTATGTCACTGTTCTTGTTATTCTATAAAAGAGTCTTGCTGTCTGACATTCAGGGCTAGATTCTTTGAGACAATAGTCTCCTTCAGCCCTGGGACCAAACATGGATCATTTGGTCCCAGTGAATATCTCCATATAATAAACTATTAAATTGTTCTCTAATCTCTGTCTTGCTCAGTTTCTCTGGCATTACATTATCCACAAAGTATATGTACTTTTTCTATTCAAACTTCATGCCCCAAGTGAAGATTCTACCTCTTTCTACAGTTCTTGCTGATGTCTTCATTTTATTCTATAATCTCCATTCTAAATCACTTAACCCCACCTTAACATGTAGGTCAAGAATTTCCTCATTTCAGAAAAGATACCTTATAAAGGAGGTTATGTTTGGGGCTAGTTTAGGGGTCAGAGAGTGGTTGTTTGGAGCTCACATCATCAACTTTTAGACATATCCTGCGGCCATCTCTGTATCCTTCCTTCTCTCTGGCACAGAGCTGCTCTCCTCCTTTATCACCATTCTATCTAGTACTAAGCAGAGTTTTTCGATAAAGTAACTGCTGAGTTTTCTTTGAATTGTCTAAAAGTCTCTTTATACTCTTTATCTCTCAACCCACCTCTAGTTACCATTAATTCTCCCTTCTCATTAATATGCCCTATCTTTTCTGTTTTGATGTCCACTAGCCTAATTCAGGTGCTTTAACTTCAGATTAACAGTATGACAAGGGCCATATTCTGGTTATTCCCTTAGTATCCCCTGGACTCCATTACTGAGTTAGTTGTTTCTTCATCAGAAAAACTACAAGAACTACTTAATATCTTTCTCCTTTAATCCTCAATCCTTATCCTCAGTTTATTTACCAAGCGCATAATCCTAGACCTTCCCCTCTCACTAGTATCATATCCCCTTTTCCTCCTATAATTCTGTATTCTAGGTTTAAAACGGACACAGAAGAGGCAGGTAGATAACTTAATTTGAGACAATGCTTTGTTTTTGTTTTTTTCCCCCTTTTTTGGCTAGGCACTAATCTTCCTCCTTTTTTGAATTTTCTCAGGTGGGAAACAAGGCACATGACCAGGTCCTCCATGGGGCCCAAACATCATCTTTATTACTAGGTATGAATAAAGTTTAACTTGGTCATTATAGTTTTATAACATTTTTATGGCAAGAAAATTGGTCAGAGGCTGGGAGGAACTTGATAACAAATAACAAAGTTCATTTCCCAGGCATCTTTGCCCATTACAGCTCTTGTGATTAATGTCTCCTCCCTCTGTTAAGTGGAATGTATCGTGCTGTGTCTATGGGGTCATGGAGAGTCAAATAAATGAGTGAATAACAAAAATCTCCAAATCAAAATGAGGTTTGTAGAGCCTATTTGTTGCTGTTCAAATGGTTGTTTTTACCTGCCTCTCCTTTATCAAGTCTCATGGCTAGAGCCCTCTTCTACACTATTCTCCCACACTCTTCATCGTCCCAAACTCACTTACCAACTTATATATGTATTTGGTATGAACTTCATATTATTCAGGTAGATAATTTTGCAGGGATTTAGAACATTTCCTGAAAAAAAAAATTCCTGGAAATGTTTTGGTCGTTGAAATGTCACCAAAAGTAAGATTTTTTTTCCTGGACATCCATCCCCTGCACTTGATTCCTTGTTGAATTAAAATAAAAAAATTTAGAGAGGAGACAGGACATTCTACAGGAAACACTCTAACATTCTAAACATCTGTTATTCCTCATAGAGTAAAAGAAATACCTATTTCTCACAGGGTAAACTAATTGGTTAGGTTCATTTTAGGGATGTATGACTTGAGAGTAAATAAAAGTACAAAGTATCCATATTTGTGCTTTTTATATTTCACTGATTGTTAAACCCAAAAGATTCATCACTTTTTGGCTAGCTTTCCATTGAGGAGTATCTCTACTTCCCTAAGTTGGTGGTCCTTAGATAGAAGGTGCTATGTCCAAGAATCCTAATGGAAACTCCTTGAGTAATTTTTCAGTTGTGTTTTCTTGGAAAGGATAATAAAGTGGTTTGCCATTTCCTTCTCTGGTAAATTTTACAGATGAGGAAACAGAGGCAACAGAGCTTAGTGACTTATTCAATCTCACATAGGTGTTTGAGACCAGATTTGAATTTAGGAAATTAAATCTAGACTCCAGACCCAGCACTTTATCCACTACATTACCTAACTGCCCAAGGTTATAAGGAAGCCTTTTATAGCCTCATTAGTAAAATCTGCCAAAGGGGCTGCTAGATGACACAATGGATAGAGCACCAGCCCTGAACTCTGGAGGACCTATGAGTTCAAATCTGGCCTCAAACATTTAACACTTCCTGGCTATGAGACCCTGGGCAAGTCACTTAACCCCAATTGCCTCAGCAAAAAACAAAACCCGCCAAAGCTTCTACTGAGTAGTCATGCCAACTAATCAGAGTATCGGGAACCCAGGATCACACCTTACAATGAGGATTTTGTGGAAAGTAGTACTCTACCACTCAACTATAGATATATGAAATGGGATGGTCAGGGTTCTGATCTGCAGGACTTAGGCTTATCACCTGGGCCACTTCCTAAGATGGGTTTTGGCTTAATGCTAAAGGACGTATGTGTTGAGGTGATGAGCAATTTCTTACTGATCTCCTGCTGAACATGTGCTCTGATCACTTCTAGTAACATAAAGGCTTTGGCCTTATGTTGAAGGTAAGCATGAGTCCCTGGAAACTAATTTGCTTCAGAGAGTTAGATCATAGAAAACAGAAATCAGGATTTTAAGCTATATGAACAACATCATTTCTCTCATTAAAGGCTCTGTTGAATTATCAGAAACCCTTCTCATTTTCAACTGCCACTAGCCCATTTGTGTTGTGACCCTGATTGCCCCCTTGATCTCTCTAAGGGAGTGGGGAGGGGGGCTATCTTGTCATCCTTTATGGCTCCGCTTCTGATATTGGCTTCCACACTACATCCTTTTTTTTTTTTTTTTTTTTTTTTTTTAGAGGATGAACATTTTTTTTTTTTTTTAATAGCCTTTTATTTACAGGATATATGCATGGGTAACTTTACAGCATTAACAATTGCCAAACCTCTTGTTCCAATTTTTTACCTCTTACCCCCCCAAGATGTTAAATATATTAAAATATAAATTAGATACACAATAAGTATACACGACCAAAACGTTATTTTGCTGTACAAAAAGAATCAGACTCTGAAATATTGTACAGTTAGCTTGTGAAGGAAATAAAAAATGCAGGTGGGCATAAATATAGGGATTGGGAATTCAATGTAATGGTTTTTAGTCATCTCCCAGAGTTCTTTCTCTGGGCATAGCTGGTTCAGTTCATTACTGCTCCATTAGAAATGATTTGGTTGATCTCGTTGCTGAGGATGGCCGTCCACACTACATCCTTATAGCCTTTTTATCCTGCAACATTCCTCTGCCATTCTGGCCTTTTGTCATTGATAAATTCCTGCAGAAAAATCCATTTGGGGGAAGACGTTGGCCCAGAATACCCACACTTCATTTCCCTCCTAGCTCTGCTTCTGATTTTATGGATTTCTATACTTGGGGGTCTTCCTAATTCCTTTAGTTTATCTTTATATGAATCTTCCAATAGAAAGTAACCTCCAAGAGGGCAGGAACTCTTTTTTTGTTTGTTTGCTTAGCATGTGATAAGTGCTTTGCCCGAGGCCAAATAGGAATGGTCACAAAGGCCATTCAGGAGTAATCACTCACTCAGTAGATTTTATAGGACTTGAGCAGCCTTTCCTTTGGAGTTCCTGAGAAATGGGCAAGGGAAATCTTCCACTCCCCAGGCCTCCCATTTCCATCCCAACCAGCAGCAATTGAATATGAACATGTGGCTTTTGGATCTGAGAATGGACATTAAGTCTCTGGATGTCTTTTCTACTTTATTTCTCTGAGTGAATCATCAATCCTGAAATGCCTATTTCTGTATTTTACCAAGATTCTCATGTACAAGAGATGATCTTTGCAAGAACTTCTCATAGGAGAAAATAACAATCATGACAGTGCTGCCAAGAGATTAAAAGAATGTAAAATATGTCCTAGCTTACCTGGAGATTTCGATTTGTGAATTGCAGACACCACAGGTCAGAGGTTGATGTGGGAAAGATTTCTATCTCTGATCTTTGATTCCCAATACCTCCACCCACCCCCCACCCTTGTTAATGTAATTAATGTAATTAGGAAAGTTTAATCATGCTTAGGGTGTAATATTTTAGTGAATGAGTAATGTAAATTAATGATTTTTAAATTGATAGAAACAATATCTAGTCTCACAATGTGAATTGTTTTTCAGTAAGGGAATTTTTTTTTCTCCTTGTATTTTATTATTAAATAATAGTTTTTTATTGACAGAAAATATGCCTGGGTAATTTTTGCAACATTGTCCCCTTGCACTCACTCCTGTTCCAATTTTTCCCTTCTCTCCCTCACCCCCTCCCCTTTTAAATTGATAGAAATAATATATGGTCTCACAATGTGAATTGTTTTTCAGTAAGGGAATTTTTTTTTCTCCTTGTATTTTATTATTTAATAATTTTTTATTGACAGAAAATATGCATGGGTAATTTTTGCAACATTGTCCCTTGTACTCACTTCTGTTCCAATTTTTCCCCTCCTTCCCTCACCCCCTCCCCTAGATGGCAGGTAATCTTATATATGCTAAACATGTTAAACTATCCTAGATACAATATATGTGTGCAGATCTGTACACTTCTCTTGTTGCACAAGAAAAATTGGATTCAGAAGGTAAAAATAACCAGGGAAGAAAAACAAATATGCAAGTAGTCCACATTCATTTCCCAGTGTTCCTTCTCTGGGTGTAGCTGATTCCATCCATCATTGATCAGTTGGAACTGAATTAGATCTTCTTTTTGTTGAAGATATTTGCTTCCATCAGAACACATCCTCATACAATATTGTTGTTGAAATGTATAATCTCCTGGTTCTGCTCATTTCGCTCAGCATCAGTTCATGTTAAGTCTTTCCAAGCCTCTCTATATTCATCCTGCTGGATGTTGGTCATTTCTTACAGAACAATAATATTCCATAACATTCATATACCACAATTTACCCACCATTCTTCAGTTGATGAGCATCTAATCATGGAAACTCCCCAGTCCTTGCCCTGAGTGCAACCAGGAATGGCACCGGAGGAGAGACTGCTCACTGGGGACAAGCTGCTCCCCCAATGCCTTGCTCTCCAGCAGGATTTTGGGGCTTAGTCAAGTTCCTCCTTGCTCCATGACAGCCCAACACCCAGATGTGGCCAGTAAGACCACTGAATTTCTTTTTGATACAAGGACTTACTTTGGCATTCTGGTCTTACTTATCCCTTTCCCCATAGGATAATGGTTTTAGAAGGGAAATTTAAGAATTGTTTTGAGACTTGCCCTCTGCCTTGCCAGTGTGGTGACCTGTTTGTTATTTAAACATTCGTTTCTTATTATTCCCTCCTATCCTGCTCCCTTATTGGGGGTGATTTAATGATGAAATTGGGAACCCAGTTTTCTCTTCTCAGAACTCCAAGTGATCTTTTTGTGTTGCTTTCAAAGCTCTCCCATATTCCCTCTGAAATCTGGGAGAAAATAGATTCCTCTGTCTGGGACCAAGGAATCTTTGGGCAAGCCACTCCAGCCTTAAAATTGATAATTTTTTTCTTTTTTTTATTATAGCTTTTTATATACAAAACATATGCATGGGTAATTTTTCAACACTGAGCTTTGCAAAAACTTCTGTTTCAACTTTTCCTCTCCTTTCCTCCATCCCCTCCCCTAGATGGCAGGTAGTTCCATACATGTTAAATGTGTTAAAGTATATGTTAAATACAATAAATGTATATATATTTATACAGTTATCTTGCTGTACAAGAAAGATTGGATTTAGAAAGAAGGTAAAAATAACCTGAGAAGAAAAAACAAAAATGCAGCCAAATGTAACAGAAAGAGTGCAAATGCTATGTGGTGGTTCATACTCATTTCCCAGTGTTCTTTCTCTGGGTGTAGCTGATTCTGTTCATTACAGATGAATTGGAACTGATTTGGATCCTCTCTCATTGTTGAAGAGAGCCACATACATCAGAAATAATCCTCATATATATTGTTGTTGAAATGTATAATGATCTCCTGGTTCTGCTCATTTCACTTAGCATCAGTTCATGTAAGTCTCGCCAATCCTCTCTGTATTCATCCTGCTGGTCATTTCTTACAGAACAATAATGTTCCATAACATTCATATACCACAATGTACCCAACCATTCTCCAATTGAGGGGCATCCATTCATTTTCCAGCTTCTGGCCACTACAAACAGGGCTGCCACAAACATTTTGGCACATACAGGTCCCTTTGCCTTCTTTAATATCTCTTTGGGATATAAGCCCAGTAGAAACACTGCTGGGTCAAAGGGTATACACAGTTTTTTGAATGTAGTTCCAAATTGCTCTCTAGAATGGTTGGATCCATTCACAATTCCACCAACAATGCATCAGTGTCCCAGTTTTCCCATATCCCCTCCAACATTTAGCATTATCTTTTCCTTTCACTTTAGCCAATCTGACAGGTGTGTAGTGGTAGGGACTGAGAAATTTCTAAAGCACAAACTTTTAGCACTGGCTAAAGATTTAAGAGATTTGGACCTGCTTAATTGTAATCTTGATCTGCAACCCTACCCTAAAGGTTTCCTTAGAGAAAGTCATAAAAATTCTTAATTTTATGTCCTCTAGAGGATACAAGGTTCCCTTATCCAAAGCCCACATTGCCTGCCAATCTGTCAAAAATTTGGGCCATAACCAATTTCCCATTCAAGGCCCAGATTAGCCCAAGGCTTCTAAAGCCTTGAAAGCCAAATTGTCCTCCACCTCTGCCCTGGTTCTTCCTAATTTAGAAAAGACTTTCACTCTGTATATAAATGAAAGGCGGGGCTAGGCCCTGGGGGTCTTAACTCAGGCTCTTGGACTGGACCCTAGACCAGTTGCCTACTTCTCAAAGAAACTAGACTCAGTTTCCCTAGAATGGCTCTCTTGCATTGGAACAATAGCTGCTACAGCCCTTCTAAGTGAAGTAGCTTCAAAACTTACCCTAGGGCACCAGAGCATTTTAGAAGCCAAAGGGCAGCATCAGTGGTTTAGTGGTGGGGAGTTTACTAGATATCAGGTTCTCCTGCACTCTGACTCTCCAGGTGTATCGCACACACTCTTAACCCTGCCACTCTGCTCCCTGACAACACTCAGTCAGGTAACATCATTCGTAATTGTGAGGAAGTTTTAGATTCTGACTACTCCTGTCTATCTGACTTGAGAGACATTTCTCTTGACAATCCAGATGGGTTAATTTTAATGGTTAATTGAATAGTTTACAAATGGGTCTAGTTTTCTTGAAAATAGGGAAAGAAAGGCAGGTTATTCTGTGGTCACCCTCAATGGCACCCTAGAAGCTAAGCCACTGCCTCCTGGGACTTTTGCCCAGAAATCTGAACTCATTGCCCTAACCAGAGCTTTGGAACTAGGGAAGGGAATGAGAGTGAACATCTATACAGACTCCAAATATGTTTTTTTCATATTTTGCATGCTCATGAGGCTATATGGAAAGAAAGGGGATTTTTGGTAGCAAAGAATTCTCCTTTTTAAATATGCAGGAAAAATTCTACAGCTACTACAAGCTGTCCACAAACTCAGAGGTTTCAGTCATATTTTGTAAAAGATACCAGAAGGAAGATTTCACTTCAAGCCAAGGGGAATAGGTTTGCAGATTTAATTGCTAAAGCTGCTACTCATTCACCCTGACTATGGCACCTTTAATCCCCCAGCTCCCTGATTCTTTTATCCCTTTATATAGCCCACAGGAACAAACACTTACAGAAGAAAGGGGGTGCACCTTTTCTCCTTCTGGCTGGTTTCAAACACCTTCAAGCCCATTTTAAATTTTTAATCCCAGAGGCAAGTCAGTGGAATCTTAATTTTGGTCTTCATTAGGCTATCCACTTGGGAAGAAATACTTTTCAATCCTTTGTGAAACACATTTTTACTGGTCACAAGTTGGGAGAAATGGTCATGCAGGTTTGCCAGGCCTGTCCACTTTGTGCCCAAGTAAATCCTGAAGGAGTTGTTAAACCTCTCCTGAAGCCTGTTCAGAGAAGGGGCACATACCCAGGGGAAGATTGGCAAATAGACTTTACACATATGCACCCTTGCAGAGGTTTCAAATTGCTTTTGGTATATGTTGATGCCTTTAAGCTGAGCCCCTTTGAACTTCTGTATGGGAAGCCCTTCTTAACCACCGACATTTTTGTAGATCCAGAACAGCATCTGGTCACTCAGTTTGCCACACAGCTTGGTGCAGTCCAGAAAGCCCTTTCTGAATATGCAAACAAAGCATCTCCCTAAACCTACAGGTTCTCATACTCAGACTGCCTCCCCTGTAATTCCAGGGGACATGGTATATGTGAAATCTTGGACACCTCAAGGTGCTGAGCCTCTAGGTATAAAATGGAAAGGACCATATAAGATCATTCTGACTACTCCAACGTCAATCAAACTGAAAGGGTTCCCCAGCTGGACTCATTTCTAGGATTAAAAATGCTGCTTCTGTTACCTCTCCTTCAGATATTTCAGAATATTTTTGAGAATCCATAGAGGACCTGAAGCTACTGTTCCGCAGGACTCCTGAAAACACTCTGGAAAAAGAAGGGTGAAATTGTGGCCTTCTTTCTCTCACTCTAGTCTTCTTCCTTGCTTTTTCCTACCTCAAGGATGAGAACTTTGCTCCTAGCATTTTCTCTCTAGCATTTCTTGATGTCCTTCTGTGGCCCCTGCCAGTAGTTAATTCCTTCTTAATCTTTCAGCTAGGGGGCAGTGGGGGCATTCAGGATTGTTGAGTGAGCCATCAGACTCCTCAGGGGAGCCCACAGATGGGACCTGATGCATTATTTGCAAAGCCCTCATTCCCCAATGTCTCCATCTCTATCCTGGATGCACCCCACTTTTAACTTGCTTGTGAGATTTATTTCCTCCAGGCTCCAAGCTACGAACTTCCAGCCACTCGTTCAGCCTGAAGATCATGGGATATCATGGGACAACTGACTGGGACAGTCAACATTCCCTAGATGTTGCTGCTGCCTCCTTCAGATCTCTCACTTCCCCTCTTGGCTTGAACCCCCATTGAGCATAGGGACAGCTCTATGGCCCTTGTCAGTTTGAAGCAGTTCCAGAAGATGAGACTTCCATCCCTTTGCCCCAAATGAATTTGGGGTGACTGCTTGAGGGAGAATGATGTAAAATGTGTCCTCTTGATCTTTGGGGGGAGGGTGACCTGAGTAAAAGAAACCCTTAAATCTCAACCCCTCCTGGCCTTTGGGAGGGGCCCCATCCTCCTGTTCCTAGGGGAAACTCCTAAATGGTGATCTCCACCTATAATTCAATTGGAAATCTTGGCCTGAGGCATAATCGCTACCCTTTATTGAATTGAAAATTAATCCTTCAGATTCATCTGGAGATTGCTCCCTAGCTTCAGGCCATAAAAACCCAATATAATCAAAGGCTGGACCTCAAATCTTTGCTAAAAATTCTAACAGGATTTGGTCCACTGTGAAGTGTAATACCCCCCCCATCCCCCCTTTTTTTTTTTGCTACAAAACTTGCTTGTGTTCTGGATTGCAAATTTTTTCATAAGAGCCTGCGGCACTGGCCAGGGGATATCTCACCCCCATTTCTCACATCTCAACAGAACTATTATAATTGGATATCAATCTAAACTAAGGGAGCTTTATTTTGTCAAGTGTTTGCTCCCAAGCTGAGGTCTGAAGAACTAGTTCTGATGCTATTATACCCTCTGTATTTTCCTCTTATAACAAATTTCTATGATAAGAGCAAATGGTCAACACAAATTCAATTATTCAATATCTTGTTATGTAGTCATTATATCCTAAATAATTTGATGAATGAATATTTGGCCTAGCCATCTAAAGAGCTTCAGTCAGTTCCAGTTTACCCCCCCTATAAAGGACCAAGACCCTAAAAGTAACTCAGTTCTATGCCCATTCGCAGCAGGAAGTAGTTTTCAGAAGATATCATCTTCTCTGATCCCAGAGGACTTTGGGGGTTTTGGTTTGGAGAGAAACCCCAAATTTCCAAATGCATGGACCCCAAATTATCCAGTGTCTGGATGGGTGTCCTGTTACAATGTATTTGGGACTTAGGATGGTACAAATTTTCACATCTCAGATATAGGATTCCATGATGTTTTTAAGCCCCTCAGAGATATACAATGTACAGCATATTTACAAATATCCGTAGATGTTTCTAACTTTAGATATTCATCTAAGGAATGGTACCAGAATCTAAATCATGAATGTGGTAGGAGGTATATTGTAAATGTCCCAATGTCTTCTAATTTGCTACCTATGGTTCTTATTATTGAAGACCCAGCCTATGTGATGGTGCCTATTAAGATTAATCACCATTCATCCTGCCATCTGGGGGAAGGGGTGGGGGTAAGAGGTGAAAAATTGGAACAAGAGGTTTGGCAATTGTTAATGCTGTAAAGTTACCCATGCATATAACATGTAAATAAAAGGCTATTAAAAAAAAAAAAAGATTAATCACCATTGGTACAGATCAGCAAGTGAACAGGTTTGAGATAAAATCAAAGGAAAATTGGAAAACAAAAGTAGGAAAAGGAGAATTGTTGGATTACTCATTGCTTGAGTTCTAGCAACTATAGCAATTATTGTATCATTTGCTATTTCAACTTCAGTTCCTAACAATCTATTCAGACTGCCCAATTCTCAAATCAATTAGCAAAAAATGTATTAATACAATTACTCTTAACGAGCAAATTAATAGAGTTAAAACAAAGACCAAAGTTAATGGAACAATCATTAATATGGTTAGGGAATCATGTAAACAATTTGAACATTCAATCACAACTAATTTGGGATTATAAATTCACTCATATATATATAACTCTATAGATGGAATAATGATACCACCAATGTGACATGGCTTCAAATAATGAAGAGAATAAATAGAGCTATATATAATTTTAATGTCACTTGGGATATATTTGAATTGACAGAAAACATAGCAAAAAGTAATGTCCCTGGAATTGATACTGATAACGTAGCAAATCAAATATTTAAGTGAGTAAAAAATATAAATCCTGCAAATAATCTCACTTCTCTGCTTTTGCATTTTGTTCCTTTGTTATGCCAGTTCTCTTTTATTGTCCTGACTCAGTTTCCCTAATTATCCTGATCCAGTCCTGCCTCGATTTCCCTAAGCGTTCTGCTTCAGTTTATAATTGTCTGCTCAGTCCTGCAAAACCAATTCTCCCTCTTAATCAGAATATTTGATAAGGATAAAAGATCTTATGTTTTAGAATCTCAGAATGCTTCTCCCCATCCCAAGCTATTGGAATCTCAGATACTGTATTATCAAGATGTCTCTCCCCATCTCCAGTTGCTCACCCCACCCTGTCAGAGTCCCATTTCCACTCTCAGCACCCTGACTCCACTCCTGCCTCAGTCTACCCCTTGAGTCTGAGCCACGTGTATATAGGTCATTGAGAACTCACATTGTTGGCTGGATTCTTGGAGACGATAGTTGCATTCAGTCCTGGGACCAAACCATGGATCCATTTGATCCCTGTAAATCTCTCCCTTTTAATAAATTATTAAATACTCTCTAATCTCTATCTTGCCTCAGTTACTCCAGCATCATACTTTTTGCATGTGTTATCCTCAGACTTATTGGCTTAGCCCCTTTTTCTTTCTGTTATGTCTTAAAAAGTGGTAGATGTAGAAGGCCAACAGGTCCATGCCCATATTGGCCCACATCTCTTCTATCTTTGAAAAACATACTCTGGGGAAATTTTAGGAGAATGCATGCCAACAGGAAATAAAGCATTTCAACTGTATCATTTACCCCTTTAACAATGAATTAAGGACATACTTGAGGTAAATACATTAGCATGATAATTTCTGCTATTTACTACTCTTTTTTTTTTTAATAGCCTTTTATTTACAGGTTATATGCATGGGTAACTTTACAGCATTAACAACTGCCAAACCTCTTGTTCCAATTTTTCACCTCTTACCACCCCTACTACTCTTGTTCTGACAGATATTTTGGGATTGATAAAACACCACAATTATTTACAATTCTGTTGATGTTGATGAGCATCACAACAAAACTATCTACAATTCTGTGTTGATAAGTATTTTGGTATCATTAAGGTGAATACTGAAATGTCAAAGGATGGAATGTGCATTAACCTTGGAGGAATATGATGTCAACTGAAGCTAGCTAATGTTGTAAGGCTAGCCTAAAACCTTGGCCAGGAATCAAAGCCAAATCCTTTATTATCTCTTTCAAAATCTTGCCTCCTTTCCTGGGCCTAGGTTAGGTTTCTTAGAGGCCTATCTCCCCAAGAGCTGGAGCTTCTGCCTGTCTTCTCTGCCTCTGAAAGCTTCTCCAAATGAATCCTGGCTGACACTCCTAGTTTATATGCTCTACACTGAGTATAAACCAATCATTATATCACTAGAAAACCATTATTTAATGTAAGATTAAATCAATCATATTGAACCATGCTAAACTATATAACCATTGTCTCTATCAATTCCACTGACTTAGTTCCTTGTTTCAAGTTCAGAGTTCTGGCCCCTAACAACTATTTTCTTCCTGCCATCTGTTATGAGCCAGAATTTGAAACAAGGTGTCAACTCAATGGAATTGATAGAAACAATGCTTATGTATGTTTACACCTTTGAGAGTTCACACATCAGCTCACACATTAGAGTTCACAAATTGGGAGATTTCAGGATTAAGGATGAAATATCCACGTTTACACCCCCCCATAATCCCACTCTCTAGGAGGAAGAGTCACCCTTTGAGTTTACACCTCTAAAAGAGCATAAAAAGGAGCTGAGTCAATGGAGTCAGTCAGTTCGGAAGATTGACAGAGTGAGAAGTCAGTTGGAGATTGAGAGGCCAGGAGTTAGGAGTTGGTGATAGGCAGAAGCTGGAAGCGCTAAAGGACTAGCAACAAGAGCTCTCAGAACCAAGGAAAGCTTACCGAGCTATTTTGGAAGAAACAATAAAGAACTGGATTTTAACTCCTGGCTGTGTTTGAGGTGATTATTACTCTGAACTGAAACTAAGGCTGCCTCCAGAAAACCTCCCCAAGAAACCTGCTCCCAGAGAACGATTATATATTAAGGAAAAGAAGAAGAACACCAGAGCCATCTTGCCACACTGCCACCATGGTATGTATGAATGTCCTAGCAGATGCTCTCAAAAGCATCCTAACAATGCAGAAAATCAAGGAAAACACAAGGTTCTCATTGGGCTATACTCTAAAGTAAAGTATAAAGTAAAGTTATGTTCTTACTGCATGGTTACATTAGTGAATTTGAGATCACTGATGATCACAAAGCAGAAAAAATTGTTGTGAATTGTAATGGGCTGAAACTGAGTTAATGCACTGAGGTCTGAGCAGTTACGGCTAATTACCAATTGGTAATTACTCTATTAGCATATGCTTGGAGACAGAATGGCCCCACCCACTCTCCTTGCAGGTTTGATCTGTTTGGTGTACAGAGATTGAGGCAGGATTTAGAGCATGGAGTGAGAAGAGGGAGGTGGCTCGGAGTGAGAGAGAAAAAAAGAGGAGATTCCTGTATCTGCCAGCTCTCTTCTCCCTTCGATAAAGAATAAAAATCAAGGACTTTCACTTATCCTGACTCTGGCTGATTTTAAAGTATCTAGGATGCTAACCTGGTAATCACATTTGGTGCCCATCTTGGAGCCAAGGACCCTATTTCACTGAAGAAGTTTCCAGTGACCAGGAAATTAGGTGAATATTTTAATAGACAAACAGGGAACTTACTTTGTTAAGGGCTAAACTAGTGACCTTTTCTGGCTGAAATGGGGCAGATGTTAGGAAAAGATTCTCCTCCATCCCCAGCCCACCCCCACTTCTGCTCCGAGGGGGCGCTATAGGAAAGCATGCTTAACTTGATCAAGGAACAAGGCTTAATTATAACTTGGGAACAGATCGCTAGACTCTTGGTTATGCATTTCCCCTTGGTTCTTAGAGGAAGAAGATATGCCAGATAATTGGAAACTGGTGGGACAACAATGTAAATATTACAATGATAAAGGTCTTCCTTCAATTTCCATCGAACCACTCTATGTTTACAACATAATACAGCTGGCCTTAAAGAATTCTGCAAGTTATAGAAAAAAGAAAAGTTCTAGGAACAGACAGTTGAGGAAGTATGAGGAAAAAGAGGAAGATAAAGAATAGTTTAATGACCACATCCCCACAGGGCATGGAGATTGGTTCAAGGGTGTGGTGATATTTCATTTTACCAGGAAGCTTCAACCCTGCCTATGGAGCAGATATTGACACAACCCCATCAACTCCACCTTCCAGGATGGAGGGAGGAGTAGTAGTGGGGGCGAGGGGGGAGGCAGTGATGCCACCAGGACCTCCCAGCCAGCATCCAACTGCTCCTATGAGTAGATTGCAAAAGGCAACTACTTAAGGCCATGAAGGGAGGAATCTAGGTGATCTGAAACTGGGTATGTGTCTGGTGATTCAACAATTTAACTCTTCAGGTCAAGAAAGTACAATATACGCTCCTTTTGATATAGAAATCCTCAAAGACCTGAAAAAGGCTTGCACTCTTTATGGGGCTACATCAGCTTATGTTAAGATGTCATTACAGAATTTGGCTTTTGAAATCTTAACCCCTAGTGACTGGAAATCTATAGCAAGGAAATGCTTAGAACCTGAACAAAACTTCTTGTGGCTTTCTGAATATAGTGAGCTCTGTAGGATACAAGCCCAACAAAATAGTCAAAGTGGAGTTAATACTTCAATTACCTGTGACCAACTAACAGGTTCTTATGCAGAAATTTCAGTACAGATTAATTACACCATAGCAGCATATGAAGCAAATTGCTGCTGCTGCTATCAAAGCATGGGCTTCTCTCCATAATAAAAATGACAAGGGTGACGCCTTCACAAAAATAACATGAGGACCAAATGAACCCTTTACTGATTTTGTGGGACGTTTGCAGACAGCTGTCACACAAAGTAATGGTGAAAATGCAGTAACAGACATTTTGTTAAGGCAACTTGCTAAAGAAAATGCTAATGAGGTTTGTAGAAAAATTATACTAGGACTACGCAAGGATGCTCCTTTAGAGGAGATCATAAGACGCTGTGCCACAGTGGGCACAAATGCCTTTTATAACCAGGCTATGATGCAGACTTCCTAAAATCCCAACATGGAAAGACAGGGTCCCTTCTGGCAAAGGACTTCCAGAGAGACTCATCAATGCTTTCAATGTGGTAAAGTAGAGCATCTGAAAGCTCAATGTTGGCATAGAGACAGAATGAGAAAACAAGGTGGAAGAATAAGACCCAAAACCCCATGTCCAAAATGCAACAGAGGCTTCCATTGGGCTTCAGAATGTAGACTGATTCAGGGAAACGGGATGAAGGGCCCAGCCCCAGGACCCAAGACAAAAAATACTTGGGGCATGATACTACACCCAGAGAGTGCCTAGAAGTCCAATACCCAGACATGGAGAAGTGAAATCTGTTCCTTTCCAGCCTATGGATCCCTTGCCTCTAGGCACAGTAAGCTTGACCATTTCACCTCCTTTTTGTACATACAAAACAGTGTCCATCCACACACTGACGGGGATATGTAGATAATATCCCAGTCACTAATACAAGTAGACAATGTGTGACTTATCACCCAGGACAAGTAGTAGCATCAGGTTTACTGATGCAGACTCCTAATAAGCAATCTGGTGATAGTTGCCCAGATTCTGACTCCCAGAAACAAAATCCAGGAATATACTGGACAGCAGCTGTAACAGTTGACCAACCTATGCTCACTATCTATATAAAGGGCATACCATTAAAAGGATTGGTAGACGCTGGTGCAGATCCTACAGTCATTAGAGGTGCCAATTGGCCCAGTCACTGGACAAAGATTAAGGCAGACACCTACATGTCTGGTGTAGGAGGATCAATAGCAGCTGAAGTTAGTGCTACCCCTTTGATATGGATTTTTGAAGACAAAACAGGAGTTTTTACTCCTTTTATAGTTGAAAAAATCCCCATCAATCTGTGAGGAAGAGATATTTTACAACAGTTAAAATTACAAATGAGTACTTCAGTTTTTTAGATAGGGCTGCTGTTGAAGGCCTGCCAACACTTTCACCTGTTCCTATTCAGTGGAAAACTGATACACCAGTGTGGATAGGATAGTGGCCCTTAGCCAAAGATAAAATTCAGGAGTTATTAGATATCGTAGAGGAGCAACTTGACCAAGGACCCTTACAACCTTCTCTAAGACCTTGGAATCCCCCTGTATTTGTTGTAAGAAAGAAATCTGGAAAATGGAGTGTGTTGATTGATTTAAGAAAGGTAAATGAACAGATGGAAACTATGGGAACTCTTCAGCCTGGACTTCCATCTCCTACTCAATTGCCTAGAGCATTATCTAGCCTTTTGGGGTTATAGACATTAAGGATTGTTTCTATTCTATGCCTCTAGATAAGGAGGATATGAAAAGATTTGCCTTTACAATGCCGTGTTTACTTAGCTGAGCCTTATAAAAGATAAGAATGGACAGTATGGCCACAGAGAATGAAAAACAGCCCTACTATGTGTCAAATGTATGTTGCTGCTATTCTCCAGTAAGGAAAGCATTTCCAAAAGTAATGTTATTACATTACATGGATGATATATTGGGATGTGTACTCGAGGAACAAATGTTAGAAGCATATCTACACTTATATGAACTGATGCTAAGTGAAATGAACAGAACCAGGAGATCATTATATACCTCAACAATGATACTGTATGAGAATGTATTCTGATGGAAGTGGATTTCTTTGACAAAGAGATCTAACTCGGTTTCAATTGATCAATAATGGACAGAAGCAGTTACATCCAAAGAAAGAACACTGGGAAATGAATGTAAACTGTTTGCATTTTTGTTTTTCTTCCCAGGTTATTTTTACCTTCTGAATCCAATTCTTCCTATGCAACAAGAGAACTGTTCGGTTCTGCACACATATATTATATCTAGGATATACTGTGACATATTTAACATGTATAGGACTGCTTGCCATCAGAGGGAGGGGGTGGAAGGAGGGAGGGGAAAAGTTGAAACAGAAGTGAATGCAAGGGATAATGTAAAAAATTACCCAGGCATGGTTCTGTCAATAAAAAGTTATAATTATGGAAAAAAAAAAGAAGCATGTCTACAAAAGACCATAGAAACACTAAGAAACTACAAATTGTACATAGCTCCAGAAAAAATTCAAAGACATGCTCCTTTTCAATATTTAGGATATGAAGTATACCCTAAATTGCTTACAGTACAAAAACTGTCCTTAAGACCAGAGAAGCTAAACACTTTAAATGATTTTCAGAAATTGATAGGAGATATTCAATGGATATGACCAGTGTCAGGCTTGACTACCTATCAATTGCAACTGTTATATGTAATTTTAAGGGGAGACAGTGCTTTAAATTCACCATGTCAGCTTACAAAAGAAGCTCAAAAGGCTTTGAGAGAAGTTGAACTGGCTTTTTCCAATGTGGTTGAAAGAGTCACTCAAAAACCCTTGGAAATATCAGTTTTTGCTACACAAGAAGCACCCCCAGCAGTCCTTCATCAAGGAGACAGTGTGATAGAGTGGGTGAACCTCCTGGCACAATCAGAACAAAGCCTTACTCCTTACCCAGTGTTTGTGGCTAGAATTTTATTAAAGGCCAGTAAGTAAGCAGTACAATTATCTGGGATAAGACCTGACAAGATATACACCTTTGATACTAATACACAAATTAATGTGTGCTATGAAACCATCCCAGAGTGGCAAATTTTATTAGCCATGACTCCAAATTTTACACACAGGTCTCCATTAAAGATAACCAGACTATTACATAATTGGCAATGGATTCTTGAAAAAAAGGTTTCTAAAGTTCCTCTTAAAGGACCAACTATCTTTACAGATGCATCCAAACATAATATTTGCACTGTATACTCTCATGACTTAATTGTAAAGAGAGTAGTCAGAACTCCTTTTCAGTCCATTCAGCAGAATGAATTGTATGCAATCATTCTAGCTCTTATCCAGGAGATATAAATATAATATTTGATTTGGCCTATTCAGTAGGTGTGGCACAAAGAATTGCCACAGCCCAAATAAAATTTGTAGCCTCTAATATATATCAGTTCTTTAAGAAACTTCAAGAGCAAGTGAGAAAGCATCCAGGTAAGATTTATATTTTGCACGTCCACTCTCATAGTGGACTTCCAGGTCCTATTTTTTAATGGAAATTCAAAGGCAGATAGCCTTCTAACTATGCTGGTCAATACGCCTTTATTTCAAGAAGCCCAGGAATCTCATTCTAAATAATGTCAAGCTACTCAAGACTTACGTTTACAATAAGAGAGAAAGCGAGGAGCAGAGTAAAAGCCTGTACAGCTTGCCTTCCTTTCCATGCCCCTACACTGCCTCCAGGGAAGAACCCTTATGGTTTGAGACCCAATGAAATTTGGCAAATGGATGTGACCCATTATAAATCTTTTGGTCGTCTGTCTTTTATCCATATTGTAGACACAAGATTTTTCAGGATTCACTTGTGCAATACCAGCAGCAAAAGAGACAACCTGAGTGGTCACTGAATTCCTTATCCAAGAATTGGCAATTATGGTTGTGCTACAAGCCATAAAAACAGATAATGGATCTGCATGTATTCTTTTTTTTTTTCCCATCATTATAACTTTTTATTGACAGAACCCATGCCTGGGTAATTTTTTACAACATTATCCCTTGCAATCACTTCTGTTCCGACTTTTCCCCTCCCTCCCTCCACTCCCTCCCCCAGATGGCAAGCAGTCCTATACATGTTAACATGTTATACATGTGTTATACATGTCACAGCATATCCCAGATACAATATATGTATCCAGAACCGAACAGTTCTTTTGTCTGCATATACTTCTAAACATTTTGCACACTTGTGCACAGTATAGGATTTTACACACCACTGGCATACCCTTTAATCCTCAAGGACAGGCAATAGTAGAGAGGAGAAACAGAGACATTAAGATGCTCTCCAAAAACAAAAGAAAGGGGGAGCCACAGGTAACCCTAGAGAACTTCTAAATCTAGCCCTTTATACTATTAACTTCTTGATTATTGACAAACATGCACTGGCTCTGGCAGACAGGTTTTATAACCCACTGGAAGGTCAGTGTCCAGTGCGAGCAGCTCCACTATCTTTAGATAATCACCAGGTGATGTGGAGAGACCCAGAACGTGGTGAATGGAAGGGACTAGATAGGCTAACTGCTTGGGGGAGAAGGTTTGCTTTTCTTTCTACAGGTGGAGAAGGGATCAGATGGGTGCCAATGAGGCATATTCGCCTTGTCTATCGGAGAGAGACTTGGCAGACCCTTGAAACGAAGGAGAAGAACCAAGAAACATCGGGTGGTTCCATTGCTGACTGTGCCCACCACTGAAAGAGCATGGCAGTTATGGCATTTGAATCATGGACATCAAAAATTGTTGGACTTCAAAACCCTCAGGAATCATTGGATTCTCTGAGACATGATAAGACTTTTGTAGGACTTGAAAGCCCTCAGGAATCACTAGACTTTCTGAGAAATAATAAGACTGTTGCAGGACTTCAAAATCTGCTGGAATCATTGGATTCCCTGACATGTGAAGCAATGGAGAATAGATTGGTTTTGGACTATCTTTTGGCTGCTGAAGAAGGCATATGTCTGACTGTTGTTTACATACCCTCCTTCTAGGACTTCTGGAAATCTTTTACAATACCATGTTGATTCATATTCTTTGTTATATCACTACTTGCATGTACAATGTTTGTTACACCACATTGAGTCTGCACCGGATGTGGGGAGAGTCATCACTAATAATCTGTGCGTTATTGCTATGTGTTTGTGTAATACCTCCCATGCTGATGGGTTTGTGCATACCTGTTTCTAATAAGACCCTTCAGCCCAGAAATCCACTAGCAATCCCCACTTCCCTTTGGTGCTTTTCATCTCCCTTCCTGAGAAGTCTGGGAGTGTGTGATCACTTCCCTGAGAGGTCTGGGATGGCTTGACCACCTGTGTTCAAAACAAAAGAAAGTGGGAGATGTAATGGGCTGAAACTGAGTTGATGCACTGAGATCCGAGCAGTTAAGGCTAATTACCAATTGGACAATACTCTATTAGCATATGCTTGGAGAAAGAATGGCCCTGCCCACTACTCTGTGCAGGTTTGATCTGTTTGGCATATAGAGAGATTGAGCAGGATTTAGAGGATGGAGTGAGAAGAGGGAGGTGGCTTGGAGTGAGAGAGAAAAAAAGAGGAGATTCCTGTGTCTGAGAGCTCTCCTCTCGCTTTGATAAAGAATAAAAATCAAGGACTTTCGCTTATCCTGACTCTGGCTGATTTTAAAGTATCCAGGGTGCTAACGCAGTCATCACAGTCAACCTCCTGGGTAGATTAAACAAGTGTGGTATAATCAGTCCCAGAACATATGTTCAATTGAAAGGTCTGGAAAAGTGACAGAAAAATGTACCATCCCATCAGTTTGGGCTCATGTGCTTACAAAATCTCAGGTGGCATCATGTATGGTGAGTAAGCAAGAGGAACACACACAGGAGGAAAAATCTTGGGATTCTTTCCCTAAGGGTGTAAAGAATACATAGATATAAAATGCTTCAGTGTACTACTACTACTACTAATTGTTATTTATATGCCACTTGAAGATTTGGATACATTATTTTTATCTGATCCTAACAACAACCTTGTAGATAACAATACCTGACCTGTTTTATAGATGAGGAAATCTGTTAAAGGTTAAGTAACTTGCCTAGAATTACAGATAGTTGGATAGCAAGATCCAAATTCAGGCCTACCTGACTCCAAGTCCAATATATTATCCATTATGCTACACTGCTTCTTTTTATATCCCAGATACTGAATAGATATTGAGAATACAAAGACAAAAATGAAAAAAGTCTCTACCTCAAGGGTACCATAGAGTATACCAAGCAGATTATGAATGTGTCTAGTGCTACCAAATAACACTTCAGGCTTTATTCCAGTGAATGCAAGGTTGGAAACATAGATCGGAATCTCATTGCCAAAGGCTTTAAATTCCAAATAAGAAGAGTTTGTGTTTATTTTAGAGGTAAAAGACAACCAAAGGAGTATTGGATTTACTGAATAGAGGAGTAACACAATGAGATTATACTTTAGGAGAATCACTTGTGCAACTATATGATAGATTGAAGAGATAAATATAAAGATCAATTGAATAATTACTTGAGCTGGTCAGGAAAAAGAGACAAACATTTATTAAATGATTATTATATGGTCAGCTAGATGGTAGATAGAATACCATCCCTAGAGTCAGGAAGACTCATATTCCTAAATTCAAATATGGTTTCATTTATTTACTGTTTGTGACCTTGGACAAGTCACTTCATCCTGTTTGCCTCAGTTTCCTTTTTTTCCTCATTTTATTTTAATTTAATAATACTTTATTTTCAAAATACATGCAAAGATAGTTTTCAACATTCAACCTTGTATAACCTTGTGTTCCAAATTTTTCTCCTTCCTTTCTCCCCACCCCTCTGCCCTAGACAGCAATCAATCTAATATAGGTTAAACATGTGCAAATGTGCTATACAGATTTCCACATTTATCATGTTGCCCAAGAAAAATCAGACCAAAGAGGAAAAAAGTAAGAAAAAAGCATGCAAACAACAAAAAAAGTGAAAATGCTATGTTGTGATCCATATTCAGTCCCCATAGTCCTCTTTCTGGGTGCAGATAACTCTCACAAGTCTATTGGAATTGGCCTGAATCACCTCATTGTTAAAAAGAGCCATATCCATCAATGATCATCACATAATCTTGTTTCTGTATACAATATTCTCTTGGTTCTATACATTTAACTTGGCATCAAATGCCTCTTTTATGTAAAAAACTTGTTTTTATTCATTGCTGTTCTCAGCTTTGTAGGATATTTTAATGGGGTTGTAATCTGAGCTATTTTTTTTTTTTTTTTTTGCAATATGCCAGTCCCTTTATTTCTTTTGATTGATTTGTGATCCTGTGCCATTCATATTGGCATTCCTGTATATTTTAAACTTTTTCTTGAATGCAAAATATATTGCTTATTATTGCCATTGTGTTTATTTATTATTATATTATTTAACCTTCCAATGCCTTGAACTTTCAAATATGGATTTGCTTTCTGGTGCAATCTGTGAATTTGATTGATTAGTACTTTCTTTATTCAAAAGTTCCAGACAGTTTTCTAACATTATTTCCTTCAGTATAGTATTCAAGTTTATAGATAGTAATATCTAGTCATATATTTTATATAAATATAATATAGGTCTATGTGTGTGCATACATGCATATGTATATATTCATACACACATATATTTGAGCTGTAAGGATAGCTAAGTAGCTCAGTACTTAGAGCTCCATGCCTAGTGTCAGAAATACCAAAGTTCAAATCTGGCCTCAGATACTTACTAGTTGTGTTAACCTGGGTAAATCACTTCATCCTATTTGTGTCAGTTTCCTCAGCTATAAAATGAGCTGAAGAAGAGAAACAGAAAATTATTCCAGAATCTTTGACAAGACCATCCTAAATGGGGTAAGCCCCATTTAGCCAAAGAATTGGGCTGAAATGATTGAACAACCTACATATTTATATGTATATAATGTTCTTCACAGAAACCTATGATTTAAGTTGTCTTTGTATACTTGTCTTTAAAGTCAGTTGCTTTGGTTTCTGTAGTTTATTGCAGCCATCCTTTAAGAGCTCATAGCCTATGAACCCTTTGATCTCAGAGGCGAGATGAATGAGATAGGAGACTCATAGAGGGTGAAAAAGAGCTCCCGTTTATTATGCCATACAGCCTTGTTGATATACATTTTTGCAAGGATGATAAGTGTGTGAACAGTAGGCAATCCCTAATCACCATTCAGAGAAGCAGCTCATGGTCTTTGTGTATGCATGCCAATGGGAGGAGAGCCAATCCAGCAATTCAGCAGCTTGCTCACAGGCAAGAGGCCCTGTCAAGGCATCCCTGCTCAATGAGCAACTAGCTATGACCCTTGGACACCTGTTCCCATGATCACAAATTATTGCTCCTTGCTCAACAAGGGCGTTTCTGCAACATGGCAGAAAACTTATTGTGCACCAAAGTTTGAGGTGGCCTTGGTACTCCCTTCTCAGGAGGGTCCCATAACTCAGCAATAGTTTTTGTAATCTGTTCTTTTAATGTTACTGCCTTTTTCTTTTCTCCTGGCAAATTTTCTTCCACTTCTGAATAAAAATTCCAGATTTGTTCTTTTCTCTATTTCTTGGAGAATGTGTCCATCATGTCATTTAGGTTTTGTATTTGACTTTTTCCTCTATTCTGTTTAGAGATGTTATCAGATTTAATTCTGTACTATTTTGTAGTTGCTTGTTAATGTTTTTTATCTGCAAAATTCTCTTTTTGATCAAGGAATCCTGGTTCATTTTCATCCTTGGCATAATACTTATTCATAGTATTTTGACTTCTCTTTGAATTTTTACTTATTCTTGATTGTCTTTATGAACCTTTATGTTGGTTCATTTGCTTGTGAGCAAATGCTTCTGAGTGAGGTTTCTATTTGGGATTTTCCTCTTCTCTGCTTTACTTGGTGATCTCACAAACTTCTATGGATTTAATTAATATGCTGATGATTCTCTAGCATTAACCTATCTCTGACTTCCAGTCTCCTATTTCCAATTGCCTTTCAAATATCTTAAACTGGAAGTTCAGTAGATATCTTAAACTCAACATGTCCAAAACAGAACTCATCTATCCCTGTGAACTTCATCTCCCTCCACTTTCTCTATAATCCTCCCAGTTCTTCAGGTTCAGAATCATTTTGGATTCCTCATTCTCTCTCACTTCTTATATCTGATCTGTAGCAATAACCAAGACCTGTTGATTTCAGCTCTGTAACTTTAAATATAATTTTTACTGTCTCCTTCCTCTACATTAGAAAAGACTACCACTTGACACAGATTTGTAAATCTATATAAAGCCATTACTATGTATACTTCTATTTATCAGTTTTTTTTTTCCTCTGGAGGTGTATAGCATTTTCTTTCATAGGTCTTTCACCTACTATGTGCTAGACAAAGTGCCAAGTGCTGGGAAGACAAAGAAAGCCAAAAATTTATCTTGGCTCCCAGTATTATTATATATATATTACAACAAGTAAACATTTATGAAGAAACAAAGACAAATATACATACAAATACATAGATGTATATAGCATAAATTAGAGATAATCAACAGAAAGAAAGCACTAGCATTAAAGCTATTCAAAATCAGGTTTCCTGACTATACTTTTGCAAGCTATACCTGAATTTCAGCAAAGAATTTTAAAAAATGTTTTTTTTTCTATATTTTCATGGACAAGATAGAGAAAAAATGTGGCTTCAGATGGATTTGAGTTGGTTGAATGACAAGATATCAGTTTTGAAGCAATTCTCTTGTAAGGTGACACAAGACTTTGCTACTGACCTGATTGTTTTAACAACTTGAGCAAAGGCTAACTTAAGTATGCCTTTGGTTATTTGTGGATTAAACAAAACCAGGAGAAATGGTTAATATGATAGATAACAAAATTGAGATCTCAAACAATGATCTCAATAGAATGAAATCTAATAAGATTAAATTTAAGAAGGATAAAGTCTTGCACTTGGGTCAAACTAATCCTGGAAAAAATATCAGATGGCTTTTATGAACTGCGAGCTTACTATGTCAAAGTTGTGTCATGACTAATCAAAAAGCAACCAGGTAGTATAAATTTCTCTTCATTGCAATTGGGAAGACCTGTATTTGAATCCTGCCTTATACTTCTCAGTTGTGATGGGGCAAACTACTTAACCTCTCTGTGCCTCAGTTTCCTCATTTGTAAAAAGGGGATAAGAATAACAGAGTTCTTGTGAGGAACCAATGACAAACATATAAAATGTTTTGCAAACTTTAAAATGCTCTATTAGTCTCCCCCCCCCCCCAATAATTTGTTCATAGTTTAGATGAACAGACATGATTGCTTGAGGAAACTGGTAATTTCACTGTACTCCTTTGCCTTGGGGACCACATCCGAATTATGTCCCATTTAGGGGATACTTTTTTTTTGGGGGGAGAGGCACTAATAAAATGGAGTTTGTTCAGTAGAAGATGATCAGGATGGTCAAGAGGACTAGATATTAAATAAAGATCTTTTGAATGGACTTGGGGAAACTCCTCCTGATATGGTAGCTATTTTCCAGTCTCTGAAGGGCTATCATGTGGATGAGGCATTAGATTTATTTTGTTTGACCCCAAAGGGTTAAGAAGCCATAGGCAGAAGTTGCAGATAAGTAAATTTCAGTGAAAATTTCTGCAATAATCATCAAAACTATTTGGTATTCAGTAAAAAAAAGAAAGAAAAAGGAAAAATAGATGAGAGATACCAGATAAGGAAGAATCAGAAATAATTGAACTCAGAAACCCTCAAAGTTGAAAAAATAAACTCATTGAGGAAGAACTTAAGGTCTGACAAAGAGTCTAAGAAAATTGGAAAACTAGGTGGCAGAAGTTAGATTTAGATTAACATCTTTATATCATTTATACCACCATAGTGTCAAAATGGATACATAACCCAAATAGTAAAGGTCATACCATTAAAAACAAGAAGAACAACAACAAATCTAAGAGGAGAAAGGGAGCAAATACTATTCACAGTTATGGCTAAGGGAAAGTTCTTTACCAAAAAAAGCAATCACAAAAGATAATTGTGATTATAAGCAATTGCAAAAAAAAAAAAAAAAAAAAAAAAAAAATCACATCAACTAGGTTAAGAAGAAAAGCTGTCCTTTAGGGGAAAAAAATTTGCATTAAATATCTTTGATATCAAAGATAAAGAGAAAACACAAATATAGAAAACAAAAAGCTATATTGCAAAGGCTAAATAATTGATCAAAGGATAAGAACAAACAGTTCTCCAAGAATTGCAAATTATCAATACCCTGTGTGAAAGCAGACAAAGCCAATTTCCTCTTTTAGAAACATTAAGATAGCATTTAAAAATTATCTTAATTTAAAGAAAAACAGTCAATTCTGAAACAATGTCATGCTTCTCTCTCTTTCTTCAGCTCAGAAGAGATTCTTCCTTTGAATTAGGACAATGAATTGACAAGAGACCTCAGTGAAAGTTAGGGAATATTGAGTTAGAAAGGAGAATATTTGACAGAAATGATCAAAGAATGGTTTTCTGTTTTGTGGTTGTATTTAGAAAACCCAAAGACATATAAAGATTGAGACCACAGCTTTAATAAATAAGTGTTGGCAAATTCTTATTTTCCTTCATTAAAACTACTAATTTAACAGTTAACTTAATGATTTATAAACAGTCCAAGATGTCCTTTTCCCATCCAAAATTTCTTATCATTCTCCACAGTACTCCTACTCTCCATTCAAGCACCCTTTTCAATCAGAAGTTCCTGAGTTCAGGGTTGTGCAAATTTATCCCCCACCATGAAAAGGAATGGAGGTGGGGATGGGGAATCAGTAGTTAGGAGCAAGGGCAGTCTACTGTCTGAGAGAGATTATTAGGATCTAGAGGAAGAAACAGAGAAGTGGGACTCCATCTCCTAAACAAACAAAGGCATCAAAAGGAAGAAAGAAAGGCTCAGAGGGAAAGGAGGCCTAGTGTTTGTCAGAGGAGATAAGACAAAAAGTCTTAAAGGATGTATCAAAGATGAATAGTCCAAAAGTCATGACTTGGGAAAGATCCATAAAATCTCCAGTGATAGATTAGCAGAGTCTTAAAATGAAAAGTCTGAAGTGATCCTGGCACCTCTCATATCTTCATATCCTTGCTGTGAGGTAAGGTTCAGAGGGTGCCATAGACACTGATCTTGGCTAAAGAGATACTCTCGAAGTAATCATTCCGACCCTTTTCATATAGGACGTAGATCTGGGGGGTCCCATCCCCCCAAGTCTGAGCTCCCTCCAGAACTGTCAAGGATGAGTAACCACTGGGACCTGGCCACAGCTGAATCGTGTCTTTCCACCATGAAGTACCATTGCTGAAACTCCAGCGAATAGTCAGATTTACCCCTAGAGAGAAAGATGAAATGAGGCAGTATTGCACACAGTAGAGACTTAATAAATGTCTGTTGAACAGGAAAACATTGGGGGTGGGGGAGACACAAAAACGAAAAACAACAGTCCCCTATCTCAGGAAGCATACATTCTAATTGGGAATATAACATGTCTAAACAAATAAGCACAATGAAAAGATAGATTGTAAAGGGAGAAAGAAGTCAAGAAACACGAAAATGGTGAAGGAAAGATTACTTTCATCTGGGTGACTACAGTGGGTGGGGAAATAAAGATAGACCATGGAATGGGTGAGTATTTGAAATAAATGTTAAGGAAAAGAAGAATGTAAACAGGTAGAGATATCTGATGAATTTGTTCTAGGTTGGTTTAAATATAAAGGTCCAGGAAAGGGCAGGATGGAACTGATAAATGATGAGTAGCATAGTCTTTTTGGATCTTGAAGGAATCTATGGGAGAAAAAGCTATAAAGACAAATTATTGCTAGACTGAAAAAAAGCCTTGAATAAAAAGTATGTATTTTGTTTAGTAAACAATGGAAAACCACTCAAAGCAGGATAATGATAACAGCAATATAGCAGTTTAAAGTTTGCAAAGTGCTTTACAAAGAGTAACTCATTTTATTCTTATAACAACTCTGGTTATATGCTATTATTATTCTCATTTCACAGATGGGGAAACTGAGCAGATAGAAATTAAATGATTTGCCCAAAGTCATATAGCCAATAAGTATTTTAAGGGTCAAAATGAACTTGGGACTTTCTGACTATAAAGTCTAGCAGTCAATCTACAATGCCACCTGGCTGCTTCTAATGATGTAGGTACATGTTCTTTAATTTTTGGTTTGGATCTGTATTTTTCAATGGGGTAATTGGGAGTAACTTTTACTGAGCAAATTCCCTCTGCCAATGCAAATCAGCAACTTTCCTGCTATTTCAAGAAGCCTTATAAAGTTATCAGTTCAAGTGATTTGTCCACTCAATGTGTGTTAGAGGCAGGACTTGAATCCAGATTGGTTCTATCTATCACACCAGACTACCTTTCATTAAAACTATATATTATTAAAATATTTTAACAACTGTATAAAAGGTAGATTGCAGGAAAAGTAGAAGCAAGGAAGTCTTTGCTATGAGAGTAGTAAGAGTAGATAAAGGTTTGATTTATGTTGTTGATAGCAGTGTGACTAGAGTAGAAAATAAGAACAAGACGTTCTGGAGATGTAATTGCATGTGGCAGAGGAGAAGGAGAAAGAGAAAAGGGTCAAATAGGATTCTGAAGGCAAGGAAAGACTTCCCTTGCCCATCCCAGGGACTTACGATGTTCTGGATGAGCTGGATTCGAGAAGAAGACCAGACCAGAGCTGGTGGCCACAGCACCTGCAGCTACAGCAGGGTCGATGAGCTCTTTGTCAAAGGTCACATCTTGGAGCCTAAGGGTTTCACACGCATCATAGCTTCGGAGAATGATTCGGCAGTGACAGTGATAGTTATTCTGATTTCGGGTATTAATTACGATGGTACCATCAGGGAGTTCGTAGGGCTGAGGAAGCAGCAAGTCAGAGGCTTCAGGGGAGAAGACTCATTCAATGGAGAAAGTGAAATGTGGAAATGAAACTGAAGAAAGCTAGGGTATCAAACACATAGGACTCTGGAGGAAGCAGAGCCTGAGAGCGGAAAGAGTTAGTGGGTTGGGACAATGGAAAAGCAGGCACTTGCGTCTTTAAAGGGGATGATGCTAAGGGAATGGGTGGGAAGTAAGGAATTCTGTACTTTTAAATTTCTTACCTGGCACTCATCAGGACTGAAATCATTTGGCTTCTTGAGTTCCCCAAAAGGAATCCCACTGATACTACCACCATAGCGCCAGGATGCTCCTCTGTCATCACTAATAAGGCAGGAGACCCCATCACGCTCCAGGGTTCCATGGCCACAGACAATGAGCCGACCCTTATATGGCTCATGCCGCTTCTACTGGGAAAAGAAAATGTCATGACGTGAGATGCAGGTTAACTTTTTCAACTCAGGGATTCTAAGGCAGGAAACAGGCTTCCTTGGTTCTACAAAACCATTCTAAGAAATCTCATACTCTCTGAAGTTCCTTCTAGTTTTCTTCTAATTACTGTTTTTACCAATATTGGAAAGTCTCTAACCTCAACAGCCTCCTGTTAAGGAAGTTATGTTAAAATCTCCAAATCTCTTTTTTTCCTAAATAAGCAGCTTTTCTTTCACACAAAATTCTGTGACATGATATTTTGTCCATCTTTCAAATGGGAAGTTGATTAAAAAAATCCCATTCTTTCTGACAAAAAAAAAAAATCTTTCTAGGAAGACTAGATGACTTTTAAAATCAGCAAATCTATAATACTAAATCAGATTCTTGGCAAAAAAAAAAAAAAAAAATCCTTCTACAAAATCTCACTCAGAATGGTGAGAGAAAATGCAACTCTACCACAACTTTGCTCTTCTAGGTCATCTTTGGATACATTAATCTTGCCTTTTAAGGGAATTTTCCTTCCAGAAAGTCCCAAACTCCTGTTATCATATAATGATAGAATTGTTGCATTGGAAGACAACTCAAGAGTAATGCAGTCTACTGCAGGAATCTTCTTTACAGCCAATTCCTGACAAGTAGTCATCCAGACTATTTGAAGATGTCCAGTGGAAGAAAGGGAATTTAATACCTGATAAAGAGGGCCATAATAGTTCACATTTATATAATAAATGTTCATTTCAAAAAGCTTCCCTTCCCACCCTATCCCAACCCAATGACCTGAATGCCAGAGCCCGGTCCCGGAGCAAACATTTCAGTTCCAATATCCAAGGAGAGGTTTCTAGGTGGGCTCCAAGTGATGCCATCATCCTTGCTCCACACCACCATGGTTGAAGCCACAGAACACCCATCATAATGTGCACAGAGAGAATAAAAAAGGAACATTGTACCCGTTTCAACATCCCCAACTATGGCCCCCAGGTTCAGTCCATCAGCAACATCCCCATCATCCACTATAAATGATGTGGCAGACCATGTGGCACCTGATAAAAATACAGGATCAAGATATAGGCGTCAGATTTTCAGATCCTATCCTACTCACCTTCTCCACTGCTTAGAGCCTCATTTCATTTTAAATTCAGCATAACACTTTGTCTAGACTTTTCATTCTTTGTCTCCTAGATATATGAATACATATTTTGTACCTTCCTTCCCTCAATTTTCTACTTCCCACCAATAGACTGTAATCTTCTCAGTAAAAACTTTGCTATATATATCTGTATTTTTCTATCTCTAATGTCTATATAATGCTTCGCACATATTGGGCACTTAATAAATGTTTGGCAAATAAATGGCTCAGTCATTTGAACCTTCAAGGCAAACTGTACTCCTTTACCCCCTTATCCTTCCCTCAGAATCCAGGTACCTCCATCTGTGGACCTCCGCATGGCAATGAATTTAGCGCCTTTATCTGAGGATGATGTCTTCCGGGCCTCTGCAAAGGCAAGAAGGGTCCCTCGAGGAGTGGCTGAGATCAATGGTATTCTGAAAGTATCTACACTCCCAATTTGTTTGCCACTCACCCAAAGGAGCTGCTCTAGAGTCACCAATGGATGTACCTGCAATAAAAGGATGAAAAGGAAGTCAAAGTAAGAGCTAGAGCTGGGGATCTCTAATACCCAATTCCTGAAAGGTATTCCTTTAGATCATAGATTTAGAGCTAGAATCCTATCCCTCAGAATTTTATGGATGTAACCAAGGCACAGAGAAAATAAGAAATTAAGAAACTCATGAGAAACTAAGGCATAATGACTTGGTCAGGGGTATAGTTAGTAAATATCTACGGTCACATTTGATTACAAATCTTCCTGACTGCAATTCCAATCTCCTATTAAACCCCCAAAGGCAGCGGATATCCCTTATATGACTAGACAGCAGGGAAAGAGACTCCTGGGAGAAGCTGAGGATAGAAGACTGAGTTCTAGGGATGACAGAGGTTATAGGGTTAAGGATAAGGATTCAAGAATGTGGGTGGATGCCTGAATTTCTCCAGGAGGATAGAAAGGATAGGAGTGCTGAGTTAGGTGCTTGGGAAATTAGGAGTTCAGAAACCTAAGTTCCCAGTCCTTGGAGATTAGCTTTGATAGCCTGGGGACTAGAAAACTGCAGGAAGATAGAGATCTGGGTGCTCAAATTCCTAAAGATGAAGCAGCAGAATGTGTTCACTCTGGGGGCAGGACAGAAAGGAAAAACTTTCAGTGCTTGGGTTCCCAGAGGGAGTGGGACAGGTGGGAATGGGGACTTAGAGAAGATGGGGTACCTAAGACCCAAATTTTCAGGGAATTTCTATGCTAGGTCCTTAAAAGAGAGATGAGAAGCTTTAGTTGCCTAGATTTCTAGAGAAAGGTGAAGATGTGAGGCTGACACCTGGGTCCCAGGGGGCGGAGGTGGGGCATACATGGTCCTATTTAGATGCCTTAGTGTATGGCTGTGTGGGGGTAGGTAAGGTTTGGGGGAGAGGTGTTCGATGTCTGGGTCCCCACTGTGTGTGTGCGTGTGTCGGGGGGTGGCGGTGGGAATTCCTGTTGGCGAGGGCACTAAAAAAGTGAGCATCTCGGATTTCTGGGGCCCCACGAAGGAGGTAGGGCTCAGAAGTTTGGAAGGTGCTCGGGTGATGAGGGGAGCGAGGGAAGACAAGATGGGGCAGGAGGAAGCCTGGGAACGGGGGTCGGGAGGGGACACGCGCGAGGTGCTCGTGAGTCTCTCGGAGAGGCAGAGGAGGAGGCTGGGCAGTCCGGGTCAGAAGCACCGTCCCGGAGGGACGTCATGATGGAAGGCTGCGATACCGAATGGGGGGGATGCGGGGCCGACAGGGCACTCACCAGGTTGAAGTCATCGGGCACCAGAGACTTTATCAGCTGCGGCAGCAGCAGAAGACTCATGAGGGAAACCCAGAGCCCGCGGGCTCGGCACGAGCCCGGGGTCCACGTCTTCCAGGACGCCTGTCCCTCCTCTCGCATGGTACCTGCTCCGTGGCAGACACCGACAACGGCGCAGGCGAGCAGAGGTCAGACAACTATGAGCCGATCCCAGTCCCGAGCCCTTAAAAAAAAAACCCGCTCGATTCGTCCGAAGGGGGTAACCCCTTAGGCCCCCCCACAGACGCGTCCCCTCCCCTGTGACGGGCGATACCGCGGCGCCTCTGATTGGACAGCGAGTCCCCCCTCCTGCCTTCCCCCTCCCTACGAGCGATTCGCTGGTTAGCTTTTAGGAAACATTTCCGATTGGCCTGCCAGTCCCCAAGGGAGTTACCGGACAAAGGAGGGTTCATTGGCTGAAGTAAATGAGGGGAAAAAAACCCCAAAACGCCCCGAGCCCTCCGATTGGTTTCCGAGTCTGGTCTCTGGAACTTGGGGGAAACATTTAAAGCCTCAGAGGGCAATTAAGAGGAGGAGACGCGAGCAGTTTGTGGGAGGAAATGCTTTTATTAAACTCTGCAGATTATAAGATCCTTATCTGGAAGCTTAGGGAACTGGGAAGGGGGGGAGAGGCAAGGACTGGGGACTGAAACCGGAGTGAGAATCTTCTGGTTTGGTTATTTCGCCTTTTTCTTCTTTCCCTTGGAGGTGATGTCGTTCTTCTTCCCCAGAATCTTCATGAGGTTCTTGGGCATATAGTAGGGCTTGGCCAGGGAGCCGTCATTCCGCTCCAAGTCTTCCACTGAGCCAGGAACCAGAAAGACCCGCGTGAATTCTCTCCTCTCCCGCTCCCTCCCACTTCTCCATCTCCTCAGTCAGGAGGAAATTTCTTGGGGCTGCTTTTCCTTGGCTCACTTTGGTTTCTAATCCATTCTGCTATCCTGTACCATCCTATGGGTGAATTCATCCCATTCACATTTAACTATATTTCTCTCCATCCTATTCCTCACATTTTGAAAGCCTATCTCTCCTTTAAAGTCTAGTTCAAATGTCTCCTGCATGAAACCTTCCTTGGTTCCCTATTAGATGTATATACCCTTTGTCTGGGTATTGCTCAGGCTTTGCTCATCCTAGCCCGGATCTTTTATAGCTTACTGTGACCAAAACACTTCCTCCTCTGATTATTAGTTTCCTTTTAGGGAAAACTGGGTAGGTAGATGGTACAAAGGGTAGAGCACCAGATTTAGCACCAGACTTATGACTTGAGTTCTAATGTGACCATACACACATAACTGTGGTGCTGATCAAGTCACATATCTTTGTGTGCCTCCAATTCTTCAAGTATAAAATGGGATAACAAGACCCACCTTAAGTTGTTGTGAAGATAAAATGAGATTTGTAAAGCACTTTGCAAACCTTAAAATGCTTTATAAATGTGAGCAATAATGGTTATTTATCTGTAAAATGTTGATTAATAATGCTTGCATTATTATGAGGAAAGAGTTCTAAACTATGACTTACCACAAACTATGAGCTATTACTGTATCTCTCCTAAAGTTGAGTTCTGTGTGTTTATTTTATATATAATGTTTACTTTCTTGGATTTTACATGATCTATATACTCTATTTCTATACTCTTCTTAGAAAAAGAGGTACTGTCAGAAAATATTCTGTCCAATCTTTGTAGTTCCTTCAGCATCTTTTCTAGTGTTCTGTCCACAGCACTAACTTAATAATTATTTGTAGAATGGAATTTAAAGCCTGTTTTTTCAGAGCCTTTCTCCTGAGAATTGCCTTTAAATACAGCCTTCTTTGTCTCCTTTGCTGAATCATTACTTATCTTTCCCCTAATCTATCATCCCCCTTCCCCCGTGTGTCTCTGAATCCCTGCTCAGGATTCTTTTCTTTTCTCTTCTACCATGCCTTCCTTAGTAATCTCATCCAATGGCAAAAATATATGTAACCATTCCTAACTTCTACTCAACTCCATTTCTACATTGTCAATGTCCCGCTAGAAATCTCCAAATGTCTCATCAGTCTTAGATTGAACATGTCCAAAATGGAATTCATTATCTTACCAAGCCCCAAACCTCCCCACTTCCCTATTTCTGGTGATGACCCTACCATGTTTCCTGTCACCTCAGGATTATCCTTGAATTTTTTTTTCTCCTTCCATATCTGATCAGTTGCTAAATTCTGACAACAATAACAACGGCAATGTTGCCATCTCATCTCCCATGTAAATTACTGTAACAGCTTCTTAATTGCTGTCCTTGGTTTGTCTTTTTCCTTTCCAAATCATCTTTCATACAATTGTCAAAATAATTTTCTTAGAGCACAGATCTGGCCAAGTCTTTCCCTTACTCAGAAATGTTAATGGCTCTCTTGCCTCCAGGATAGAGTTCTCTGTCAGATTGAAACCCTCCATAAAGTTATTCCAACTGTCTATGTTAGTCTCACTCCCCCCTCCCCCCCCAACCCCTTTCCTCTTAATCACTTCTCTGTTCCATTTAAAATGGATTACTTGTTTTTCCCAGACCTCCATTTCCCATCTCCTTACATCTGCAGAAGCTATCTTCATGCTTGAAATGAACTCCTTCCTCATCTCTTTCTTTCAGAATCCTTTTCTTTCTTCAGATCTTAGATGCTATCTTTCTGAGAAAGGCTTCCATGTTCTTATGTTATTCCTATCCCAATTTTTAGTGCTCCTTAACTTATTTATATCTAATGTGTTGCACTCTCCAGCAGAACATAAGTTCTTGGAGGTCAGAGACTTTTTCACTTTTGTCTTTCTCACTTTTTGCAGTATCTTCCACATGGTCAGTACTTTATAAATATTTGTTGAACTGGTATGAGATTCAGGCCAGGATCCCCTATCCCTTAACCCATTATGTCTTTTGGCTTGCAGCCATAATTTTTGTCAAAATCCTACTCCCAGATCTCTTCTTGGAGGATACAGCAAGAGTTAATATGCCAGTTTGTTGAAGGCACAGGTGAGTGTGTGGGAAGCTTCATAGGGAGGGGCATGTTCCAGGAGGAGGGGTAATACTCACAGAAACAGAGGAAAAGAGTGTCCACACACATACTGAAGACACTGAAGAAGCCAGAAGCAATGACATAAGCACCAAGGATGGATATCTGGAATATAGAGGATGCTGATAGAAACTCAGAAGAGTGAAGGCTCTTGGAGGAGAGAGAATCCAGGTGAAGGGAATACTTAGGTTCTAAGAAGTAAGGATGGAGCAAGTCACTCACCATGACTGGGAGCCAAAAATAATTGAGGTTGGGAGAACGAAATTCCTCCTTCAAGGCTGGGATTCGGCCAGTGAAGAAAAAGAAAGAGAGGATGCCTGGGGACAAGAAGAAGGCATCAAGTAGTGGTGAAGCAGATCTCTCATCCTTTCCCAAAATTATGTTCATCTCTTCTAAAAGCCAAAGGGCTTTTCTCCCTTCAAATCACATTTCCCTGGGCCCTGTGACAAAATGATTAGCTTTGGAATAAGGATCTGATTTTTCCTGCCACCTTTACTTTGTACCTGTGTAACCTTGGATAAGGCAATTAACTTTGTTGGGCCTTAATTTCTTAATCTGCAAAGTAAGGAGTTAAACTAAACTTCTAAGTTCCCCTTTAACTCTAAATTGTGGATCTTATGGAGTTATATTACATCTCTGGGCCTTGGTTTCGTTCTCTGTAAAATGAGAGGGAAGGAGGGAGTTGGATTAGGTAATCTCTCTATTATCTTCTGTCTCTAAATTCTATGTGCTTACTCACCAACTCCTGAAACCACCAGCAGTTTTCCAAAGAAGAGCAGCAAATCTGTCACTTTATCTAGGACAACTACCCTGTTGACAGAATTTGGGGAGTTATCTCTGGGGTAGGGGAAGTTTAAAAACAGAACAGCTATAGACATGGATTGGGGGTTAAGATGAATAATTAGGAATTTTGGGAGAAAGCAGAATGGTGGACTTTTATAGGTAGGAGTTTCCTTAAGATAATTTGACAGGGAATGGATTTTGAGAGATTTGAAAGAGTGAGGTGAAGGATTTGACACTGACCTAATAATGTTTCTCATGAGCAGCATGAAGGCATTTTTAGCAGAAATACAGAAATTCTTCCCATAAATAGCAATCTGGGAGAAGAAAAACCAGAAAGATTCCTAATACATTTTCTTCTCCTTCCCAGTAATTATTCTGTCTGCTAATAGGGGTGGGGATAGGGATAAGAGAAAAGAGAGACACTGAGGGTTTTAGGGAGTAGTTTCCTAGAAGTTAGGAGGGAAGATAATTTTTTTTTGTCAGTCCAAAAGGTCTCACCATGATGTATGCATTTCGGTTTAAGAATTTGAGAAATTTTTCCAGACACCAAAAGCAGCATTTGAGACAACACATAAGACATTTGGTCAGGGAGTTCTGGGCTCCTGGAGATGGGTGTGGGGTAGAGTGGAGAGAAAAGAAGTGTCTGGTCATAATCTCTCTAATCACTGACCAACCTTTACCTCCCCACAGAACTGAAGTGGCAGACCCAGCTTCTTGTTCTGCCCTACCAAAACTCCCGTACCCAACCCCTCTGGTCCTACCTCTTAATCTGTGGTCCAAGTACTCCAAGACAATCCTCACTAATTGGACCACAGTCAAGATCAAGGCTCCAAAGGCCAGGGATCCTGTATGGTAACTGAGGAGATGAGACCACTGTTAAGGGCTAGCTTTCCTTGAAAATCTAGACCTCTCCTCAGATATTAAGGCATCCCCCCCTTCCTCTAGTTCCCAGTTCTTTCCCCTTAGAAGTCCAGGTTTCAATCTCTTGACTTTACTGAAGTCAAGCTTCATAGGGAGGGGCATGTTTCCAAGCATTCATTTCCCAAAATTACACTGACCGGAGAGTCCTGAAGAAAGCAGCACTGAGAGGAAAGGAAGGGATATCCTGGGGCTTGTTGAAGGCCCAATAAAAGGAAGCAAAGGCTCCAGCCAGGACACACTGCCCTAAGGCCAACACCCAATTCAGTGTCCAAAGCAATCCTAGGATCCCATAGATCTGCAGATTAAATAGTGAACGCTGGACTAGCCCAGAAGAGGAGTAACCTAGGAATTGGCAATTTAGACCTGGACACTTGGCAATGGAGAAATTGAGTTGGCTGGAGAAATTGACCTGAAAAGGAGAAGAAAGCATAAAGAAGAACCATTAATCACTCTTTGTGCTAGCTCAGGCACTATATTAGACAGTAGGAAATGGTAAGACAATAATCTCATTCTCTCTTTTGCCTCCAGATTTGAGATCTGTACTATAACCCCTCCTCCTTTTAATTTCCCAATTCATTGTAAAATCACCCATCCTACAGAACATAATAGAATTCCCAACCTACCCTCTATGGTGCTTACCCTCAAATATCTGTATTATTCCCAAGCTTCCTTACCAGGGGATTACATGTTTTATTGATGACATCTTGACAGCTTGCGTCACTGTCATTGGAAACCCACCATCCATACTGAGGTTGTCCAGATGTGGCCAGATACCCAGGGAAGAAGTCAAGGAAGCACAAGATAGAGGAAGGAGGTCTGGATTTGAGGTCAGAGGATTTGGGTTGTAATCCTAGCTCTATTACTTATTACCTGTGTGACTTTGGACAAATCAATCAATTAAGACTTTATTAAGGGCCTACAATGTGCCAGCCACTGTACAAATCATTTAATCATGTCAGGATCTTTTTATCTGTAAAATGACTAAGTAATCATTTCTGGCTCTAAATCCTGTAATCTGATGATAACAGAGAACATGTTAGGGATAGGGAAGAATGATTCTCAAGGCCATATAATCAATAACAGCATCCCCCATTAGTAACAAAGGCCTCTCAATTCAAAGGGACACATAGTTTTTCACTACATCTTAGGGCTCCTTATGGGCCACAAAGACTGGGATATTAGTTCATAGGGTTGCTGAAACCTCAGTCAGGATACAGAGTTGTCATAACCCAATAAGCCACACATATGAGCAGGAAGACAAAAGTCAGGAATGGGAAAAACAAGGTGGATGTCATGTGCTTCACAGCCCTGCAGAAGCAGAAGAGACATTTTCACTCACTCATAGACCAAACTACATCCCTCTAATCTCCCAGTTACTGTCTTAGGTTTCTCTGCAACATTTTTATCCTACCACTCCCATTATTTCTTCCTCCTAATCACACTCTCCCACCTCCACATTTATTATAGTTAGAATATATTGTTCAGTCATTTTTAGTCATGTCCAACTCTTTGTGACCCTATTTGGAGTTTTCTTGGCAAAAATCTTGGAGCAGTTTTCCTTTTCCTTTTCTAGCTCATTTTGTAGATGAGGAAACTGAGGCAAACAGAGTTAAGTGACTTGCCTAGAGTCAAGGAGCTAAGAGATATTTGATGCCACATTTGAACTTATCCTGACTCTAGGCCCAATGCTTTGTGGCCTACCACGCCATCTAGTTGCCCTAAGGGATTAATGAATATAGGTTCCATGAAAGTCATTATTGGTAACATGAACTCATGCCAGAAGTGAAGTAAAAGACATTGAGAACAGTTTCCTCACCTGTAAAATGAGGGGTTTGACCTTGACAATGTTTAGGGTTCCTTCTAATTCTAAAGCATAATGATTTAATGTATATGATTAGAAGAGGAGGTGGGCCAGCCTTTCCAGGGGACACTGAGAGACAACAAATGGAAAATCTGAGGGACACACTGGTACCCTTGTGACTGTAAAGGAAACACAGAAAGGCCTCTGGCACAGTAGGTAGAGGATAAATCTTTCTGTGCAGGTTTTATGAAGACATGAATGAAGATTACATAGCATAGCAAAATATGGTATGGTATTTGTAGTATATTGGAGAATATAACATGCACAATAGTGAAATCAATTAAACATCTAACTAAAATTTATATCTAAAAGTCTAGTTGAAATTTTAAACTTTAAAATGCATAAAATATCATAGGTTTAAAAAACTTAAAAATTCCACGTTCCCTTTTTGAAAGAAGCAAGAGCAGCAGCTTAAATTGAACCAAGACTTTTGGGACTGCATAGTTTGTAAACAATGGCAACCTTTGAGGGGAAGTGAGTAGAGAGAAAAAAGGAATTCTTTTCCTTCTCTCCCCAACCCTAGCTGCTTTCCTGAGTCAAAATGGGATAATAACTTGCCCGACTGTTCAACTTTCCTATCCCTCCCATCGCTTTCCTCTGTCTACATCTCCCTTTTCTTGATTCTCCACATATCTTTGTTCTCTCTCTGATTTGCCATTCCTCTCTAACTCGTTTCTGTCCCCCACTCTTTTCTCACTTTTATACTCTCACATCTCAAATTTCTTCCCACTTTCTTCCCTACTAACTTGCTGGCTTCCTCAAGGAGAGCAATGGCTATCCGGATCCTTTGTCTGAGGAAGATCAAAAGCAGCAGAAGAATCCCCTCCAGGATGGAAATCATAATCACTATGGGAGAAATGGGGTAATAGGAAATCATAGGAATGGTGAAGAGGAGATGAGGAATATAGAGTTAGGACACTGGGGTGTACAGTCACTATCCCTGAAGGGAAATATGGTGGGGTTGGGAAAGGCCAGTGATATAATCAGTATCTGGCAAGGGATATGGGGGAAATAAGTGATTTTGTGGGTTAGGACTCAACCTGTATGGATAGGCTTTGGTGGATTTTAGAGAGCTTGGGGATTTAGGGTGTTAAGGGAGGTGGATATGACTCACAAGCAGCTAGCCAGGTCTCTTGCACATCTTGATAGGCAGCAAAGTTGGTGGTAAAGCCCAGCTGGGAAATCTTAGCTCCTTTATCCCGAAGTATCTTGTATTCCTTCCAACAGTGGTAGATTCCATATGCAAGAACTCCTAGCACTCCCAAAATCAGCACCAACACCAGGGGTCCCGCCACAAGGCGAAGTAACAGCAAAAACAATAAGCTCAAGACCAGAGATATAGCCAGGTTACTGAGAATAGAAAGGGATGGAATGAGGGACACATGTTCCTGAAGTTCTTGTGTTTTTCATACTTCTCCAGAAGCTCCTAAATGTTCAGAGCCACGTCCCTTGTCCCTCATCTAAGTATTGTCCCTTAACTATGTATTGTCTTTCCCAAAGCAGATTTTCTTTCCTTCCAAGTCTATTAAGTTTTGTGACCTTCAGTGGTCCTTACTTCCTCTAATTATTTTCCTCTCCTCTACTTCTAAATCAATATCCCCATGTTCCCTGGGGCTGGGGTTTCATAGAATAAAGGGACTGAGGAAAGGAGAAGAGATTCTGGAAAAATCTGGCAACTCACATTAGGATCCAGTACCAGGACTGAGCAATATCTTCAAAAATCTTGGTGCTGATTTCTCGGGCATTAAGGGTGTCCAAGAGACCACTGAGGTAAAGGAAAAGGGTCAAAGTAGATAGATATCAAGGCCAAAGGGTAGGTGGAAGAAAGAACAGGGATAAAGAATAAGAGAGAGGAGGGATATCTCACTTGATGCCTTGAGTGATACTGGTCGTGTTCAATGGAGAGTCAGGAGGAATCTCAGATTTGATAGGCATACATCGGCCCAGAGCTGCAGAGGGACAATTCAGTGAAGATTAGACTCGTCTGCAAACTTCTTGACTTCCAAATTTCTAGCCAATAAATACTTGTTGGGTGTAAGAATGATCAGCCTGCTCCCCTTAGGAAGCAAACAAATCTTTCTAAAGTATGGGCTTGACTTATTCCAGAGACTTAGTGTCCTTGAGGTTCACACAACTTTCCCCTCACCTATTGCTTTGTCCTGCACCCTCTTATCTCTCTATACTCACTCTTGGTGATCTTATCATCTCTTATAGATTCAAATAATCATTTCTTTCAGATGATTCCCAAATCTACTTTCCTGAGCCCTATCTCTCCTGACGATGATCTCTCTTGAATAATTCCAAACTAAGATAAGTACTTAAATCTCCTGGATGTTCCATGGACATCTTAAATTTATCACAACCATAACAGATATTGTTATTCATCTCTACTCCAAATTTCCCAAACCATCCTCTTAATCACTTAGGTTTTCTAATCCAAGAATCATCCTTGATTCTTTACTTTCACTTCTTCACATCCAATGAATTTCACTAAAAGAATTTTCTATTTACATTCCAACCAATAGTTCAGTCCCTTATTCTGGACCTGAATCACCATCTTAATCTTCTGATTGGTTTCTCTGCATCCGGTCTCTCCCTTCATCAATCTGTTTTTCACATGAATACTAAATAATCATTCCTGATGATCTAACCATGTCATAACTAGGGAAATCAGGAAAAATCTCTTAAAAAATTTTTTTTAGTTAAATCGCAAAGGAAGTTAGGTTTTCTAAGAGGTGGAGGTGAGGAGAAAGGGTGAAGAGGGACCTTAATTGGAATATAAAGTGCTAATGGGTAAGGAACCTGGAAACATAAATCATACTGTGACATAAGAGATTCTTTTGTTAAATACCAAATAGAGGAATCTGTGAGTGATTGGATTTGGAGAGACCAATTATGAGGTTATAATAATGACCCAGGTGAAAGATGCTAAGGGCCTAGACTAGGATGGTTGTCCCATTAGTAAAAAGATGTTGAGAAAGTAAAGTGGACAAGTCTTGACTACTGATTTGATATAAAGGGGATAGAGTGGAGGGAGTGGAGGGGGCAGGAAGTGGGTGAACTGATAGTGAACAGTTAAAGATGACTAAGGTATTGAACCTAGTTGACTGTCATTGGAAAGAGGGAAGTTAGGAGAAATGGAGATTTTAAGGGAAGAGGCAATGAAAACTGTTTTAGATCTATGTTGGTGTGCCTATGGGACCTTCCACTGGAGAGATCAAATGGGCAATAGGAGATAATGGCATGCTGTTCAAAGTATGTGCTAAATGCAGAATTTATGTATGGGAAATAAATAATGTGTTAAATGAAGTCCAGTGCAGGGAAAAGCACTCTGGACAGGGAGCAACAGAACCCCTGGGCTATGAATGCCACTACTTGCTGAGTAATCTTGGACAAGTCCCTTCTCTCTGGGCTTCCAATTTCCTCCTCTGAAGCAGATGACCTTGGAGATCTTGGCATTCTTTCTCTTAGCCCCTAAAAATGTCTTACAAGATTAGCAAATAGCTCCTTGTCATATCCTATCTATATACCCTACACAGCTCTGTGTTTCTTCCTGCCCTGATTCACCTGTGTGGTTTTGTGAAAGGACAAATCATTTACGAACCTGGAGTAGAGGGCAGGAGGAAAGGAGGACAGAGCTCCAGTTGCAGACTTGAAATCACTTCCTGGAGAAAGGGATAAAGATGCAATATCACACACAGAGTTTTGTACATACAGTCTCACACACTCTCATTAGTCACACACATAACACAAATACATGCATACATATCCCACTAGAGGAGAGGTGATATAGATCTCGTGGAGAAGAAGGGGAAGATTCACCATCTGATTGATTCATATGGCCATTTACCCTTAGAAGTAAAGCTTTGGCAAGACTTGGAGTCTATGTGTGTGTGTGTGTGTGTGTGTGTGTGTGTGTGTGCACGCATGTGCATGCATTGACTTACCATTTCTGGATTGACACTGGGCTGGCAGAAGATCAGGGATGAATTGAAGACATCCTTCACAGACTGAGCCATCTGAACAGGATTCACCATCCAATATGAATCAGGACAGGAAGAAACACAGATCTGTGTAGGGTATATAGGTAGGATATGACAGGGAGCTATTTGTTAATCTTGTAAGACATTTTTAGGGGCTAAGAGAAAGAATGCCAAGATCTCCAAGAAACTCATTGAGAGGGAAGAGGCATTGGAATTAAAGGATGATGTTAGAATTGGAAAATAGATAATTTAGTCCAACCTCCTCATGTTATAGCTGAGGTTAAGTGATTTTTGAAAGTCACAGTGGGATAAATAAACAGAGCTAGGATTTGAATCTGGGTTTTGACTTCAAATCCAGGTCCAATTTGGGTCACTAGAGGGCAGAGAGAGAACATGGGATTCCGTAAGGGGCTCTTCATTTTCAGGCTTGGACCTGGGTAGTAGGGCACCGAAGTCCATCCATAGTGGCTGTAACAATACTAGTAGCCGTGATACAACTGAGGATATTGAAGTAATAGAGGTATGGCTTCTTTCTGTAAGGAGAGAAGGACCACAAAGTCTGGTCAGTTAGCTATAGACAGCTCATAGATCTAGAGCTAGAAGATGGTGGAGTAGATAAGAATTCAGGGCCTGGAATCAGGAAGCCTCATCTTCCAGAGTTCAAATCTGGCCCCTACTAGTTTGGGACCTGGGCAAGTCATTTAATCCTGTTTACCTCAGTTTCCTTATCCATAAAATGAGATGGAGAAGGAAATGCAAACCACTCCAATATCTTTGCTAAGAAAACTCCAAATGGGACACGAAAAGTTGGACACACCTGAACAACAATAAAAATCTACTTCAATTTCTTTGTTTTATAGATGACCAAATTGAGACCTAGGGAATTCAGGTTCCTTGATGAAGGCATACTGGCAGGAAATTTTGGAGGCAGAATATGAACCCAGGACCTTTGAACCTGGAATCAGTGTTTCCTCCAAGATTCCACATATTCCTTCCTTGAATCTCTCAGGTAATCAAGTTTAAACTCTCCTCTATCTTGAAATATTTTCTAACACATTATAGTATGGATTTCTAGATTGTAAGCTCTTTGAGAGCAAGTGTGTCATTAAAAAATTTTTTTTGTATTGTCTATGTTTTGGCCATGTAAGAAATGTTAATTGACTAGACTCCACAGGACCTGGGGTGCTAGGGAACTTAAAGATTTAGTACAAACCTTGTCATTTTACAGAGGGGAAAAAAAGAGACTCCATAATCATAATGGTACCAAGTCCTGAGTTGTTGGGGAGTATTGGGCAAATTGGGCAAATATATTGTCTTTGCCCTCAGGGAGTTTATAATCCAGGGATTAACAAAACAAAGATCAACACACAACTGGCAACAACAGGATGCTAAATGATACAATGCTGACTTTAAAATGTGGGCATTGGACAGGAAGAGCTTTCTGTGAGCTAGAGAAGTTAGAAGAGCTTGATGGAGAAGGTAGCACTCAACATGGGTCTTAAAAGAATGGGGGAGGAATCTTCAAGTAGGAGGAAGAGGAGCTAATTTCAAGTAGAATATCATCCATCCTTAGCTCCTTCAAGAACCAAAGAATTTTGGGTCTTCTCACCTGTTCTCTCCAATCCCACAATAGGCTCCTGTAGAGTTCCTGGGATAAAGAAGTTGCCGAGGATCTCCATATAACCAGGCTGAGGGACAAAAAAGAGAAATACAGGATACAGTACTTTTAGGGATTTAGTCTCTTTGTCAACCATCCTCCTCTCTCCATCTTGGAAGGGAAAAGCTTACCCACAATCCCTACAACAATGTAGCCTGCAATGAACACCAGGAAGAGGACACAACAGATGACATCAGTGCAACTCCTAAGAAGATTGAGGGAATGAAAGAAAAAAAAATTTTTTGCAAGGCAGTGACAAGGAGTTTATGTTGTTGGAGACTTGAAGAGATTATTGGCTAGAAGTTTTTTTTTGAAATATATCAGGGAATAGGGGTTTTGAGGTTTTGAGATGTTACCTGTTCTTGATGGGGCCTTTGAAAGTGGGATCATATTTGACAGCTTTCCCTAAGGGGGAGAGTGAAGTAAGGCAGCTCAGAACCACATAGATTAGCATTGAATGATGTCACTTTGTGGGGCAGCCTTGTCTTTCCCAGACAAATTCCTTCCTTTCCTCCTTAAGGTTAGCTAGCCCAAGCCCTTTTGCCCTTCCCCTCTGCTGCCAAGTACCCTTTTTCATTAACCCTATACTTCACTGGCAGAGAGAAGGAAAAGACAGAGAGAAGGAGGGAGATGGGGACAGAAAGGGAGATAAAGAAGAGACAAAAAGTGACAGAGATGGTGGGGGTAGGGGGTAAGGAGACTGGGAGAAGGGAATTGGGAAAGTCAGGTTAACAGGCTGTGGAGACTCCTCCCCAACCCCGCCTTAGATCTATATGCTTATCAGACCTTTTTCCGGTTCACACCTCAGTGGCCTTGAGCCCAGGAAATAGCCATCACCTTAACTCCCTCTCTCTAGTCAGGACTCTCCCTTTCCAGTCTAATTTGGATCTTTTGTCAATCCATCTTCTCTCCAATCTTCATCAATTTCTGTTACTCTCAACTCACCACTCTGCAGTTTTTAATTTATTAGCCCTCTGGGCAAGAACTTCCTGTACAGAATCCTCACTCCTGCCTGCAGGATATGAGAAGCAACAGCTGGTAAGGAGACCTGGAGGCTGGCATCATTTTCGTCAGGGGATTCCAGATTGTATAAACAAAAAATTAACCCTTGGAATGCCCTTCGCTCCTCATCTTTCTCAGGGATTTATATATCCTTTCTGCTCAGCTTCCTGGGTTCGTTCTCCAGGTTCTAGTGGAGAAGGCTTGGAAGAGCTGGAACTGTATTGCTCAGATTGTGGACACAAACTCTGTGGAGCACATACACCTATAGCATACACTGTGAGAGGGGACGAGACAGTTATAATAAGAATTCCAGGGTCTTCTTGAAGGAGTAGGATGAGGCAGAAAAGTATTGGAAAGAACCAGAAGTAAAGAAAAAGAGCAGGGGGTATCTGTTTTCCACAATTGCCCCGGACTGTTCCTTTTCCTTAGACTAAAGGTCAATCACTGACCTGTACCTGTCTCCAGGAAGTCCATAGGGACGCACCCTCCCCTTCCTGATTCCCTAAAGGGACATAGTTATTTGGCACTCTAAATGGCTCCTTTCCTCCAGTCCCTCTCACTTTAGTAATTCAGGGGTTCAATTTCCTAGTCTTTTCTCTACAGAATACAAGAATCCAATTTCCCCCAACCATCAGAAATCTAGATATTATGTCTCCTGAGAGGATTCTTCCCCTAAGCTTCAGAAGGCTCTCAGGGTTTTTTCTTCCCTTTAGCTATCAGAGGAATCCATATGCCCAATCCTCCATCCATCTTCCAACAACCCAAGCACATAGTTCTTCCAGCCTCCAGCATGTATCCTTTTAACTCTTATCCTTCCTCCTATCTCAAAGAACCCAGTTAAATCCTGCTCTTTGCCCCTCCAAACATAAGCAGTCTCTTTTCCTCCTCTGTTTTCTAGAGATCAAACCCCTCAGTTATCCCCTTGAAGTTACAGAGACCTAGCTCCTCCCTTGATTCCATAAACCCGTTCTCCCTTAATCAGACCCTTCAATTCCCAGGTTCCTAGGTATCTAGCCCCAAGCCTTACCATAAATCTCATCTTGTTTCTTTCCCATGACTACAGGAAGGCTCCAGAGGAATTGTTGCCTTCTCTAAGGAACTAGCGTTTTACCTACTAACCTCTGAGCCCCACCTCCTTCCCTGTTGATGTCATCATTTCTACCCCTCCCACTCACCTGTAGTTCTAAAGCACCGGCCCACTAATATCCAACTTACTCTTTTCCTTTCCAGGACCTTGAACATAATAAGGAACTGGAGTGAGGATTAGGAAGGTGGCTGAAAGTGGGGCTAAGCTCAGGGCAATCTGTCAAAGTCTCTTCAAAAATGTATGTAAATACAATTCTCTTCCAGTAAGAGGTTTGGATAATTTTGTCTCACAGACTAAGGGGTCACTTTTTATCCCAAAGGAGTCTAAGTCTAATATCTTGGTATACCCAACTCATTTTTCTCGGATTCACTAGCTATTTCTTTTCTCCAATTTCTAAGTTTCTGCCATGGCTGATAACTATGATTCCTCCTTTTTCAAGACAATGCTACTTGGACTCCTATTCCCTAATACTCCCTTGCACCCGACCCCACCCCCACTAAGACTAAGACAGCTTACAACCAAACCAAAATATTTATTGAGGGGAAAAAAAAAAAAGCCAGGGCATGGGGTGGTGGTCAAGTGATATGGGGGAGGAAGCAATGTTTACAGTGGGAAAACAGATTGCCCTGGGCTTTCTGGGGTGAGGTCAAGCTGCTGCTTGTTCAGATCCCCAAAGATGCCTTTTCTTTAATCCAATTCCAAATTCAGGTACATGTGTGAGATGGATATCTGACGAGTGTGTCCCTCTCTGATTGGGAGTGGGTAATAATACAAAGTTGGTCATCTTTGTCCCAAAGTGGGGAATTGAGTATGAGAATCGATCATTATGGCAGAAGAGAACACCGTCTCTTCCAATCCAACTCTTGGTGATAAAAGCATACCAATTTCAAATCAGGTGACATGTATTAAAAGGAATGGCTTGGGACAGTGTGGGCAGGAAAAAAGCAGCTAGCTCTGAGGGATGAGAACAATTTCCAGAAGAAACTTTATGGGGAAGCCCCCCAGAAGTCACTGGATCTGGGATCAGGAACTGAGGGAGGGTAAGGACCCAAGGTCAGCAATCAGTTCTGGGTGGGGGTCCAGGCGGGCCAGGCGGCTCTGCTCCAAGGCGATGGCTTCAGCTGAGTGCTTGCATTTTTCAGAGCCACATTGACAGGTGAAATACTTGCTTTTAATGTCCCAGAACCGGTCACCATAGTCAAACCTGCCAGTAAAGTCAGGGGAACTTGGGATCCAGACCTCAAAAACCTTCTCAGGCTTTTGGTCTGCCCACCTACCAACCCCAGGAACTTTCACCTCAGCTTTCATTCTCTTCAATCACTTTTTAGGGACTCAATCTCTGGCCAATTACTCCCAAGACTCATGTTAAACCCTACCAAGATTGCAGAGAGAAATAAACAAACCTTTAGGGGACAAGGAGTGGGGTATAAAAGCTTACTTTTTGCCAGAGTACCTGGGGAATTCTCCAAGGACCAGGAAAGAGGACACTAGGGTCATAGGATCCCACAATTTAGAGTTCAAAAAGACCTTAGAAATAATTTAGTTCCGGGGCTTCTTAAATTGTTTTGTGTCATGGGCAACTTTGGCAGTTTATAGAAGCATATTATTACTGTTGTTGCCTACATTCATAATTGAAAGAAATGTTAAATTTCAATGATAGGGTGAGTAAAAATAAAGATATAATTCTCCCCCCCTCCATTCAAGTTCATCTGTCGTCTAAGACCCCACTGGTTTAAAAACCTGATCTAGCCCCACTTTCTCATTTTAAAGCTGAGGTGTGACAATTTTCCCAAAGTCACACAAGTACACTGGTGACAGCTTATTTTTGGATTCAGATGCTACCTTTGGAACCCAGGCCCTTTGTTTTCCCTCCCTGACTACTCTAAGGACTTCACCTGGATGCCTTATTAAAGTTCCAGGTGACCTACTTCCAGAAAACATAAGGAACCCCTTGCACCCCCCTCACCCTAGTTCCTCGCCCGTCCGGATGTCTCGAGAACTGAAGAAGGCGATTCGGGGGAACCTGAGGTCTTGGTGAAGCATGAAGACTCGAACAGGGATGATGTTAGGGTCACACAAATGATTGATAAAACGGCTGATGTTGCCATAATACCGAGCATCAATGCAGTACACCTCTCCATCCTGGAGAAAATATGAATTGGTTACCTCCCCTACCTTGCCACCTTATTGGACTAGGTCCCAATCTCAACATAGTTATAATGCTGTATCAATTTTTGCTAATTCAACTCAAGATTTAAGGGAGTTATGAAGAAGAAATAGGTTATGTCCTCCGCCTCATCCCAACATACTCACTTTATTGTCCAGGTCAAAGAGGTAAGAGTCATCTTCCCGGACATCTGCCTCAGCATCTGAGATCAGTTCCCCAACATACCTAATCCAGCAGGGGAAAGAGAGGAGTTCTGAGAGGGATACAGAGGAGGATAGGGCTGTCTAGGAGGTCCTCATATACTATACTCTCTAATCCTCACTACCTAAGCTTTTGTGACCTATTCTTCCCTCCCTTTCTATTTCTGCCCTTACCCCAAATCTGTCACCCCTCCCTACCACCCTTCCTTGTAACAGTGCAGATATTAAGTACTATTGGGAGTCTAGAAGAGATCATTATGGGGTGTTACAATAGGGGATACTTAAGTTGAGCTTTTTGGTTAATATTGGACAGGTACAAGTGAAGGAGAGAATTTCAGGTAGGGTAAATGTCATAAGCTATGGCACAAGTAGGCTAATCTTATATCCATTTTCTTTCCATTCATTCTCATAACCATCCCCCTACTTACCGGTCAGTCAGTAAGCATTTATTAAATGCCTCCTATGTGCCAAGTATTGTGCTGGGTATATATGAAGAAAGGTAAAAAAAAATAAACTGACCAGACTAGACTTATTACATACAGCCTAGCTTATTAAAGCCTCTATTCTGTCTTCCAAGCTATCTTTCATACTGCTGCCAAAATGTTTATTACAAGCAGATCTGATCAAAAGCTTTCAGGGCCACTCACTGCTTAACTAGTGAAGTTTAAATTTCTTGTTTAAGATTCAGTGAGTATAAATAAGTATGTATACACACATAGATTTATTCACTTTAGAATGTAAAGCTCACTGTAGGAATAAGGTTTGCTTTCTTCTTCATAGATGTATCCCTAGAATCTGGAATAGTGCCAGCCACAGGTAATTGAATTGCATGACTGATCAAGGTCCTTCACAATCTGGTATCACCTCTCCCATCCCCCCACCTTATGCCTTATCTTATATCAGCCCCTCCCCCATTCTTCCATGTTCCAATCAAAAAGGAATGTTCTCCTTACACCAAAAGACTGCCTACTTAAATTTTTTTTGACTGGATCTATGATTTCATGGGAGTAGGAAACCTTTTCAGCATCTCCTCTGCTGCTTATTACGGTCTTAACAGAGCTGCTCAGAGGCACTGAGAGGTTCAGTGAGTTCCTTGAAGTTATAAGGCAAGGATGTGTCAAAGGTGACATTTGAATCCTGGTCAAGTCTTTTGACCAAATGATACAGATGAGCTTTAAGTCCTTCATTCTTTATTTGAAATTTTATTTTGTCAGTTTACTCTCTCCCTTTTCATTAGGAGGACCAAAAGACATAAAAGCAAAAGCTCTGTAAACAAATAGTTATACTCAAAACAAAATTAATTCTCCAACTCGTCCTATTCAAAACTGCTTTTTTCATTCTACATCTTGAGTCTATTATTACCTGTCATTTATGTATCCTTTCAAATTAAATGCTAACCCTCTCCATAAAGTCTTCCTTACTTTTCCTAGTCAGTAACTCTACACAACTCTTATAATGTACTTCCTCTATTAACAATGTGAATTAGAATTCTGTGTTTATGCTCTATCTCCCTGCTAGACTTAGGATTCATGTATCCTATTTCCCTCAATGCTTACCTAATACAGTGCTTGGACACAGGAAGTGTGTAATTGATGTTAACTGAATTTATTACTTAATTGAGCAGAAAAAGAACAAGCAATTATTGGGGTAGGAGTTTAAATACATTAAGTATAGACTAAAGTAGCCTCGAATGCCAAATTAGTCAAATAGTTCCTGAATACTTTTGAGCAAGAATATAATAAAGGTTAACAGTGATGTCTGAAGAGGTTTTTGGCCAAACAGATTAATGGAATTAGACCAGATGAATATTTAGAATGGATTTGAATGGAAAAGAAACTGGAGGAAGAGAAATCAGGAAGTTGGGGTAATATTCTATGATTGAACTATGTAAAAGTTGGAGATAGCTGGTAGCAGCAGAAATAGAAAATAAAATATGCATGTAAGAGATATAACAATCTGCAGGACTGAGAGACTGATTGGTGGATAATAGACAAGAAAGAAGGCAAAGATGAGTGGGGTTTGGGGTCTTGGCAACTAAAAGGTCGTTTTTAGAAAGAGAAAGATGAAGAGTTTGGTATTGATGAATATGAAGTGCTGTTGGAACATCAAGGTGAAAACTTCCAGCAGAAAAATGAAGATGTACTGAAAATATAGATTTGGGAGATGACAATAGAGGCTATGAGAACTGATGAGGTCTTAAGGTCTGAAGGGGAGAAGAAAAGGGGAAAAAGATATATATATAGTTAGAAGGGTAAGACATAAAGCCTAAGAACTAAGCTCTGAGGAAATAACCACATTTTAGGGTTAGGACAAGGAAGAAGATGAAGAGTGTTATCAGAAAGATTAGGAGATGATGTCATGACAGCCAATGGAAGAAAATATTGAATAGGAATGAATGGACAATAGTGTCAAGTGCTTGGGAGAGAGCAAAGATTAAAGGGGATGGGGAGAGTTGCAGTGGATAGAGCACTGGATTTAGAGTCAAGAAGATACAAGTCCAAATCAAGCTTCTTACATGTACCACATATATGACACTGGACAAATCAGTTAACCCTGATTGCCTTGGGGACAAAAAAGAAGAGGGATGAAGACTTATTAAAAGGTCAGTTGATGTGGTGATAATTTTATCAGTGATCTTGTGAGAATGGTTTTGAGGGTAAAGGGGGAATAAAGCCAAGATGATGGAATAGCAATAAGTAAATTAACTGAGCTCCTATCTACAACTTATCCAACAAATCTATTAAAATTCACTAACTCAAATCCTGATGAAGATATGTAGAAAAAGTCAGAGGGAGTCCACTGTTTGGCTCAGGTTGGCACAGGGAGAAAGAGAAATTTGCAGATACTAGGAATAGGGTCACAGCAGGGATACTTGCTACACATAGAAGACTCCAGTCTCCAGGGACAGGCTGCACACTGCCACAAAAGAAAATCCCATATTGTGTACTGTAACAGAGAGAAGTACCAACAGACAGCTTTGTTGGATCACCCCAGATCTTCCAGAGGCGTGGCAGAGTCCAACCCTCACATTTTATTCCACCACAAAGAGCTATTATGGTGGAAGAGATGAAGCAAAAAATTTTTTTAAAAGTTAAAAATATTTTTATAAATTGAATGGAAATGCTGAGGAAAACATTAGAAAAACAATCAATAGCTATGGAAAAAAGAATTAGAAAAAAAATTAACATAATAGTTTGAAAACCTCTCCCAAATATCAAACTCCCTGAAAATTTTAATTGGCCAAACAGAAGCCAATGACTTCATGAGGCAATGAGAAATATTAAAACAGTCAAAAGATTGTTTAAAAAAAAAAAAAAAGGAAAAAAATGCAAAGTATTTCATAGCAAACAAAAACAAATGATCTAAAAAAAAAAAAAAAAACAAACTGAAGAATCCCTAGACTATTTTTGAACACTATGACCAAAAAAAGGGCCTAAATATCCTATTTCTTAAAACTGTATATATTTCTTAGAACCAAAGGGCAAAATGGAAATGGAAGAATCCATCAGTCATCTGTGAAAAAAAGAATGCCCAAAATGAAAACTGTTGGGAACATTCCAAGTCAAAGAAAAAATACTGGAAGCAATCAGAAAGAAAGAATTCAAAATGCTGAGGAGCCATAGGCAGAATCACACATGATTTAGAAGCCACTACTCTACAGTAGCAAACTTGGAATATAATATTCCAGAAAGAAAGGGTGAAAGATAGGGATTTACAGCCAAGAGTAACTTACCCAGAAAAATGAGGAAATCCTACAGGAGAAAGAAAAATAGGACTTTTAATGAAATAGATTTCCAAGCATTCCTGATGAAAAAATACTAGAGCTGCAGAGAAACTCATTAGTTCAAACACAAAAGAGTAAAGAGAAGCATAAAAAATGTAAACAGGAATGAACAATAATAAAGGACTAAACAAAGATAAACTGCTCACATTCAAATATAAGGAGACATACATGTATCCTCTCTGAATCTTATCAGGGAGTACAATCAGACAAGGCTTGGGAATGATTAGGGAAAATTATCTCACATAATCAGAGTACACAGATATACATAAAGGGGAGGGAGGGAGGAGATGGTTGTCACTTGACTTTCACTGTCATCTGAACTGAAAGCTGAAGAGAAAAATTCCATTTTGTTCAACAGGAAAATAGAGGGGATGGGGTAATTAGGAGGAATGTAGATTAAATTGGGGATGAGTCCTAAGTACAACAGTCTATAAGGATATTCATATAATTCTTTTTGAGGTGGGAAAGAATGGGAATATTAGGGCACGCCCACAAATTAGGGAATAGCTGAACTAATTTGATCTATAAATGTGAAGCTAAACTATTGTGTGAATTCTTTATCAGCATTATAACCAACCAGGATGCTACAAGACTAATGAGGAACATGCTGTCTATCTCCTGATACAGAGCTGAATTACTCAGAATGCAGAAAGTAATATTTTTTTTGGCCATGGCCACAATGTCTAAGATTATTTTGAGTAATTATATATTTTTACCATTTTGTTTTTCTCATGTTCTCAATGGGGAGAAGGGGAGTTGAGGTGGGGAAGTAAGAAGGTGGATCTTAGCTGGCTAAAATAATTTTTTCTTTTTTTAAATAGAAAAACAGGGCAGTAACTTGAAAGTGCTATTCAAGTACTTTGAAAAAGGGAAGGGGAAGAATCAAAGCAGATATGGCAGACACTAAAGAAAGAGCATGACTGAAGTGCCAAGTCCAGAAAGAATCAGTTCAAGATAGGGGAACATTAGATAAGATTGGGGATAATAGGATAGGATCATGAGTTTAGATAGACAAAACTTGGAAAGGAGGAAAAAAACCTCTTTTTTTTGGCAAGGCAATTGGAGTTAAATGACTTGCCCAGGGTCACACAGCTAAGCATTAAATGTCTGAGGTCAGATTTGAACTTGGTTCTTCCTGACTCCAGTGCAGGTGCTCTATCTGTGCCATCTTGCTGCCCCTAAGACAATTCTTCTTTTGAGCTGAGTGAGGGTGAGTGATGAGATACTCTAAGGTTAGGAAGATGAGGCGCTGAATGATTTTGATTTTCTTATTAAAGCACTTGGTGAAATTGTCTGCTCCGAGAAAGAGGGGGCTAGAGTTTAAAGGAACACATGGGAAAAGACTTGTAAAAACAGCACAAAGCATACTAAGAAATTAAAAGTAGGTGAGATGTTTACAAGAAGACATTAACATTCAGGAGCAGAGCCTCTAGTTCAAATTCTACTCCTTTCCTTCTTTATTATTTTTGTTACTGTGACCAAGTCACTCTGAGCTAGTTTCTATATCTGTACAAGGAGGGGGTTGTATTAGATGACCCTTAACGGCCACTTTAACCTCTATCCAAAACTACGATCCAAGCTTACTTTTGTCTAAATATGTGATTTAACTGGTATAGGGAAAGTCTTTTGTGAAAATTTTCCACCAATGCAGGTCAACAACTACTGGATAATTTAGTCTTCTAAATGATGCCCGAGAATGCTGAGAAATTTAAGCGATTCATTCAGGTCACAAAGTTAGTATGTATCCAGGAGTAGAACTTGAACCCAGGCCATCCTGATCCAATTCTGGCCTTGTACCTACACATCAGATTGCCTCTCGTTTTTTGCCCTTGCCCTCTGAAACTGGGCCCTTGCCCAGTCCTTGCCCTCTGAAAACCCTTCCCAATGTTCCCCTGTAGGCAAACAACAGCAGACTCACTCGCAGATGAAGGTTCCCTGGGGAATGGTCTGTAACGCACGGACACCCCAGCCCATCTTGGCAGTACGATAAAGCTGTAGCCGAACCCTGGAGGATTAGAAAAAGGGAGAAGAGATGGGAGTATCGTTACAGGGGTGAACAGAATGATATCCAGGAAAAAGAAAGATTTAGAACTAGAAGGGTATCTCAGAGTATCTTCTTTCAAGATGAGGAAGACAAAGGGTCCAGAAAAGTAAAGTGTCTTGTTCAAAGTTATTCAGAAACAAATCCCACTTGGAAGTGAGATTTGATTCTAGATTCTCTGAATTACCCAAATCTAGTATTTTTTCAATTGTGTCTCTCAGAGGTACCTCCCAGGAAGAAACATATGGATGTATCAGTATCAACTAGGGATGGGGAAGGAAGAATCAAGAGCAAAAGGTGCCCCCTCTACCCACACTTCACTGAAGAAAATGGGCTAAAATTGCTCTATGGAATTAAGGATGCTTGGGTCCCCAAGAGGCTGGGAAAAGTGGAAGGCAGATGTTCTTACTTGATACCACTCTGTACTACTCGATTCTTGCAGTTTCTCCAGCAAGCACAAGCCTGGTTACATTCAAAGATCAGTGGGGGCTCAATCTTATTAAATTCCTGAAGAAGACGTCCATCCTGGCTCCAGAAGAAAAAGGGAGAAGTGGGAAGAGACAGTGGTATTTGTGAGAGACTACTTCCCAAATCCCCCCTTCTTTCCTCTTATGAAAAGAGCCTAGTTGAGAGAGAAGGAGGGCATGTGGATACTGGAAACAGGACAAACACTGGGCCATTTGAAGGTTATTTGCACATACTAACACAAACGATAGTCACTTTCTTGGCGCTTTCCCAAAATATGTTCTCTGTTGCCCTTGGTTTGGGGTCAGGGGAGAGAGGAGAGAAAAACATCATGGATGTTTCCAATCTTTCCTGTGACATGAGGGCTCTTTAGGAAAAGGGATTTGTTGTTTAGGGGGAAATGAGGGGCTTGGGAGGCTCACTCACCTTGTCATACCAGCACCTTATACTCAGTTGGCCACAGAGACAGTTGGAGCTTGAGCAGTCATCCACGCAGGTGCAGTGCTGGGGGTGAGGACATTGGGGTCTTGTTCTTTAAGACCAGTATCCTTGTATCTTGCCCTCCCAACCTCCAGAATGGTCCCCCTCCATGACTCAGAACCCTCATTCCATCAGATACCATTAGGATTTTTTTCTACATGGGATGGGAACAACACTTTGGGCACAGCTGTTAGGGTGGAGTTGACAATGGGCTAAGAGGATGTGCTCTGACATTATGGGAGGCAAATAAGGAAACTAGCTAAGGATTTCTGAAGTGGTTGAATTAGGATATCAATGACCAATTTTTCCACTCCATTTACCTGCAAATGTGTGATGTTTCGGTCAATATTCATAGTTGATGTTTCGCAGTTCTCAGAGATGTATTTGTAATCTTCTGGACAAGGTTCCCCATCCACTCCATTGACACAGGGGATTGGCACATTCTCATAACCCCGAGCTACATCTCTAGGGGGAAGAAAAATATGGCTGAAGAGATGAGATCCCCAGACTCTTTGTGGGGGCAATTTAATTTAGAGGGGATTCTGGGAATCTTCACCTGCAAATGATCTTTTCTGTTCGCAATACTCGGTTACCCACACCAAGGCGAAGCTTTCGGTTTAGCTGCAGGGCCACCCAGACATCTGAGCGTTCAGGGGTCAGGTCCCATGCTGTATCTCCTTCTTTGTTCCGTAACTCTGGATCAGCACCTCTGGACAAGAAAAGCCTGAAAAGGTAGAACAAGGAAAGCAATAAAGAAAATGTGCTGGAGGAGCCATTGACAGAAGCAGGGGAAAGATACTAATCCAAAAATATAAAAGAGGGATGGACAGAAGATTAGAGAAATGAAAGCACTGCAGATTTTGGGGTGTGGGAGTTGCTCACAGCACACAGTCGTGGTAGCTCTCTCGAGCAGCAATATGCAAGGGTGTGTCTCCATGATAGTTGACGGCATGGAGGTCACAACGGGCATTCAGCAGGACCTCGGCAATGGCAGCACTGCCTGTGAAGGACGCCCAGTGCAAACAAATATTCTCTTCCTAAAGGCAAGAGAAAGAAACAGAAGCTGGGTCAGGATATATGGTCTCCAAGTCTCAGTTAAAGTTGAAAAAAAAAAAAAAGACCAATCACATGCTACACACTAGGGAAATTGCAAAAATTTAAATGACATGATTCCCACTATAATGGGGGTTTATACTGTAGTACAGAGCTATGATATGGATAAGAGTAAAAAATGATATGTAATAGCATATTAACACATCAGAGAGGTACAAAATGAAGAAATGTGAAATATTCAAGGATTCTAAAGTATCACTCTACCTTCTTCCATCCCTGGGTACCCACATGTTGTCTCTTACATTGTCAGTAAGGGTGACATCTGCTCCTCGGGTCAGCAGCATTCGAATGACTTCAATGTGTTTATGTTCAGCTGCCCAAATGATGGGTGTCCAGCCCCCGTTATCCTGAAAGGAGTAAAAGGAGGTGGTTGAGGGTTGGAGCCCACAGTCAGGTCTTCTCCTGTAGCTAGATCTAGTTAAGAGGGGAAGCATGAGTTTCTTATTCCCTCCACCTTAGAGATAGACACTGAAGGAGAAACCAAAAAATACAAATAAGGAGGGAAAGATATGGAGAGAAGAGCAAGAAAGATATATAGAAGATGGCAGTTGGAAAGGGAGTAATATAGAAGGGGAATGAACGACTATGGGAGAATAGAAAATACAAAAAGCAACGTAAGAAAGAAAAATATATGGTTTGGAGGTGGGCTTAGGCAATAAATGGCACCAAAGGAGAGACAGTGATAGGCAGAGACAGAGAACAAGTCGCCACCATGCAGGAAAAAGGTACAGGAAGAGACAAAGAAGAGAAGTGAAAATTAATGGGGGAAAAAAAAGCATACACAAAAAAAAAGTCAAGGGGAGAGGCAGAGACTGAAGACAAAAGATGAATGGTAGTGGGGGTGTGGTGGTGTAAATGGGGTTTGGGCAACAGAGGCAAGGGAGAGAACCATTGGCCACTGACCTGAGCATTTACATCCACTTGGCCAGTACTGAGCAGCAGGCTGACCATCTCCAGGTTGCCAATCTTAGCTGCATGATGAAGACAAGTAGAGCCATCTTCCTCCTGGGCAGACAGGTGCAAACAACCTTTGATATCCCAAGCAATGGTGTTTTTTTTTTTTTTTTTTGGGGGGGGGGGGGGGGGCAAGCAGAAGTAGGAGGAGACATGAGTCCCCTTTAGCAGTCCAGTGAAACCTATGAACTGCTCAGAATGATGTTTTTAGATATTTGAAGGAAATGTTAAATTTCAGTTAGGGGCTACTAAAAATAAAGATGCAAATTTTTTTTTCCTCATCCAAGTTTATATAGTTCTTGTCCTTAAGGGGCATACCACAGTTACCTCCTACCCTTTTGTCTTTCACCTCATCAGTTTGCCACCCCTCCCTCATTTCTCCACACAGACTCCAGGAGTGCTGCCCCCACCTTGCTATAAACACAACCTCCTCGCTGCACCATGTATCGGGCGGCCTCTACATGGTTGTTGGCCACAGCCTCCATCAGAGGGGTCCGCTGCAGCTTATCCACAGCATTGATATTTGCTCCAGCCTGGCAGGTGGGGAAAAGGGTTAGTCAGTCAGTCAACAATCCTCTAATGGGCAATAATTATATACTAGGCCCTGGCATATAATTAATAATGACAAAAATAGTGTCCCTTCTTGAAGGAGCTTCTATTCTAATGGATCAAGATGACATGCACAAGGTAGGTGAAAAAATATCTCAGGGAGAAGGAATTAACATCTGGAGAGACCAGGAAGGGAATCCCATAAAAGGGGGTTGAGCCGAGTCTAAAAGGAAGCCAGGGAAACTAAGAGGTAGAAATGAGGAGGCAGAGTACTCTGCACTCAGTGCAAAGTTATAGAATGAATTGGAGCGTGTAAAGACTAGCACATAAAATAGTGTAGTTAGATTATACAGTGGGTGGGATGGAATATAGTGTAAGAAAGGAAAGAGACAGGACTGGGAAATGACTTTAAATGTGAAAGAGAGGACCTTATAATGACATAGGCTCAGAAAGATCACTTTGGAAGCTGAATGGAGAATGGATCGTAATGAGGAGAGATTCGAGGCAGGAAGATCAAGAAGAAGGCTATTGCAATAGTCCAGGTAAGATAATGAAGGCCTGAACTGAGATGGTGGTTGTGTGAGTGGCGAAAAGGGGATGTACATAAGAGATATTGTTTAGGTCAAAATGATAATGTAGAAGTTTATGTCTGAATGTGTCTGTGTGTAGGGTTATCTGAGAGAGTGAGAACCAGAATAGGGCAGAGGGAGGAAGGGAGATGGGCCAGGAAAATGAAGGATGAGAGTTGAAAGAGATTGTCAAATAAGAGTGTGGACCTTCCTCAGTGACTACAATGAAGGACAGAAAGTGGAAAAGTAGGCCCTGGAATCTAAATTCTGGGGTCAAGGAGAAGGGACCACCAGACTCTGAAGGTCTGGCCTACTCTTACCTGGAGCAACACATGGCAGATCTCAACAGAGCCTTTTTGTGCAGCTGCATGCAGGGGTGTACGCTTGCTCTGTTGGTCACTTTGGAAGTTGGGGTCCAGGTTGTCCACTATAAGGGTGGGGGAAGGAGTGTCATTTACAGAGAGACTGAGGAAGAGGCTATAGGACAGGGATAGATGGACAGAAAAGAGAACCCTGGGATGGAGTGAACACTCACAGAGCATCAGAACGACCTTCTGCAATTCCCCCTGCTTTACAGACAGGTACAATTGACGCGGATGGAAGCGAAGTTTCTTCCTTCTGTCAGGGAGTGATGGAAGGAGAAAGAGGATGGACTCAACACCCTGATGCCTCATCAGGTACCTCCTCCTTCACAGACCATGCCTTTTCTTATACTTAAGTATGAGTCTACTAAAAAAAAGACCCCTTTTCTTTCAGAGATCCAGCTATCTGTGTGCCCTCCAGCCATTAATCTCTCTCACCGCTCAGATTCCTGGATGACCAGTGCCTTTTCCAGGGCTTCTCGGCCTGGCCCAGCTCCTAGACCTACAGCTGAGAGGATATTGCCATTGGGCAATGCCAGGGAAGGGCCTGAGCTGTCGATGGTATCAGCCAGTGGGTCGCAGAGAGGGCGCCTTGGTTCTCCATGACCCCGCATCCTAGCACTGGGGAAACAAAAGAGGTGTGGGGAGAAGAGCTCTTGTATCTTGGGAAGAGAAAAAAGACTAGGGAAAGGAAAAGACTCTCATATTCCAGGAAAAGGATAAGAAGGAAGGAAGGATGAAAAGAAAGAAAGGTAGAGAAAGAGAAGAAAGTAAGAATGGAAAGGGGAAAGAGGGTAAGATGGGCAGAAGAAAAGACACAGAAGGGGAGAGAGCATAGGAAGATAAAAGAAGATATGAAAGGTCAAGGGAAGGGAATTAGGAAAGAATAAGAGAATGTGAGTTAAGAGATAAATAAAAATGAAAGTGAAAGATAATAGGTGAAGAGCCTACAAAGGGAAAGTACTCTTTTTTCTGGAGGGAAGGGGTACCTGGGCTGGGAAGTGTCGGCCCGTCCAGGGGCATCCTGGGCAGGGGGTGGGGGGACAGGAGCAGCAGTGCCAGGAGGTGGGGCCACCCCATCACTCCAGGCAATTGTCACCTCCTGGGCCTCAGAAGCGTCTTCCCCACAGTGGGGGCAGAAAACCATCCCATTCAGCTGGGACACGCAGGCTTTGTGGAAGCGATGGGCCACTCGGAAATCAGGGTGACACTCCAAGAATGTGCCCTTGTTGGGGGGGGGGATTGGGGGCAATGGTATTAGGACCCAAATATATGACCCAGCTTCATGGTTCCCTCCAACTCCTCCCTCCCCATGAAGGTCTGGTTGTTGGCCCAGCAACCTTTCTCCCCTACCCAATCCTGGGTAGCCCTACCAATATCCCTCCTCACCGCTGTGCAAAAATAGCCACAGCCTGGGCAGCAGTGATGCTTGACCATCCGGGCTCGATGTGTCTCACAAAGGACCATCAGAGCTACTCTGCTTGAAGGCCTCATTGTTTCCCGCTTTTGAATTCCTGCACTGCAGCCCGACAGCTGGGAGGACAGGGTATTAGGGTATTGGCAGAGGAGCCACAGAAGAAAAGAAAACAGGGAATGGTAAGGCAGAGAAGTGGGTAAGACAGGGTAAGGATCCCATCATCTCCCTGTTTGTTACTCTTCCCCTGTTCCCCCCACCCCCACCCCAAACCCACCCATATTCCATTCCTTTAATACTTGATATCCACCAAACCTCATAGTCAGAAGAAACCTCAAGGGTCCAACTCATACTAGATTATATCTGATGTCATTCTCCCCTCCTCCACCCCAGTTCTCCTGTATTCTCTGAATCCAGATCCTACCTCTCCATCCATGCTCTCTGTGGCCATGCATTTGTGACCAGCCCTTTCGCTGATCCGATCAATTTTTGGAGCTTCCATGCGGCAGCTGCACAGGGGTAACTCCTCAAACCCCCGCTCTGTTTCCAGGGATGATGTGTCATTTGACACCCCTTGGGACCAGGGGATGCAGAAAGAGGAAAGTCATAGGGAAACTCAAACACTTCTTCTTCCCACCAAGTCTTGGTCTATCAAGTTAGGACCAACGACCCTTTCCTTTTTCTCCCCATCCCTTCTAATAGCAGAAACCCCCTTCTGCTACCACTAGTTATGCTAAGATTACTAGTCTCCTCCCATAAGTGAGTTATTCTTATCTTCAGTTCATCCCACCCAAGGCTCCCTGAGTCAGTTTCCTCATTTTCCCAATTACCAGCATGATTGGGAGAAAGGTTTCCCTCGCTGGGTAGCTCCAGAGACCCTAGAGGCACTTCTATATACTCACTGGGGCCAGAGGGACCAACACCATTCACCCCTAATAAAGAGCAAGAGATGAAAAGTTGGGGGAAACTGAGGCTGGGATGTAAGGAGAGCAAGGATCTGAACATCTGTTACCCTAAGGGACAGGAACTTAATCTGGATTATTACCCCGTTGTTCCTTGGTACGTGGTGTTTCCCGCTTTCGACGTTTTCTGTTAGGTTTTACCCAAGGACTGTCTTTCCGCCACTTCTTTTTGGCTTTTCTTCGACCACTAGAGCCACTCTGGTGAGGGGGAAAGAAAGAATCAGAACATGGGTATATATGTAGGCTTATCTTTTCTGTTCCTAAGCCTAGACTTCTTTTATAGACCCAGATATCAGACCCTTACTCGATCAGACTGATTGCCAGACTCCTCATCATCTTCTTCCTCTTCTTCCTCCTCTTCCTCCTCCTCCTCTTCTTCTTCTTCTTCTTCTTCCTCTTCTTCACTCAATTGCTCTGCTAAGACCTCTGCCTCAGACTAGAAAGAAAAAAGAGGTAGGGGTTATGAAAGGGTAATCCTCAGAACATAGGTCTTGTCTATAGGTTTCAATGATGTGTGTGTAAACCTTCATGTACATATTGGCAGTTTTGTACAGTAAAATCATGAAAATATTCCTGATAGGAAAGGATGAAGTGAACAAAAGAGGGTCAACAGAGAAAAGATTAGGCACAATGTGTCAGGAGACTACTGAGAAGTGGGACACAGTCTCTCTAAAGGTTTTAAAGCTAGAGAGGCATCATAAAAGCTGATAGAAAGCTAGTGGTAGGGAAGTAATCTCACCCCAGACCTAGTTGCTACTTACCTTACTGTCTGAGTCAATTCGCTCATCCACAGAATATGAATCATAGTATAAACTGAAGCCTTCTCCTACATCTGTATCCCAGTCCTCCATGGCCTCTTGGTTTTCCTTCTCTAGGGTCATATCCTCAGTTCCCCCAGCAGGGTCCAGCTCTTCCAACTGGGAAATAAAAAGTTTCCCTTTCATAAAGCTAATGGGAATTAGCTAAGTATTCTTTCCCTCCTTTCACAATCTAAGAATTAAATTTTGTTGATACATTCTTTTGCCTTTATCAACTCCTATCTTATGGATATGTGTGTGTGTATATACCAATTAACAAGCATTTACTATATTCCAGGCACTATGCTAGGTTCTGAGAATACAAAAAATTAAAATTCCTACATTAAAGGAATTTATATTCTATTTGGAGGACACATGTACACACACACACAAACTCACTCACATTCTCTCTCAGGCAGTGTGAGAGGGAGGGAATTAGCATTTGGGAAAATCAGAAAAGATGAAGATGGTGATTAAGTTACATCTTGAAGTTCTACAGGGTAGAATCGAGGAAATTACAAAGCAAACAAGGAGATTGGAGATGGAGTGCCAAGTGTGAAGAACAAAGAAGAGGCCTGTTTGTATCATAGAATGCAGAAAAGGAATGTCATTGAACATTACTGAAGGCAGCTTAGGGCTAGGTTATAAAGAACTTTAAAAGCTAAAAAGAGTATCTTATCCTAGAGGCAATAGGGAACCCTAAGAATTTATTGAGTAGGGGAGTGACATCATTTTACTACTCTCTTCTTCACTCCTGTCTCACTGGATGAAAACAAGTAAACCCTATTCCATCCTGTCTCCCCAACAGATTGTCCTTTCTGTCACCTATATTCTTTCACTTCAATCTTTGCCTGACTACTGGGTCTTTCCCTACTAAGAAACATACCCTTGTCTCTCCTATCCCTCATTTGATCTATCCCCATCATTTTCCTCTATGGCTAAATTCCTTAAAAAGTCATCTATAATAGGTTCTTCCTCTTTCTCTCCTCTCTTGTCTTCTTAATCACTCTAATTCCAGCATATAATCTTATCATTCTACAGAAACTAAAGTTACTTATGATTTCTTAGTTGATGGCCTTGTCTCCATACTCATTCTTCTTGATCTCTCTGCAGCTTCTGACATTGCTGACCACCCTCTCTCCTCAATACTCTTTTTCTTTTCAGTTTTCAGGACACCTGATTCTCCTGATTGTCATCCTACTATCAAGATCCTCTTCCATAGCACTCTCTCAGGTGTCCTTCAAGGTTCTGTCCTGGCCCTCTTCTCTCTTTATATTACTTCACTTGATGATCTAATTAACGCCCAAGGATTTCATTATCATCTCTATGACAATCTCATTTTCAAATCTACCTATCTTGCCTCAATCTCTCTCCCGACCTCCAATTTCACATTTCCAACTGTCTTTCAGATTTAACTGGATGTTAAGTAAACATCTTAAATTAAGTATGTCCAAAATGGAACTCATTACATCTTCCCCAAACCACACCTCCCCACTATAGCCCTTTCCTGTTGGTGTAGAAAGCAATATCATCCTTCCAGTCCCTCAAGCTCATAACCTACACGTCACCTAGGACTGCTCACCATATTCAATCTGTTGCCAAAGCCTGTCAATTTCATCTTTGCAACAATATATATATAATGTTGCTTCTCTGACACTGTCATCATGATGACATGAAAATTTCATACCTAAATGATTACACAGTAGCTTTAAATCTCTTCCCACACCAATCAATCTCTTATTTAGTCACTAAAGTGTTTTTCCTAAAGTGTATGTCTGATCATGTCATCCCCTTAATCAACTCTAGTGGTTTCTTATGCCTCCAGGTTCAAATACAAAATATTTTGTTTGACAGCCAAAGCCCTTTATACCTTAAATATAAATCTTATACCCTACTCTGAAACACAAAGCCTTTGATCTAGTGACACTGACTTCACCTCTACTCTCCGAACAATATTTCTCTGGCTATCCCTGAGGCCAAGAATTCTTTTCCTTCTCTGATCTAATGACTTCCTTAAGTTTTCTTTAAGTACCAACTAAAATTCCTACTTTTATTGGAAATATTTGCCAACCCCTCTTAATTCAAATGCCTTCTCCCAGTTAATTATTTTCTATTTGTGCTGTATATACCTTGCTTTGTATATATCTATATTAATGTTGTCTCCCTCATTAGATTATAAGCTCCTTGAAGTAGATCTCTCAATTGTCTTGTCAGCAAATTCCTTCTCTAAGAAACTTAGTCTATATCCAGACCTCTCTCCTTTTCTTTCTACTCCTTTTTCAGAATGTTTTCCTCTCAAAGAAACTGTCATTCTGTTCTCAGTTCCCTTACTGTCCCCCTTGGTCCTTTTTCCATTGCAGTCTTACCAAACCATGGGGTCCTCTCTTGTGGGGGCCTCCACTTCCCAAGTCCATTTTCCTCCTTTTGGCAATGTCTGGAAATAAAGAGAGCAAGCTTTTTTGTTTTCTTTTTTTTTTTAGTTTAAAAAAAAGAAAAAAAAAACTAAAATAAAACAAAACATTATCATGTGCCCAGCAGAACATCAGGGAGGATTCAAAATATATAATAATAAAATACCAGTTCATGTAAGAAAAATTATATTTGTGAGTATCCATCTTCACTTAAAATTTTTCAAAGTTAACCCAATGTTAGTTGTTCTAATGGTGTGAGTAAGAAAGCTAGACTATGGTTGAAGGATATACCTGTTCCCATATCCCCCATTGAGTGAAGATCATCACTCATTCGAAAATGCTGAACTTCAGGGGGGCGTTTCTCAGGGACTGGAGGCTGGGGAACATACAGAAAGGAAGATAAGACTCCCCTTTCCCCCCAGCTCCCTTTCCTTATTACAAAATATATTTCTTCCCTTCTCTGTATAAACCCTTTACCTGTCCATTCCCTGGTTTGGACATGGTTTTTCGAGCTCGGTGGACCTTGGGCTTCCCTTCAGGGCTGGTGGGGATAGGGGTGGAGGTAGGTACAGGCTCAGGCCCAGCTCCAGCCCCTTGTGCCCCAGGCATGCTTAAAAGCCGCATGGCTAAACTCTGGACTGAGGGAGGTGATTTCCCAGCTCCTGTCATGGTAATCTTTGCCCGGCTTGGACAGGCGCTGCCCCCTTTGCTGGGGGATGAGGGAAAGGACTTAGTGGCATGGCCTGGACAACATGATTGGAAGAGAAGAGAAGGGAAAACAGTATGACCTGAGAGCCCATTTCTCCCTGCTCCTTTAATTCTCCAGTCTCAAGCTCTCTCAACCTTCTTACCTAATAATATCCTATTATTGTGGATTCCCTCATCTCCCTCTGGACTCTCTGGTTCATCACCAATGAGGGGTGTGGACCCCACTGGAGTGTCAGCCCCCTCATCTCCTACAGTCACTGTGACTGAGGCAGGAGATGAGGGACCAGTGGGTTCCACAGACTCTGGATGATCCTGGGACGGGGTCTCCTCTCCAGGACACTTATCTCCTGAGGAGCTAAGACCTAAGAAAAGAGAAAGATAGGGGAGTGAGGAGGGGAATCATGAATAATACCAAAATTTCCCCCTTTTCTCTTTCCCTCCCCCCCCCCATTCCCTCCAGGAAGGAAAGAGGAAAGGAATCTGAGGACAAGGGTAACTCACCTTTCTGCCATGTAATTGGAAAGAATCCCTTACAGATAGGAAAAAGGGATTACTGGAAACAAGATTGCTTTCTCAAAAAAGAACAGGGGGCAGGGGAAGCAGATATTCTTGTATACCCTGCAGGCTTACCTCTCTCTGCAGTTCCCCGGGGTTCTTTCTCCAGCAGCAGCGCCCCCCCCATCTCACCAGGGGCCTCCCCCTGCGAGGGGAGACAAGGGGTAGGGGAACTAGTCAACCTGACTGGGGGCAAAGAAGCCCAGCACGCCTGGGTCCGGGCGGAAGAGAGCAGGCTTCGCCCCCTCCCCCGGCCCCGATGGGTTGTTCCTCGCCCTCTCCCTCGATTCCCAGGAAGTGGCCCTCGACCTCTACCCCGGGCCCGAAGGGACCCTCTCCCCCTCGGTAGCCCCCGCATCCCGGGAGCAGAAAGGAGGGGAGGGGGCGTGGCCAATGCGCCCCGGCCCCGCCTCCTCCTCCCGGGTGCACGAGACGCTCCCCCTTTGTCCCCGGAGCCGCGGGGGCCCCGTGCGACACCCCCCCCAATGCTGATTCCCCCCCAGCTTGGCGGTCTGCCCCGCGCACCCCGTGCGCGCGCCCCTGGAACTCCGGCCCCAGCCGCCCATTCGGGGGTGGCCAGCGGCTGCACGCGCACCTCTGTGTTCGCTTCCCCCGCCTCCCATCCCCTGGTCCCCTCCCCGGCCCCCGGCGCTGGCCCCTTGGTTTCTTGCAAGCCCGGCTCGGGCCCCCCGGCCCCGTTGCACCCCCGGAGCATTGCACGAGTGCGCGCTTCCCCCGGGCGCGCGCGCGGGCGGGCATGCACCCGCCTCCCCCCCCTCCCCTTCCGCACCTCGGCGGCCGCCGCCGCTGCTGCTGCAGCTCCCGCCGCCGCCGCCATAGCCGCTCGCGCGGGGGGCCCAGGAGGCGCGCGGCCGCTCGGGTCACGTGGGTCGGGGGGGATGGGGGAGTAGTGGAAGGAGGGAGGAGAAAGAGAACCCTTAAAGGAGCCATGGCCTATTCTACTGCCATTTTCCCGGGTTAGGATCCCAGAGTGGTGCGCAGGCTCCCGGAGCAGGGATTGGCGAGGATGCCTCGGAGACCACTTCGAGCAGGCTTCCCTGGCCTTCACCATGGGGAGGGGCAACCGCGGGCGCTCCGGCCCGGATTAAGGGCAGGGGCCGCCGCTCAGGTGCAAATGTATTGCCCGATAACCCCGGAGCCGCGGTTCCTGAAGTCCGGGCGTCCCGGGAAGGGACAGGACAGTGCCTTGCTTCTGGTTTCGGTCCTGGCTGGAGCAGGAGAGAAGCCTTTGCCCCTGGAGATGGGGATAGGAGTGCTCCCAGACGCTCCTCCCCTTAACTAGGGCTTTTACTCCCGTCTCTTATTGTGATTACTAGAACTTAAAGACCACTTCAATCACGCCCAGGCGGCCACTGGTCCCTCCTTGAACTTAATAGAATCACAACTTCGCTAATGATATCACGATCAGAAGAAACGCAGACGCCGATTTCTCATCTAGCATGGCCCCGTCTATTCGTCTGCACTGCAGCTCTCGAACCCGGAGGACTCTACGGCTCCGGGTCCTGTGGGTTGGGATTAGGCAGCTGGGGCCTTCTCCAAGGCCTCCTGGGAGATGTAGTTTGTACTGGCTGAGAACGGCCTCTAAAGTTTTCTTCCAATCCACAAACTCAAAGTAGTATTGGAGACCATTTAGTCTGAGGCTTTATCAACCTTTTTGGGGGTGTTATAGACAATCGTTCTTTGGCAATCGGGTTGGGCTTATGGATCATTTCTCAGAAAAATTTTGAAATTTCACAATTGAAGGAAAAAGTTTGAGCTTTAGTGGGGGAAAAAAAAATTTCCCCTCCATTCAAGACTACCATCCCTGATCTAGCACCACCCTCAGATATGACTTGCCAGAACTAGTGACAAAAACCCCAGATATGAAAAGTATATATTTGACCTATAATTTGTTGACACACGTTTACATGGTCTTTGTCCTCATGGTGAGGGAGACCAGGACAAACACTGTAGAGGCACAGTTGCCTTTGTTGGAAAATCATTTCACCCCGTCTTTTTGTGGATTCTCCCACTCCATTAACTATTTTTTGACATTATTTAAAAATGCTCACAAGAATTTTGGGGAAAGCTCAGGCAAGTCGATACTCCCCTCCCCCCAAGTCTATTTCTAAAGAATTGCTTTCTGTAGTGAACTTTTGGAGCTCCTTCTAGCCCCTCCCCTTTACTCCCACTTTGGAGAATTCAACTTTTCAAGGCATTCTTCATTGGATTCTTGTTGCCTCCTTTACCTTTTGATCTATTCTGTTCAAGGGGTTATTCTGTATTTTTGTGTCTCATTCACCAAGCTGTTGATTGTTTTTCATGATTTTCTTGCATTACCCTCATTTCTCTTCCCAGTTTTTCTATTCTACCTCTACTCTTACTTAACTCTATGCTAAATTGTGTGTATGTGTATGAGAGAAACAGAAGCTGGAGGGCCAATGTACTCTCAGAGATGAAGTGTTGGCTGAAAATACTAGGGAAGGAAAGGAAAGACTCAGACTCATAGATAACAAAATATAAAGAAAACCCCCTTTTTTTTATTTTGTGGTAAATAAAAACAGAAACAGACCTCAGATTCCAGAAAATTCTTGAAAAATGTTTCCTTAAAAAATAATACCCATCTCTATCACACCCTCCTTTTCCCTCCCTTTTTGTTTCCCTCCCTCCCTCTTCCCTCCCCAAGAGCCCTTTTCTAAGTATATTCCTCTTTCCCCCACATCCTCTACCCAATCCTTACTAACTTCATTTTCCTCCTTTCTTCTATTCATCTTCCCTTTTCATTTTCTGACACATTTGTCACTTTTTGCTTCTTGAAACAAAAGCCCACCCTGTCCCTCTTCCATCTCCCTACCCAGTATGGAAAAAACAAACAAAAAAACCCCACCTCTACCCTTTCTCCTTGGGATTTGATAACTGTGTCCTCATAACAGTTGCTCTCCCAAGAATTTAAGAGGTTTCCCCTGCTCTATTCCCACCCAAGGAAAGGTGTAGCTTTGGTAAGATTCCCTCCCAGTTCCCACCCGTTTTATCCCAACTGAATTGTCATAACAGTTGCTTTCCCAAGAATTTAAGAGGTTTCCCATGCTCTATTCCCACCCAGGACAGGTGTAGCTTTGGTAAGATTCCCTCCCAATTCCCAACCGCCCTACCCCAACTGAATTGTCTTCTCTATAGCTTTCTTAGTCTATAATAAAACCATCTTCTATATTCCCTCTTTTACTACTTACATTATGAACAACATCCTCAAGCTGGTAATTTACTTCTTCCAGAAAAGAGTCTCCCCTCTTTCCTGGGCTCTTTTATTATAGAATACAGGAATCTTTTCTTTCCTCATCATCCCAAGTAAAGATTTGTTAATCCCCTTAGCAATGTCTACCCCCTTCTTATTCCCTTAGGAAGACCTAAGTAGTTTTTTTTTTTTTTTTGGTTTTTTTTTTTTTTTTTTTTTTTTTTGTAATGTCTCAGCCTTCAACCCCAAGTTTCTCCTGGAAACAGAAAAGCCCTTTTCCTCCTTCATATTTCTACCCCTTAAGGAGAGAGGCTCTTTCACTACCCCTTTTAATCAGCAATCTCCTGACTTCACCCAATACCCTTCCCTAGTTATCCTTACTTCAGCTAGTGAAGGAGAGAGCATTGAGCTCTGACACACTAGCATCAAGGACATTCTCTGCTGTGGTCTTTCCATGCTGCTCCTTAAGGTGGCGTCGAATGGCGGGTTTATGGGCAAATCGCACATCACAGTAAGAACAACGGTAGGGCCTAGCCCCAGAGTGAAGATTGAGATGGTCGTGTAGGGTAGACTTCTGGGTGAAGCATTTGCCACAAATACCACAGGAGTGGGATTTGACACCTCGGTGGACATTCATGTGACGGTTGAGGTTGCTGCTATGGTTGAACTGCTTCCCACATCGAGGGCACATAAAGATGAAGTGCTGGGCTCTCATGTGGAACACAAGTTTTTCCACACCTTGAAACACTTCTGGGCATTTGGTACACTTGATATTCTTCAGTGGGAAACCCACTGAAGAGATCCCTGGTATGGGGCTCCTTATGCCCCCATAACTCCCACTAACTCCACTGTTCCGGGACATAGCTGCTAGGGCTTCATCTCCCAGTCCAAAAGTAATGCCCTCCCCTACATGACCTCCAGGAAACAGCAACAGACCTTCCCCTTCTGTGTCTTCTGTGAGGCTGTAGCAAGCCTTCACCACCCCCTGAGGTGCTATGCTTTCATCAGGGGCATCAATTGTTTCTCCAACTTCATTGATAAGAAGTCCACTATTCCCTCCAAGACCAAGACCCCCTCCAAGACCAAGACCCCCTCCAAAGCTAAGGTTCCCCCCAAGACCAAGGCTCCCCCCAATGCCTCCTGGGGGATTAAACCTCTGTGACATTTCCAATGCTGATTCCACCTTGACAATACAGATATCTGACACATCCTCTTCTTCATCTTCTTCCTCTTCCTCTGCTTTTAGCTCAAGGTCCTCATCTAGGGGGAACTCTAGCTTCACTGGTCGGAGGAGAGAAGGTGGAGGAGGTGGCGGTGGAGGTCTGGGAGCTGGCTTTGGGGTTCGAGCAAGTGGAAGGAGTGACTTGGTAGAGCTGAGCCCAGCCAATCCAATCCCTCCACTTACTCCATCCTCTTTTAGGCCAATCTTGGGTTCAATGAATTGGCTCAGGGCATTTCTACATTTTTCTACTACATGCTCCATTTGCAGATAAGAGGCAGCAGTTAGATAGTTGACAATGTCACGGACAGCAAACTCCAGAGCCCCAGTATAGCAGGAGAGGAGGAGATCTGCCACTATTCTGGCACTGTGCATTAGCGAGACCTGTAGCTCTGAACTGGGATTGAGAAGAAACTGGTCACGAAGAAATGGGGAGCAGGCAGCCAAGATTACCTTGTGGCCACGGAACTTGAGGCTGTCGGCCACGATGGTGACATCGCAAAAGCGCTCTTCTGCCCGGAGTTGGTTCATGTTTCGAAGGGTGGCAGCCTCGTGCCCTGGGAGCTGGAATCGCAAGACTTCTACTCCAGATGCCATGGTATTGGATGTGCTGGGAGAATTAATTCCCTGTGTTTGGTGGAGGATGAATTAGGATGATAGTCCCTCTCCCTTCCCCCCAGCCTCAATCACTTCCTTTTCCCTCCTCCCTTTCCCCCAGGGCAAAGTCTTTCAGACCCTCTCTATCCCATACACACAGTTTTTACTCCTTCCCATCTCAGGGAGAGGGGAGGGAAGGCAAGAACCCACGAGGTCCCATACTTTCTTCCCAAACCATCCCGCCCACGAACTAGGGGGCCAGAGCAAGGGGAGGGGCGTAAATGTGCCCGCGTGGTGTGGGTGTGTGGGGAGAGACTGGGGTTCAGGGTTCCCCAGTCTGGGGCGCGCTCGCGACTTTCCCCGCCCCCCAGGCACGTTTACACGCGCCGTCCCTGGTTTCCCCCCTCCCGTCCGCGCCGCACACGCCGCCTCCCAACTTAACACCTCACACCCTCGTCCCCCAAGCCTCGGGGCCCAATTGCTCCGCGGAACTAGTCCCCCTGAATCCCTTGACCTCATCGGCACGCGCGCCTCTCACCTAGATCTGTTCCACGCGCAGTTTTTTTTCTTTAATTCTCCCACCCCCCCTTGGGGGCCGGCGGCAGTCACCACGTACAGGCAGGTCTGACTGACGCGCAGGCGCAGGAACGTGCGCGCCCGTGCGCGCGGTTGGCAGCGCGACTCCGGCTCCGCGTGGGCGAGCTAGGGAGGGTCGCGCTGGGCTGTGTGGACCCGGCGCGCGCAGCTTTGCTCCCCTCGGCGGCAGCTGCTCCGGGAGGTAGCTAAAGGAAAAAGAGCGTGGGTGTTGTATAAAATTAAAGGGGTAAGATACTACCCTTTCCTCCGCACTTTTTTCTTTGTATTCTCCACTCAGTTAAAGGGGCCAGGAGTACTAGTCTTCTCCCCTTTGGCCAGTATTTGTCCGACGGAGCGGAAATACGTCCGTCCTCCCTCCCCCTGGCTCTCTTACGCCAGCACTTCTCTTCGGCTCTCTCCAGTCGCCTCCCCGCCCTCTGGAATTGATCTTCGCATGCGTGCTGGAGTCGCGTTCTGGGTAGTTGAGAGCTTGTACTGGAAAGTGGTGTTTCGCATCTTCTGATCCTGCGCTCTCCGGAGGAAGCAGCCATCTCGGGATCCAGCTCTGTGGACTTGGGAGAGTAGTAGTCCGCTGCAGTAAAAAAATTATCCCTTGCACTCACTTCTGTTCCGATTTTTCCCTCCCACCCTCCACCCCTCCCCTAGATGGCAAACAGTCCTATATATGTTGAATATGTCGTAGTATATCCTAGATACAATGTATATGTGCAGAACCAAACAGTTTTCTTGTTGCACTGGGAGAATTGGATTCGGAAGGTAAAAATAACCAGGAAGAAAAACAAAAGTGCAAACAGTTTGCATTCATTTCCCAGTGTTTTTGCCTCATGCCGGGCAGTGTGCTAGCTAGGGAACCGAATTCATAAAATTTGCCCTCAATGGGCTATGTGGGAGCAGATACATCCTTCAAGCAAATATTCTTTCCTTTCTCACCTAGACCATTAGGACACTGCAGTTAACATAGGTATGGGACAGGGTGGCGATAGACTCGGGCGCATCGATATAGATAGCTCAAGATATTTAGAAGGACAGAACTTATATTGGGAAAATCAGGAAAAGTTATTTTGGGAAACTTTCCACACAAATAAAGTCAGACTTAAATAATTGGAAAAATATTAAGTGCTCCTGGATAGGCCGTGCGAATATAATAAAGATGACAATACTCCCTAAACTAATCTATTTATTTAGTGCTATACCAATCAGACTTCCAAGAAAATATTTTAATGATCTAGAAAAAATAACAAAATTCATATGGAATAATAAAAGGTCGAGAATCTCAAAAGAATTAATGGGAAAAAAAATCAAATGAAGGTGGCCTAGCTGTACCTGATCTAAAACTATATTATAAAGCAGCAGTCACCAAAACCATTTGGTATTGGCTAAGAAATAGATTAGCTGATCAGTGGAACAGGTTAAGGTTCACAAGACAGAATAGTCAACTATAGCAATCTAGTGTTTGACAAACCCAAAGATCCTAACTTTTGGGATAAGAATTCATTATTTGACAAAAACTGCTGGGAAAACTGGAAATTAGTATGGCAGAAATTAGGCATGGACCCACACTTAACACCGTATACCAAGATAAGATCAAAATGGGTCCATGATTTAGACATAAAGAACGAGATTATAAATAAATTGGAGGAATATAGGATAGTTTATATCTCAGACTTGTGGAGGAGGAAGAAATTTGTGACCAAAGACGAATTAGAGACCATTATTGATCACAAAATAGAAAATTTTGATTACATCAAATTAAAAAGCTTCTGTACAAACAAAACTAATGCAAACAAGATTAGAAGGGAAGCAACAAACTGGGAAAACACCTTCACAGTCGAAGGTTCTGATAAAGGCTTCATTTCCATAATATATAGAGAACTGACTCTAATTTATAAGAAACCAAGCCATTCTCCAATTGACAAATGGTCAAAGGATATGAACAGACAATTCTCAGATGATGAAATTGAAACTATTACCACTCATATGAAAGAGTGTTCCAAATCATTATTAATCAGAGAAATGCAAATTAAGACAACTCTGAGATACCACTACACACCTGTCAGACTGGCTAAGATGACAGGAAAAAGTAATGCTGATTGTTGGAGGGGATGCAGGAAAACTGGGACACCGATACATTGTTGGTGGAGTTGTGAACGAATCCAACCATTCTGGAGAGCAATCTGGAATTATGACCCAAAAGTTATCAAAGTGTGCATACCCTTTGATCCAGCAGTGCTACTACTGGGCTTATACCCCAAGGAGATACTAAAGAAGGGAAAGGAACCTGTATGTGCCAAAATGTTTGTGGCAGCACTGTTTGTAGTGACTAGAAACTGGAAAATGAATGGATGCCCATCAATTGGAGAATGGTTGGGTAAATTGTGGTATATGAATGTTATGGAATATTGTTGTTCTATAAGAAATGACCAGCAAGATGAATACAGAGAGGCTTGGAGAGACTTACATGAACTGATGCTGAGTGAAATGAGCAGAACCAAGAGATCATTACATACGTCAACAACGATATTGAATGAAGATGTAATCTGATGGAAGTGGATTTCTTTGACAAAGAGACCTAATTCAGTTTCAATTGATCAATGATGGACCGAAGCAGCTACACCCAAAGAAAAAACACTGGGAAATGAATGTAAACTGTTTGCATTTTTGTTTTTCTTCCCAGGTTATTTTTACCTTCTGAATCCAATTCTCCCTGTGCAACAAGAAAACTGTTTGGTTCTGCACACATACATTGTATCTAGGATATACTACGACATATTCAACATATATAGGACTGCTTGCTATCTAGGAGAGGGGGTAGAGGGTGGGAGGGAAAAATCGGAACAGAAGTGAGTGCAAGGGATAATGTTGTAAAAAAAATTACCCTGGCATGGGTTCTGTCAATAAAAAGTTATTATAATAAGAATAAAATAAAATGAAAAAATAATAAAAATAATGATGTACAAAAAAAGAAATATGGGTTTAGATATTTTATTTTTTTAATTATAACTTTTTATTGACAGAGAGAGCCTTTTTTTTTAAACAAAAAAAATAGTTCAGTAAAATTAAACAACACATAAAAAAACCATGAATTTGATAAAGAATCTGAGTTTAAACCTTGGTTCTCTTGATTCGTGTGGAATCTTGGATAAGTCACTTTAGTATACTGAACCTCAATTTGGAAAATGAGGGGGCTTCTAGGTTTCTTTGCTTTTTAAAAATAAATTTTATTGTTTTTCCATTACCTAAATAGTTACATTACCTGTATCCCTCCTTTCCTCCTATATAACAGGTAATGTGTTTTAAAATGGAAACTTGAAAGCCACTGTCAATATGAAATATGGTTTGGGAACAGCTGGATATAATAGATGAATTTCAATTCATTAATCAGACCTTTTTTGCCCCAGTGAATGTATTTTCTTTCCATTTTCCCAAGACAGGTAGCTTGGTAATTGGGGAAGAAGTTGGGGAGCAATGTCAGGTGAGAAAAGGTTGGGGAAAAGGCAGAGCATATGGCAGTTTGTCCAAAATGGATAGATAAAAGGAAACTAAGGATTCTCATAATAATATTTAACACTTAAATAGCATTTTTACATATATAATTTATCTGAACTTCAAAATATCCCCATCTATAGGGTAAGTACTATAATTATTCTCCTTTTTCAGATGTGGAAAGATGAAGTCCTGAGTAACTAGGAGTGATTGACAGAAAAAGATGGAAATATTGATGGAATTGCTCCCTGAGGCAGACAGGGTGGAGCACTGATGGGCATGAGTTTTAGCTTTGTGATCACACCCTCTGTGAAGGTCATCAGAAATCGGTTATATCAAACTCCTGAGGTTAAATTTCCCCTATAAATCTGTCTATGGCTCACACTATCTTTGCTGAACCCTTTTGGATCAGTTTGCCAGTACACTGCCTCATAGTGTCTTTCCCTTCCCTTTCCCCCCTCCCCCATGCTATGTGGTATTTATCTCTCTTCTCATCTGCTACCATGACTTTATTCTTTCTCCTTCTAGCTAACAAATTTTGGGGGAGTGCTGAAGACCTCTATAGATTTGTCCTTCCAGTTAAGGACATACTCCTACCTCATGGAGTGTTCCCTTTTTCCTGGTTAATTGTTATTTCCATTAGGAAGCTTGTCCTTTCCATCATTAATTGTTAAAACCCTTTCCTTGATAACTATGTGCTCTCCCAACTCTATTTTATATTTACCACTCCTGGTGTCTATTGTCTCTTAATTTTTCTGTAATATCTTCTAAATAAATCTATCTTTTTGCCAAAGAGAAAGGCCATTGTGAATTCTTCACATAAATGAACCCCAACATTTGGAGTCTACAAAGTCATCATTTGATGCTAAACCCCAGACACATCATTTAGAACTAGGAATTACCCTTCTATTTATTTATTTGTTTATTTTTTATTAAATAACTTTTTATTGACAGAACCTATGACAGGGCAATTTTTTACAACATTATCCCTTGCACTCACTTCTGTTCCGATTTTTCCCCTCCCTCCCTCCGCCCTCTCCCCAAAGATGGCAAGCAGTCCTATACATGTTAAATAGATTACAGTAGATCTTGGATACAATATATGTGTGCAGAACCGAACAGTTTTCTTGTTGCTCAGGGAGAATTGGATTTAGAAGGTATAAATAACCTGGGAAGAAGAACAAAAATGCAAGCAGTTTACATTCATTTCCTAATGTTCTTTCTTTGGGTGTAGCTGCTTCTGTCCATCCTTGATCAATTGAAATTAAGTTAGATCTTGTCTTTCTTGAAGAAATCCACTTCCATCAGAATACATCCTCATATAGTATCGCTGTTGAGGTATATAATGATTTCCTGGTTCTGCTCATTTCGCTCAGCATCAGTTCATGTAAGTCTCGCCAATCCTCTCTGTATTCGTCCTGCTGGTCATTTCTTACAGAACAATAATAGGAATTACCCTTCTAAATCAATCAATAACAATAGTAAGTTTTAGAAATGATATCTGAAATCAGGTCTTCCAGATTTCACTGCTGAATTGTATAGCAATGAATCTAAGAGGCAGAGGTGAGAAGGGAGTAAATTCATGGTGTAGTGAGAAACTTTAATTTCATTTGCCAAGTAGAAATACATGGCAACCAAAAGAAACACTAATTTTAAATATAAATTCATTTGCAAAACCTTAGAAAGGATGTCAATAGAAAGTAATAATAACTAGTGCTTTAAGGACTTTACAAATATCTTATTTTATCCTCAAAACCCTGGGAGGTTGGTGCTATTATTTTCTTCAGAAAGAATACAACATACAGATTAAGAGACTTGTCCTTGGGAAGTTTGGTGGCACAGTATATCAGGGTCTAGAGATAGGAAGATGAGACTTATTATTTGGTTTTAGACACTAGCTATGTGACTCTGGGCAAGTCACATAATCACTGTTTGCCTCAATTTCCTCAACTGTACAATGGGGATAATAATAATGCCTACTTCTCAGAGTGGTTGTAAGAATAAAATGAGATATTTGTAAAGTGATGATTAGCCCAGTGCCTGGTACATTGTTGTTGTTCAGTGGTTCCATTCTTCATGACCTGATTTGGGGTTTTCTTGGTGAAGATACTGGAGTGATGTACCATTTTCTTCTCCAACTTATTTTATTGATTTTACAGAACTGAGGCAGGAAAGTGATTCCTAGAGTCACATAGCTAGTAAATATCTGAGGTCAAATTTGAACTCTAGAATATGAGTCTGCCCAGCATTCTATCCACTGAACCACTTAGCTGCCCTGAAATGTTGATTGGTTAGAGTCGACAGTGTGTCTGACTCTGGCCAATCAGACCAATACAAGCTCAGAATGCTCTGCCACAAATTGGACACAAAGAGTCCATTTGAACATTTAGGATCTAGGATGCTCCAACTTTTGTGTATTTCGTGTTTCTTCTGAGCTAAATTCAATTCTTCTTTGCTCATAGAGCACAGCACCTTCTCTGATGAGGGCATACCATGCTGGGTGGTTTTGTGCCAGTGTCTCTTATGTTATACGATCAATTCTAAAGTTTTTTTTTATGGCTTATGTTCCTTTTAAATTTTCATTTATTATTATTATTATGGCTTTTTATTTACATAACATGTGCATGGGTAATTTTTCAACATTGACCCTTGCAAAACCGTCTCTTCCAACTTTTCCCTTCCTTCCCCCTACCCCCTCCCCTAGATGGCAGGTAGTCCAATACATGTTAAATATGTTAAAGTATATGTTAAATACAATATATGTAAACATATTTATACAGTTATTTTGGTGCACGAGAAAAATTGGATCTAGAAAGAAAGTAAAAAAGCTTGAGAAGGAAAACAAAAATGCACGCAAACAATAACAGAAAGAGTGGAAATGCTATGTTGTGGTCCACACTCATTCCCCTAATTCTCTCTCTGAATGTAGCTGATTCTCTTCATTACTGAACAATTGGAACTGTTTTGAATCATCTCATTGTTGAAGAGAGCCACATCCATCAGAGTTGATCATCATATAGTATTGTTGAAGTGTATAATGATCTCCTGGTTCTGCTCATTTCACTTAGCATCAGTTCATGTAAGTCTCTCCAGGCCTCTCTGAAATCATCTTGCTGGTCATTTCTTTTTTCTTTTTTTTTTTCTTTTTTTCTTTTTTTTAATTTAATAGCCTTTTATTTACAGGTTATATGTATGGGTAACTTTACAGCATTGACAATTGCCAAACCTCTTGTTCCAATTTTTCCTCTCTTACCCCCCACCCCCTCCCCCAGATGGCAGGATGACCAGTAGATGTTAAGTACATTAAGATATAAATTAGATACACAATAAGTATACATGACCTAACCATTATTTTGCTGTACAAATAGAATCAGACTCTGAAATATTGTACAATTAGCTTGTGAAGGAAATCTAAAATGCAGGTGGACAAAAATATAGGGATTGGGAATTCAATGTAATGGTTTTTAGTCATCTCCCAGAGTTCTTTCTCTGGGCGTAGCTGGTTCAGTTCATTACTGTTCCATTGGAAATGATTTGGTTGCTGAGGGTGGCCAGGTCCATCAGAACTGGTCATTATCTAGTATTGTTGTTGAAGTATATAATGATCTCTTGGCCCTGCTCGTTTCACTCAGCATCATTTCGTGTAAGTCTCTCCAGGCCTTTCTGAAATCATCCTGTTGGTCATTTCTAACAGAACAATAATATTCCATAATATTCATATACCACAATTTATTCAGCCATTCTCCAACTGATGGGCATCCACTCAGTTTCCAGTTTCTAGCCACTATAAAAAGGGCTGCTACAAACATTTGTGCACATACAGGTCCCTTTCCCTTCTTTATGATCTCTTTGGGATATAAGCCCTTGCTGGGTATTTCTTACAGAACAATAATATTCCATAACATTCTTATGCCACAGTTTATTCAGCCATTCTCCAATTGATGGGCATCCATTCAATTTCCAGCTTCTGGCCACTACAAAAAGGGGTGCCACAAACATTTTGGCACATGTGATTCCCTTTCCCTTCTTTAAGATCTCTTTGGGATATAAGCCCAGCAGTAACACTGCTAGATCAAAGGGTATGCACAATTTTTGAGCATAGTTCCAAATTACTCTCCAGAATGGTTGGATTTGTTCACAAATACAACAATTTATCAGTGTCCCAGTTTTCCCACATCCCTCCAACTTCGTCATTATCTTTTCTTGTCATCTTAGCCAATCTAAGAGGTGTGTAGCCAATCTAAGAGGTGCAATTGTCTTAATTTGCATTTCTGTGATCAATAATAATTTGGAGCACCTTTTCATATGGGTAGAAATAGTTTCAATTTCTTCATCTGAAAATTGTTCAATCCTTTGACCATTTATCAATTGGAGAATGGCTTGATTTCTTATAAATTTGAGTCAGCTCTCTATCTATTTTGGAAATGAGGCCTTTATCAGAACCTTTGACTGTAAAAATGTTTTCCCAGTTTATTGCTTCCCTTGTCTGCATTAGTTTTGTTTGTACAAAAACTTTTAAACTTGATATAACCAAAATATTCTATTTTGTGATCAATAATGATCTTCTTTGGTCACAAATTCCTTCCTCCTGCATAGGTCTGAGAGGTAAACTATCCTACGTTCTTCTAATTTATTTATAATCTCATTCTTTGTGTCTAGATCATGAACCCATTTTGACCTTATGTTGGTGTTCGGTGAATTCTAAAGTTCTTAAAAAAGACCTTGAAAGTGTCCTTGTATTACTTTTTATTATCATGTTAGGAGCACTTGCCTTGGGTGAATTCTGCACAAAATAATCTTTTTGGCAAGTGTACATTTGATTTTCTATCAATGTGACTCCAGCCCAGTGGAATTATGCTCTCTGCCATAGAATTGGAATGCTTGGAATTTTAGTTCTAGAGAGAACTTCAGTGTTTGGTGTCTTATCTTGCCAGATAATCTTGAGAATTTTCCCTAAGACAATTCAAATAGAAGTGATTCAGTTTTTTGGCATGGCACTGGTATATTGTCCAGGTTTCACTGGTATACAACAATGAGGTCAGCACAGTGGTTCTGTAGACTGCAGAGGCAGTCTAATGTCTCTCCTCTCCCATACTTTACTTTGGAGCTCCCAGAGCTAGCTTTGGCAAAGCATGTGTCAACCTTATTGTCAATGTGGACATCCTGGAGAGTATACTACCAAGTGAAGTGAATTTATCCACAGCATTCAAAACTTCACCATTTTTTGTAACTGATGGCTACACATATGGATGATGTGGTGCTAGCTGTTGGGGTAGCTGTTTTCTTGGTGTTACCAGGGGTCCTCAAACTTTTTATATAGGGGGCCAGTTCACTGTCCCTCAGACTGTTGGAGGGCTGGATTATAGTAAAAACAAAAACTTTGTTTTGTGGGCCTTTAAATAAACTTCATAGCCCTGGGTGAGGGGGATAAACGTTCTCAGCTGCCGCATCTGTTGCGGGCTATACTTTGAGGACCCCTGCATTAGGTCATAGTAGTAGTAACCATATAAATTGCTTATTCCCTTCTCTTCTCCCTTGTCTAGAATCTAGATCACATAGCTTATCACAGATAGGAAATCAGTTCTTCCTTTCACTGGGTCCAATTTGCTACATAGTTGCTTCAGTTACAACTCTGGATTATGAACAGTATCATCCTGGAAAATAGCAAGAAATTGTGGAAGGAAGCAAGAGTTCCCTGAAAATAACCCAATGAAACCAGATAATAACAAGTATTTAAATATATGTTGCAAGTGGTATGAGTTACATTTATATTTGGTTATATTATATCGCATTCAGTGATATTTGGTGGGTGTTGCTGTGTTAAAAGCTGTCCACACAAGGCTTATTTCTTTGCTTTCTTCACTCTGCATTAAAACAGGCTTTTAGTTAATCAGCCATGTAGAAAGTAACATATAATTCAGCCAACATATGGCACCACTCTCAAGCCTCTAAAAAATATTAGACGATATTCTATGGACATAGGCTGACCTCCTCAAAAGTCCCCATCCTCACTGCTCAACCAAAGTTTCTTAGCCTACTAACTGATAAAGTTCACACAGCTTGGGCTGCTTATACTTAATCAATTCAAAATTTGACTGTGGGGAAAAGAAATGAAATATCACTCAAAAATGAGAATTGTTAAAATCTGGATCTGGCTGTCTCTATTTGCATTTAAGAATACAACCTAATTCTCAGATATATATAATTGATTTTTTAGTGTTTTTTTAGCTAGACCCCCATTCTCCCTTACCCAAATTGACTACTCAGAGGCATTTCCAGAAACAAATAGAAAGCATTTATTCAATCTTTGAAAGGAGAGGTCAAGCACCTCAACTGGAAAGTTAAGCATGATGTTTGGGAGAAATAGAAAAGACAGGACTACAACCCTCTTTCCTGTTGATTTTTAAATTCATTAGATAGACTGAAAAGAAAGTAATCATTGACCAATGGTCAATAATACTGTCTACTTCCTATGGGTTATGTGACTTCCTGAAGCATAGACCAAGGGTTTGACCTTTTCTGCCCTTCAGCCCTCTGAAAATTTGTATCATGTGACTTCCTGAAATTTAGGCCTAAGATCTGATCTACTTTACCTACAGTTTCTAAGGAATCTTTACTGTTGGAATCTTTACAAAGTGTTAAGCCATTGGAGTTGATTTGATCTTAGAAAGAGATATTTTGGGCCAGAACTTGAAACAAGGTACTAGGTGGAACTGATAGAAACAATGCTTGTGTTCACACCTTTAGAGAGCTCATAAGTATCTAAGTACTCAATGGAGTTCACACGTTTGGGAGAGTTCAGGGTTAGGGTTTTGCACTCTGGGAGATAACCCAGAATCCCTCTCCCTCCAGAAGGCGGAGTTAACCTTTGGGAGATCACATATATATAGAGGGAGCTCTTGGAGCTTGAGTTAGTTTTTCTTGTGGGACTTAGGAGATAGGGCTTGTAGGCTTTCTTCCAGAGTGCTCTATCTTTGAGGCAAGAGAGATTCATCATATCTTCTACCTTGGTGCTGGCTGGAGGCTGAAGAAAGCAGAGGCAGAAGCCAAGGACAAAGCTGCAGGATCTCTTGGAGCCAGGCAGAGAGTTAGGCCTCAACTAACCGGGCTAATTTGGAAGGAGAAATAAACGTTTGCATTTTTACCAGCTGGCTGCATTTGGAGTAATTATTGATTGTAACTGAAACTAAGGCTGACTCCAGAAAACCTTTACACTTTACCTGTTCCATTCAGTGACAATATTGAAGGGGGAGGGATACTGTTCCCTTTAAAATTAAATTGTGTCCCCTTTTTGATCTGAGAGATCAGGATCTCCCAGGCTTTAAAGAGTCTAGAGAGAGGGCCCATCCTCCCAGGATGAGAGAAGCAACACAATTATGTTTTTTGCCACTATAGAAGTAAGTCTCTTAGCAAAACTGGCATCTTGTCCAACAATAAACTTCCATTTTTTGCCAATTCATAATTTGGGGTTTCATGAATTCTTTCATGAAAAAGTGCTAACCAAAAGGTGATTTTAACAACTCTGACTGCCACTAACCTCATAAATATGATTTGCCAAAAAACCCAGCAAAATAGTTGTTTTATAGCAAAACTATAGGGAAATGTCCTTATCGACAATCTTCCCAATGCCTTCTCCTTCATCACTCCTAGGCAGTAGGTAAAAAGGTTTGGATCTTTGTGCATTGTTGTATACATGAGCTATACAAATAAACAGAAGAAAGGGAGTAGGGAAGAGTGCCAAGATTAGAATAGGTCTCCATCATTTGTGACCAAAGAAGAACTAGAGGTCTTTATTGATCACAAAATGGAAATTTTTGATTATATCAAGTTAAAAAGCTTTTGTACAAACAAAACTAATACAGACAAGATTAGAAGGGAAGCAATAAATTGGGAAAACATTTTTACAGTTAAAGGTTCTGATAAAGGCCTCATTTCCAAAATATATAGAGAACATATTTCTCTATAAGAAATCAAGCCATTCTTTTTTAAATTATAGCTTTTTATTTACAAGATATATGCATAGGTAATTTTTCAGCATTGACATTTACAAATCCTTTTGTTCCAAATTTTTCTCTCCTTCCCCCCATCCCTTCCCCCAGAAGGCAGGTTGACTAATACATGTTAAATATGTTAAAGTATAAGTTAAATACAATATATGTATACAAGTCCAAACCGTTAATTTGCTGTATAAAAAGAGTTGGGCTTTGAAATAGTGTACAATTAGCCTGTGAAGGAAATAAAAAATGCGAGTAGACAAAAATAGAGGGATTGGGAATTCCATGTAGTGGTTCATAGTCATCTCCCAGAGTTCTTTCCCTGGGTATAGCTGGTTCAGTTCATTACTGCTCTATTGGAACTGATTTGGTTCATCTTCATTGTTGAAGAGGGCCACGTCCATCAGAATTGATGATCCTATAAGTATTGTTGTTGAAGTATATAATGATCTCCTGGTCCTGCTCATTTCACTCAGCATCAGTTCATGTAAGTCTCTCCAGGCCTTTCTGAAATCATCCTGTTGGTCATTTCTTACAGAATAATAATATTTCATAATATTCATATACCACAACTTATTCAGCCATTCTCCAATTGATGGGCAGCCACTCAGTTTCCAGTTTCTGACCACTATAAAGAGGGCTGCCACAAATATTCTTGCACAAACAGGCCCCTTTCCCTTCTTTAAAATCTCTTTGGGATATAAACCCAGTAGTAACACTGCTGGATCAAAGGGTATGCACAGTTTGATAACTTTTTGAGCATAGTTCCAAATTACTCTCCAGCACAGCTGGATCAGTTCACAGTTACACCAACAATGTATCAGTGTCCCAGTTTTCCTGCATCCCCTCCAACATTCATCATTATCTTTCCCTGTCATTCTACCCAATCTGACAGGTATGTAGTGGTATCTCAGAGTTGTCTTAATTTGCATTTCTCTGATTAATAATGACTTGGAGCATCTTTTCATATGGCTAGAAATAGTTTCACTTTCTTCATTTGAGAATTGTCTGTTCATATCCTTTGACCATTTATCAATTGGAGGAAATCAAGACATTTTCCAATTGATAAATAGTCAAAGGATATGGACAGACAGTTTTCAGATGATGGAATTTAAACTATTTCTATCCATATGAAAAGGTGCTCCAAATCATTATTGATCACAGAAATGCAAATTAAGGCAACTCTGAGATTTCAATATACACCTCTTAGATTGGCTAAGATGACAGGAAAAGATAATGATGAATATTGGAGGGAAGATGGAAAAATTGGGACACTGATGTGTTATTGGTGGAGTTGTGAATGGATCCAACCATCCTGGAGAACAATTTGCAACTATACTCAAAAAGTTATCAAATTATGCATACCCTTTGATCCAAAAGTATTACTACTGAGCTTATATCCCAAAGAGATCTTAAAGAAGGGAAAGGGACCCACATGTGCAAAAATGTTGGTGGCAGCCCTTTTCATAATGGAAAGAAACTGGAAAGTGAATGGATGCCCATCAATTGGAGAATGGCTGAGTAAATTATGGTATATGAATATTATGGAATATTATTGTTCTGTAAGAAATGACCAACAGGATGATTTCAGAAAGGCCTGGAGAGACTTACAGGAAATGATGCTGAGTGAAATGAGCAGGACCCGGAGATCATTATATACTTCAACAACAATACTATATGATGACCAGTTCTGATGGACCTGACCATCCTCAGCAACAAGATCAACCAAATCATTTCCAATGGAGCAGTAATGAACTGAATCAGCTATGCCCAGAGAAAGAACTCTGGGAGATGACTAAAAACCATTACATTGAATTCCCAATCCCTATATTTATGCCCACATGCATTTTTGATTTCCTTCACAAGCTAATTGTACAATATTTCAAAGTCTGATTCTTATTGTACAGCAAAATAACATTTTGGTCATGTATACTTATTGTGTATCTAATTTATATCTTAATGTACTTAACATCTACTGGTTGTCCTGCCATCTGGGGGAGGGGGTGGGAGGTAAGAGGTGAAAAATTGGAACAAGAGGTTTGGCAATTGTTAATGCTGTAAAGTTATCCATGCATATGTCTTGTAAATAAAAGACTATTAAAAAAAAAAAAAAGAAAAGAAATGACCAGCAGGATGATTTCAGAGAGTCTTGGAGAGACTTACATGAACTGATGCTAAGTGAAATGACCAGAACCAGGAGATCATTATACACTTCAACAACAATACTATATGAGGATCAATTCTGATGGAAGTGGCTATCTTTGGCAATGAGAGGATCCAATTCAGTTCCAATTGATCAGTGATGAACAGAACCAGCTACACCCAGTGAAAGAACACTGGGAAATGAGTGTGGACCACAACATAGCATTTGCACTCTTTCTGTTGTTATTTGCTTGCAATTTTGTTTTTCTTCCAAGGTTATTTTTATCTTCTTTCTAAATCTGATTTTTCTTGTGAAACAAGAGAACTGTATAAATATGTACACACATATTATATTTAACATATACTTTAACATGTTTAACATGTATGGGACTGCCTGCCATCTGGGGAAGGGGAAAAGTTGGAACAGATGTGTTTGCAAGGGTCAGTGTTGAAAAACTACCCATGCATATATTTTGTCAATAAAAAGCTATAATAAAGAAAAGAAAAGAAAAGAAAAAGAATAGGTCTTCATCACTGATCCCCTAAATGACCAAAGTTTAATGACGTCTTCTAATCTATTTCTTTTAGAATTGTGTGTGACGGGTACAAAACCCCTTTCCCAAATTAACTAATCAGAGACATCTTCAGGTACAAAGAGAAAGTATTTATTTAATCCTTGCAGGGAGAAGCCCAGACACACCTGGGAGCCATCCCAACTTCCACCATGTGCTTCTGGAACCTGGTTAGCTTTATGCTTGTCCAGGACTTAAAAGCAAAAGACCCTAGACTTCTCTTTGGATAGAGTAAAAGAACATAACCATCCTTGACCAATGGTCACCAATGCTGTCTGCCTCCCATAGGTCACAGTCACTTCCTGCAACTTCACTAACTTTCTGCATCCCAGGATTCAAGGTTCATACCTCCAGAGATCATGTGACTTCCTAAAACCCAAGGTTTCAACTGGGTATAGGGATCAAGTGACTTCGGCCCAATCCCAAAAACTTGAGAAAATTTCATCCAATCAGTCCCATTCAGAATGTTGGTGAATCATGGCAATCCTGATTTGTCTCACTATTGAAACACTGGTCACCTTGACTCTCCAGGATCTGTCCCAATTCACCCCCTTTGCTCCTGACTTTAGCAGCAGTAACCATTCTTTTTCCTGAAGAGGGATGTTATTTTCAGAGCCATTCTTCAGTTAATGAGCATCTGCTTTGTTATCATTTCTTTGCTACTACAAAAAGTACTACTGAGTTTTTTGGTTTAGAGATTTCTTATCAAAAACCTTTTTGAAGTTTGTGTCCCATATGCATTTTAAAAACCAATTCAAGATATTGTTTACCGTGTGTGTGTCTGTATGTCTGTGTTGGTGTTTCCTAGAGGAAGCTAAACATAATTAAACTTTACAGTCATTCTAGAACATGGGCAGGGGGAAGGGGGAAACCCTTTTATAAATTACTCAAGTTTTCCCAGAATAGGGGCTCAAAAGAAACTAGAAATTCTTATTGAAAGTGTATTATTTAGATCCTTCCCATCCCCTATCCTCATCCCCCAAAATACACACAGTATAAAATAAATCTAGCCCTAGACTAATCTAGACTAAACATATTCTGGTGGGAAAAAACTTGGTAAAGATAGGTTTGGTAATAATAAGTTTAGTAGAAGTAAGGAAATTCCAATTGATCTATAATGTTAAACTATATGCCACGAAATTTAGAAAACTCAACAGTGGCCATTGGATTGGAAAATGTCCCAGTCCTAAAGAAGGGTAATGCCAAATAATGTTTAAATTACCGAATAGTTGTGCTCATTGCATATGCCAGCAAGGCTATGCTTAAGATTCTGCAATCTAGGCTTCAGCAATATATGAAACAATTTCCACAAAAACAGGCAGGTAGAGACCAATTGCCAACATTTGCCCGATTGTGAAGAAAACAAAAGAGTTGGAGTTAGAGAAAAACATCTACTTCTTCATTGAGTACACTAAAACCTTTGACTTTTATATATCATAAAAAACTGCACCAAGCCCTCAAAGAAATTGTCAGGGGCAGCTAGGTGACACAATGGATAGAGCACCAGCCCTGAAGTCAGGAGAACTTGAGTTCAAATTTGGTCTCACTTACTTAACACTTCCTAGCTGTGTGATCCTGGGCAAGTCAGTTAAACCCCAATTGCCTCAGCAAAATAAAATACAAAAGAAATTATGTTATGAGCCAGAACTCTGAACTTGAAACAAGGATTCTTACAAAGTGCTAACTCAGTGGAATTGATGAGACAATGGTTATCTAGTTTAGCATGGTGCTTAATAGTTCTCTAAGTTCAGTATGATTGATTTAATCTTATAACAAATAATGGTTTCCTAGTGATATAATGATTGGTTTATACTTAGTGTAGAGCATATAAACTGGGAGCCTCAGCTAGGTTCATTCAGATTCAGAGCTAGAGAAGACAAGCAGACTGGAGGCTGAAGCACAAACCCTTCGACTCAGATTCATTTCCACCTTCAGTCAGGCTCCTGGTGGCAGGCTCTCCTCCTACATTTCTCCACTGAGACCAAGGCAGGTCTGAAAGGCACTCCAGAAAACTGCCCAGCCCAGGAAAGAGATAATAAAGGATTTGGACTTTAACTCCTGGCTACTCTTGTGGTGATTACTGAACTGAAATGAAGACTGCTCCCAAAGACCCCCAGATACCCCCAGGAAAACTGAAGCAGAGAGCATTACAAAATTACTTGTCTCCTGAGGAACTAGAGTTAAATATAGGCTAAGAAGCAATAGTTAGAACTGAATGTGGAACTGTAATGCCGAAGAAACTGAGCAAGATAGAGATTAGAGACCAATTCAATAATTTATTAAATGGAGAGAAATAGTGGGACCAATGGATCCATGTTGATCCCAGGGCTAGACAAGACTATCATCTCAAAGAGTCTAGCCCTGAGTATTGGGGCAGCAAGCTTTTTATGGAATAACAAGAACAATGACATTACTGATATTCTAATGACATCTGAAATGGATAAACCTTTATCTTGTCAAACATTAAGGAATGTCTATAAAACCTTTATCTCAAACATTAAGAGGGGACTGTTATAACTTAAGGCAGAATACGAAATGGGACAATTGGAGGAACTGGGTTACCTCATTAAAAGGGGACTTTGGCATAACAGAACTACTGATTGGTTTAAGATTGGAAAAAGAGTATGACAGGGCTATCTATTGTTACCTTATTTGTTTAACTTATATGCAGAGTACATCACTTGAAATGGTAGACTGGATGAATCAAAAGTTGGAATTAAGGTTTCCAGGAAAACTATCAACAATCTCAGATGATGAAGTAGGTAGGTGTTAAGTGTAATAGAATACTAGCCCTGGAGTCAGAAGGACCTGAGTTAAAATATGGCCTCAAACACTTACTAGCTGTGTGACTCTGGGCAAGTCACCAAATTCCAATTAACCAATTGGTCCCCCCCCCCCAAAAAAAAAAAAGAAGAAAAAGAAGCCCCTTGATGATAGTGAAAGAGGAAAGTATAAAAGCTGACTTGAAGCTTAACATTGGAAAAAAAAACCACACACTAAAAAAAACAGACTAGAGATCATGACAACTGGTCCTATTATTTCTTGGAAACAGGAAGTAGAAATGGAAGCAATGTCAAATTTTTTAGTCTTAGGTTCACAGGTCATAGCAGATGGTGACTGTAGCCATGAAATTGAAAGATACTTGTTCCTATTTTGCCCAACTCTATAGCAGCAAGTCTGACAGTCTACCAAAATGGATGAATATTTACAAAATATAAATTGCCCAGGTTAACAGAAGAGGAAATGAAATATTTAGATAGTCCCATTTTAGAAAAAGAAATTAAATAAGTCATTAATGAACTCCTTAAAAAAAAGGGCCAGATGTATTCACAAGTGAATTCTACCAAACATTTAAAGAACAATTAATTCCAATACTATGTAAAAATAAAGAAGGAATACTGCCAAATTCTTTCTATAACACAAATATTGTAATGCCAAAGAAACTGAGCAAGACAGAGATTAGAGACCAATTTAATAGTTTATTAAATGGAGAGAAATACTGGGATCCATGTTGATCCCAGGGCTAGACAAGACTATCATCTCAAAGAATCTAGCCCTGCGTATTGGGATAGCAAGCCTTTTATGGAATAACAACAATAGAGGGACCTAGGTGGGGATAACCTCATAAAAGGAGGTTACTGATATTCTAATGACATTAAGGAATGTCTATAAAACCTTTATCTCAACCATTAAGAGGGGACAGTCATAACCTTAAGGCAGAATTACGAAATAGGACAAATGGAGGAACTGGTCACCCCAATAAAAGTGAACTTTGGCATTACAATATGGCATTGATATCTAAACTAGGAAGGGCCAAAACAGAGAAAGATAATTACAGACCAATCTCTCTAATAAATGTTGAGGCAAAAAATTTAAATAAAATATTAGCAAAGAGATTACAGTAATTTATCAGCAGGATTATACACAATGACCAAGTAGGATTTATATCAGGAATGCAGGGCTGGTTCCATATCAAGAAAACTTATCAGAAATGACCATATCAATAACTAAGCCAACAGAAATCATATGGTAATCTCAGTAGATGCAGAAAAACCTTTTGACAAAATACAGCACCCATTCCTATTAAAAAACACTAGAGAGCATAGGGAAAAAGGGAGCTTTTCTTAAATAAATAAGCAGTATCTGTCTAAACCTACAGCAACCTTTATTTGTAATGGAGAGAAGTTGGACAATAAGATCAATGGTGAAACAAGGATACTCATTATCATCACTATTATTCAACATTAAATTGGAAATGTTATGGACAGCTGGATAGAGCACAAGCTCTGAAGTCAGGAGGATCTGAGTTCAAATCTAGTCTCTTAACACTTTCCAGCTGTGTGGCCCTAGGCAAGTTCACTTAACCCCAATTGCCTCAGCAGAAAAAAAAAATGTTGGCTTTAGCAATAAGAAAAGAAAAAGAAATTAAAGGAATTAGAAGAGGAAGTGAGGAAATAAAACTATCACTCTTTGCAGATGATAAGATGATGTACTTAGAGAATTCTAGAAAATCACCCAAAAATCTACCAGAAACAATTCACAGCTTTAACAAAGTTGCATAATATAAAATAAACCCACACAAATCATCAGCATTTCTATATATTACTGAGAAAGCCCACCAGCAAGAGATAAAAAGAGAAATTCCATTTAAAATTACTATAGACAAAATAAAATATTTAGGAGGTCTACCTGCCAAGATAAACCCAAGAACTGTATGAACACAATTACAAAACACTTCTTACCCAAATAAAATCAGATGTAAACAATTGGAAAAATATCAATCGTTCATGGATAGACTGAGGTAATATAATAAAAATGACAATTCTACTTGTTCAGTGCCATGCCAATCAAACTGTCAAAATATTATTTTATAGAACTAAAAAAAAAATCATAATAACAAAATTCACCTGGAAAAACAAAAGGTCAAGAATATCAAGGGAATTAATGAAAAAAAAAAATACAAAGGATGGTAGCTTAGCAGTACCAAACTATGTTATAAGGCAGCATTCATCAAAACCATTTGGTACTGGCTAAGAAGTAAAGTGATGTATCAGTAGAATAGATTAGATACACATGACACAATAATCAAAGCCTATGGTAATCTAGTATTTGATGAATCCCCAAACACCAGCTTTTGGAATAATAACTTACTATTTGACAAAAATTGCTGGGAAAACTGGAAAATAATATGTCAAAACATCAGCATAGCCTACATCTCATATCCCATACCAAAATAAGGTCAAAATAGATACATGACTTGGGCATAAATATGATTCCATAAACAAATTAGAAGAACAAGGGATAATTTAACTATCAGATCTTTGGAGAAGAGAGGAATTTGTGACCAAAGAAGAACATTACAAAAGGCAAAATGGACAACCTGATCTTTCAGAGAATTGAGGAGTCATTTAGGTAGGAAGGGAGATGAAACAATACAGTTAGAAAAGTGGAGACAGGAGATATATCTAGGATAGGCTGTTTCATAATATTAAAAGCTGCATCATTCAACTGCCTTGATTCATTGATCTCACCCAGTTCAAATGGGAAATTTTAAAACTAACTAAATTTGGTTTTCTTCTGCTAACAGGTTTAGCAATGAATATGTATAAGTTGAGTAAACATTTTAGCAAGCCTGAAACAAATAATGAAATCATAGGGAAAAAAAATTACATTCATTCCAGATTATGTATATCTCCCTTGCTTTCCCATCTGAGTACTGGGAAACAATCTCTTGTAAAGTCAAATGGGTTTTGGGTTTTTTAAAGCAAGCAGTCTTGAGACATCTAAGGTTCAAAAACTACTATCTATGGAATCTCTAGGTTCATTTGTTAACTTCCCAACACTTTGAAATTTCTGAGGTAACTGGTTTCTGACAGTGCTTTAATTATGTTCATTTTCTTGCTGCCACCCTACCTGTGTTCAAAGGCTTTTGTATTTTTTATAAATTTATTTTTTTAATAAATTTAATTTTTAATTTACTATTACATATTTTTTCTCATTCCTTCCAAATTGTGCCTCCTAATTGTGTGGGATGGGGTGTTAGACCCTCCTTTACTCAAATTGACTACCCAGAGGCATTTCCAGATACAAAAGGAAAGCATTTATTTGGTTTTTACAAGAAGCGGGCCAGCATGCCACCTGGATAGTCCAGCATGATGTGCGGCCCAGTGCAGAAACAGTAACTGGATCATATGATTTCCTGAAACTTTACCCTATAGTCTTCTGAGAAATCTTCACTTGTCCCATTCAGTCCCTCCTTTTATTTCATGTTTTTGAAGATTTCTCACACCAGTCCCGATGTATTTCTTCCTCTAGGACATCCTTGTTATCTAGGTCTTCAGACTTGTCTCTCTTCAATATCAACTGTAACCCATTCTTTACTATTCAGAACCAACACTCATCCATCAGTGGAAACTTTTACTGAGATCATTTTAGCTAAGGAATCTTGAACTATTTTAGTGATTTGTAGAGGGTCAGTATTGAATAAGTCCATGAACAGCAAGAATCTGGTCCAGGTATTACTTGAGACCTGCTCTCTATTAGGGTAGGCAATTCAAACTATTGGCTCAACATTTTTAACAATGAATTATAAAAATATACTTGAGATAAATTTAGGATAATCTTGATGTAGAATGCTTGCGACAGGAACAAGGCATTTTACCCCTTTACAATGAATTAAGGACATATTTGAGGTAAATACATTAGTATGATAATTTCTGCTATTTACTACAGTTTCAACAAGTACTTTGGTATTGATAAACATCACAACTATTTACAATTCTGTTGTTATTGATGAACATCACAACTATGCTATTTGTAATTCTGGGTTGATAAGTACATTTTGATAGTTAAAGTGGATACTGAAATGTCAAAGTACAGTTTGTGCATTAATCCTGGACTGTATATGATGTCACCTGAAAGTAGCTAGTAATAATGTAACACTAGCCTAAAAGATATATAAACCCTCGCCTTCAGATTAATAACTGGAGACTGCAAAGCATAGCTTCCCCCTGGCCTCAGATATTCATTCACACTCTTAGTATTTACTGGAGCCGGACTCCAACACTGATTAAATGCATCATGTAAGGTAAACAAGTGGGTAATAGGTAGCAATGAGCAGAAACTCTGCTTTCACCAACTCCCACCATTTGTCTTGGAAACTGTCATCACAGATCTACAGATTGGTATCTGATAGCCAGCTTTATCAGTGGAACCACAGCACCGTCAAGGCTCAGCAGCCCCAGTGCCATTGCCACATCTCCCCTAGAAGCTGTGTCCCATTATTCTCACCTCAAGGAGTCCAGACTCAAATTCATTTGGGACAAAGGGACAAAGTGATGTGGTGCTAGTGGTGTGAGAACTGAGGTGGGGAATCCCTCTGGTCAGTGCAGGTCCAATGCAAAAGAATTCGCAAACTCGAAAATCTGAGGCAAAAGGGAATTTTATTGGCACTGAGAAGCCAGCTTTGCTAGGAAGACAGACTTCTTAGTAGAAAGGTCCTGTCAGGGAAATACTATCTTCACAGTGGGCAAGAGTCCTGGCAGGCAACGGTGGCAAGGAGAGAGGTTCCCATTTCAGACTTCTGTAGGGATTTGGAGTTCAATGAAGAAATTGAAACTATTTCTAGTCATATGAAAAGATGCTCCAAGTCATTATTAATCAGAGAAATGCAAATTAAGACAACTCTAAGATAACCACTACACATCTGTCAGATTGGCTAAGATGACAGGAAAAAATAATGATGATTGTTGGAGGGGATGTGGGAAAACTGGGACATTGATGCATTGTTGGTGGAGTTGTGAACAAATCCAACCATTCTGGAGAGTAGTTTGGAACTATGCTCAAAAAGTTATCAAACTGTGCATACCCTTTGATCCAGCAGTGTTACTGGGCTTATATCCCAAAGAGATCATAAAGAAGGGAAAGGGACCTGTATATGCACGAATGTTTGTGGCAGCCCTCTTTGTAGTGGCTAGAAACTGGAAACTGAGTGGATGCCCATCAGTTGGAGAATGGCTGAATAAATTGTGGTATATGAATATTATGGAATATTATTGTTCTGTAAGAAATGACCAACAGGATGATTTCAGAAAGGCCTGGAGAGACTTACAGGAAATGATGCTGAGTGAAACGAGCAGGACCAGGAGATCATTATATACTTCAACAACAATACTATATGATGACCAGTTCTGATGGACCTGGCCATCCTCAGCAATGAGATCAACCAAATCATTTCCAATGGAGCAGTAATGAACTGAACCAGCTACGCCCAGAGAAAGAACTCTGGGAGATGACTAAAAACCATTACATTGAATTCCCAATCCCTATATTTATGCACACCTGCATTTTTGATTTCCTTCACAAGCTAATTGTACAATATTTCAGAGTCTGATTCTTTTTGTACAGCAAAATAACGGTTTGGTCATGTATACTTATTGTGTATCTAATTTACATTTTAATATATTTAACATCTACTGGTCATCCTGCCATCTGGGGGAGAGGGTGGGGGGCAAGAGGTGCAAAATTGGAACAAGAGGTTTGGCAATTGTTAATGCTGTAAAGTTACTCATACATATAACCTGTAAATAAAAGGCTATTAAATTAAAAAAAAAAAAAAGAGAGATTTGGAGTTCAGAATTGTTTTTTATTAGCAGTCTAAGGCTAGGGCTTCCAGGGCTAGATTTCCAGTTGAAAAGAGAGTACTTATCTTGGAGTTTCAAGCCACTCAATAGGAATATCAGACCAAGATCTCCCAACTGAATGAAACCACTTAACTGGGAGTTCCAGATACTGAGAGTGGTCCCAAGCTAATCTTCAACTCACTAGAGGGTGCATTCACATCTCTGGGCTGCTGAATGAGACCACTTAATCTCCAACTGAATGAGACCACTTAACTATCCTGAAGGGTGGGTCTCTGTCAGAGGAGAGTTTTAGATTCACCTCTATCATTTGGACAGTTTCAGGGTTCACCCCCATTAAAACGTGTCATCTTCTGAAGCTGCTTCAGGTTAATAAGGAGCATAGAGCTGGCCCTGCCTAGTGAGGTTCAGACTGAGGGGAGACACATTTTGTGAAGGTGGGAGCAGCAGCATCCAGGGCGGGTGCTAAATGTCAGAATCAAGTATCAGGTGATTTCAGGTTGACCAAATAGCTGGTATTTCATGGCTTGGAGTTTAGAAGAAACAACTTTCACAAAGAGATTAAAAATGCAAGGAGCAAATATGAGCCAAAAAAGTAAAAAGAAAAAAAAGTGGAGTTAGTATGGGGATTACTAGGGAAAGTAACCAGGAATCCTACCCAAAGGAAGCCTGGGGGGGAAGGAAACAATGTTATCATGAATGTCTCTCATCTAGATAGTTTTTTCTAGGGAAAGAACCAAAGAACATACCCCTCAAATTCCTGCTTGTTTCCTCAAAGGAGTAGGGGAAATATGTGGAATAGTGTGTCCTTATGCTCCTGCCATAGGGCATATGTGCAAAATCCATCTGTCAATCCTCCCTTGGGTATAAACCTCATCCTTGAGATGGGATGGGAGGTTTAACAATCCTTTCAGAATTTACTTGGTCACAAAGTGAGCAGATCTGACAGATCTGTTTAATTGTTTCTCCTAGCTTGTGACCAGTGAAAATAGGTTTCCTAAGGGATTAGAGAATATTTTCCAAATAAGTAGCTTGGAGTAGCCCAAAGGAGATGTTTTCACTGGCTTACCTGGTATTAGAAGTTAACTTGAATGTGCTTGAAACCACCCAGAAGGAGAAAGGGTGTACCTCCTTTCTTTAGCTAGGGCTTGTTCTTGGGAGCTATTTGAGGGAGTGTAAGAGTTGGGGAATTAGAGGTGCTATGGGCAGGGACAAACAGGGAGCAGCATGGGCAGCTGAATCTGCGTGCCTGTTTCCCCTGGTCTGAAGTGAATCCTTCTTCTGTTGTCCTTTACAAAACATATCAGAAACCTCTCTAGGTTCAAGGATAGCTTGCAGTAATTGTTCCCCTGCATACTTAATGGGGGAATGTTTGGCTGTCAAGAATCCTCTTTCATTCCATATAGCCTCCATGACTATGCAAAACATGAAAGACATATTTGGAATCAGTATAGATATTCACTCTCATTCCTTTCTCCAATCCTAAAGTTCTGGTAAGGACAAAAATGTTCTGAACCTGATGAGGCCTTAGAATCTCCAATGATTGACCTAGGATGAGATTAGTGGCTTCTTCAATTAGAAAGACTATGAGAGCCACTACTCTAAGATGAGAGGGTCACCCCAAAGTCACTGTTTATTTGATAAGTAGTAAAAGGCTTTAGGTAGGGCTAAGGTTGGGGGAGAAGTCAGTATAGCTTTCAAGGTCTTGAAAACGGCTTGGACTGATGAGAGACCCATTTGAGGGGAATTGTGTCAGGGCCTTGAATAGAATCATAAAGGGGCTTGTCAATAACCAAAATTAGGTATCCAGGTTCTACAAAATCTAGTCATGCTCAGGAAAGTACACAGCTATTTCTTTTTTTAAAAATGTATTTGTTTTTATTTTTCAGTCGTATAGTTATTTATTTACCCAAGTACAAGTAAAGATAGTTTTCAACATTCATTTTTGTAAGACTTTGTGTCCAATTTTTTCTCCCTCTATCCCTTGCCTCCTCCTTCCCCAAGACAACAAGCAATCTGATGTGGATAATACATAAACAGTCCTTTTAAAAATATTTCCATATTTGTCATGTTGTGCAAGAAAAATCATACCAAGAGGGAAAAACATGAAAAGCAAACAAACAAATAAACAAACAAAAAACCCAACAAAGGTGAAAATACTATGCCTTGATTGGTATTCAGTCTTCATAGTTCTCCTTCTGGATGGTATTTCCCATCCCAAACCTATTGGAATTACAGCTATTTCTTAGAGAAAGGTTCAAGAAGTGATAAGATTGTCTGCTTCCTCTCCAAAGTGAGCAAAAGGGAGGTGGGAATTAATTCATTGCCCAAATACTTAAAAGACTGATAGACAGAGGTGGCCTTCAGAGACAGAAACTATCACCCCAGGAAGCCAGAAAGTTAAGGATTTTTTCTGACAGCAGCCAGAGAACCCTCCAGGGTTGGGCTGTTGTAAGGGTCAGGAGATGAAACTCCCATGGTGCGATTAGGAAGTACATAAGCCTTGAAGCCTCCTTCCCTTATTGGCTGTGTGTGTGACCTCATAGATCCCATATAAGCAGTGAGGACCAGAAAGTAGATGGAATTCAACAGGAGTCAGCAGGAGGTCAATAAGAGTGCAGGACGGTGCAGGATGTGAACACGTGGAATAACGTCTTGAGCTCCCGTGCCAGTGTCCTTGGGTGCTCTGTTGAACATGAGATCCGCTGCTCAGAGAGGTGGTAGCCAGAGAGCTTTGAAGACCTCTGATTGGGGTAAAGAACCACTGTGCAAGCTGGGAATTAGGCATGACTGATCATCAGTAATCTCTGAGTGGGAGGTTACAGGCTGTGATCAAGATATCATCCACATACTTGTATTGGGCTCATGGCTTCTACTGACCACTTGCTCTGATTATAGAAATTTACTGTAAGAGGAAAAAGCAGGAACACGATTGTAATAGCAGCAAAACTAATGTTTCAGAGCCTCAGCGTGAGAGCACATTCATGACAGGATAAAGCATCCTTAGCTCAGTTTGACAGCCAGTCATGCAGTAAGGATTCCACTTCTTAGCCAGACTCAAGAACAATCAGATGGGAAACAAAGAAACAGAACTGGGAAACTGAGTCAGAAAGCTCTGACCTCAAGCAGAAGCTAAGATTGTCCTCCCAGCTTGCCCAGATAAGCTGTCCATCTATGACAATTCAGGAATGCTCCCTCTAAATGACTTATGGCAAATGGTGGGTTACTGATTTAATGATCCATCAGGCGATCATACCCAAATTAAAAAATCAAAAGAATATCAGTTACAGTTCCACGAAATTTTATCTCTAATGGCAAATTCTATTAATCACAGTAGGATATGTTATTTTAAAAGTTTACCAGGACTTTCACATATAGGAGATTTTGTTTAATATGTTTTTCTTTTCTTTTTCTTGAGTTTAAAATCATCCTGGTGCAAAGTCATTAAACAAGCTTATAGATTCTTAATAAACACATTCCTTCTTTAGGCTCATTTCTCAGGGCTGGTGACCTTGCTTACTTTGATGGTTTCAGGAAAACTTGGAAACTTACAAATTAAGGAGAGTTGACAGAGATCCCAGGGAAGAGACTGAGCTTGCTGTTGCCTACCCCAACTATTCTTAGTGTTTTCATGGGCTGTGCTGTTTGATACTTCTCCCCATTCTGTGAAGGGGAATAAGATGCTGTAGTCCCTCATACTTGTAAGTTAACTGATAAGGCTTTCATCTCATCCCTCTTGTTTCACACACAGTAATTGCCAATTTTAGATTTAACATGATGACAATAACTTCAAATAACTTGGTTAACAATGTTAGAATTTTTGTAATAGCCAAATAGTCTTAACTGTAATTTCCTCTTAATTTTCTTAAATTTCAAAGATGAAAATACCCAATTCCCTAGATTTCATTTACAATGCATTATAAAAGGGGATTAGCTAGGCTAAATGAACTTTCCACCTTCTTTTAATTGTTCAGTTTATTCTCCCCAAACTGTTGTAGCTTTGGAAGTTCTCAGGGGGGATTCCTATTGCCTTAAATAAGTTTCCCTTTTGTTTTAAAAATTGAGATAGAACACATTAAATTTTCCAGACATACTGATTTGCCATTTGGTTATTTTTCAATTCACTCAAACTTTTTTTTTTTTTTACTTACAGCTATTGTAGAAGTCTGACTCTATGTAACTCAAAAGCAAGCTGTTTGTTGCTAGTGTTTTTAAAGTAGGAGCTTTTCTGTTTTCCTAAAATTCCCAAACTCTTAAATCTTCTGTTAACATAATGCAAAGATATTACAATTGTTCTTGTTTAATTAGCTAATTTTATTTTTGTAACCCCCAGATTGTCCAGAGTTGGGGTCCACAGGAAAAAGTCAGGCATTTCCCCCTTTTAAGATGGAAGTCAAGGGTGTTAAGAAATCTTTCTCAGTGTTAAAAGCATAAAAGTTTTTTTCTTTTCCTTGCTGGTTGCATTTCAAATCTTTCCAGGTAACAAAATCTAGCTCACAGATCAGACACGACACAAACATTTTGCACAGAGATGCAAACACAGACAAAAATGACATGGAAGAGGACTGTCATCCCCACACAAAACAGCAATATCTCATTATTTTCTTTACATTTTTCTCTTTATACTCTCATAATTCATATTTTAGATTTTTTGCTCCAACAATTTGAGTTTGGACTGCTCCTTCCCCATTTTTACTAAAGGCTTCCCTTCTTGGGAGAACAGCTCCAGTCTAATAACTTGTGATCCTGTAAATCATAGAACTAACTTCTAGACTTGGATCCCCACGTCTGGCAGAGTTACCTCTATCAAGCAGTCATCCTGAGTGCCCCTGCTCTGTGCTATTCATCAGGACTTTCTTCTAGATTATTAGGCACCACCCCTTTCTTTGGATCACTAAACCTTGATGATTCTAGCTTCAGGGTTCAGTCTAAGGATAGACCCCACAGGCACAAGCAGTGCCTCTTACCTCTGGATTATGCATGCATAAATTACCTGATTTCTCTTGCCCTCAGGCTTCTTCAGAGACTTTACTTTTGCTTTCTAGTATCTAGTGTCAGCTTGGGCTGATACTTCACTGAGAGGGTGGCTGAGAGTCTCAAGGATGGTTGGAGAAAATCTCTCATCCCTGCACCTGTACGTCTATCAGAATTCCTATCTGTTTCTCCGGGAAGTCAGGTGATCCCAGAACGAACCTTCATAAACTGTGTGGGATGAGGTGGTAGGCCCCTCCTTACCCAAATTGACTATTCGGAGGCATTTCCAGAATCAAACCGAATGCATTTATTTGGTTCTTGTAAGAGGCAGGCCAGCATGCCAACTGGACAGTCCAGTATGGTGTGTGGCCCAGTGCAGAAACAGAAATTGGAAGCAGAAAAAAACAAACAAAACAAAAAAACAGAAACAGAAGAGACATGGGTATACTCCCAGCCCCAACCCCTTCTTGTAGATTTTTAAATATATTGGATGGATCTACTTCCTGGGTGTCATGTGACTTCCTGAAGTTTAAACCTAAGGTTTGACTTTTTCTGCCCTACAATCTTCTGAGAATAGGGATCATATGACTTCCTGGAAGTTAGGCCTAAGGTTTGATCCATTTAACCATATCTTCACTTGTCCCCTCATCATGTTCCTTGGGAAAAAAAAGAAAAAGTTTAATACATTCATTGTAACAAATCTACAAAGTAAAACAAAAACAAATTCCTTATGTTGACCAAGTCCTAAATCTGTGTCTTATTCTGCATATTTTGCACATCATCTGTCTATCATGGAGTATTAATCATAATCATCAGTTTCTCTAGAATAATGCTTGGATCATTGTGTTGATTAAAGATAACCTTGTGAACATGTGCAGAGGAAGATATAGTTTATGATTAAGAGATGTCTGAGTCCAAAATATGGAAAGAGACTGAAAAAATAAAGAAATGGGGTTAAAAGAGATATGGGGAAGATAAAAGATTAACTTTTGAATGAAGAGTCCCCAAAACCATTAACATGGAGGAATAGCTGGTTGGGCTAATATTTCATCTTATTCCTAACAATGAATAAATGAAAAGTTCATTTATTCTTATGTATCTTATCAACCACCCCAATTTCTGATGATGGAATGATGTTGCATAACCCTGAGGCCCCCTGACCTTAGGACAAAAATTGCTGACTGTCAGATAAACATTCTCTTGGGCAGTGATAACAAACTTCCTGAGACAATAGTGAATAGTCCATCCTTCAAACCCTAACCCTAAATCACAACCTCTAAGGGATATGTAAATTGTAATCTTTTACTGACAATGTTAACAGAGGATTTAAGTGTTTGAGAACTTTAGGAAAATAGACAATTCACTGCTACTTTAAAAACTCTGGCAACAAACAGTCTGTTTTTGCATTACATGGAGTCAGACTTCTGGAGGTCCTGTCAATAAAAACTAGCACCCAAAAGAGAAATGGTTTGTGTGAATTGAAAAATAACCAAATGGCAATTCAGCTTGTCTGGGACATTTATGATTATATCTCAAATAACAAATTCCACTGAACTGAGCATATTTTCTTTCTTTTCCTCCCACCCCTCCATCCATGTATTTCTGTTGCAGTCAAGAAGGAGGGAAGGGAAAAGAAAGAGAAACTTGAATATCACCTGCTGCCTGATTTTGACACTCAGCAACCCCTGGATGCTGCTGCCTCTACCTTCAAGTCACATGTCTCCCCTCTTTGCCCCTTATCAGTTTGAAGCAGCTCCAGATGATGAGACCTTTATTCCTTTGTCTCAAATGAATTTGGCTCTCAACTGAGAGTTGATGGTGAATGATGGGGTGCAGCTTCTATGGAAATGGCACCCTGAGACCCTCGATCTTAGAACAAACATTGCTGACTGTCAGATAAACAATCTATTTGTCAATAACCTTAAAGTGTCCTGGCCTTGGAGTGGCAACAACTCTGAGGTCACCTGGCTTTAGGGATACTGTAGTCCTACAAACATTGCTGACTGATAAACAATCTGTTAGTCAGTGATAATAAAGTTCCTGAGACAATAGTGAATAGACCACCCCTCAAACCTATCTGTAAGCCATAAAATTAGCAAATAAGTAATATGAAGTTCCTGATCCCTCTTTTTCCTATAAATTTAACTTCTTACTCCTGGCTCTTTGTTAAATTCTTTTGAAACTTAGCCCACTTCAACTGGCTTTACAATTATAATAAAATTTATCCCTTAACTTGCAGATGGATTCAAGTCTGCAAAAATTTTTTTTAAATAGCTTTTTATTTACAAGTTATATGCATGGGTAATTTTACAGCATTGACAATTGCCAAATCTTTTGTTCCAATTTTTCCTCCTTCCCCCCACCCTGTTCCCCAGATGGCAGGTTGACCAATACATATTAAATATGTTAAAGTATAAATACAATGTAAGTATACATGTCCAAACAGTTATTTTGCTGTACAAAAAGAATCGGACTCTGAAATAGTGTACAATTAGTCTGTGAAGGAATTTAAAAATGCAGGTGAACAAAAATAGAGGAATTGGAAATTCTATGTAGTGGTTCATAGTCATCTCCCAGAGTTCCTTCGCTGGGTGTAGCTGGTTCAGTTCATTATTGCTCTATTGGCACTGATTTGGTTCATCTCATTGTTGAAGAGAACCATGTCCATCAGAACTGATCATCCTATAGTATTGTTGTTAAAGTATATAATGATCTCCTGGTCCTGCTCATTTCACTCAACATCAGTTCATGTAGGTCTCTTCAGGCCTTTCTGAAATCATCCTGCTGGTCATTTCTTACTGAACAATAATATTGCATAATATTCATATACCACAGTTTATTCAGCCATTATCCAATTGGTGGACATCCACTCAATTTCCAGTATCTGGCCACTACAAAGTATCTGCCACAAATATTCTTGCACATACAAAGCCTGCAAATTCTTTTGAGACATTTTGTGACACTGGTGGGAAACCCCACCCTTTTGGGGTCTCATTTGAACCTTAACACTACTAATTTTGAAAAATATGTTATTGTTTGCAATTGTCCTTTATGTAACAATCATTTGGAGGAAGCTAAGCTGGTGAGACTAACTTATTATTCTATTATTCTTCCCTTGAACATTGATCAGGGAAAGTAGTTTTTATTCTAAACTCTAAAAGACTTTGTCTTGCATTTCCAATTGTCTTTTAGACTTTTTGAACTAGTTATCCTATAGGCATCTTAAACTTATCATGTCAAAAACTGAACTCACTATCTTTCCCCTAAGTCTTCCCTCCTTCCACACTTTTCTATTATTATCAAGGGTACTATTATCTTCCCAGTCCCCCAGCCTTACTACCTGGATAGCATCCTTAATTCTTCAGTCTCTCTCACCCTTTATAATTCAGTGTGTTATCAATGCATTTTACCTTTAAACATCTTTTAAACATACTCCCTTCTTTCCTCTCATACTGCTACCATCTCATCTCCAGACCCTCATTTCTTCATTCCTGGACTGTTGTAATAGGCTTAACTCGATATTTGACAAAAATATCTGGGAAAGCCAGAAAGCAGTTTGGCAAAAATTAGTTATAAACTAACATCTCACATTATATATCATAATAAGGTGCAAATAGGTACATGATTTTAGACATAAAAGGTGATGTGAACAAATTAGGGAAACATAGAAAATATTATATCTATGGATAAAGAAAAACTTTATGACCAAGCAAGATATAGAGAGCATTATAAGATATAAACTGGATAATTTTGATTACATCAAATTTAAAAGGTTTTACACAAACAAAACTAATGCAGGCAAGATTAGAAAGAAAGAAGGAAACTGGGAAAACATTGTTACAGCAAGTTTCTCAAATAAAGGCCTCATTTCTTAAATATATAGAGAACTGAGGGAAATTTACAAATCTGTGTCCCTCCTCAATTAATAAATGGTCAAAGGATATGAACAGGCAGTTTTCAAAAGAAATCAAAGCTATTTGTAGTCATATGAAAAATGTTCACATCATTTATTGACTAGAAAAATACAAATTAAAATACCTCTATCTATTAATATGGATAATATGACAGAAAAGGAAAATGATAAATGTTGGCAGGGATGTGTACTGCTATACTGCTGGTAGAGTTGTGAATTGATTCAACCATTCTGAAGGGCAATTTGAAACTTTGCCCAAAGAGCAATCAAACTATGCATATTCTTTGATCCATCAACCTCACTACTAAATCTATCCCAAAGAGACCAAAGTAAAAGAAAAGAAAAAGATTTAATGCAACTGTTTTTGTTTTTGTAGTGGCAAACAATGGGAAATTGACAGGATATCATCCATCCATCAATTGGGAAATGGCTGAACAAATTATGGTATATGATTGTGACAGAATACTATGTGCTATAAGAAATGATGAGCATGATAATTTCAGAAAAACATGGGAAGACTTACATAAATTGATACAAAATGAAATGAGAAGAACCAGGAGAATATTTATACACAGTAACAGCAGTACAATGATCAAGTGTGACTGACTTGGCTATTCTGAACAATTCTGGAGACTAATCTGAAGCTATGCCTAAAGGGCAAAACCTTAGCTCTACATACCCTTTAAACCACAATACCTCTATTAGGTAAACAGGGAAAAAGGAAAAGAACTTATCTGATAAAAAATATTTATTACGGCTCTTTTTGCAGTGGCAAAGAATTGTGAATTGAAGGGATGCTCTTCAGTTGGGAAATGGCTGAACAATTTGTATATAAAAGGGCCACTAGGTGACATAGTAGATGGAACTCTGGGCCAGTAATCAGGGAGAATGGAATTCAAATACAGCCCCAGAGTCTTACTACCTGTGTGGTCCTGGACACTTAACCTTGTTCACCTCATTTCCACATCTGTAAAATGAACTGGAGAAGGAAATGGCAAACCACTTCAGTATCTTAGTCAAGGAAACTTCAAGTGAGGTCACAAAGAGTCAAACACAACTGAACAACAAAAATATAATTGTGATATAATACTACTGTACTATAAGAAATGACAAGCAGGCTTTTTTAGAAAAACATGGGGAAAAATTGCATGAAATAATGCAGAGTGAAATGAAAAGAACCAAGAGATTGGTGAATACAGGAACAGCAATACTGTTCAAAGAATCACTGTGAATAATTAAACTATTCTGAATAACATGAATATTCAAGTTAACTATAAAGGACCTCCAGAAAGAATTGAAACATGGAAATATGTATTATATATTCATTTATATCTTATTAAATGTTGAACTTCTCTAATGTGGAGTTGGGAGGGAGAGTTGTTTCAAACAACTCAAAACTCAAAATGTAATGAAAAAATAAATTTTTTTTTTTTTTTAAAAGAAAGTAGCTTACTGGTTGATCTACCTACTAGTCTTTCCCCACTCCATTCAGCTATCATATTGATTTTCTTGAAATGAAAGTTTGACCATTTCATCCCCAGCCCAGTCAACTCTAATGACTTCTTATTCTGGCATTTAAAGCCCTTCATAACTAAATTCTCTCTCCCTTCATCTTTCCCACCTTTTTATACTTTATATCTCCCTACTAACTCTTGGATCCAGTGACATTGGCCTCTTCCCTTTTCTTGTCAAGATAATCCATCTTTCAACTTCTTGAATTTTCATCTATTTTCTTCCATACTTGAAATGATCTCCTTCCTCATCTCCACCTTCTGGCTTCCCTGACTTCCTTCTAGTATCAACCAAAATTCTATCTTCTACATGAAGTTTTTCCTGATACCTCTTTTAAAAAACATTTTTATTTAATATTTTATTTTTCCCCAGTTACATATAAAACTATTTTTCAACATTTGTTTTTTAAACTTGTTGATTTCCAGATTCTTTCCCTTCTTCTCTCTCCACTCTTCCTCATAGAGCAAGCACTGTGAAGTTATGCAAATCATTTCTACAAGTCATATTTTAAAAGAAAACATAGGACTTCTTCCCCACCCCCCAAAATAAGCCAACCCAAAAAGCTTCAAGAAAATAAAGTTTAAAAAAAGTATTATTCAATCGGTACTGAGGCACAATCAGTTCTTTCTCTGGATTTGGATAGCATTTTTCATCATAAATCTTTCAGAGTTATTTTGGATTCTAATACCTCTTAACAATAGTCCATTATATCTTTATTATTTCTAATGTATCTTGTATATATCTTTTTGTACCTAGTCATTTTCATGTTGTCTCCCCCATTAAATTGTATTCTTTTTGAGAGCAGAGACTATCATATATATATATTTATATTTTTAAGGAACTCAGGAAACCTGGAATTTAAAATCTGAATTTAGGTACTAACTATTTACACAACATACAAAATGGTAGGGACTATGACATTAGTGTAACAGGCAGCACTGGGCAGGCAGGGGGTGCTCTGTCCTACTGTATGAATACTGTGTCATGCTTACAGCAAGACAGAAGGTTCTGTCCTATAAATAATACATGTTTTACCCTAGCATCAAGTCCTTTACCCACATCTCTTCAAGTTCTGATTCCTTTTGTTTTTTGTTTTTTAAAATTTTGTCATTTAATTTTTATTCTTTGTTTATTCTTATTAAAGCTTTTTATTTACAAAACATATGCGTGGATAATTTTTAAACACTGACCCTTGCAAAACTTTCTGTTCCAAATTTTTCCCTCCTTTCTCCCACCCTTTCTCCTAGATGGCAGGTAGTTCCAATACCTGTTAAATATGTTAAAATATATATTAAATCCAATATATGTATACATATTTATTCACTTATCTAGCTGCACAAGAAAAATTTAATCTAGGGAAAAAAAAAACCTGAGAAGGAAAACAAAATACAAGTGAACATCAACACAAAGTGTGAAAATGCTATGTTCTCATTCTTTTTGAAAAGCATTAACTGTCTCTTAGGAGGTTTTTTGGTTTGTTTTTCCCAAATGAACATTAAAGCAGAAGAATTTGTTCTCTCTGATTCTACCACGCAGCACCAGCTCTTTTAGATTTTATTCCAAACTCCTCTTGCTCTTCATTCATTTGTGCCAGGTTTCTTGCATGCTGAACGTTTTGTAAACAAGGGAAAAATATGTTCTAAAATGTATATAGCAGCTCTCTTGGTGGTGACAAAGAACTGGAAATTACTGGGATGCGGATTAGTTGGATAATGGCTGAACAAGTCATGCTATGATTGTGATGAAATACTACTGTGCTATAAGAAATAATGAGCTCAATGATTATAGAAAAACATTGAAGGACTTGCAGGAAATAATGAAGAATGAAGTGAACAGAACCAAGAGAAGATTGTAAACAGTAACAGTAGTATTGTTTTAAGAACGACTTTGATTGTTATAAATACCCAAATTAGCCATAAAGAATATATGAAGAAAGATGCTATTTGAATTCAGAGAAATATATACCTATTTTGGTCTAATATGAGCCATCTGGGGGGAGGGAAGAAAAAAAGAACTTTAAATGATAATTTTGTTGTATATTTGAAAGGAACAACAAGTTGTGTACAGTAGACTTGCAGTGCCATAAGCAATCTTTTTTTTTTTTTTGTACGTTATAGAAATACTTCATAAATTAAAAATAATAAAAATAATTTAAAAAATTCTCAAACTGAATGACTTATGCTTCTCAAAGCTCTATTCTCTTCTTTGAGCTCTTTAAGCTCAGTTGGATTTTTCTCTGAGCTCTATCTGGACTTCTTTCTCCACCATCTTCCCATTTGGATACTTTCTTTCTTCTTACCTATTTTTTGATATAAAATCTAAGTATTTTATATGCCAAGGTTTTAATTTTCTGTTAAAATTAGAGATTTAATTTTACAAAGAGGAATTTAGGATATGCTGTTTTTCTTCTTATTTAATCTTTTTTAGTATTTTATCTTTTCCCAATTACAATTTTAACATTTTTTCCTTTCAAATTTTGAATTCCATATTATTGTTCTGTAAAAAATGACCAACAAGATGATTTCAGAAAGGCCTGGAGAAACTTACATGAACTGATGCTGAGTGAAATTAACAGGACCAGGAGATCATTATATACTTCAACAATACTATATGGTGATCAATTCTGATGGACATGACCCTCTTCAACAATGAGATGAACCAAATCAGTTCCAATAGAGCAGTAATGAATTGAACCAGCTATACCCAGCAAAAGAACTCAGGGAGATGACTATAAACCACTACATAGAATTCCCAATCCCTCTATTTTTGTCCACCTGCATATTTTTATTTCCTTCACAGGTAAATTGTACACTATTTCAGAGTCCGATTCTTTTTGTACAGCAAAATAACTGTTTGGACATGTATACTTACATTGTATTTATACTTTAACATATTTAATATGTATTGGTCAACCTGCCATCTGGGGAAGGGGGGGGGAGAAGGAGGGGAAAAATTGTAACAAAAGGTTTTACAATTGTCAATGCTGTAAAATTACCCATGCATATATCTTGCAAATAAAAAGCTATAATAAAAAAAAAAAAACAAAAACAAATTTTGAATTTCAAATTCTTTCCCTCCTTCCCTTCCTGTCCTGCTCATGGGAGGACTTGAGTACCAGCGCAAGTCCTGATCTTGGGTGAGGAGTGATTAGGCAGAACTCATGAGGATGGTCAAGCAGGAGTCTGTTTATTCAAAATATTCTCAGCCTTATATACCCTATGTTTATATGATACACTTACATAACTATAGGATACCATGCATGCACTAAATATAGGATACTACGAATGGGGGACCACATAAAAAACTTGCTATTGTATGCAGATGTTTCTTTGCCACATCAGCATAACTCTGCTTCGAGTATAACACAGGTTGTCACACCCTCTGACTTCTCAGGAAGGCTGATACACACTTAGGAGAAATGGGAAGCCAAACCAGACACTGTCAGCAGAGTTCCTTACTGGACTACTTAGCTCTTCCAGGGCTCCCCACTATCTGTAGCCCTTTACACTTCCCCCTCATTAAGAAGGCAAGCACTTTGACTTAAGTTATACATTGTAGTTATGCAAAACATATTCCCATGTAAGTCATTCTATGGGGAAAAAAAGACAGGCAAAAAAAATCCCAAGAAAAATGAAGATAAAGCATCTTTGATCAGCACTCAGGCTTTATCAGTTCTTTCTCTGAAGATGGACAACACCTTTCATCATAATCCTACAGATTGTTTTGGACCATTGCTTAAGAACTAAGTTTGGGGCAGCTAGGTGGCACAATGGATAGAGTACCAGCCCTGAAATCAGGAGGACCTGAGTTCAAATCTGGTCTCAGACACTTAACACTTCCTAGCTGTGTGACCCCAGGCAAGTCACTTAACCAACTCACTTAACTCCAATTTTCTAAAAAAAAAAAAAAAAAAAAAAAAAGCTAAGTTATCATTGTACAATATTGTTATTATGCTATATACTGTTCTCTTAGTTCTCCTCATTTCACTTTGCATCAGTTTATGTAAGTCTTTTCATGTTTTTCTGAGAACATGCTGCTGCTTATCATTTCTTAAAAGTATAATAATGTTCCATCACAATTATATACATAATCATATATGTATTCAGCCATTCCCCAATTGATGGATGTCCCCATAATTTTCAATTCTTTACCACCACTGCTATAAATATTTTCATATATATAGGTCCTTTTCCTTTTTGCTTTTTTATTTCTTTGGGATACAGATCTAATAGTATTGCTTAGTTAAAGGTTGTGCATGGTTTTGTATACTTTTAAGCTTAATTCCAAATTGGTTTCTAGAATGGTTGAATCAGTATGCAACTTCATCAATAGTTAGTATTTCAATTTTCCCACATCCCCGCTAACATTTGTTATTTTCTTTTTTTGTCATATTAGCCAATCTGACAGGTGTGAGGTAGTAGCTGAGAGCTGTTTTAATGTGTATTTCTCTCATCAGTAGTGATTTAAAGCATTTTTAATATGACTATAGATAACTTTGATTACTTTGTCTGAAAACTATCATTCCTATCCCTTAGTCATTTATCAATTGAGGAATGGCTTTTATTTCTACAAAATTTGACTAATTTTTCTATATATTTGAGAAATGAAATCTTTATCAGAGATACTCACCATAAATACCTTTATTCACAGTAATTACCAACTATGTATTTCCCTCTATCCTACTTCCCCCTGTTTATTCTACTCACACTCTCTCTCCTTTAACACAATGGGGGAGGTACCTGGGTGAGGATAACCTAATAGGGGGAGGCCCCTAGGATGACACAATGGAGGGAGGTTACTGATATTCTAATGACATCTAAAATGGATAAAACTTTATCCTGTCAAACATTAAGAAGGAATGTCTCTAACCTAAAGATATAAAACCTTCATCTCATCAACCATTTAAGAGGGAATGATTATAGCCTGGGGTTTTGGGGCAGAGCAACTGAGGTAAACCTTTATCTCATCAAACATTAAGAAGGAAAGGTTATAACCTGAGGCAGAATAACTAAATAGGACAATTGGAGAAACTGGGTCACGACATTAAAAGGGAACTTTGGTACAACAAGGATTGACACAAGGTAGGGAGTTTGGGGAACCCCCCCCTTCTGGTGGTGCAAAGAAATTCCTTTGTAGAGGAATTTATGAACTCGAAAAGCTAGACTGATAAAAAGAAGTTTATTGCTGGCATTGGGAAGTCAGCCTTTGCTATGCATGAACGGAAAGACTGAATTCCTTAGTGGCAAGGTCCCAGCAGAGAAGTAAAGTTTCTAGTAGAGAAATCCCAACAGTGAGATATAAAGTCTAGTTAGGGAAATAGGAGAGGATAAAGAGAGAGTAGTGCTGAAAGAAAATATCCCAGCGGGCAGAGATTGTTGCTATGCCAGGGATGGCATATTAGGTCCTCTGCATGGACTGAGGTCCAAGTTGTTTTTTTCAGGAAATCTGAGACAGAAGTTTGAACTGAATGAGATTCCCCTATTGCTGTCATCGCCCCCAGGCCTAGATGAGACCACTTACTGGGAGTGGTTTTGAGCCAACAATAGGGGTCAATAGAAATCTAGATGTGCAACTAAATGAGATTACTTCAACTAATCCCACCAAGATAAACTGGTTCCTTGGGATGGGTCTCACAGAGGGTGGATTCAAGGAGACTTTCTCCTTGAAGGAGTTTTAGAGAGTTTTGGAGGTCCTTCATCACCATGCCATCAGGGAGGTGATTGTTGAGGGGTAAGATACCCTAACAGTGATGGAGGTCCCTTGGCTAGTGTCACAGGTTTTGCAAAAGAATTCACAGTTTGTCTCCAAGAGTTTGGCAAAAATGGATTTATTTTTACTGAGTAGCTCTCTCAGTGGGTCACTGATTAGGAAGATAGCAAAGATTTGGATACAGAGTCTTGATTTTATTAAGCCTTTTATGGCTTTGGGCTAGGGAGGGACTAATTTCCAAATCAATAAGGGTGATGATTATTTCCCAGATCAAAGTGATTCCCAGATCAATTGGAGGTGGAAGTTTCCCATGAGAATCAGGTGGGAGGGTGGGAATGCTCCCAGAGGCTGGGAGGGGTTGAGATTCAGGGTTTTTCCAACCCAAACCCATCCCCCAAAGATCAGGGGGACACAGAGTCCTATTATATTATTCCCCCTTCCAAATTCATTGGGGCAAAGGTTTCATCTTCTGAAGCTACTTCAAGCTGACAAGGGCTGCAGAGCTGTCCCTTCACTCAATGGGATTCAGGCTAGAAGGGGAAGTACATGGTTTGAAGATAACAGCAGCAACATCTAGTGTCCAAGTCAGTTAGCCCATGATCTTCAGACTGAACAAGTAGTTGGGAGTTTGTAGCTTGGAGCCTGGAGGAAACAAATCTTACAAGCAGGTTAAAAGTGGAGTGGCATCCAGGGGGGAGATGGAGACATTTGGGAATGGGACCTTTGCAAAAAATGCATTAGGATGCATCTTTGGGGTTGATGGCCCACCCAACAATCCTCAATGCCCCCACTACCCACAGAGTTCCCTAGTCTGACTAGGAAGTTAACTCCCTATCAGTAGGTGTTATGCCAAAGTTCCCTTTTAATGTGGTGACCCAGTTTCTCCAATTGTCCTATTTAGTTATTCTGCCTTAGGTTATAACCTTTTCCTCTTAATGTTTGAGATAAAGGTTTTATAGACATTCCTTCTTAATGTTTGACAAGATAAAGGTTTATCCATTTGAGATATTATTAGAATATCAGTAACCTCCCTCCATTAAGTTATCCCCACCTAGGTACCTCCATTATGTCATTGTTCTTGTTATTCCATAAAAAGCTTGCTGCCCCAGTACTCGGGGCTAGATTTTTTGAGATGATAGTGTTGTCTAGCCCTGGGATAAACATGGATCCATTGGTCCCAGTATTTCTCTCCATTTAATAAACTATTGAATTGGTCTCTAATCTCTGTCTTGCTCAGTTTCTGCTGCATTACATTTTGGAGTTCCCCAGTGAGATAATTAGAAATTGAGCAGGATTAGAGATGGAGACATTCTGGTCTCTTCCTTGGGCAGGGTGGCTGTGAATCTGAATTCTTGGCCGTAGAGGTCGGCCCCCTCTGGATTTTTTTTCCAGAGCCCCCGGGAAAGAGACCAGTTTCCATCCACAATAGCCTGATGGTAGACAACCCCATTTCGGCCACAGGAGAGTAAGTTTGTCTGGGTATCTTTTGGGGTACCATCTGGTTATGTCTTAAGACTTGTTTTGTTTGGTTGGTTGATATGCTAACATCTGGATTCCCAGAATTATAGATTCTGGGTGTAGGGTCTTTTAGACGCAGGGGACCCTACCTGGGTGTCTTTTAAAGACACATTGTGTGACTAATCAGACGTGGTTGTCACTGTTGCTGCATCCTTGAGATGCCATTGATTCTTTATGAGTGGCCAACTGGACGCGGTGGTTGCTACTGGAGTATTAAATTCTGGACAAGGTAAAAGGCTTTTTCTTTCCTTATCTTGTGGTGGACACAGCAGTCATCAAATGGATGATGACTGCAGTCATTGTGGAGCTCTTGGGAGCTCTGGCACAATTCTTTAGGAATTGCTGTGGCTCTATCTCTAAAAAGAGATACAAGGGAGGCTGCTAAGATTTGGAAAACTAAGTTTTTACCTGTCCACAATCTAGACACTCCACTGCCTCTAAAATCTTTTCCTGGAGCAGATGCTTTGCTTGAGGAAACTCTTTCTGTCCAAATCCTTTTCCAGAGACAAAGGCCCTTCCTTTGCATCTCAATGCATTTCTATGAGAGGTACTCCCCCATCCTCGCTCTGGAGTGGGGAGTGTATACATTTGAAAACAGGACTTGGTTTCCCTGCTTTGATCATCCTGTGTTAGAGCAATGCCCACCCCTCCCGCTTTTGCATGCTCAGGGGGCTATCTACAAAGACTGGGCATTTTAAAATGCCATTTGGTTTGGCTTTAATGTTAGTGTCCTACTGAATGTTGTAATTGTGCAGTCTAAGTGTGATCAGTGTTCTGTATGTCTTGTATCTTATTAGACAGTCTAGTTGTGCTCTGTGTTCTGTGCGATTTTTGTCTGTTAAGTTGTTTGTAATTTGTTTGTCTGTTTTGTTAATTTAAGAGCTCTGTTAAATTTAAAAACAATGATAAAATTTGGGAATTGGTTATTTCAATACTGAACTCCAGCTGGAGAAAACGTTTGATTAGGAATTTAAAGATGATTCTAAATTTGGGAAATGAATTGGTTATCTTTAAGTATAAGATCTTAAAGGAACAATAGCTCGTTAAAGAAATTCTGTTAACTTGCCTGAAAGAGGTCATGTGCCTCTAATTTTACCTAAAGTATGTAACAAGGACTTTTCTGAAAGCTTCATCTCTGGCCAAGCTGGGCTTAGGAGAAGTCCATTGGGAATAATAGCCACATGGGGCCAGAAGAAGAGAAAGAAACTATGTTGTTTTATTATTTGAAATGAGATACAAATGGATTATATGCTTTAAATCCAGCTCTGCTGGAATTGTGGGTTTTATGGGATTTCCCCACCTACCCACTGATTTCTGCTACTTTAAATGTTGGGTGGGATAGGGATCTTTTGTAAAGATTTAAACTTGCCCCCCACTGCTGCTACTTCAGCTATAGGAGCATTTAGTTAGCCTGGAGTGAAGTTTAGTTCGACTTTGCTCCCCACTGTCTCTTTGGAAGTGGAGTGGGAGAAAGGGTAGTCACATGGAATCCTATCCTCCCCCCTCCTTCTAAACTGTTCCAGACATTTTTTTATTAAGTTGTAGCTACCTGGTTCTTGGTTAAAAGCAGCAAACGGATGAGGTTATGGTAAATATCTGTTTAGGGTTTGTTACTAGAGGTAAAATTTCTTAGGTTTGTAGTTAATATGCGCAGAGAAATGGTCAATAAGAAATTGTTAATTCACTTATGTCATACCTTGCTGTTTCCAATCTGGTCATCGGTAATCATTATATCCTAAATACTTGAGCAAATAAGTATTTAGTCTGGTCATCTATTGGTTACTGGATATTGTGTCTAATAATTCTAATTCAAGATATTTAAGGGTTTTTTTTAAGGTTTATAACTAATGAGATGCCACATCTTGTAGCAGTCCTTGTGGACCAGTCTTTGTATCTCAGACTGTTCTAACTTTTCTTTGTTAGATTTGTTTTTATTTCTAGATTTGGTCAGATTGCAGATATATTGACTTGCTTCTGGGACCTAGATCAAGCTTTGATTGTCAGCACGCTATACTATATACACCCATCTCCTTCACGGACTGAGCATCGACCCTATTCAGCTTGAAGAAGCAAATGACAGCCATCGCCCACTTTTCCTGATGTAATTTGGACTGATATGGGGGAGTGGGAAAGTGGTTGACTTGTTAGAATTTTCACTGTATTACTGTGCTGTGTTTAAGACTTGGGATGGAAATTGTTAAACTTGTATAACTATTGCTGTTATGTTTGAGGGACTTTTAGTCTGTTATGTATATGCATATGTATATGATTTATATGTGAGATGGTCATTTGATAATTCCTTTCCAAAAGAAATAAGGGAGGAGAAGAAATAGGAAATTGGGGAAACTGGTATCTTGCTAGTTCAGATTTAATTGGAAGTCCTTTACTCCTTGCTTAAATTTACTAGACTATGATTTGCTGGTTGTGCTTTAACCTTGAAATCCCTCATTCTGTTGGAATTTCCCTGGCAGACTCAATTTGGGGATTATTTTTTAGAAACAACCAGAAATCGGATACCTGTCTTGGCACTGGTAATCTCTCTGAGCTGTTTCTCCACTCCTGTTACCCCAGCTCCTTAATTAGTATTTCAGTGTACTTAAAAGGACCTTGTAGTTGATATTGAGGCCCCTAAAAGTTTGGGGTTTGCCTGCCTTGGTCTAACTATGCATAATCTGCTCAGAAATCTGTATTCTAGTAGCAACACTGTTTGTTTCTCTGGGAAGGACAGGTGGAGCTACTCCAAGCCTCACCCTTCTCCCCTGGAGCAGGCTACCCCCTTGAATGGGCAGCACAACTGCCTTGAGCCCTGCTGCTCTGTAAGCAGAGGCCGAGTCATGCACAAATGACCACAGCTGTCCACATGCTCCCCCAACGCAGAGGATCTGACAATTGATTGTCAGAAATAATTGAAATAAGGAACTTTGTGTATTGCTGATTAACTCTGGGGTTATCAGGGAGAGACTTGACTTTGCCATAAGTCCTTACATTGATCTAGCTTTATTTTGATTTTTATTTGGTCTATTCACTTCACACAGGGTTGTTCAAAATGATGGTGCTAAGACCTTCTAGAGGAAGGTAATTCAAAGATTTGAATAGTTCCAAGAGAAAAGAGGGGAATGTTATGCCAAAGTTCCCTTTTAATGTGGTAACCCAGTTTCTCCAGTTGTCCTATTTAGTTATTCTGCCTTAGGTTATGACCTTTCCCTCATAATGTTTGAGATAAAGGTTTTATAGACATTTCTTCTTAATGTTTGACAAGATAAAGGTTTATCCATTTTAGATGTCATTAAAATATCAGTAACCTCTTTCCATTAGGTTATCCCCATCTAGGTATCTCCATTATGTCACTGTTCTTGTTATTCCATAAAAAGCTTGCTGCCCCAGTACTCGGGGCTAGACTCTTTGAGATGATAGTCTTGTCTAGCCCTGGGATCAACATGGATCCATTGGTCCCAGTATTTCTCTCCATTTAATAAATTATTGAATTGGTCTCTAATCTCTGTCTTGCTCAGTTTCTTAGGCATTACATGGGGACACATAGAATTACACTAAAAAAGCTGGAGAGAGAGTACTAGGAATAAAGTTCTCATGGTGAAAAAATAAGGAAGAAGATTATAGTGAGAGCAAGGAGGACACAGACAATTTCACTCTTCTTTCTCCAGAGTATTTTTCAGGGAAGTATTTTCAGGGATCTTGTGGAAGAGTAGCTTCAGGTTCACAGGGATGTGGGTTCACAGGAATATTCAGAAATATCTGAGAGAGAAGTAACAGAAGCTGTGGCCCAGGGCCAAGTTTCTTTTTCCAGAAATCATGTGGTTTACAAATAAAGGAATCATATAACCCTTTTCTTTGTGAGACTAAGTTAGGGCTACCTTTGCATTAAAATTCCCATATTAAGTAATTCAGTAATCCTAAAGATGTTGTTGGGTTAGAATTTTGCCTCATTTATGACTGAGAATGTGAGGTCATTTGTCCTGACTAATCAGGGAAAAGGTCCAGCCTATAGGGAGCATTACCCCAGACCCGTATATATTTATTCTTTGCTTCCTGTACATCGCCTCTCTTTGTCTGACTCCCTGTCAGACAGGGAGGGACCCACCCGGGAGGGACCCACCCTTTCTCCAGAGATCATAATAAAATTCCTTTACCCTGAGAAATCTCCTTGATTTATTTGAGCTCGTGGTCTTTGTCCCACAAATTTCTGAGGTTCCTTCATGCTCTACATCAGTGATTCTATGATCCTCAGAACATTCTTATGTTAGAGAGTACTGGTATTATCATTCCCAGTTTTTTGATGAGGAAACTGAAACTTAGATCGATTACTCAATTTATCTTGGTCAAATGGTGAGAAAATGGTTATTAAACCAGTGTCTTCTGACTCTATATTCTGTGCTTTTTCTGTTCCACTGATATGTCTCCTACCTGCCTATTTGTTTCCTGAGTTTTCTGAAAACAAGCTATAAATAGATTTTTAGTCACTCTTCAAAACCAAACAGTGAATCCAGTTTAATTATTTTATTCCTTTAGGGGAAGGCAGCAAAGCTTAAAATTCATGAAACATCCCAACCACAATTTATATTTAGGAAAATATTACAGGCTCATAGAAATTAAGGAGTACTTGGTATAATACAAAACCAGAATTCAACAAATCCTTAAGTTCAATTTACAAAAAAGTTTGTTGCATTGTTGTGTGTGTATAATTTTTCACTGATAAATTTGTTGCGTGGAAAGCAGAAAAGGGAATGAGGGATTATTGATTTCATGGGGATGTGTTCTCCCTCTTCCCTTCCCCCCAACCCAAAACTCAGAACTTCCTCCTCCCCCATTCCCTGTTCTGGCAGCAAACTGCATAGTTTCTGAGCCAATTGTGTTTTCGGGTAAGTCAGATGATCCTGTTCCCCCTTCCTGTTAACTTTCAGCCTGTGCCTTTCCCTAAAATTGAGACTATGGGTTTCCTGCATGCTCTTTTGCTGCTGCTCCTATGTGCAGGTAAGGAGAGTGGGAAAAGAAAATAAAGATCATAATGATCTTATGGAAAAGGGGGCAGGGGGAGGATAGTGCTGTTCAGACTGAGGTACTTGGATGGGCATCCTCTTTTTCTTCTTTATCTGTCTTTTTATGTCCCTGTCTCTGTGTTTTTCCCAATAGGCTTGTCTATCACTGCTCCCTCCTGTTCCAGGAATGTGAAGATTTTAGGTGGCAACTTTACTCTCAGCAATGGTTGGGTCCCAGGAAGCCTCCTCATTTATACCTGCCCTTTAGGGCGCTACCCATATCCTGTATCCAGTCAGTTGTGCAACAGCAATGGACAGTGGAAGTCCCCAGGACGCTCTGAGGTCACCAAAGCAGTATGCAAATGTGAGGGGACACATGTTTTGGTCAATTGTAGTACTGACCTCTTCCTCAGAATCAGCCACCTCCTAATTCTATCACCTGACTCTCTTCCAAATTTCCACTCCAGCTCCTTGACTCCTTGGCCCTATTCTTGACACTGTGGCTTACCAGAACCTAGGCATTTTCTTTCCCTAAAGGTTTCCAACTCTCCTCCCAGCATGCCCCACTCTCCTGTAACTTAGTTCAATGAAGTATTGATTAAATTCCATCTCTGTGTTCAGCACTCTACTAGTGTGTCAAGTATGCCTTCCTTTACCTCAGCATACATCATTGTTTTCTTTCCCCAGATGTGCGCTGTCCAGCTCCTGTTGCTTTTGAGAATGGGGTCTATAGTCCCCGGCTGAGCTCTTACCCCGTGGGTGGCAATGTAAGCTTTGAGTGTGAGGATGGATACATCTTGCGTGGTTCTGTCGTGAGGCACTGCAGACCCAATGGGATGTGGGATGGAGAGACAGCTATATGTGATAGTGGAGGTGATTATCTGAGGGCACCTGTGATTTGGGAGGGGCAGGGAGGAAAGGCTGTGTGGTTGGGTGACATCACAGGAGAATCTAGAGGGAAGAAATGGTCTATGTTTCAATATTAACTGCTGCATTGCATTTTTTGAATTCTTTGAGGTGTTGTGCCACAATTCCCTTTTATTGTCCTGACTCAGTTTCCCTAAATTGTTCTGCCTCAGATTCCCTTAATTATTCTGCCTCAATCCCCTTAGTTGCAACATCCCCTCTAGTTCATTAGGATTGATATAACTGAGGACTAGTTACTCTAAGGTTATAAATTGTAAATGTGTAAACTCAAGATAAGGGGGAGTTCAGATTTCTTGGCTCCTAACTCCTCCTAAGTCATCAATTTATGGTCCTACTCCCCAATCTGTCAAAAGTGGATTGATGGTCCCTGCCTGGAGATTCCCATTCACCAGAGTTTGGACTCCACCATGCTTTGTGTAACTGAACTTGGAGACAAGGGCATATATGTCATTGAGAACTCACATTTTGGATGCCTTGGACATCAGTCCTGGGGGCATCATGCCCCTAGCACAATCTGTCCCTCTCAGAAATCCAAATAAAATATTAAAAACTCTCTCATCTCTATCTTGCCTCAGTTTCTCAGGCATTACATTGGCAGTTATACTGAGGTCTTGTAAATTCTAGATATTATATAATGGAAGGGTTTATTTGATCAAGAGAATCAGATGAGGAGTTCTAGATATAACAATAACTCAATTAATATGGTGTTTTAAGGTTTGCAAAGTAAAGTATCTTCAGGGAAAATGTTTGGGGTTCTAGGCTACCAAGGGAACTATGGCTGTCCTCAAGTCCTGTGCATCGAGACATTGGCCATAAATGTAGGTGAAGCAGGTTGTCACTCATGTGGTATGACTTGAGAAGGCACCATTCTTTCTTTCAGAAACATCAATCTTCCTGTCAGTCTTTCTACCATAATAGCTTAATTGCTTTGAGTCTTGAAGACTTTTGTTTGAGAGAGTCCTCTAATGAAATGCAAAAAGGGGGTAGGAAGGCATTAAAAGCTTTATTTACTACTATGTTAGGTATCCATTAATACCTTAGCGGATGGCCATGTGAGAGCAAGTGCCTGAAGAAGTGGTAGTTATAGTAACTGGTACAAGAAAGTGTGGAAGACAGAGGGAAAGATTTTGGTGGAGTTTCTGGGAGGACATTAGATATAAACTTCCTCTTGATTTTGCCTAGATTTGGCAGGTTGTCTTGCATTGGTTTATACACAATTACACATGCATTTTTAAATGTATAGTTATAAAAATGTGTATGTATATATATATATGTGTATATATATATATACATATATATACATATATATCTCAATGTGGAATAATAGAAAGAGCACTGATTCCAGAGTTCAGATCCAGCCTTCTGATCTTTATGCTTATGTGTAAATAAGGGTGTTGAACTAGATGGCTTCTGGGATTCATATTCTAAAGCTGTAACCCTGTGTCTTTAGGAAGCCCTAAGGAAAGTATGTATTTCTAGATGTAGTTTTAGATTTTTCAAGAGATGACTGTGTACCATATGAAACACTCATAGAATTGTGAGGGAGATTAAAGAAGAGAAGGAAAAAAAAGAATGAAAAAAGAACCTGGGAACTTAGGGTTGTCTCCTTTTTTTTTGTTGTTGTTGTTTTGTTTTTGTTTTTGTTTTTCTCTTTTTTCTGTTTACATATAGCCGGACATTGCCCAGATCCTGGAATTCCAATTGGGACTGTGAGGACAGGATATCAATTCAATGTTGGTAATCGGGTGAAGTATCGTTGTTCAGAGAAGCTGATCATGATAGGTTCCGAGGAACGAGAATGCCAGGGGAATGGAGTCTGGAGTGGGACTGAACCCATTTGCAGATGTGAGTAGCAAGTCTCTACCCTCTCTCCTCCCTTTACTTTTCAGCTCAATAAGAAACTCTCGCCTATGCATAACAATTTATAGTTTACGCTGCATTTTCATATTTCATTTATATCCATTTGATATAGACTAAGGCTTAGAAGGGATGGTACTAATCAGAATGGCAAATCCAAAGCTCAAACTCAAGTCTCATAATTTCAAGTTCTTTTCCCTATATTCCACTGGCTCTTGTGCCTCCTCAAAACCAGAAATCTTTCCTCCTAACTAATGACAGAGAAACTGACACAAGACAGAGATTGGTTTTTAATCTTTTAATGTGGAGAGTTTAGACTAAGTGACCAAATGGACTCATGTTCAAAATTGTTCGGCCTGGAGTAACTGAGGCACAGACTTTATATAGGATTGTAACTAGCAAAGTAGGCAGGTGATACAGAAGCAAAAAAAATGCAGTTAGATTATCAGGCAGCTGTTATAACAAGAAAAATATATTTCTCACAGCCTAAAGCAATAACAATGATGGGAATGGGCTTGGGATGTATACATAGTAAGAATGAAAGCAATAACAGGATGCATACAATGATGGGAATGGGCTCAAGGGGACCTTCCAGGGTCAATATTTTCGGAGAACAATGACTGATATTATCTGTAGAAGCACTTCACAGGTGTGATGCCCAAGTAAGCAGAAGAACAGAAATAGGCAAGGTCACTCTATGGTCAGGCTTCTCACTTTGATCACACTTTGTGTGAGGCAGCTAAGTTCAGGTTCTCATGAGAAACTTAGAGGGTGCTTTTCGGTTCTGCATAATAACAAATCTTTCCTATAATCATGAATCGAACCCAAGCATCCCTATTTCTAAGAGTAGCTAGGTGGTGTCATAGTGAATAGAACATTAGACCTGGATTCATGATAATCAGGTCTGAGTTCAAACGCTAACTAGCTGTGTGTACCTGGGCAAGTCACTTACCCCGTTTGCCTCAGTTTCTCATCTGTAAAACGAGATGGAGAAGGAAATAGCAAACCACTACATATCTTTGCCAGGAAAACCCCAAATGGGATTACAAAGAGTTGTTCACAACTGAACAACAAAATCCCTCCTTTCCTACAGCTTCCTACTCCTATGATTTCCCTGAAGATGTGGCTCCAGTTCTGGACACCTCCTTTTCTCAACTTCTTGGTGCCACCAATCCCCTGATGCAAAAATCTGGTAAGAGCTGGGGGAGGGGACAGAACCGGGGTGAAGAGGATGGAGAGAAGGTAAGCCTGAGGGAAAGGGAGTGGAGCTGGTCTAGAATGCAGAGGTGGAAGGCATAGCCTAAGAGTGAGAACAACAGCTCCATGGACAGTCTTGGAGAAGAGAGCTGTTCTTAGAAAAGGGAAGGGAGAAGTGGTATAATTGCAGGACCTGTAAAATGTAAAACAATGAGGTGATATTTAAATTTATTGGCTTGGTAAAACAAAAGAACTTCCCAGGCCTCTTAAATCAAGGGAAGGTGGGAAATGGGGGTCTAACCCTTCCTTCTTTTCTACATTACCCATGTCCCTCCATCCTACTTTTTCCCCAGGCGATTTGGGCCGGCGCATCCAGATCAAGAGGGAAGGCCACTTGAATCTTTACTTGCTCCTTGATTCTTCCCAGAGTGTCAGTAGGGAAAACTTTGACGACTTCAAAGAGAGTGCTCAACTTATGGTAGACAGGGTCAGGAACTGGGGTCAAGATGAACCTCATATTATCTGTCTCTCTTCTTTTGAAATATTACTTTAAATCTACCTCTAGAAGTCTCTCAGATGGAGCTCAAATAAATCTGATATCTGTCATAGCCCTTAAGGATGCCAAGTAAACAGTTTTACATTGAATACTCATTGATGCACATTGTTTTGTATGTTTTGTATGTATGTAATACATATGTATTGTATAATCTCAAGTTATCTCTTGATTTTCTTTCTCTGTCTCTCTCTCTGTCTCTCTTTTTAAAGTGTGTGTATTTTCAGCTAGATCATTCAGAATGTCTAATTCAGTGCTTTTCTCATGGGGTGCTTAGTAAGTATCTGTTAACTTACTAATAATGATGAAATGAGCATGTTGGACTAAATTCCCTTACAGTCCTGACATTCTAAGGCTCTGCTCCATCTTTCTATTTGGGGTTTCATTTACTTATGTCTTTCTCCCTCTCCCTTCCTTCTTCCTCTTTCTCACTCTCTCCTTCTGTCCTTCCCTTCTGCTTTCCTCCCGTTTTTCTCTCACTCCTTCTTCCTCTTTCTCTTTTATCCTCTTCTCTCTCCCCTTTCCCCCTCCTTTTTCCCTCCTTTTTCTCTCTATTTTGTAGGTTCTCATTATATTCTTTCCCCTTCTGGTTTATCCTCCCACAGATCTTCAGCTTTGATGTTAATGTCAGCATTGGTATTGTCATTTTTGCTAAGACTTCCAAAGTCATCTTGTCTGTCACTCACAAAGATTCTCAGCAACAGACTGAAATAGCCAAAAAGATAGAGGAGATCAAGTATGCAGGTAAAGATTGGAGGGGGTTGACGGGAAGAAAAGATGAAAGAGGGATGTGCTACTTCAGGTGGGGAGGACTGAGAGCACAATTGGGAATGGTTCTGGTTCAGTATACTCTCTGGCTGGAAAAGTTTTGGACTAGATGAAGAAAAAGCATTGTCTCTTAGTGGCGTGGCATGAGATTACACTGGGAATAGTATGGTCTCAGCTTCCAAATACAAAATCTATTTGTTAGAGATGTTATAGAAAAGGTTTCCTCCCAGGTACAGTACAGAACAGAGACCATCTGAGGTCCCCAATTACTTTGACATTTTGTGATTCTATGTATTCCTGCTTTCAACTCCTTCATGAAAGTCAAAGGAGGATCAGTGAAACTTGCCATGGAGTTAGGTTTCAAAAGAAGGGAAGAATTCAACTGAAGATGGGGATGTTCAGTTCAGGCACAAGGCATTGTGTCAGCAAAGATACTGGGTACCTTTGAGAAAAGGTGATACCAGTTGACAGTGGAATTTTACATTCCCTGGATGTTGCAGATAGGGATTGTCTAAGTAGGCAAGCAGCATGCTATAAGGCTAGGTTCTTAGTAATTGAAGATAGATTATGTAGAGCACTGAATCCTAGGATCAGGAGTTAATAACAACTCACATTTATATAGCACAAAATATAAACTCACATTTATATAACACAACAGGATTCTTCCCATTGAGTAGGTTACAAATCTATTAATATTACTTATAGATGTGCAGACTAATATGTGTCTTGCTGAAGATCATGCAGCTAATAAAATCCCAGATGGTATTTAAATTTAAATTTTCTCAATGCAATGTACCTTTCCTATCTACTAGGCACTGCTGCCTAAGAGACTACAGGACACCATATTGGGATCTTTTGGTTTTTATTATGACTTGGGGCAATAGTAGTTATGTAATAAGTACTTAGTTTCAAGTTCAACTATGATGAGGCCTTTGATTTGGAGTGGGAAATGGAATTGGAGTTTTGCTAGAACCACAAGATTCTAAGTTCCAGAGCAGGCATCCTAGAAGGACATTTCTTGTTCCTTAATATGCTTCCCCAGATATGGCAGGTAAGATTTTTCTGAGGGATTTCCTCCCCTTTGCTGATTCTAGATCCAGACATTGGAACTGGAACCAACATCTACAGAGCCCTAATGCAAATCTATGAAATGATGAATAATGAAATGGCCGTTTATGGCACAAGGCAGAAGGAGTGGGATGAAATCCGACATGTCATCATCCTTTTAACAGATGGTGAGTGTGCCTAGATCTTGATGGATGATCTTAAAATTTAGAACACAGGAACAGATCAGAAGCAAGGAGAGGTAAAGAGTTTTGATACGGTGTTTAAAGGAGAAGAAATTAAGGCTTCCAGTAAGTGAAGAAGATATGAGCATTGGAGATGTCTCCAAGACTCTGAGACTTACTTAGGAATTCTATTTTGCTGACTCTCAGGAGATCCATGAATTCCATACAAACTAACTCTTTTCACTTTTATTATAATAATCTGTCCGCCATCCAAGTATTTATTAAGCACTGACTGTGCCTTAGGCTTTCTGAGATTTGGCAACTATGTGGGGAATAGAGTGCAGAGGGTCAAAATCTGAGGCAAGAATACCAATGAGGAGACTATTATGACATTCCAGATAAGAAGGGATGACAACCTGAAGTAGGGTGAGGCTGTATGAGCAGAGAGCTATTAATAATAGCTTGAAATTCTGTAATACTTAAGACATAGGTCAGGCCTGGTCAGTGCTTTTCCTCACTACAACTTTGTGAGGTGAATGGTGGTAAGTTGTATCCATTTTTATGGATGAAGGAAAGGAGAAATGACTTGTCCAAAGTAATACAACTAGGCATTTTCAGGAGTGGGGATAGGATTTCAAGTGTCTAAATCCTGCCCTCATTCTTCTATGCCTTTCATCCCTGCTTTAGGAAAGTCCAACATGGGTGGCTCTCCAAAACCAGCTATAGAAAAGATTGAAGAAGTTTTGAACATAAAGGCAGAGAGGAAAGATTTTCTGGGTGAGTATCCAATTTCTCCCTCTATTCACAGCATCCTTCCTTATATTGCTTTTGCATGGAGTTCTTGTCACTTTACAAAGGACAGCTGTGATTGTGCTTTATGGCCAGTGTTTCTGTAAGATAAATAATTCTGAATACCTTGATGGGTCAATTGAAAAAAATTTTTTTAATTGAGAACCTACTATGTTTAAGATATAGATTCTCCTCCATCTCTCAGTGGGAGTTACTCTTCTTTCAGGGTTTAACTCAGATTCTGTTTCCTCTTTTATTGCTCCAGCAGGAAGTTTTTGGTCCTCAAATATTCCTTAACCACTTTGTATCTTTTTCTTGCCCATTCCCTGACATTTTCCAGTTACTTTTCATTTTTGAATTCACCTTCCTATCTTTGCAAGAGCCTTGCACATTTGAGCCTTGCTCAATAAATTAGGGATTTGAATTTAAGGAGCTGTATTAGGGGCTATAGGATAGGCACAAGGATAACAACAATAATCTGGCATCTATATAGGGCTTTAAAGTTTGCAAAACATTTTACATACTATCTAATTGAATCCTTACCCTGTGTAGTAAGTACAAACAGTCCCATTTTACAGAAGAGAAAACCAAGGTTGAGAGATTTAAGTTACTTGTCTATTGTCACAGTGCTAGTGATGAGGTCTAGATATGGGGTACCTAAGCCCTAATTTCAAGGGCTTAACTGAGGTCTAGTGGCAGGTTCGGGGTACAGGAAGTCAAATAGAGCTCCTCTGCAACCCCATTGGATTTGGCGCAAGGATACGGAGTTAAATGAGGTCTAGTAATGACAGGAGTCCCCTACAAAGGAATTTACATGCCCCAAAACCTAGATTGATAAAAGAGGTTTATTATGGGGTTTGGAAGTAAGGTTAAAGTCTAGTTAAGGAAATAAATGAAGATAGAGAGAGGAAGGCATCGGACACAGGGTTCTAGTGGACAGAGATCCCTGGCATACCAGGCATAAGGCTGGTATGTTTGGAACCTCTGCAAAGAGAGGGCTCTTATAAGTAGAGATTTAGCTAAAGGGGCCTCTGGGTGGAGTCCCAAGTTGGCTCCCCACTGGATTTTGCTTGGTGGAGGTTGGGAAACTTGAGCAGATCATTAGAATGGGGGCTGGGACAGGCCTGGATCTTCTATTGGAATTCAAAGGAATGGTTTTGACCAGGATTTATGAATCAAAAGGTCCTAGCTTCCTGGATTGATAATGCATCAGCTAGGAAGGGTTGGGAATCAAAAAGAGAGGAATGAATCAGTTCTTAAAGGGACCACAACCCGCATCACTAGTATTAGAGGGAAGATTTTTTATTTTACTTTATTTTTATTATAATAACTTTTTATTGACAGAACCCATGCCAGGGTAATTTTTTACAACATTATCCCTTGCACTCACTTCTGTTCCAATTTTTTTTCCCTCTCTCCCTCCACTCCCTCCCCTAGATGGCAAACAGTCCTATATATCAACAGTTCTATGTATGTTAAATATGTCGCAGTATATCCTAGATAGAATATATGTGTGCAGAACCGGACAGTTCTCTTGTTGCACAGAAAGAGTTGGATTCAGAAGATAGAAATAACCCAGGAAGAAAAACAAAAATGCAAACAGTTTACACTCATTTCCCAGTGTTCCTTCTCTGGGTGTAACTGCTTCTGTCCATCATTGATCAATTGAAACTGAGTTAGGTCTCTTTGTCAAAGAAATAGAGGGAAGATTTGAACCCATTTTTTTTCCTAATTCCAAAATCCATTCCTCAGTCAACAAACATTTATTAAGCACCTACTATAAGCCAGGTATTGTGCTAAACATGGAGAAACAAAGAGACACAAACTTTAATTGTATTCACTGTGCTACTCTGTAACCACAAGGTATGACCTAATAAGGAGAAATAGAGTATTTTAGTGTTAGTTTGTGTTATTTTCACTTTGTACTTTCTAAATGTTTTGGCCCCGGCTGTGGGATTTGTGGTTTAGGAGAAACAATCAGATATTGAAAGATGTTTCGTTACTAGTTTTCTAGTTGGGAGAAATCTTATAGATAAGAGAAAGTCCTAAAGGGCAGCATCTAATGCAACATTGTAGTTTTATTCAGTGTTACAAATGCTTCATAGTTATAGCTATTTCAATGACAATATGGGGGTGTGTGATCCCTCTGATGCCACGGGTGTGTGGTAAATGTTTAAATCTGGTTGTGGGGAGGAGGAACAGGAAGAAAAGGGGGAAGAGATAGTGGATGGGAATGTATAGTGGACACTTTAAGGTTTAATCTGCATTATTAATATTTTCCCCATTATTTTCCTAAATCTAGACAATTAACAGAACAAGAAATCAAGCCCTGGTTTGTTTTCTATTTCTGAGATATAAATGCTCATCTGAAAATTTAATAGTTCTCTCTAGCATACTTCTGAAATCCCAGTGGCATAATGTGATTTTACTTACCTTAGAGATAAGCTAGGAATATTAAGCAGATATCACACTTCATTGAGCAGGGTTAGCTTTCTAAGGATTTCAAGCTCTTCCATGGAAGAGCTCCTTGTCTTTGATTCTAGAGCTTTCTCTTTAAATTATTTTCCAACCTTTTCTGATTTCTAAACTCATTTTGGGTAGCTAGGTGATACAGTGGATAATGTGCTGGCCCTGGAGTCAAAAAGACTCATCTTCCTGAGTTCAAACACACTAGGCTTGTGGCTTCTACCTGTGTGTTGGAGCTTATTCCTTATAAACACACCAGTTGCCTGCTATGATGGACAGCTTCCTTTATTACATATTTGACATGACCCAAGAATTTTGAATCATCTTTTTTGCTCTCCACCAGACATCTATGCCATTGGTGTGGGGAAACTGGATGTAGACTGGAAAGAGCTGAATGAACTGGGGTCAAAGAAGGATGGAGAGAGGCATGCCTTCATTCTCCCAGACTCCAAAGCCCTCCTCCAAGTTTTTGAGAATATGCTGGGTGAGTGAACTTTACCCTCCTAAGAGCCAAAACCCAGGTGACCAATATATGACATATGGGTCATATGTGTTCCAATTTCCCCTCTGCCCATCTCATACTGCCCTCCTCCTTCTTCAGGTGTTTGAGATTGTTTACAAAAAGGTCATTTTTGTTTGTTTGTTTTTACCTAATTAGATGGATCTGATGAGCTACTAGACAGTAGAACCTAACAACCTAACTACTAATACTTTTAGGTTACTGATCCCACCCTGTGACCCCTTCCTTTTATCCTGATGTCACTTATGCTAAGAGGCCCAGATCAATTAGTGATTATAACCATAAAAAAGTGTGATGATGTACCTTAACTTTTTTGGGAAAAAAGATGTTTACCACTAATCTGGGAAAAGGACAACACCCTTTTCAAGTATTTCTTTCTCATTCCTACCCTTCACTCTGTCACCTTGTTCACAGATGTCTCCAAATTTGTAGACACCATCTGTGGTGTGGGAAATATGTCAGCCAATGCTTCATTCCAAGAGAGGACACCCTGGCATGTCATCATTAAGGTAACAGCCAAATTCTTTATCCCTGAAGATGCAGAAGAAGACAGAGTAGAAGGACTGTACAGCATGCCCCCAAAGCTGATATGGTCCTCTTTTGCAGCCCAGCAGCAAGGAGACGTGTCGTGGGGCACTTATCTCTGATCAATGGGTTCTGACTGCAGCCCACTGCTTCCATACACATAATAACACCAGGTTGTGGAGAGTCACTGTGGGTAAGGAGAGTAGGGAAAGGAACTTCTAACCATAGAGGCCCCAGGCTGTAGTTTCAACACTCCCTTTCTCTCCCAGAATTCTCTCAGAGATATAAGAGCTGAGCTCCTCAATCTACTACTCTATATTCCTAGGAGATCCTAAGTCAAAGAGGGGTAGAGAGATGCAGATTGATCAGTGGTTCGTTCCAGAGGAGTACAATGTTTATGCTAAGAAGGAGCAAGGAATTTCTGAGTTCTATGGTAGTGATATTGCTCTGCTGAAGCTGACTGAGAAGGTCAAGATGTCCAGCCATGCCAGGTACAAAAGCCAGGGAATGTCTCAGCCAGTGGAAAGAAAAGACAGAGTCCTTGGACAGGCCTCTTCTGATTCTTCTCTTCTTCCCCAGACCCATCTGTCTTCCTTGTACCGTGGGGGCCAACTTGGCTCTTCGCCGTTCGCCAGCCAGTTCTTGTTTTGACCATGGTAATGTGGGAGGCAGGGAGAAAGGTGCCCAAATCTCAGGGGACTCTGAAAGAGCAGTTAGAAAAAGGACTGGGGAGGAATTGGAGAGGGGGGGATAGAGATATACATAGAATCCTGGGATCTGGTGTGAGGGCTGTTGTGAAGATGGTGCCTTTCTCTCTGGCTCGCAGAGAAGGAACTTTTGAAGAAAAACAAAATCCCAGCTCATTTTGTTTCATTGGATGATCAGATAATGGACATTGTTCTCAAGGAAGAAAATGAGGTGAGGACCCAGAAGGAAATTTGGTAAGGTGGGAAGTGATGGGTGAAGAGAAATGGGCAAGAGAGGTCAAGGCTGTCTTCAGACTAAGCTCTCTACTGTGGTAGACATAGGTATATGCCCTCAAAACTTGACCCCACCACCTTCCTGTGATCTCCCAACTGCCAGGTTTTCCCTTTCCTTCAAGGGTCATTGGAGAGACAATGGAGAGTTAACTTCACTATTTTAAGATATGGATTGGAACCCTAATTTTAGTACTTGGCAACTTTGGAAAAGTCACTTAAAACTTTCTGGTCTCAGTTTCCTCATTTGTTAAAAAGTGAGATTGGACTCTTTAAGTTTCCTTCCAATTTAAAATCTTTTGGCTCTGAGTCTTTGCAGCCTATCTCCCTAACATTCCCTTCCTTTCCCTCTCCCCCTTCCCCATCCCTATTCTAGCGAACAAGCTGCCTCCAAGCTGTCTCCCAAGCCAAAGATCTTTTCCCTAACCTCACTGATGTGAAAGAGGTGGTGACTGACCAATTCTTGTGTAGTGGCACTGGAAATGAAGCATCGCCTTGCAAGGGTGAGTGTAGAAGACTGTAAGGTACCTGGGGAATGAAGGAGTCAGAAGGAGGCAGAAGACCAATCATTTTGGTCAGGGTTAATTATGGGAATGGTTGGCTCATGTCATGGAATGATGGAGCCTGGGGTGAGAGGGGAAAGTTGCATGGGAGCTGGATTGATGAAACCCCTTTCTTCCTTCCCATTTTTGGCAGGAGAATCTGGAGGGGCAGTTTTCCTTCAAAAGAGGTACAGATATTTTCAGGTGAGGAGACTAAGGAAAAGGAGTAATTGGGTTTGCCTCTGGAATAGAGAAATAGAGAATATAGGGTTTCTACTAGAAAGTGGGATAGGAACACTAGGTTAAATGCAACTTTGAAGAATGGGTAGGATTGAGTTAACTTCTCACCAAATTTTCTTCTCTATTTAGGTGGGTGTGGTGAGTTGGGGTCTACATAATCCATGCTCCTCAAAGACAACAAATAGTGCCTTGAAGTCAACAAACCAAAATGAGGTGAAACGCAAGCCACCTCCAGTTGGCAGTCAAGCCCGTGATTTCCACATCAATGTCTTTCGACTTCAGCCCTGGTTGAGGCAACATCTAAAAAATGTCTTACGCTTTCTGCCTCTTGGGCCAGCCTCCTGAATCCTTACCTTCCCAATGTTTAGCTACTAACCTTCAAATCTCAAGTCCCTTTGATCTCAGCCTATCCTTTATAGCCTGGTTTCTAGCCCTAGCTGTCTTACTGTTTGGATTATAGCCCTTCTCTAGCTTCCTTCTACAGCTTTACTCTCTATTCTTTTCTATTACCTACCTCTTCTAGGCTGGATTTTCCCAATTATGAAATTAATAAATTTTTGATATTTCACCATACTCCCATTCAGTCTTCATCTGTCTGGAGCAGAATTAGGTTGTGGTTAGAGTAAGTGGGTGGTGATGGGGAAAACCACTGAAAAGATTCCAGGAATGAGGAGAGGGCAAGAGGTTAGAGACCTTGATAGACAAACAGTCTATGGACTCTGTCCCCATTACCCAGACCAGAAAGGAAAAGCTCAGGGCTGTCAGGGGAGGGTAGCTGGCTTTATGGGGAATCATTATGGGGAACTGGGAGGAGGGCCTGGGGTTGGGCTAAGAGCTCAGGGCTAGGGAATTTGAAACTCTGGATCCCAAACTCCTGGGCAGTAAAGGGAGGGACTTGTATAGTTTCAGTTCCTTGGCTGCCTATGAATAGGGCCTCAAAGCAAACACACACATACATTCCCCTTGGGCATTACCGAAAGTGATGCCAGGGGTGGGGCAAGCTGCAGGTGCCAAAAGAGATTGCATAAGGGGAAGCATGGGGGGGGTGGTGGTAAGAGGAGAACAGGAGCAATCTAGTTTGGGATTAGAGTTTGGACTTAAACATAGCTTTAGTCCCTGACAGATTCAGAGAGAGACAAACCCAACTTCCTCCTTATCCCAGGACCCTTTCCTCAGGGACCTCAGTTTTTCTGTTCATAAATTCCCCATTTCTTCCACCGAGTCAGAACGAAGAAGCCATATATATAGTTTCTATTCCCATAACTATGAAGAAAACATCATGTTCCTGGTTCTGTGTCCTTCCCTTGTTCCTAAGTACTGGTAAGTTATTTGCCTTATCTCCCATTGGATCACTGTTGCAGCAGAGTAGTTGAAGCTATTTGCCTTTCAAATCCTTTCAGTGTTCGTCCTGGATCCTGATGCCTCTTCAACTTACTAGTTCTATCACTTTGGAAACATATATACAGAGAGAGAGAGACAGAGAGAGAGAGAGAGAGAGAGAGAGAGAGAGAGAGAGAGAGAGAGAGAGAGAGAAGAAACATTTATGTGGGTGTATTTTCTGGATGCCAGTTTTCTCAGTTCTAAGATGAGGGGTTTGAAAATCCTATGATCCTTTCTCTCTAGGTGTGATCTCAGCACCATCTGAATCTTCTACTACCCAACCATGTCCTTTGGAGGGAGTAGAAATCTCAGGGGGCTCTTTTCAACTCCTGAAGAATGGGCAGTTTCTGGAATATGTGTGCCCATCTGGCTACTATCCATATCCTGTGAAGATACGTCAGTGCAAGCCATGGGGGTCCTGGAGCACCCTTCAGACTCCAAATAAGAAGATAGTTAAAAAAGCTGAGTGCAAAGGTGAGGAGGACTTGGGTGATGGGTGAGAGGGCTAGGGGTTAAGGTTAGGGTTGGGAGTAAAGTTAGGGCTGAGTTTAGGACTGAGGTTAGATTGAGGTCTGCCATTATAGTTAGGCTTAAAGTTTGGGTAAAGTTTGGTGACATGAGGTTTAAGTTGAGGTTAGCCTCAATAGCCTGGTCAATAGTCTGGCATTATTGCTTAGGATTGGTTCTGGACTACAGTCAGGGTTCCATTTGAGTACCAATTTAGGGAAAGGCTAGGGCACATGCTTTGATTAAATAGGACACAGAATTAGGTCAGAAAACTGGAGGTAGCATGCTTTGGAATCCTAATAGCAATCCTGATCTTACCCCAAATAGTAACCCCACTTTTAACCTCAGAGCACAAGATATCTTAAATCGACCTGGGTTAAATTCTGCCTCTAAAACTAGTTGTATGAGCTTGGGCAAAATCATTTTCTTCAACTGTAAAACTGGATACTTGGTATTATTTATATCAAAATTTTTGTGAGAAAAATTCTTTGCAAATCTTAGACTCCTATATAGAGAGGAATTATCATGGTTTATTTCTCTTTTTAAGCTACTGTAATAATAATTAAGGATCAGAATTGAATTAAGATTGAAGGAGAATTGTAGACATGTTTAGAGAGTAAGAAGAAGATTCTATTCTTGAGATAAGGTCTGCAAAAGCAAAGGGATCCCATCTGAGAATTTCTCTCTCCCTTCTACTCCCTACTGGCTTCTTCCCTTCTCTCTTTCTGCTCCTGAAGTAATCCAATGCCCAGGGCCTGAAGACTTTGAAAATGGTGATTTCTGGCCTCGAAAACACATCTACAACATAAGCGAACAGATTTTTTTCCATTGCTATGATGGGTATACCTTACATGGTTCTGCCAATCGTATCTGCCAACCGTCTGGCCGCTGGGATGGCTTTACAGCTATCTGTGATGATGGCGGTGAGTTCTCCCTTCCACAAAACTCTCCATCTTAGTTCCCTAGTTCTCTTGGTGATAGGATGGATCTCTCTCTGTCCCAAACATCATATGGGCTCAGCCTTGTTTCCCATGTCACAGACTTGAGACCTTATCTCCTTGAATTTCTGCAGCGGGGCACTGCCGGGATCCTGGCATCCCCATTGGTACAAGGAAGGCAGGCAGACAATACCGAATGGAGGATAGTGTAACCTACCACTGTGGCCAAGGGCTCACCTTACAGGGTTCCCAGAAGCGTACCTGCATGGAAGATGGATCCTGGAGTGGCACAGAGCCCTCTTGCCAAGGTGCCTCTTAAATCCTGCCTCATCTAACATTTACCCTGACTTTATTCAGACCCTATTATTCATAGCCCTGAACCACCTATAGCCACTCCCGCTCTTAATCCAAAATATACTGGTCCTCTGTCCTGATTTGTTCCTCCCCTCTAAGCCCTTCCTAGGACAATTTCTCTTCTACAATTTCACCTGCTTCCTCTTTTCCTAGAATATGGTCACTTCCTCATTCACCATTTTTTTATCTTAAAGACTCCTTCATGTATGATACCTCAGAGGAGGTGTTTGCTGCCTTCATATCCTCCCTGACAGAGACCATTGAAGGGGCTGATGCAGAAAATGAACATAACCCAGGTAAGTGTGTAGTTAGTTAGTGTGTGTGTGTGTGTGTGTGTGTGTGTGTGTGTGTACACATAACAGGAACTGGGCTGGGGGCAGTTTTTGGGATCCAAGAAGAGCATGTGAACCTAGGGACAAGGGGAGGTGGGCATACTGGGGTAGTGGTTTTCAAGCATTTTTGTTTTCCTCCCAGGAGAGCAGCACAAGCGGAAGATTGTCTTAGACCCCTCAGGATCTATGAATATGTATCTAGTGCTAGATGCATCAGATAGCATTGGCAAGAACAACTTTACAGGAGCCAAAAAGTGTTTTGCCAGCCTCATTGAAAAGGTGATGACTAGCAGCCTACACCTCCTTGGGTAGCCCACGACTGATCTTAAATCGACAAACATTTACTAAGCATTAATTAAGAAATCTTTGTAACAGGGGAGAAATTTTGGATAAGGCTCAGTTCCAGTCATCATGGAGCTTAGTTTCCTGGTGGGAGAAATGATTTTAATAACAATGTGAAATAGTGCATTAAAAGAGGTCCAAAACAAAATATTGTGTGTAGTCAGACAGGGAAGGTTCTTCTTGATTTACGTTGATGAGGAAAGGGTTCATAGAAGAAGTGGCAACAGAACTTGTTCTCTCTCAACCTGCCCATGCCTTTTTTCTCTCCCCTCATTGCATCATGCCACCTATTCCTAGATTCTCCCAAATTCTGCTGGCTTTAAGACCCCCTGTTCCTGAATCACCTATTAACCATGAGTGCTCTGGCTAACCCACCCAGTAGATTTTTCTTCCTATCACTTTTGAGCCATCCCAGAATCTTCTTTCTTTTGCTAGGTGGCAAGTTATGGGGTGAATCCACGATATGCAGTGGTGACCTATGCTACGGAGGCCAAAGCGGTGGTCAAATTATCAGATGATCAAAGCAGTGATGCAGACTGGGTCACCCAACAGCTGGAAAAGATCAAATATACAGGTCTAGTCAGTAGAACCTTGGGGGGTTGGAGATGTTCCTATGGGGACTCAGAAGAAATTAGCAACCATTACGGTGAGATCAGGAAGTCATATATGTAGATGGTTGGGTAGAGGGCATGGGGAAGAGGCAGGCTATCAGGTAGGGGAGAAGGAGAGGATATTTAAAAGTGTTAGGAGGTTGAAACAGAGGCTTGAGGGGAGGGGATAATGACCTTGTTCCTCCCTGCAGACCACCAGTTGAAGTCAGGAACAAACACAAAACGGGCGTTGATGTTGCTGTATGAGATGATGATCCTACAAGAGTCCAAAAATGACATTAACTGGAATAAAACACGTCATGTGATCGTGCTCATGACTGATGGTTAGAGGAAACTTCTCTCCATGGAAGTCTCCATCCCTTCCATTTTCCTTAAAGCTTAGATTCTGTGGACCCTCAGGTTATGTGACCCTCCAGCCCTCCTGAGTGATTCCCCAACTCTTTGGCCACTTCTCATTCCCCTCTGAATGATTCCTTTTGGCTTTATGACCACCCCTGGACTTTTTACTTCTCTTACCAATTAGAGAAGTCTAAAAGGACTCTTGTCTCTCAATGCTGCCATTTCTTTCCATTAGCTCTTGATGGAACTTTTAGCTGGCACATCTCAGTCTGCCTTGTCACTATTTTGAGAACAAAATCCCCACTTTCTTCAATACATGCAGGAAATTACAACATGGGAGGAAATCCTGTGGCAGCTATCGAGCAGATCCGAGAGTTTCTGGATATTGGAAAGAACCGTAAAAACCCAAGAGAAAATTATCTGGGCAAGTAGTCAAGCTTCTTTGAACAGTTAAAGACCCTGATGTCTGGAACAGATATTCCTTTCAGAGATTCAGGAGGTTCTCAAGCTTTGCTTTCATTCTTAGATGTCTATGTATTTGGGATTGGGCCTTTGGTGGACCAGGAGAAGATCAATGATTTGGCTTCAAAGAAGGATGGGGAAAGGCATGTGTTCAAGGTTAAGGACATGGAAGACCTGGAGCATGTCTTCTCCTTGATGATTGGTAGGAGCTTGGAAGAGGGTGGTACTACACAATGATGTAAGAATCTCAGCATCACTATACCTTCCAGCACTTCTATTTAATTCCAGAGATACTTTCTGATGTCTAATCTCCTTTTATCCTGATGAAACCTAAATTTTCCTTCTGCTGCAATTATTCATTCTCATTCCAGTCCCTATAACAGAATGGGACATTAACATCCTAACAGCATGAATTCATCTTCATCCAGGGAGCTAGTAGGCAACAATTCCCTAGTTTTCTTTCTCCCTTAGATGAAAGCAACACTCTGGGTCTGTGTGGAATAGCATGGGGACATCAGAAAGGTGGAAAATATGAAAGACAACCCTGGCATGTTGCCATTAATGTCATTGTGAGTGCTTGAGGATGGATTGGAGAAGTGGGGGAATTAAGGTTATTAAGGCGTATTTATAGCTAAGGGATATGACACCCTCTCTTCTATCCCACCCAATTTTGTTTACAGCGGCCTTCTGCAGGAAAGGAGACATGTAAGGGGGCTGTTGTGTCAGAATACTTTGTGCTAACGGCTGCTCACTGCTTCAACGTGGATGACCAAGCCCATTCCATTAAGGTCGATGCAGGTAGGGCAGTCCTGGTTCCCTAAGATTCTAGTTTTTAATTTCCCTCATTCTAACTTCTCAGTAAAATACTTCTGATCCATGGGAATTTCCTAATCACTTTTATACCCACCTGAATACCACCTCCCCATCCCTCACCTACTTCTGTTACTGTTGATCAGAGGCTGGAAAAGTCAAGACAGAATTGTAGATGAGGGCCAAAGCAGCACCTCTGAGATAACTTTCTGCCTACTATTTCCTCATTATTCCAGGTGGTATACAGAACAGGCAGGTGGATGCTGTCTATTTCCATCCCAATTATGACATCAATAAGAAAAAAGCTGAAGGAATTCCTGAATTCTATGACTATGACATTGCCCTTGTCAAGCTCAAGAAGAAGTTCATATTCTCAAAAGACCTCAGGTCAGAATCCCTGGGTCAAGAACAAGAATGGGCATTGATGGCTGGTGCCTAGAGTGGAGCACTAGTCCTGAATAGCATGATAGTCACTTGAGTCAGGCTCTCTCTCTCCTCCACAGACCCATCTGTCTTCCATGCACAGAGGCAACAAACCGTGCTTTAAGGCTCCCATTGTCAACCACATGTGAACAACAGGGTGAGATAAACAAGGCATCAAAAGATGAAAGGGGCCAACAGATGGATATGTAACAGAGAAGATTTGAGCTTGTTTTTTTTCCCCCCACCAGAAAAAGAACTGCTCCCTGAGAAGAATGTCAAAGCCCTGTTTGTGTTTGAAGACAAGAATAACATGTTACAAAAAGAAGTTTACATAAAGAATGGGGAGATGGTGAGGAGGGGGTGGGAGAAAACCCTGCAGGAGAATCCTAAAATTTCTTCTCCCACAAAACCTATCTCCTTTTATTGTGGCCCACACAGAAAGCCAGTTGTGAGGGAGATGCCCGAAAGGCCCAAGGCTATGAGAAGATAAAGCAGCTCTCTGATGTGGTAACTCCCCGATTTCTCTGCACTGGGGGAAACCAACCTTACGCTGATCCCAACACTTGTAAAGGCAAGAAAACTTCCTCTTCCAGCACCATTTTCTCCAAAATGTGATCATTTTCTATAAGCTTATAATTTGCCCCTTCTCCCTACAGGAGATTCTGGTGGTCCACTTATTATTCACAAGAAAAGTCGATTCATTCAAGTAAGTTTTTTTTTTCTGTTCCACCTTGGGAGGCAAAGTGTCCTCCTGAGTCTACAAATTAGCATAGTGGCTCAGTTCTAGTGGGCGAGAAAGATTCTGGGAAGGTTCTGCAAAATCTTCTTGAAATTTCCAGTGGGTGGCCAAATGGTCAACATATCCTTCCCCTAACTTTTCCCTAGGTGGGTGTGATTAGCTGGGGTGTAGAAGATGTCTGCAAGCACCCCAACAGAATCCCTCCCCCTCATGCTCGTGACTTCCACATCAACCTCTTCCGAGTATTGCCTTGGCTTCAGGAGAAACTGAAAGACGAGGATCTAGGATTCTTGTGAAAGATTTTCAACATGCCTGGGAAAATTAAAAAATGAAAAAAAGGCACTGCATTCATGCAATCATTCCTGTGTGTGATATCTGTGTATGTAGGGCTGAAAAATTCTTGACAGCCAAAGAAATTCAGAAACTAAGGAGGTTAACTGAATATCCACTTCAGTGGGTTTTTACTAAAGCCTGGAGGGGAGGAGGGGAAAAAGGGAAGGAGGGATTTCTTCCCCCATTCTTTCAGCTGCCTAGAACCCATCCACAAGGTTTTCTTTATAGACATCATCATTGTAGACAATCTGGGTCCTCTTGTCCCGATGACAACCCTTAGGGCTGCTTTGTACAGCTAGAGAGAAAGAAGAGAATATGTCAAAAATATTAATTAAAAAAAAAAAACAACAACCCAAAAAACAAACCTAGTCAGAGCTCATCCTTAGTTTGAAGCAAAGTTGGTCTTCAGTTCTTTTTTTCCTCTTTGGAATCTGCAACTTCACACAGACTTCTGAGAATGTAAGACCCTCTACATTAATCTACTCTGGACTGCCTTCCTGCTATTCTCAAGCCCATGAGTGGCTAACTCAGGTTCTAGAAGCCTCAAGTTCTGAGTGAAGCTCTTGAAACTTAAGTGAAGGAAAAAAGAAAGTGGAAAAAACTGCTATTTTGAATTATATTGTAAAAGCAATTTGTGTCTACAATGATTTTAGAAAGTAAAGACAGTGTTAACATTTAACTTCTATCAGTACAACAATAGGGTTATTAAAATTCTGAAAGGAAGTTGCATTCTTTTGTCAATGACATTGATGAATTTTCCTTCTTACCTTTGATAAATTTGTTTGATATCCCCCTTTTTCTTTCCTCTCTCCCTCACCATGAAAATATCCTATTATCTAGCTATAAAGTTGGGAAACTGATTAATTTATTCATCTTAAAGTGATAGGGACAGATGCAGCAGCAATATAAACAAATCTCTTCCAAGGTAATACATTAAAGAAAGTGAGTTTATTTCAAAATATTCTTAAAGCTCTTAACCTTTCCTAAACACATTCTGAGAACAATTTGACATACTATCTTTACTTTTATGTACCCCACTTCCTTCCTTTAGAATACAGAGGAAGAAAAATCCCTTCTCCTAAAGTTACTTCCTCTCAGGCAGTGCCCTAAAGATAACAGTTCTTCCCAACTCCTGGGAAACTGCATTCTTATATAGCCTCCTTCCAATCTCTTTAATTCTTCCTCCACTTTCAAATATGCTTATTCACCATTCTGAAAACACAAAACAAAAAACAAACCTCCAGGCCCTTTGATGCTGGCTTAATTCTTTAGTTAATATCTTGTTCCTTTCCTTTTCAATGCTAAGTCTTTCAATTGATTGGTTTCTAACTAAGTACTGACACTTCCTTACTATTCATTCTCTTCCCTATGACAGCTGACTTCTACTCACCAGTTCATGAAAATTGCTCCCTCAAGTTCACCAACAAATGCATGAAGAGTACTAGATTAGGAGTGAGATAATGTTGGTTCTGCTATGTAATTTGGGGCAAATCATTTGACCTCTTAGAACCTCATTTTCCCCATCTGTAAAATGAGGATGTTGGCCTTGATGATCTCTAAATCCTATGACTATGATTTTATGATATCCTATAAACTAGGACAGTTACTAAACTGGCCTTTTCCTAGTTTTCACTTTCTGGGGCAAAGTGACACTCTAGATTATACTCTCCCTTTCCCAACTTCCTGAAACTTGACTTTCATGACATGGCATTACCCTGGCTATCTCTCTCTTTTCTATTCCCCTTCCTCTCCTACATTTTGGGAGGAAATGAAGGGGGAAAATGACTAGATAATCCTCAAGGCTCAGTTCCTGATTTTTTGCTCTTCTTTACAGCTTTACTGATGAATTGATCTCTCATAACTTCAATTATTTCCTATGTAACTTTCATCCACATCCTTAACATCTGAGAGCCAGGCTCCTATATACATGGAGGGCATTTACATCTGAAAGTCCTGCTATTACTTCAAAATTCAACATTATCTAAAATGTAACATCTACTTCTCCAACTAAATAGCCCCCTAAACCCAACTTTCTTATTTTTCCAAGTTATTTAGGCTAGAATTTTCCCTATGAATAGACACCTCCTTCTCTGACCCCCCTCCCCCCCCCTCTTTCACACTTCTATGTCCAACTCAATTTTGTTAATTTTTTCCAAAAATCTTGAGTTCATCTTTTTTCCTTCCCATCTCCATGACTACCAAATTTGTCCTGGCCTTTATCTCATTCTAGTGAGTCTACAGTTATGCAGAAAAGCAAGATCAAGTGGTGGATTACTGTGGAGTTGAGCTGGAAATGTATTCTTACCAAGGGAGCCCCAGACAGAATTGCCGGTGGCAGCATCTAGCATAGGTTGCTTACGAGCGATGCTAACCTTGAGTTGCACAGATTCTACCTTGGTCCCATTGAGCTGTGAGTGGAGAGACCAGTAGTGGTAGAAAGTTAAGAACAAATCAGAGAGGATCTACTTGCATCAGATACATTCTATGTACAAAATATGGGGAATTAAGATTGAGAATGAGGAAGAACTATGATATTGGGACGGTACTCACAATTTACACTCTCCCACGCCCAATATTTTATGGGGGAAATAACAGGAGGAGGAGAAGGGACAAAGGGAATCTATTTAAGAATTCTGACCTCGGCTATTGCCTGATCCGCTGATTCCATCTTCTCATACGTGACAAAGGCACAGCTGGGTGAGGATGGAAAACAGCATCATTCCTAGGGCCCACATCTTTTTTGGCCACTTCCTCCCCCTATTTCTTCTACCAGGCCCAATATAAGTTTTCCCTCCCTACACCCTTCCAATCTTCTGTCTCTTCTTTGGCCCATGAAAATTTTCATTCCCTTATATTTTTTTCTAGGACCAAAAATGGCTTACTGAGCCTCTCTTTTACCTTCCTCTTCCAAACCCTCCTTACTTTCGGGGTGGATCCATGGAGAGGTCAATGATGTTCCCAAAGGGTGAGAAGGCTTCACGAAGGAGGGTGGGTGTCATATCTGTTCCAGATACATACAACGTGTTTCCCTTACGTGGACCTCGGTACTCAGGAAATGAATCAGACCCTGTAAGGCCAGAGATCATGCTTAGGATCAGGGATTACAATCCAATTAATCTCTAACTGGAAAGGTCATTGTAGACCCCACTCAAATATTCTCAAAACTTCTTATTCCCTAAATTCATGTCATTTACTTCGGAAAGGGCCCTCTCGATCACGGTCTCGGTCCTTGTCCCTGTCCCGGTCTCTGTCCCGGTCTCGGTCCCTGTCCCGGTCTCGATCACGTTCTCTGTCCCGGTCCCGATCCTTGTCCCGATCCCGTTCTCTGTCTCGATCTCGATCCCGGTCTCTATCCCTATCCCGATCCCGGTTCCTCTCATGGCTGCAATCTCGACTTCGGCTTCGGGGTGGGGAGACAGAAGAGGGGGGACCACTTCTTTCCTCATAACCCCAATCAAAGCTTCGGGGAGGACCATCTCCACTCCCTGGACCTTCTGATTCTTCCCCATCTGGTCCTAGCTCCCGAAGTCGATCACTGGATGACACAAAGCTGTAAAAATACAAAAATATTATAAGGTCCCTCTACCCCATTCCCTCCCTCAGAGGTATGTGTATCCTCCCCTTTCAAATCCTGGTTCCTTCTAGTCCAAGCATGGCTCCAGGAACCCTATTCCATCTCTAACCTCTCGTATAGAGATTTCCTCTGGGGACGTCTGGATGACTAGATGAAAGAAAACAAAGAATAACATGAAGAATAGTCAGGTTAATACCCTGTTGCCTCATTCATTTTTCTTTCTCCTCTCACTTTGCCCAATATATTCCCACTACAACTATCCCTTATCTCCCTATGCCCCCCTTTCTTCCATTTTCCCCCACCTTGCCTCCAAATGCTTTTTAAGCACTAGAAATCTTGTAATTTCCACATTACCTCCTGCAAATCATCATCAGCTGAGATGCTTCGCTGAAATGGTTGAAAAGTAGGGGCTAGGCCCTTCTCTGGATCCTAAGGATAACAAAGTGGAATTAGAATGCCCTATCCAATTGGCCAAAGTTTTCCTGCCTCTTAAAAAAAAACAACAACAAAAAACTGATGATTCCCCATTTCTTTTAGTTCCTCCCAAAAGATGGCATGTGCTCAAGAGAAACGCCCATATACATTTCTAACTTCCTCAGATATCCTACAATTGACTAATCATTCATTAATATGCTCTGAATAATATTGTCTTAGTTTTGCTTCTACCATTATTACCATTATTTCTCAGTCTTCTTTACTAATTTATTATCGTTTATCATGTCCTTTAACTTTGGGTATACTCCAAGGTAATGTCCTGTGTTCTCTTCTCTTATTCCTCCTACTCATTTGATGAGTTTTTTAGCTCCCAATTGACTTAATAATCATCTCTACATTGATAATTTCAAGAACTATATTCAACATATTTATTCCTCCAATCTTAAATCAATTACTTATTGGAAATTTTGAACTATATGTCCTTTAGGTATATAACATACAACAAATCCAAAACAGAACTTATATATTTTTTCCCCAAAACCATCCTCTAAACTTTCTCATCTCTACTGAAGTCACCAATACTTTTCACAAAAGTTCACAAAGTGTAGCATTATCTTTGATTTCCTACTCCACAAATACTAAGTCTTGTCTATACATGAACAAAATGTTTTGGGTAGTTTCCTTTTTACTCACATGACTATAGTCCTAGTTTTTTAAGCTGTCATCACCTATTGCCTAAATTACTGCAATAACCTCTTAATCTTTCTTTCTGAAGTCTTTCCCTTCTCCAATTTATCCATATTAGAGCGATTTCCTAAAATGGAGGCATGACTATGTCATTTTCCATTTCAATAAATTAGCCATTGGACAATGGTTCCCTACTGCTTTTAGGACTAAATATAAAATCCTGCATTTGGCATTTAAAATCTTTTATAACCAGACCCCAACATAGCTTTCCATCATCATTATATATCATTCTGATTCCTGCATTAGGAGGGCAACCCAGACTAGCTACTTTGCTTTTACTCAAATATGATACATCATCCCCCATCGTGGTGCTTTTTTTCACTAGCTATTTCCTATGTATTGGTATCATCCCCTAACTTCCTCCTTAACTTATCTAAGAATTCCTTGTTTATTTCAAAGCTCAGGTCAAGGACCACCTTTTTACATGAAACCTTTTTTGATCCACTCAAGCTGTCAGTCTCCCTCTGCTCCAAATTACTCTATGCTTATTTTATAATACTTATAATATGTACATACTATTTCCCCCCCAATGTAAAGGCATTTCTGTTTTTGTAACCCAGTACCTAGCACTGAGCCTGGTACTCAGTAAGCATTTAATGCTTTTTGATTAATGAAATTACCCAAACCATTCTTGAGGATATTTTGAATTTGGCTTGTACCACTTCTCAGGTGTAGTTCCATGAATATAATATCTTTGATAGAAAATAATTTTAAATTAGAGGGGACCTTAAAAAAAAAATCATCTGGTTTGACTTTCTTATGAAGAAACGGGGGCCCATAGAAAGTGAATCTCTTAAAGGTTTCTATCCTAAAATTGTTTTCTTCCATTCTCAAGAAAGCCCTCCTTTTCCTACTTCAAATGCTTACTGGGTATTTACTAGATAGACAGAGCTGTTCTAGTCCTTTAAGAAAATATAAAAATGAATGAGATACCATCCCCATTCTAATGGCCCTCAGCATGGTAAATTAAGACTGGACTCACCCCAATTCTTTCTTTGATTCCACTTACCTTCAATTTCCCCTCCAGAGTCCGTGATCGTTTGAAGCCAGAATTTTTGGTTTCAGCTTTAATGGCACTAATGGCTCCTGATTTTACCAGCTGTTTAGCCTGCTCTGTTGCTGTGGCTGTGTCTACCACGGGTTGCTCTGATAGAGCTAATCAAGGAAAAACACAGAAAGCATTAAGTGGAAATAATAATCCTGCCTAACCTGTGGGAGAAGTCCTTTTAGGTCCCAATTCTTTTTTCCAGTATACTGCTGGAATTCCAACCAAAATGCACCTCCCCTCCTCCACTTCTCTCACCCCTTGTAATAACAGCACTTAACCCATTACTCACAACGTTTGATGCCCCCCTGGCTGGCTGTGCTACTATTACTTTGCTTCTTAAGAGCCAATAATGCTTTTTTCTAGAGAGGATAGGGAAATAAAAAAGAAAAAGGAGTTAATGAAGGCTTTTTGCCACTCTAAGATCTTATGATCTCTTGTTTGGAGAATTTCTCATAAATTTCACTTAAAGTAATTACTTATAAGAACTACTAAAATCACGATGTCTTGTGGTTGGGCAAGGTGACATAAGGTGATATTGGGCTCACAAGCCATACATATACCAAGGGTGTTGCTTATCAAGCGGTACCAAATTTAACGGTAGTGCTACATAGATGGGAAGATGGTTATTCTTAAAGTAATGAGTCCAAGAAAAGGGTTTGGGATACAAGCCTATGTTTTTCTTCCGTTCACTCTGCTCGTTTGCTTACCTTTTTTTTGAGTTTGCTGAATTTCTTCTGCAGTGTTTCTTCCTCCTCACTCAGTCCTGGGGGCAGCACCAACATGTCAGCTCCCAGATCTGAGCCAGGTCTGGCTCTCCAGAGACGCAACTGGAAAGCAAAACAACGTATCCAAGGGAGGTATCTTTTATCTATCCATCCCACATAACCTTAGGGCCTATGGTGTCTGAGACATATCCATTAACCATGGCCTGCTCTGCCCTCTCAGTGGCTTTCATGAGTGCCATCCCTGGACCCCAAAGGAGAGAACCCCGGGACGGCCAAGTCATAGACTCCCCAGACAAAGAACTTGGAAGGCCACCTGCTCTGACTCTCATCTACTCTAGATGTGATGAAACAGCTTCTCGAAAGGGAAGTGGCTTGTTTGAGGTGGCAAAGCCAGGACCAGGACCCAAGTTATGGTTGAATTCCAGCACAAAATCATTCCGGAGGGGGATGCTCTTCGGTTAGAATGGAAGCGACATGGTGTTTCCCTAGAGATTTAACAAAATCTCTTTTTTTCCTCCATCTTCCTCCCCCTATTCCTACTTGGTAGGCAATTCTCAAGTCAAATCAACTTATTAAGAGCTTACTATGAGCCAGGAACTGTGCTAAACGCCGGGAGTACGACGAATGGCAAAACCTTTTCCTTGCCCTCAAGAGGCGTGAGTTTACTGGGTGAAACAATATACAAATGCTCTCTCCTGGAATATCCCCAACCCTCACGTACATCGTTACTATGGCAACAGTGCTCGAACTCGGGCCACTCGAAGGTGGTGATCATAGCAACAACAGGGGTTTCCGAACGTCCGGGGTTCGAGCTGGAATTCCCGCCATGTCACCATAGCAACGAGAAAGGAAGACATAAAGAGCCGTAGGCCGAAGAGATGGAGAGAGGGAGGGTTCTCACCAGAAAAGGGAGACGATATCTCCTTTACACGGTCCACCGCAGCAATTCCCTCTGCCCTCTCGGGAAGGCCAGACGGGCGCAGAGTGATGACGTTTAGGGGAGGGATCTGGAACTGGTAGGCTCTGTAACCTAGGCGGCCGGAGGGGAAGGCACTTCCCTTTAGGCCTTGCGCCATTTCCGGCACTATTTCTTTTCTACACTCTTCCCCACTACCTGTTTTGTTTCTCGGCCTGAAGCCATTTCCGCCCTTCTCTCTTATGACGTCAATCACGCAGGACGCGGCAACTTCCGCCATGCCAGGGGCGGGACTTCCAGAGCTTCGGTCTTCTAAGCACTTCCGGCTTCGCGAAGACTGTGGGAAGCTGCGTTATGCTGGAGACGGAGCGTCTGGGTAAGAGATGGGTCAGAAGAGGGGCCGGGAGCGAGTGTGACCTTTGCCCTTTGCCCTTTGCCCTAAGCCTGCATCTTTGCCCTCAATCCTTACCAGTCTCCTTGTTTCTCAGTACTGCCCCCTCGGGGGCCCCTGGATTTGCCTTTGTGTGCGCTGGAGCTCGGATGCACTGGGCGCTGGGAGCTTTTGAGCCAGCCTCAGGTCTCGGATTCGCCGGCGGGCACCGTGAGTGAGCCCCGAACCCCCGAGGGCTTCCACTCACCCGGATCCGGAGTAAAGCGGTGTTTCCCGCAGTAATTTATGATTTAGCGTCAGGGAGAGATCCCCGGGCTTGCAGCCGGCAGGCCCCGCCTCCCCCTTCCCTGCTGTCACTCCCCGTGGAACCCGGGCTCGAGCTCTTTCGTGGAGCGTTGGGGAGGGGGCAGAGAGCCTTGCCCGCGCTCTTCTTGCGCCGCAGCTCCCTTCTCTGTAAAATGAGGTCAATCATCTTTTTCCCGATTTCATGGGGGAGGGAAGAGTGTGCAGGGTTAAGATGAGAAAATGAATATGGAAATGTGCCACTGTCGTTTTTAATAATATATTCACAAGGACAGGAATTCTTTTCAGCTGTTATTCATCGACTCCCAAATGCCCTGATTTGGAGGAGGATGAAGAGAGCAGCCTGTGTTGCTGAAAGATGTGAGGGAAGGGGGGCCGCGAGGTGGGGCAGCCCTCAAGGCGGGAGGGCGCCGAGTTCAAATCCGGCCTCAGACACTTAACACGTCCTCGCTGTGTGGCCCTGGACGAGTCACTGAACCCCAACTGCCTCAGCAAAAAAAAGGCTGGAAAAATTTAATTCAATTCAGTATGATTTTGAGTGCCATTTGATACTGGAAGTGGGATTTGAGGATCTTGTTCTGGTGGATTGCAGATTCCTCGAAGCCTTTGGTTGTCAGGACCATTTTATTTAATCTTTCAATTTCCTCTAGCACTGAAGTGTGTAGATAAAAACATTTTTATAATTGAAAAGATTTGAGGAGTTTCTAACTTCACTGTCTGAATTGAGGGATTTTGAAGGGAAGGCTGGGGAGGGAAAGGAAATAAGCATTTATATGACACCAACTATGTGCCAGGCACTGTCTTTACAAATATATCTTTTATTTTTCTACATTCCCTTTAGTGCTTATCACAGTGTTAGACACATAGCTGAATGTATGCCTTTCCTTTGACTTATTCTTAACTCTGACTCCTGTATCTCCTTGACCTGTCTTCATTTAATAAGGAACCTTAATCTGTCTTCTTTCTCTCCTGAGCAATTTATTCTCTACCTTTCACTCTGTGTTTCCCATTCTGTGTTTGTCTTTCTTTCATTTTCCCAGCTCTCTCATGGGCTACCACCCTGTGCCCCAGAACTGCAAGGAGAGACTGAGCAATTGTTTCTGTCATCCCCTGAATGGCTGCCCCTGCATGGTGTGGAACGTGTGGCCTGGTGAGAAGGAACTTTTGTTCTTGAGAAAAGGAGGGGCTAAGATGGGAGTGAGGCATGATGGTAGTGGGAAGACTGATTTGTTTCTTATGGTCTCTTAAGGAAATGGCAGAGAAAGACAGATCCCTGGTCTCTCCTGGGGCTGCCAGGAGCACCTGTCCCATCAGATCTGCAGGCTCAAAGACACCCAACCACCGGCAGAGTCCTGGGCTACAGAGAGGTGAAGGGCATCTCCAGAGACATAAGACAGAGAATAAGAGATGGATTTAGCTTCATTATATCACTGTATTCTCTTTCAGGTCCTGCTGGAGGACACAAACCTTTCGGCCACAACTTCCCTGTCTCTACGCCGGCCCCCAGGACCCTCATCCCAGGCTTTATGGGGCAACCCAACACACTATCCATTTTGGCCAGGTGATATTTGAGGAGAGAGAATGGGGAACAGAGTGAAGAGAAGGCTCCTGTGTCCTAAGGAAGCTAGGAGGCAGCTATTTCATATATACTAACTCATTTTTTTTCTGTTTCCCTTCTTCCCAGGTGGGATGGATGAACCTACCATAGCAGATCTGAGCATTTGTGGGGACTCTGAGGAAGAGATTGACTTTGAGAAAGGTGAAGGGGGGACTAAAAGAACAGATTGAATTCTGATTAAAGATTGGAGATGGGAGGAGGATGTGGCCTCTTACTACAGTCACATTCTACTGTCATTTTTCAGATCTCCTTACCATTCCCCCAGGCTTCAAGAAAGGTGTAGGCTTCACTCCAAAGAGTAAGAATTTTCTCTGGTGGGATAGAAGGGAGAAGAAAAGATGTTAGAAGAAACAGAAAAGGAAATACTGACTGTACCTCTATTTCTCTTGCCTCTGCATCTTGCCAGATAACTCAACCCCTGCTTCTGGCCTTCTCAGTCTTAGCCATCTTCTCGAACCCCTGGAACTTGGTGGAGGGGAGGAAGAGGAAGAAGAGACTTCAGGAAGATTGGGGGGTCCTGGAGGGGACAGTGTTACAGCCTCCACTTCTGAGCCCCCACTGGTTCATGCTAGTAGCCTGGAGGATTTAGTCCTAAAGGTAGATAGCTTATAGATAGATGGATAACTTGGTATGTTCTGCTGGGGTCTGAGCAGTAGGTGGGATGGGATGGAGATCCAGTACAGTCTGATTCTTTTTCCCTTAATCTCTAGGATGCATCAGCCCCCTTGTCACCTCCAGAACCTCCAAAGCCCCCAGTCTTGGAACAGTGGGCTATTCCTGTGGATATTACTTCACCTGTGGGAGATTTCTACCGGATTATCCCCCAACCTGCCTTCCAGGTCATGAATCTCATCTTTTCTACTCCCCTCTCTACAGTGCCATGATCCATATTCTCTGCTTATCTCATTCCAGTCCCTTCCTGATAGGTAAGATTCGTGACTTGCCCTATTCCAGACTACGAGAGGTATACAGATAACATAAGAACCACCACTCACCTCAGCCTTCCTGGCTCAGGATGCTGTAACCCTTATGTACCTCCCCTGGGACATTCTTTCTTTCTCACAAAGGAAATAGTGTGTGATAGGGAGGGGCCATACTAGGGATAAAGTTGGGGTAAGGAGACCTACCTCCAGATTTACCTCAATATTTGTAGCTATTTTCCCCTTCTTTTCTCTACTTATTCTCTCTGGAATGATTATAAAGTTATGAGTCATTTTGTTTTATTTTGTATCATTTTATTAAAGACGATTTCTACCTCTTTCCTTCCTTATCCACTGGATCATTCTCACACTATCTCTACCCTGTATCTGTCCTTCTCACAGTGGCCGTTTGAACCAGATGTATTTCAGAAACAGGCTATTCTGCACCTGGAGAGACATGACTCTGTATTTGTTGCTGCTCACACATCTGCAGGAAAGACTGTTGTGGCTGAATATGCCATTGCCCTTGCCCAGAAACATATGACCCGGTATGGGGGTGGGAAAAGGGTAATCCTGATTTTATCCTTAACTTGTCCATACCAGTCCAGCCCTCTTCTAACTCAATGCCTAGGACACAAGGAGGAGTTGAGGGAAGCCTGTGGGAGAAAATGATGACATGGAGAGGAACAGGAGAGAAAGAAAGAGACAAGAAAAGAGAGGCAATGAGGACAGATTAAAATGGTTTAGAAATTACCAGAGTTATTTTAGAAGGGCATTCTGAAGGGGCGAATGGTGGAGCGAGTTTGGTAGAATGTGTGGGATGGACCTGGAGGAGGAAGAGGAAAGTAGGTCTGAGCTCAGGAGTGAAAGTTCAGGATTCCTCCTCCTTCTCCAGTACCATCTATACATCACCTATCAAGGCCCTGAGTAATCAGAAATTTAGAGATTTCCGAAACACCTTTGGTGATGTGGGACTCCTCACAGGGGATGTCCAGCTACATCCTGAAGCTTCCTGCCTCATTATGACCACAGAGATCCTTCGGTGAGTAGACTAATGTCTTGGGATTGAGGGTCCATCTTGAAGTCTGTGGTCAATTGTGTACACTGTCTGGGATCTAAGGGGGAAGGATTTAAAATTAAAATTTAAAGTAGGAATCACAAGGGTGATAAGTTATTAGTTGAGAGAAGGAAGTTCCAAGTATGTTTAAATCTGTTTGTATTCCTTCCCATCCTTTTCACCTAGCTCCATGCTGTATAGTGGTTCAGATGTGATTCGAGACCTTGAATGGGTGATATTTGATGAGGTCCATTACATCAATGATGCTGAGGTGAGGAGAATGCAGCTCATTAGCATTAGCATTAGTAACTGACCTTTGGACCTTTCAATCTTTCCCTGTTTGTACACATCTTCACTTCCACTCCCAACTTTATCACCAGAAAGGCACTTATCACATAGCTTTCCTTTGAGGATAAAAGGGAAGGTCACAGGGGGAACAGGAATCATGGCCAGATTGGGTAGTGAATGTTAGCATGTATGTATCTATCTTTATACTTGTTTGTGATATTTCTGCGTCCTTGATCTTGCTGTGACTAGAGAGGAGTAGTGTGGGAAGAAGTCCTCATCATGCTTCCTGATCATGTTTCCATCATTCTCCTCAGTGCTACTGTGCCCAATGCCCTTGAATTTGCAGATTGGATTGGGTAAGGATCAGAGACGAACACAAAATTTGAGTTTTATGTGGTATGTTCTGGGGAAGAGGCAGTTCTTTTATTCCATATCTTTGGAGAGGATAGGCTGACACTAATAGTTAGGAGAGCAGTATAACTCTAGGGAGTGGGTGGTGGTAGTGATGCTGATATTTTCCTTTAGCTATCCTTCTTGATCAAAGATTTTCAATAAACTTGTTTAGGCATATGGAATTCTCATATGGTAACTATTCCTTGGTCCTGCTCCTTTGTCCAATGTAGATTCTTTGGGGAAAAGAATGGAAAAAGGATGTGATTTTGGAGGCAAGGAGAGTGAGTGATGGGATAATGGTGAAAAAGTCATAGCGTTATAATTTTAGAGTTAGAGAGGACCACAGAAGCCACCTAGTCCAATTCCTTTATCTTACAGATGCAAATATTGAGGCCCATAGAGTTGAATACATTACAAGATGTCACTACATTCTCCCCTTCAGGAAGTTTTTCCCAAGGCATTTTCTAGAAGTCCTTGGATAAAAGCATAGAAATAGTCACAGCCAGAGATAGGATTAAAAGTTGGACAGTGAGATGGAAGGGCAGTTCCACAATGTAATGATCTCTGATCTTTGTCCCTCTCCCACAGGAGGCTGAAGCGTCGGCATCTCTATGTGATCAGCACAGCTGCCCGACCAGTTCCCTTGGAACATTTTCTATTCACTGGGAATAGTCCAAAAACCCAAGGAGAGCTTTTTCTGCTTCTGGATTCACGAGGAGTTTTTCACACTAAGGGGTGAATTGGGGAGAAGGAAGCAAGGAGTAAGCCATGGCTGGGAAGGCCTGAACACCTGGGACTTTATCTACTTCTCTGTCTGTCTTAGATACTATGCAGCTGTGGAGGCCAAGAAAGAAAGGACTAGCAAACATGCACAGACCTTTGGGGCAAAGCAGCCAATGCACCAAGGTGGGCCTGGACAGGTGAGTTCTGAGATGGGATCTACAGAAACGGATTCATTGCTTAACACTACTTCTTTCTTTCCAACTGCTTTTTTCTTGTTATCTAACCCCTCTTTTCTAAGGACCCCATTAATCTAGTTGCCAGCTCTTCCCCTTTTAATACCTGTTGGAGCCTTAGAATCTAAACCTAGTTCTTTTTGGTCCTAGACTCTGGCCCTTTTTTCTTTTCTTGCCAGGACCGAGGCATATACCTGTCCCTCTTGGCCTCCCTGCGGAGCCGTGCCCAGCTCCCTGTGGTGGTGTTCACCTTCTCCCGGGGCCGCTGTGATGAGCAGGCGTCAGGTCTCAGCTCCCTTGACCTTACCACCAGCTCTGAGAAGAGTGAGATCCACCTTTTCCTGCAGCGATGCCTTGCACGACTTCGAGGCTCCGACCGCCAGCTACCTCAGGTATCTGAGGCCTGCAGGGAGGGAAGGTTGGAGGTCTACATAAAAGCTATATTAGGCTTTGGGTATTTTATGACTCCATGGTGACACCTAAATTTTTGCTCAAAGGTACTGCATATGTCAGAACTCCTTCGCCGGGGTCTAGGTGTACACCACAGCGGTATATTGCCCATTCTCAAGGAGATTGTGGAAATGCTCTTCAGTCGTGGTTTGGTCAAGGTAGGATAATAGAAAGAACTTGGGTTGAAGGGGATATATTTAGCTCTGAGAAAGTGTCCAGACTTAGGAAAGTCAGATGTGGTATCTTTGAAGGCCAGGAGAGAGCTTCTAATTGCTTAATCCTTTGCCCCAGGTCCTATTTGCTACAGAAACCTTTGCCATGGGTGTGAACATGCCAGCACGGACTGTGGTGTTTGATTCTATGCGCAAGCATGATGGTGCAACTTTCCGTGACTTGCTCCCTGGGGAATATGTACAGATGGCAGGGCGGGCAGGGCGTCGTGGTCTGGACCCTACAGGCACTGTCATCCTACTCTGTAAGGGACGTGTGCCTGAGATGGCTGATCTGCATAGGATGATGTTGGTGAGTTACTCTAGAGTGGGGAGATTCCCTTGACTCTCAGCTCCAATGCTGTGATTACCATTAATTCTTTGTTCTCTCTAATCTTATAACTTTGTATCTCTTCTAATCTTTTTTTTTTTTCTCTCCCATCTTTTGTAAGTGAACATCTCAGAGACCTCTCTCCCATTTTTGTTTCATTTCTTATAAAATTTTGGTTTTTTCCATTATAAATTGTCAGAGCTGTAAGGGATTTTAAATCATCCAGTCCTACACAGATCCCAGCTTCTTAAAACTATGGTTTGTGACTTCATATAGATTGCCATAACTGAATATGGGGATTGTGAAATTGTGATTTATTATTAGTATATGTTTGATTTGTATATCTGTTTCATATGCCTATATGCCTGGGGTCACAAAAATTTCTTGAGTGAAAAGAGGCTGCAAATGGAAAAAAACTTAAGAAGCCCTGTTCTTAACGAAAAAATTGAGACCCAAAGAAGGCAGTAATTTATTTACGTGTACATAGCTGTTAATAAAGCTGAAATTAGAATCTCTACCTCTTAATGAGAAGGGATTCAACTAAGATTATCAGGGAAAATATTTTTAATTTTGGAGAGGGGAATGGAAGAATTCTTTCCATTTCCTTCTTCCTTCTCTGATTCCTATCCCTGATCCCCAGGGAAAGCCTTCCCAGCTACAGTCCCAATTTCGCCTCACATATACAATGATTCTTAACTTGCTTCGGGTTGATGCCCTCAGAGTGGAAGATATGATGAAGAGAAGCTTTTCTGAGTTCCCTTCAAGAAAGGACAGCAAGGTGCATATGCATGCATGAGTGTGCACATTTGTATGTTTTGGTGGGTGTTTGGGGGACATGTCTGGATCCCTAGAAGAACAACCTAGGAGTTGGTGGACTAGATCAGATCCTCAAGGAAAACACACCTGGGATTTGGGAGTACTCCAGTACCTGGTGATCATAAATCTGAATCTTAAGCTTCCTGAAGCTTCATCCTAGTCCCTGTCTCTTCCGAACCCTTACAGGCACATGAGCAGACTTTGGCAGAATTGACAAAGAGACTTGGGGACCTAGAGGAACCAGATACCTCAGGGCAGCTTGCTGATCTTCCTGAGTATTACAGCTGGGGGGAAGAGCTGACAGAGACTCGGGGCCTAATCCAGGTGATGGGGAAAATAGGGAAATGGGGAGGGTAGGGACAGGAACAGACAGAATGCTGCTACCAGCTTACTGACCAGGGGAGTGATCTAGGGCAATGAGAAAACACTCCTTTTTATTCCTCAGTCCCTCCTCTGACATTTTTTTCCAGCGACGGATCATGGAATCAGTGAATGGGTTGAAATCTCTGTCAGTGGGAAGAGTGGTAGTGGTTAAGAATCAGGAGCATCGGAATGCACTTGGAGTGATCTTGCAGGTAAGGGAAAGTGGGCTTGGAATCCCTGGATTGGGAGATTGGTAGATTCCTTCCTCTGTTTTCTCTAACTTAAACTCAATTACATTGATTTGGGGAGGGTGACTTCTACTTTCAAATCCCTCCAGGTTCTCATTCATGTCCTTCATCCATTTTCAGTACCATGCTTCCCCTTGGGAATTTGATTTAATTTAGAATCAAGTTGCATCTCTTGTCCAGGTTAGGTGAGATTAGGGGAAGATAAATGTGACCCGAGTAATGTTGCTTTTCTCTCTCTCAGGTCTCCTCAGATACCACAAACCGAGTTTTCACAACCTTGATTCTCTGTGAGAAGCAGCCCCCTGAGGGGCCACTGCCTGGCAGTTCCAGATCCCTTGATGTTCCCTATCCTGATGATTTAGTGGGTCACAAGCTATTCCTCCCTGAAGGTAAGAACTGGGTGGAAAGTGGGGAAGACACTTGGGTTAGAGATGGGGTTCCATCCCCAGGAACAAGATGCCTGGGCCCCAGGACAGCAATTTGATTCTGCTATTCTGTCCTACAGGGCCTTGTGATCATACTGTGGCAAAACTTCAGCCAAGTGACATCATTGCTATCACAACAAAGATGCTACGGGTGAATGGGGAACGAATTTTGGAAGATTTTAGCAAGAGGCAGCAGCCAAGATTCAAGTTAGTAGCTTTGGGTGAGAAGGGATAGTTTGATGAATTGGGGAAAAAACTTTACTACCTTGGGAAGAAATTATTATAGGATGGTAATCCATTGGGTAGTGATAGTGTATGAATGTTTGCCTATTCTGAGCAAAGGAGATTTCAGAGAAAAAACATTTTTTGTTTTTCTCTCAGGAAGGACCCTCCCTCTCCATTGGTGACCTCTGCTGTTCAGGAGATGCTCCGATTGGCTCAGGCACATCCAGCGGGACCCCCCACTCTGGATCCAGTCAATGATTTACAACTGAAGGAGGTGTTAGTAGTTGAGGGTGGGCTCCGTGCTCGGAAGCTAGAAGAATTGATTCGAGGTGCCCAGTGTGTACATAGTCCCAGGTTTCCAGCCCAGGTGAGACCATTCGTTATCTGAATTCCCAGAGGAGGTGTTTCTTTACCTGGAATTTTTGCCAATATGTGGTAATGGAGTGATAAAAAGAGAGAGGGATACAATTTGTACTTTGACTCTTTCCCCTAAGCTGAAAAAGGTAAAGGGCACCAATGTTACTCCCTTCTCTTGCATCTTCTTTCTCTAGTACCTGAGACTGCAGGAACGTGTGCAGATCCAGAAGGAGATGGAAAGATTACGGTTTCTACTTTCAGACCAGTCATTGCTCCTGCTGCCAGAGTATCATCAGCGAGTGGAGGTAGGGAGGAACTAGATGCCTAATGCTGAGGCTACGGGGTTCAAGAGGAAAGCTAGAATAGCCAGATAACTGAGTCCTATGCACCTTTTTCAATGTCATCTCCTTCCTCACCCAGATCCTGAGGACATTGGGCTATGTGGATGGGGCAGGGACCGTGAAGCTGGCAGGAAGGGTGGCATGTGCCATGAGTAGTCATGAACTGCTTCTGACAGAGCTCATGTTTGACAATGCGCTGAGTGCCCTTCGGCCAGAAGAGATTGCTGCTCTGCTATCTGGCCTTGTCTGCCAAAGTCCTGGAGATCCTGGAGACCAATTGCCAAGCACTCTTAAACAGGTGAGGGACACACCACTCACCATCACCCGACTTCTACCTCCCCTCCATTTCATATATGCCTCTGAATTTCCCCTGGGAATCCTGGACCATCATTTTCCTTCATTTCAGAAAAGCTTCACACATCTCCAAGAAGACTGTCCTGGTAAAATCCATCTCTATTTTTCTAACACAGTTCTATTATCAGACTGAGTTTTCTCTTATTTAAATGATAGATGCTTTTTCTGTTTTCCCTAAGAACGTGACTTTGCCTGGTATATGGTCTACCCTTTCTTCAACCTTTTCAGGGCATAGAGCGTGTCAAGGATGTGGCCCGGCGGATTGGTGAAGTTCAAGTATCCTGTGGCCTAAACCAGACTGTGGAAGAGTTTGTGGGAGAACTACACTTTGGGCTGGTAGAAGTTGTCTATGAGTGGGCACGAGGCATGGTGAGTTCCTTAGGGATAGGGAAACAAAGCAATAATTGGTTTAACTATCTGAACCTCAGGGAGAGCCAGAAGTTTTAACCCTTTTCATTTTTTTGTAGCCTTTCTCTGAGCTGGCAGGGCTATCAGGGACCCCAGAAGGTTTGATTGTCAGATGTATCCAGCGCCTGGCAGAGATGTGTCGTTCATTGCGAGGGGCTGCCCGGCTGGTGGGAGAACCTGTGCTAGGTGCTAAGATGGAGGCAGCTGCCACAATGCTCCGTCGTGACATAGTTTTTGCTGCTAGTCTCTATACCCAGTGACCCTTCTGTAGTCCGTACCCTACTGGTTTCTCCATGGTTCTTTACCAAAGAATGGGCCATGGAAGAACCAATTTCTTTTAAAAAATTAATAAAGCAGCAAAGCATGCTAATGTGTATTAGCTTGGGGGTAGAGTAATTTTTTCTGAATTGGCAATCTGCTGAGTTAATTAAGGGGAAACAAAAATAAGCACCAGATAGTTAAAAATGCTTTTATTTTGTGTGTGTAGGAAGGAGGGACCAGCCTCTTTTTGATTAATTTCCTGGAGAAATTAGTCCTCTGAGCTACTTAGGAGGTCTTAGGAGGTGAAGGGAAGTCCTGGGTTACAGCATCCACATACCAGGTAGGCAGAAAGGCATAGGGAGCATCATAATGAACAGACACAGTAACAGGGCCACTTGGTTCCCAGGAGAAGAGGTAAACAAGCCTGTCAAAGCAGAAGATAAGTAAGAACTGGGTATTCACAGGCTTAGGTCTTAAGAGAGAATTAAAACTAGACACCTCACCTGGGATCATCTTGAGTGACTGTGTTTTGGACAAAGCTGAGGAAAGCAGCACAAAAGTTCATACATACAGATGGATTCCAACCTTCTCGGTCATTCTGAGGACAGAGATAAATGGATGGGAGCTTAATGTGAGACTAGAGGACCTAGTATTTCCAGTAAATGAAGGGAAGGGAAAGTTCTGCAGTAAAAAAAAAAAAAAAAGCTGAGGGGCAGTATAAAGTCACCTATTATTACCCTTATGAGTTCAAACATCTTCATGGTGGGAAAGGTTTTGAGTGATCGCACAGCACCTGCAGGATCTCGGAAGCCAGCAACTACACGTGGAACCCCAGGAAGGAATGACTGAGCCCACCACTTCAAGAGTTTGTGTCTGTGAGGCACGAGATAAAAGATCACTCGAGACTCTCACCAAACGGACTATTTGGTCCCCTAACTTTATTTTGGTTTTGTTATCAATTCAGCTTTGTTGCTCTTACCGGTAGAAGCTCCTCCACTGGCCAGGGCTGTGCATTTCTTTTGAGGTCTTGAGCTCTACATAGCAGGCAGGTGGCTGTGTAGATGGAGCTTTAGGGTCTGTACAGTCCATCTCTCCAGAGAAGAGCAGGTGATGAGTTCCTAATTGACTTTGTAACACTGAGCAGAATTCCACATTAGTATTGACCTCTCCAGAAGGATCAGGAGAACCCCCTGGTGTGTCTGTAGGAGGGAAAAGACGATGTAACAACAGGAAAAGCCACAGGAGAAAAAGCTCTTAAGATCAAATTTGTATTAAAAAAAAATGTTATCATAGCACTAATTTACATCCATATCAAAACTCTCACCTGCACACATGTACTGTTCAAACTTGTACCCCATGTACATGAGTTCCCGGAGGAATGGAGGACGAGCCAGTCTCTGTGCCCTAGCAGCAGGTGTTTCCACCTCACTCAGATAAAGAGTCCCGAGAAAACGTGAAGCTGCAAGCTGCCAACCTTCTTGACGCTCATAGGGTGTTGTCAACAGCTTTGTTAAATGCCCTCGCCATGTCACCACAGCCCCTGCCAACCAGCCTGGGCCCCTGTGAAAGGGTGAAGAAGTGTTGACAGTTAATTTAGGGGAAAACTGATCAGAGAAGATGAATCAATTATAAAAAGGTTAAGATTCAGGTAGCCTCCCCCAAAAAATATGGCCAGAGAAGGAAGTATTGAGGAATGCCATTTCAAGGTAACCAGGAAGAATAAGGCCAAAAGAACCATGAGGGCAAAGTAAGAGTGTATTTTGGACTTATGTTTCAGGCTCTACCTTTATTCTATGTGGGATCTTGGAAAACTTCTGGTTTCAAACCATTTTACAGATGAGGCAACTAACTACCACCTGGAATGTCATGTAACTTGCCCAAAATAACAATCTAAGGACGGTGACCCAGACTTGGTGCCTGGTTTCCTGATTTTCAGGGGGAGGTGGCCTCTGTGTATTCACCCTTCCAGCTGCCCTCGGTGCTCCAGGAGCCAGCGAAGTAGGTGATCCAGCCCCTCTCTGATCTCCTCATTTCGGGGCCGGTAGCGCTCGGGGTAGCCTTCCCGGAGGTCGAAGTCAGGGGCAGAAGTGTGGATTGGGGGAGGAGCAAAGTAACGCAGGGCCCGGGAGTCTCCGTGGTAGCGGCGCTCGGCGTCCAGGGAGAAGTGGCCCAATTCCGAGGGGCGGCGGTAGAACGGGAAGGAGCCCACGTAGAGGGAGGCATCGGTGGGCAGTGAAGGGGCAGGGTGGGTACGTTTGGTGGGGCCCTCTGCCCCCCCATCTTTCATTTCTCCAGCTCTTCGCTTAACACTCTGAGACTCCATTGACTCCTGCAGGGGCAAAAAGGAGACCTCTTTCCCCATCACACACACACTCACACTCAAGCCTGAGCGAGAAGGCAGACCCCCACACCTGCACGTCCACGGAGAGTGAAGGGGACGGGCCCTTTTCTTTCCTCCTCCCCTCTGCCTTTTCTCTCGCACACTTCCAACTCCGGGGGATATTTAGTGAGCTTTCCCTCAGCCAGTTTTCCTCCCCATCTCCTGGAGTCTTGGCCCCTCTGGACTTCCGGGACCCTCGGTTCTGATTTCCGATCCCCTCCGCTGCTGCCCTTCACCCCCACCTCTCACCGCCTCCCACCCCTTCAGTGTTTGCCCTCCAGGTCGCTGCAGGGTCTGGGGGAGACGGCTTGCTTTCGGGGCGGGGGTGGAGGGCAGAGGGAGGGTGCCGAGTCTGTTCTCTCCCCGCCCCCTCCATGGCTGTGCGTGACTCGGTAGTACGTAAGCGCCCAAAGTGGGGAATGTTTCTTCTTCTGTGCGCGACACACTCAGGAAGCGACAGCTACAGAATTGCCCACATCTCGCCGAGGCGGCGCTCGGCAGCTCAGGGAATTACCCGGGGAGCGGCAATTGGAATATTCGCTTACCTTGAGGTCCTTGCGCGCCTAGCCTCCGCTCATAGCCAGCCAGCTCGCTGGTGCTGACGTCATCTCCCCGCGACCGTGCCTCTTCCTGTGCCGGCCTCTCCTCCGGGAACGCTCCTTCATTTACCCGGAAGATCCAACTCCTAGTCCCCTTCTCCTGTCTTTCTTCCCTCGTCCCGCTCCGCCTTCCCCGGGCTCTCGTCACTGGTGCTTCCCTTCTGTCTCCGTACTCACAACCCCCCCAAGGGTCGGGGGTCCCGGGCCATGAGCCGGAAGCGGCCCCGGCTCGTCCCGGAAACCTTCGGGTGCAAGAGGCAACAAGGGCCAGGGGGGGCCGGTGAGGAATTCCCGAAGGGTGAGTCCGGTAACGCGGGAGGGAGTCTGGGGGAGCCCGGGACGGCCCTAGAGAGAAAAGAGCCCAAGCCCCTGACTAGACCCCTCCCCCAGGGTCGGTGCGCAGGGCCCTTCGGGAACTGGGCCAATTGTTCCCCAGGCGGCTCTTCCAGGACGCGCTGCCTCCCATCGCCCTCAAGAGCCAGGTGTACAGCCTCGTGCCAGACCGGACCGTCGCCGACAGGCAGCTGGTGAGAAGCAGCCCAGGAGGGATCAGGAGGCAGGGCCCGGGGACGGGCCTTGGCCCCGGCACCATCAGCAGCAGCCCCATCAGCAGCAGCCCGCGAAGAGTCACCGGAACCAATGGGAACGCCGACTTTGGGGGTGGGGGGAGGGACTGGCAAATAGGAAAATAGTTGGAGGTAGAAGTAGCAGAACTGTCAGTTTGTTGTGTGAGTAAAAGAGAAAGATGCTATGTGGGGATGCCGTATGGGCAGCCAACTCGGAAGAAGCATTGCCGGGGTAGCCGGTGGAGAGAGACTTAATTTTTTTTTTTTTATTTGTCAAACTGGTAGATAGTTACTAGTTTCTGCTGACCTTTTACTACGCAGATGGTGTTTGGTCTTTTCTACATTGAGAGAGACATCAGAAAAGAATGGCCTTTACCCCCTTCCCCCTTTATCCCGCAATCGATCTTCCCCCTTATAAACTTACTCTCACTCTCCCCAAGCATAGCTGTTTTGACATGTCTTATTTTCCATCTCTCCTGAGACAGAGAGAACTTCGGGAACAAGGGGAGATTCGAATCATTCAACTTGGCTTTGATTGTGATGCTCAAGGGATTGTCTTCACTGAAGATTTTAGGACCAAAGTGTGTATATATGTGTGTGTGTATATAGGGCAATGGAACTAGCGACTGGGGAAATGTTGAGGTCTAGTAAGACTGATGGAAAGATATTAAGGAAGGAGGCAAAAAAAGCATTTTGTGTGTTAGTAAACATTAAGTTCCTACTGTGTGCCAGGCATTGTGGATACGAAAAGATAGCTCCTGCCCTCTAGAAGCTTGCAGTCTAACAAGGAAGACAATAAGCAAATAGCTTTGTGTGAAACAGCTGTAGCAGGATAAAGAGGAAGTTATTAATTGTGTGTGTAATAGAATCGGAGAAGATGCTACGAAAAGAAATGGGGTGGGGAGGGAAGGAAGGGTTTTGGTGGAAGGCCACATTGGAGTTTGGTTGCCTTTTCCCTCTTGTTTCTTCTTCAGGCCCTGGAATCTTGCAGGGGCTGGCCATTTGAAGGGACAGTGAAGAAGTTTCTAGCCCTGGTACTTCCAGCCTGTGGAGACCTCAGCTTTCAACAGGATCAGATGATCCAAACCTTTGGTTTTAGGGACTGTGAGATAACGTGAGTGTTGGCAGCATAAGACCTGGGCAACTGACAACTACATCTATGGTCCTATTGTAATCTTTTCCCTTGCTCTTTTTAACTCTCCCCCTAACATTCTTTTCCTGGCAGGGATGCTTTCTCTCCCATCCTCACTCATGGGGTTATCTGGGAAGGTTGAGAGTTATATGTATCTCATGAGAGTGGGATTTCTCAAAACTGAATGTCATCACTTAAAAAAAAAACCCTAAAAGATGCATCAAGTTTTTATAACAGTGACTACCCTTATTTCTATCTTTATATTACCAAACTGGTATTGGAACAGTACAAACTTGGTTATTTCCTTTTCCTTATAACATAGTAGGGAAAGAGATCAACTTTTATTCTTCTAGAAAGAGGACTTAAACAATGAAAAAATATGCTGTTCATATCCCCCCCATGAAATTGACTGAATTTTTCTATTTCTCTCACTGCAAAAGGAACCCAGGCAAATTACATTCCCTCTTTCCTTAACTGTCACTTCCTTTCCTCTCCCATCCTAGGCAGCTGGTTAATGCTGGAGTCCTCACAGTCCGAGATGCTGGGAGCTGGTGGCTGTCAGTGCCAGGAGCTGGAAGATTTGTAAAATATTTTGTTAAAGGTACTGGTTTCTCTTTCCTTTCTCTAATTATTCCAAAAGTGTAAACCAGAGTTGTTCTTTCTCACCTCTGTCCCAACTAAGGATACTTAGAAGAGAGCTCAGTGATCACATCCATTGTCTTATGTGTCTTATGTGTGCTACAGGTCCCTGCTTTTGTGACTTACTCTGCTCTGCTCTTTTTCTTCTAGGGCGACAGGCAGTACTTGGAATGGTTCGAAAGTCCAAGTATCGGGAGCTGTCCCTTTCTGAGCTTCTAGGCAGACAGGCTCCTCTGTCTGTGCGGCTTGGTCTTCCCTATCATGTACATGATCTAATTGGAGGACAGTTGCTTGACATGTAAGGATCTATCTTAACTTACTCCCTTTCTTCCTACTGCCAAGTGTTAAATCATCTAAGACTGGAGCTTTATCTCATCTTGATGATCTATAGGACTTGCTTTTTGATTGCCCACACCAGTTTTTTGTAAACATGGACTCTCTTAATTCTTCCTACTCCTTATCTTTGACTCCTATCCCACCCACCTTCCTTTTCCCACCTTCCTTTTCCTACTTCTAGCTAGGCAGCACAGTGAATAGAGTGCTATACTTTGGATTCAGGAAGACCTGAGTTTAGATTGTTTCAGACACTTACTAGCTATGGGATAATGAGCAAGTCATTTATCTCTGTCTTCCTCGGTTTCTTTAGCTGTAAAATGCATCACAGGATTGTTTTAAGGATCAAATGAGATGATAATTGTAAAGTGTTTAGTATAGTGTCAGTTATATAGTAGACATTGTATAAATCTTATTTGTTTTTCTCTTCCCCTACAGTGTCCCTACCACATCTGGGACTCTTCTTCGCCTGCCTGAAACATAAAGATTCTGGTTATATCTATTCCTACTTCATGTGTAGATATAACCTGCAATCCAAGATGTCACTGTTGACTTAACACAGATGGAAATAGCATTTCCAGAGGAGTCTTCCCTTGAAAGGTCTGGAGTTGAGACTACGCTTTGGCTCTCTGGGTTGATGGGACAGATATAATCATTGTTGTTTATATTTTGGGCGGTGGGACCATGCTTGTCCAACTCTGCCAAGGAGGAAGATCAGAAACTATGTCAATGTTTTGGTTATTGCCTTTCACATAGAATATATGTTATTTTGTTATAGATGGAGTAGATGCAGAGAGGATGGAATTCTCTTTTTTGCTTTTCAAATCACCAAATAAATTATTGTTTTTTCTGTGATGTTTTCTTTTTAATTAAAAAAAATGGGGGGGGGGTAAGATTTTGAGTTATAAATTTTTCTCCTCTTCCTTCTCTTATCTCTCACTTCCTCAAAACAGCAAGCAATCTAAGTTATACATGTATAGTCATTTTAAACATATTTGCATATTAGTCATGTTGTGAAAGAAAAATCTTAAAAAAAGGGAAAAAACCACTAGGGAAAAAAAAAAAGAAATTAGTATTCAGTCTCCATTATTTTTTCATTTCTCATCCTAAGTCTACTGGAGTTGTCTTAGATCCTTGCATTGGTGAGAAGAGCCAAATCTATCATAGTTGACCATCACACAACATAGTTGACAATCACACCCTGTATTATGTATATAGGGTTCTGGTTCTGCTCACTTCATTCAGCATCAGTTCATGTAAGTTTTTCCAGGGTTTTCCCAAATCAGCCTGCTTATTATTTCTTGTGAATGGAATGGAATACAATTGTATTCCATTCCATTTACACAACACAACTTATTCAACTATTTCCCAACAGATGGGCATTCACTCCATTTCTAATACCTTGCATTACAAAAAAAAGCTGCTACAAACATTTTTGTACGTGTAGATTCTTTTCTCTCTTACTCTCTTTGGGCTACAGATCCAGGAGAAGCACTGCTGGATTAAAGGATATGCACAATTTTATATGTGCTGTTTTAAGGCCTCATTTAAATGCAGTATGTCTATTTGGTGTTCAGTTATGGGGATGGGTAAGGAGAACTCGGAGTGCTCTCTGGAAAATAAAGAAAAAGAAGGGAGGTGTGAATTCGGATATCTCATACTAAACCCTGAAATCTCCCAAACATGTCAACTCCAATGAGTACTTAAATACTTCTTGCTTCTATGAGCTCTCTAAAGGTGTGAACACAAGCATTGTTTTTGTCAGTTGTACTTAGTACCTTCTTTCAAGTTCTGGCCCATAACATCTCCTCCTAGGATCAGATCAATCATACTGAACCATGCTAAATTAGATAATTATTGTCTCTTATCAATTCTAATGTTACAAACAACAGTTTGTAAAGATTCCAACATAAAATAATATCTGAATGTCACGTGTTAAGTGGGAGTGAAGGTTGTAGAGGGGAGACACTACGTATTCTCACTTCACCTGAATAAATATCAAGATTGGGGATACACTTAAGAGAAACCATTTTGTTTCACAAAGACCTGTATTAATGGGATCCAATATTTCCTCAGAGGGGCCCAGGTTTCCAGTACTTTCAGTACTGGGCTTTGGGCCAGATGCATTTCTTAATTGTCACGTGTTTTCCCAGCTAAACCAGAGCAGGGGTGGAGCAAAGTGCAAAGTTATTTTTCCTGGACCCTGGAACAGTCAGCAGGGAGTAGATGGACAGCTGGGACTGACCATCTCTGTAGTCCTCCCAACCATGAAGCTGTTATGGATACTGCTTTGGGTTTCAAGCCTTTTCACCTTGACTGTACAGGAAGCCAGGTCTTTGGGGAAAACTATCCCTGAGGGTTATGGAAAGTGGAAATGGGATTTCTAATAGCTATGGTCCGATGGGAAGTGGGGTCTTGGATGAAAGCTGGGCAGGTGGGCTAAAGTCTTGGGTAAGGGAGGAAGGGAGATTTGTACCTGTAGGTCATAACCCCTGTTTCCCTTAGGCTGCTGATCTTTTCACCCTCTGTGGTTCGCCTGGGTGTGCCACTTTCAGTGGGACTGCAACTCCAGGGAGTCCCAAAGGGGCAGAAAGTCAAGGGTATTATCTTCCTGAGAAATCCATCAGGGCCCCCGGTGCATTGCTCAGAGGATGTGCCCTTTACCCTGGACTCTGACCATGACTTTGAGCTACTTAGTCTCCCGGTAATTGCACCCCCCCCCCAGCTCCCCACTTCATAGAGCCTACCCCCATTTGCTTCTATGGTCTTTTTGTGCCTTTTGAGCAGCCATCTAGCTGCTCTCCATTCTGTTTTTCTTATATATCGTTTATCTCCTTGCTTCTGTTTCTGGTCTTACATCTGTATCTCTGGTCTTCACCCCTCCCTTGGTCTTTGTGAATCTTATTCCTACTTGGTCTTTCCAAATCACTGTTACTCTGTTTCTCTTACTCTTTACTCTCTGCCTCTGACACTATCCCCATCTACCCTCAGGTCCCATTGATTCATGTACAGCGTTGTGGTCTCAATAAGCTTCACAAGACACGTCTTGTACAACTTATGGCTAAGACATCATGGCTGAAAACGACTCTGTCTCGACAAACAGACACTCAGGGTGTCAACCTGTTGTTTTCCTCACGTCGGGGTCATCTTTTTCTACAGACAGACCAGCCCATTTACAACCCTGGCCAGCGTGGTGAGGAGCTCATAGTTACAATTCCTCCATATCCAACAAGAAAAATTTATTGTTACAGGCATGCCATGTACAGAATAGCTTTTCTTTATTAAAGGGAAAGGATGAGAGGGAGAAAATAGAATTCATGGAATCTCTTTTAGTCCACTGACACCTCTATATCTTTTCTTCTAGTGCGATTCCGAGTCTTTGCTCTGAATCAGAATATGAGACCATCCACAGATACCCTGACTATTACTGTTCAAGTGAGTCCTTGACTTCTAACTCCCCTACTTTGACCACTTATTTCCAACCTTCTGCTTCTACATTTGTCACCGAGTCCATCTTCTCCTTTTAGAACTCTCATGGACTTCAAGTACGGAAGAGTAAGATATTTCCTAGAAGATCCATTTTCCAAGATGATTTTATGATACCTGACATCTCAGAGTGAGCTCTTTCTTGAACCCCTTCTCTGCCAGAACACCCCTAGATACATTAACTATCTTCTTACTTTCTACCCCTTCCCTCAGACACTCAGAATAAGATTCTGGATCTCTGGAATTCTGCCTGTTGGCATCACCCTTTCTGATCTTCACAGCCCCGCGTGTTGTCTCCCAAATTCCCCCATTGTATATAAGAGCAACATTCTTGTTCTATTAGGCTCTTCTCTACCCAGTTGGGCTGAGTTTTCTCTATATTTATTTTCAGGTCTGGAACCTGGAGGATCTCAGCTCAATTCTCTGATAGCTTAGAGTCCAACAGCAGTACAGAGTTTCAGGTGAAAAAATATGGTAAGAGCTAGAGACTAGGGAGTTGGTGTCCTAAGGGGAAAGGGTTAGGGATGGATACTGGATCCCAGTGAGATGGGATATTATCATTGCTTTTTGACATCCTCTTCTTCTACTCTCATTTAGTTCTCCCCAACTTTGAGGTGAAAATCATACCTGAAGAGCCCTATGTGTTGGTAGCTCCTGGTGTTGATATGCAGATCCATCTGAAAGTACAGGCCAAGTAATCTTTTCCTTTATTTCCACCTCTTATGTCCTGATCCCAATACAGAATAACTCTTGATATTCTCTCTCTTCTCCTCTCCTCACCTCCTCTGCCCCCTTCCCTAGGACTCTTCCTTTTACTCTATTTCCCCCCCCCACAACCTTGGCCTCTTCTAAGCATCCTTCCAATCAAATATTTCTTATCTCTAGGTATGTTTATGGAAAGTCAGTTCAGGGAGTGGCTTATATTCGATTTGGAGTCTTAGGTGAACATGGTGAAAAGAAATTTCTTCGAGGACTAGAGAAACAGTCCAAGGTGGGTCTTAGAGGTCATAGAAGGCACTTGGGAAGGGAAGGGCAATTGGGTAATATGGAATTTTTACCACGGGTGTCTGCTCTCTCTTTTGATCTCTTTTCCCCAGTTGTCAGATGGCCTCTGTAGCATTACCCTCTCAGGAGCAGAGATCCAGAAGGCATTGAACATCACTACAATGGATGGTCTTCAAGGGTTTCATCTCTATGTGGCAGCTGCTGTCATTGAATCCCCTGGTGGGTGACCTCTACCTTACCACTCCACTATGGTTCCTGCTTTGGGCATCCGTATATAGTCTTCTCTCCTTTCCTGACTTTCCTATCTGAACTCCTCCTTCCAACTGTAGTTAGGAAAGGATAAAGAGACAGTAATCATCGATATCTTTCTGTTCCCACCTGTCTCCTCTTTTTCTTTGTCTCTGCATTTTTGCCCCTGACTTCTTATATCTATTTCCATGGACCCAGGAGGAGAGCTAGAAGAAGCTGAACTTACCTCCTTGCGCTTTGTCTCATCTCCATTTTCGGTGGATCTCAGTAGCACCCAGAAATATTTCATACCAGGAACCCCTTTCCTGCTACAGGTCATTCCTGGAGGGCATTGGGAAAAGGGATAGAGTGGGAGAATATAAGAGAGATTGGGAAAGGTGGTGAAGATAAGTGGGATGGGACAATTTCAATTTCTTTTTCTCTGATTTCTCTTTTACCCTCCCTCAGGGCTTGGTTCAGGATGTCTCGAACTCTCCAGCCCCTGGTATCCCCATCAAAGTTTCCATCAAATTTATCACCTCAGGTGTTAATTCTAATATCCAGGTTCTTAACCTTAACACAGATGAAAGGGGTCAACTCAGCATCCCCATCAATATTCCCCAGGCTACTCAAAAGTTGGAGCTCATGGTGAGAAGGGAATCAGACACTCTGGGTAAGGCAGGAAAAAAGTAGGGGCAGGAGGAGGGGAAGCCATGAGTCAGAACCTTGTATCACTCAGGCATAAGGTGGAAAGCTGTTGAAGGATCAAACTGCTGTATCCCTCTGACCATTCCTTTTATTGCCTCTTCCCAGGTATCTGCGGGATCCCCCTTCCCAGCAGAAGCCACCATTATTGCCCAGGCTCCACCTTCTGGAAGCTCTGGTCTCTTGTCCATGGAGCGGCTGGATTCTAGGCCTCCTCGTGTAGGACAGACATTCACTCTAAATCTTCATGCGGTGGGAATTGATGGTGCTGCTTTCTCCCATTACTACTACATGGTGAGGATAGGCCAGTAAGCACAGGATTGTTGGAGCAAAAATCAGGGCAGAGACAGTGAGGAAGACAGGAGGATAGAGAGGAAGCTCCTTTCAGATCCTTGTGTCTCATCAACTACTATGATACTCCCAGGTCTTGTCACGTGGAGAGATCATATCTGTGCATCGAGTGGCAAAAGGGGCTGTGACCTCTATCTCTGTTCCTGTAACCCCCCAACTTGTACCTTCTTTCCGCCTCATCGCCTTCTATCACCACAATGGTCTGCTAGTCGCCAACTCCTTGAAAGTAGATGTCCAAGTGGGAGATTGTGAGGGGAAGGTAATTGGGATGGAGAGGAGATATGGGGAGAAAGGAGCTGTAGGTCAAAGACAGCTCAGAAAATGTGAAAAATAAGGGCCAACTTCTTTCCAATAATGTCCTGCTTTGTTTTTTTCTCCTCTATTCTTAGCTGGAAATGAAAGTGGAGAGGGGAGATCTTCGACCTGGGGACCAGCTGAGGCTAAATTTATACACAGATTCCTCAGCCATTGTAGCTCTGGGAGCTGTGGATACTGCAGTGTATGCCGCAGGTGGCCGGAAACACAGCCCTCTCCATATGAATAAGGTTGGAATCCTAGTCGCCAGAGTCTCTTCTCTCTCATCTCTTCATTATGTTCCCCAAGCCCCTTAACCACTTTGTCCCTCTTCTTTCCTTTTCAGAAATCCTGTTTCAATTCCTCTTCAGACTTCACCTGTTTCTGTGGCCCTATCCCACATGTTCAATACTTTTTCTCTCACAGCAACCCTCCTTTTTCTGTTTTCCCTACTTCCACTTTCACCAAGTTCCCTCTTTCTCCTTTTCCCTCAGTTTTTGTTTACTCTTCTCCCTCCTGCTTGTCCTTCAGTTACCATGTCCTGGAGCATTTCTTGTCTTTCTTCCCTCAGGTCTTCACTGCCATGAACAGCTATGATCTGGGTTGTGGTCCTGGGGGTGGGATCGATGCTCTCCAGGTTTTTGAGTCTGCTGGTTTGATGTTTTCAGATGGATACAAGTGGACCTCACCCAGGGAAAGTACGAACAGAGGTTTTTTGGTGGGGGTAGGATGGGTAGGAAGAATTAAAAGCAAGAATGGAGAGAGGGAATAGAATGGAGGGAAAATGAAGGGAGGTGAGATAGTGTGGGATAGCACTGGTCTGGGAGGCTGTTAACAAACTGAGTGACCTTGGGTTTCCTCTCTGGTCTTTACTCTGCTTATCTGTAAAATTAGGAAGTAAGAATGAGTTATCTTTAAGATCCTTTTCAAAGTTTGATACTCTGGGATTAAGAGAACCAGAAGAAGAAAGGAAAAGGGGTGGATAGGAAAAGGATGGAAATAGTTTTATATAAGAAATGGAAGGAAAGGTCATGGGATCTGTGTGACTAGGCTTCCATCAAGCCTCCATCCTTTTATGATTTACTACTCTAGACCTGAGATGCAAAGAAAATAAAAGCCGAAAAAGAAGAAATGTGGATTTCCAGAAGGCAATTCTTCAGAAGAGTGAGTGACAAGACTAAAGTCAGAACCATATCTGTGTCTGAAGGTGGGGGGCTATTTCCAGTTAACATTCTTCCACTGCCCACAGTGAATCAATATGTTGGTCAAGTCAAGCACTGCTGCAAAGATGGGATGACACCATTGCCGATGCGTCGATCCTGCAAAGAACGAATGGCCAGAGTACCAGAACCCACCTGCCGTGAGGCCTTCCTGTCCTGCTGCCAATTTGCTGAAGAGCTTCGTAAAAAGACCCGCATTAGAGGCAGCATGGGGCTTGCCCGAGGTAACAATTATGGGTATTGGGTATGGCCTGAGTGGGTATTCAGTGAGGAGTGCTATTTATAACTTTTTTCATTCATCCCAGCCCAGGATATGTGGAACGAGGAAGAAGAACTGCTCGTTGAAGATGATATCCTCGTCCGGAGTTATTTCCCTGAGAACTGGCTCTGGACCCTGTTGCCAGTAGACAAAACTGAAAAGTAAAGAAACCAGGAAAACATTTCAGATGCCTCCCCCAAAAAACACTACACTCCTTGGGAACCCCAGCATCCAGATCCCAGATTTGATAGTTGCTCTTTATGCTCCTTCAACACAGGTTTTCTGACTTTGTCCCTGATTCCCTGACCACATGGGAAATCCATGCTGTGAGCCTTTCCCAGACAAAAGGTGACAGCAATACTCCTACTCATCTTTTCTTTTTTTTCTCTCTCTCATCTTATTCCCTTTTCTTAATACCATCTTTACATGGAGTTTTGTGTCCTTTAGGGTATCCTGATTATCTTGTGGTTTCCCAAGGACTAGCTTCCTGGGACCCTTCACTTTTCCCATTGGAAAGAAAATTGGGAGAGAAGGGAGGGGAAATTCTGCTAGTTGGTCTTGAAGCCCTGGGGCCACCTTGAAGAAAGGGAGCTTTGTAAGCACCTCCATTAGAGTTGTGGTGGGACAGGTCCCTTCCTGTGTTTCCCCAACTTTTCCTGTGCTGTACCTACCTCATAACTATTCATTTGCTTTTTTCTTTTTTTTTGTTTTTCTGCTCTTCTAAATGTATCATGCTTCCATGTATCTCCACTCTCATTGATCCCTCTGACTCATTCCTCCAACCAGGTATTTGTGTGGCTCAACCTGTTCAGGTTAAAGTTTTCCAAGAATTCCACTTACATCTTCGCCTTCCTTACTCTGCACGAAGATTTGAGCAGTTAGAGCTTCGACCCGTCATCTATAACTACCTGAACAAGAATCTGTCTGTGAGATCTCATGGGGAGTGGGAGAAGCAAGTGAGGAACTGAAAAGAGAGGGATATTTGGTTCCCATGATTCTCTTCATTCCTTGTTCCTGTCACTACCTCCTCTTATCAGGTGGATGTCCAGGTGTCTCCTGTGGAAGGGCTGTGTCTGGCTGGTGGTGGTGGCAGAAAGCTAAAGTTGGAAGTGCCTGCTGTCTCAGCATGGCCTGTCTCCTTTCCTGTCGTGCCCATGGTTGCTGCTGATGTGCCCCTGAAGGTCGTGGCCCAGGGACCTTTTGGAATTGGAGATGCTGTGGCTAAAGTTCTACACATTGAGGTGAGAGATGGGACCCCTGACCCATCCTCCAACCTTACCTACCTATCAGATTTCTTCCTCAAACACATTCCCAGGTCCCCAACTTGAAACCCCACTTCCCTTTCAAATCATCCTCTCTACTTTCCTTTCTCATGTGACCAGTCCCTAAAACCTTCTGCCTGGATCTCCTATTTATTTCTAAATCCTGGACCAACAGCTCCTTTTCCCTCTTTTCTATATCTATTCTCCCCTACCCTTCAAAAGTCTTTGCAGACCAAACCCTAGAAATAGGAGTTGAGGATAGTCTGAATTATAGAGATAGATCAGGCCTTTTCTCCTTGGCTTTTAAGTGATCATCTTTGTTTTCCCTTCACCTGGATAGAGAGAAGGAGCAGTTCAGATAAAGGAGTATGCCTACAAGCTGAATCCTTTAGGTGAGTGGTTCCCCTAGACTCTTCTCCCTAGGATTCATGCCTCACTTCTTGCTCCCCTACTTATGTCCCTCTCACCTCAGAATATATATGCTTAAGGAATGAGATTTGAGGGGGAATATTTCAGAATCCCAAAGAATGGTAGAATGGGGGCAACTAGGTGGCACAGTAGATAGAGCACCAGCCCTCAAGTCAGGAGGACCTGAGTTCAAATCAGACACTTAACACTTCCTAGCTGTGTGACCCTGGGCAAGTCACTTAATCCCAATTGCCTCAGTTAAAAAAAAAAAAAAAGAATGGGAGAATGTGATATGACCCTTCCCAGATCCCTGACTCTTTACTTCTCTTCAGATTCCCGTGGCCGGACCTTTGATATTCCTGGGGAGAACCCATCCAATATTATCCCTGATGGAGACTTCAGTAGTATTGTTCGTGTTACAGGTAGTTCTGTTGACTCCAGATCCCCAAAGTACTTGAACCTCCATTTCATATTGTTCCCCTTACTCTGATTTTACTCTGATTCCTGTTGATGTTCTCCCTTGCCATTCCTATGGCCTCTAATCCCACAGTAATCTCATGACCCTTCTGTCCTTCTAGCCTTTCATCTTGAAGACTTAAGTCATGGATTTTTTTTCTCTTTTGTTCCATGTAGCCTCTGAACCCATGGAGACCCTGGGCTCTGGGGGGGCCCTGTCCCCAGGAGGGCTAGGATCTTTGCTGAGGGTGCCTCGGGGCTGTGCAGAACAAACCATGGTCTACCTGTCCCCCACACTTGCTGCTTCCCGTTATCTGGACAAGACCGAGCAGTGGGGGAAGCTTCCTCCTGAGATGAAAGACCGTGCATCAGATCTCATCCAGAAAGGTGTGAAATAAAAGTAGGGAGAGAGGAAATAGGTGGGTGAAGGTCAGTTGATTTGGGAGGGCACAAGATAAGAGAAAATGGAAAAAGAAGAACCTTGGGATGTGACAGTTGGAGAAAATTAGAGAATCCAAAAACATTGTTGGGGAGTTGGAGAGTGGGAAGAGACAGAAGGTAGAATGGAAACCAGCAGCTCTTTTTTCCTCCCAAGGCTATGCTCGTATCTTGCAATTCAGAAAAAGAGATGGTTCCTATGGAGCTTGGTTACACCGGGATAGCAGCACTTGGTGAGATGGACCACCAGAAAAGTTGCAATGTCTAGAGTAGGGGAGAGATTTGGGCAGGACAACATTTCACAGTGAGTGAGAAACAGATAATATGGGTGATAACTCATACTTCCCCTTTTCCTAGGCTCACAGCTTTTGTCCTTAAAGTGCTCAGCATAGCCCAGGAGCAAGTGGATGGCTCTCTGGAAGGGCTGAGGGAGACAGTCCGGTGGCTTCTGACAAAGCAGCTTGGAGATGGTTCTTTCCAGGACCCTTGTCCAGTGATCCATAGAGATATGCAGGTGCTGGGGTCAGGAGTGAGGTGGAGAAAAAGGGAGAGGAAAAGTTTGGTTTCTGGGTGAGGGTGGGAGGAAATTATCAAATCTGCTTAAGGGGAAGGATAAAGAAGGCTCTTCCCTTGCCCCATGTAGTGATATCTTATTGTTTCCTTTGTCTTTTTCTTCCAGGGTGGCCTAGTGGGACCTGACGAGTCTGTGGCCCTAACTGCCTTTGTAGTTGTGGCCCTCCAGCATAGCTTGATTGCCTTCCATACTTCTGAGGATGATCCTGACAAGGAGAGAGTGGAAGAGATGCTGCAGGAAGTGGTAAATGCAGCACTCATTTTCCTTGCCCCTATCTGCCAGCTTCCTAACTCTTCCCTGAAAATCCTATTTCCATAATTCAAGGAGCCTTTTTTCCCCTAGAAAGCCTCTATTTCACGTGCTGACTCATTCCTGGTGGCAAAAGCAAGTGCTGGGCTCCTGGGATCTCATGCAGCTGCCATTACAGCCTATGCCCTGACCCTGACTAAGGCCCCCGAAACTGATCGGAATCTGGCCCATAACAATATTATGACTATGGCACAAGGAAAAGGAGGTAAGTGTCCAAGGACCCAGTCATGACCCTGGGAGCTAATAGATGGATATGAGCTCTTGTGTTGAAAGGAAAGAAAGGAGGAAAAGAAGGAAGGAAGGAAGAAGGAGTACCTAGTGGGTGCCAGGTATTGTGCTAATATCATTTCATTTGGTCCTTATAGCAACCCTTTGAGTTATGGATTCTTCATTCCCATCTTATAGATGAGGAGCAAATAGAGCTTAAGTAATTTGCTCAGGATTATACTAGTAAGTGGCTGAGGCCACATTTGAACTTAGGTCTTCCTGACTCAGTATGACTCCTAGCAGTCAGAGCAGTGATCCACTTACAACACCTAGCTGCCTAGAAAATTGAATCCAGCATGACAGGATTTCAAGGTTTGTGGTAGGAGAAACGAAGGGTAGGAAGGAATCAGGGTGTAGAGGAAGATAAAAGAATTCCTGAGGGACAAGATTTCAGAATGAACAAAGGAAGAGACAAGGTTTTAGGCCTAAAAAGAGTCGCAGGCCACTCTTACAGATAAAATAAAAAGCTACAAAAAAGAGAATTCTGGGATAAGAAGGCATAAACATTGTGATTATATTTCTGACTCTGTAACTATTCCTTTTTCTGTCTCACTTTTGCCCTCTCTGCTTTTATCTTCCTTGTATCTCATAGATGATTTATACTGGGGTCCAGTTGCTGGGTCTCAAAATAATGCTATCTTACCAACTCCAAGTGCCAGTGGTGGCCCCTCACAGCCCACTCCCCTGGCTCCGGCCCTGTGGGTAGAAACAACAGCCTATGTATTGCTCCATCTCCTTTTGCGAGAGGGGAAGGCTGAGTTGGCTGATCAGGCTGCAAGCTGGCTAACTCACCAGGCGAGCTTCCAAGGGGGATTCCGCAGTACCCAGGTATAGGGTTCACTGAATCCAGTGGGGAGTAGTTGGGGAGGTAGGCATGGAGGAAGCAGATTCCCATAAGCTCTGGACTAGAGAATGATGTGAATTTTTCCAGGACACAGTAGTTGCTCTGGATGCCCTATCTGAGTACTGGATTGCCAGCCATACGACCACAAAGAGCACATTAAATGTGACTCTGAGCAGTGAGAATCGCCAAGGAACTAAAGCCCACATCATTAAATTAAACAACGATCAAACATCAGGGATACAAGAGGATCTACAGGTGATAAGCCTTTGGATTTGGCCAGGGAGACTATTGGGGACTGGGGCCTTAAAAGTGAGCCTAAAGATACTGACTCTCACCTGTGCCTCATCTAGCTATAGCTCCTGATTTGCACATCTTCAGAGCTGAGAGGGCTTAGTTGCTTCTAGGGAATGGGGATGAGGACGGGGGCACTTTTATAGTTCCTATTCTCTTCTTCCTCTCCCCCACTTTCTTAGATGTCCTTGTTTTCTTTTCCCCTTAGCATCTCCCTGTCTGTTAGCTAATTTCCCTCCCACTAAAGAGGGAATGGGTTGCATAATGGGCTGAAAGCTTCTCTTTTCTCATTTGATATGTTTCTCTCTTCTTACTCTTCAAAAGTTCCCCTTGGGCAGCAAGATCACTGTCAAGGTGGAAGGAAGCGGCAAAGGGACCTTAAAGGTGAGAACTGGAGAGGCTGATGGGCCAGAAAGATGATCTGTGATTAGGAGAATTGGAGTTAAGACTTAACTGCTTTCTTTGTTTTTTGTTTTTGTTTTTTTTTGTTTGTTTGTTTGTTTTTTAATAATTTTTTATTGACAGAACCCATGCCAGAGTAATTTTTTACAACATTATCCCTTGCACTCACTTCTGTTCCGATTTTCCCCTCCCTCCCTCTGCCCCCTCCCCCAGATGGCAAGCAGTTTTATTCATGTTAAATAGGTTACAGTAGATCTTAGATACAATATATGTGTGCAGAACCGAACAGTTCTCTTGTTGCACAGGGAGAATTGGATTTAGAAGGTATAAATAACCCGGGAAGAAAAACAAAAACGCAAGCATTAACTGCTTTCTTTGTATTTCCTACACTTAGCACAATGCTTTGCACATTTTAAGTGCTTAATAAATGTTTGTTGATAACTTACTGACTTCCTGAAAGGTGAGGAGGGAATTCCTATTTATCCAGAAAGGGAAAGGACACCAAAGACCTCTCAATTCAGGGCAAACACTTCATTTTAGAGCTGGTGATATTAGTCTAACCAACTGTTTCATGGAGAAGCTCTATAGAATGAGCTGAGTAGGAGAGGCTAGTAATGTATCCAAAATAGGATGAAGAATAGGTACAGAATGATTCTGATTTCTCCCCTTGCCCTCCAAATAAAATCAAAACCAAAACTCTTCTCCCTTCCCAAGATTCTACATAAATTCAACATTCTGGAGGAGAAAAATACAACTTGTAAGGACTTCAGGCTGGAAGTGATAGTCACAGGCTCTGTCCAATATTCAGGTGAATACAGGGTCAGAGGGGGTCTGTATATTTGGGTCCCTGAGGGAAGTGGGAACCAGGGAAGAAGACATTTGGATCCCTTCTCATGTCCATGTTCCAATGCTAGAGGAATCTGATGATGACTATGAATACTATGAGGAAGAGCCCCAACTTAGGGATGACCCAAGTCCCTTGGTGTCTCCTGTGACACCCCTGCATCTATTTGAGGGTCGTCGGAACCGCAGAAAGAGGGAAGCACCCAAGGCAGGAGATGAGAAGGAGCAGAAGGTGCATTATGAAGTATGCATCTGGTGAGTGCTTGCAGGTTGGAAATACTTGAGGGAAATGAGAGCTTGAAGATGAAGCCAGGGACTGGATAATCAGATGCCTATATCCCACGGTGGTAAATAGGAAGACAGCTGGCAGACTAACTGGGAGGTGGATTTTGAGTCAAGGGTTGAACTTGTGGGGGCTGGGGTTGGATAATGGCCAGTACTTTGGGTCAGTAGAAGCTGGAGTCAAAAGTATCTCTTCTCAAAGGCGAAGTGATGGAGTCAGATTCCCTGGAATGGCTATCGTAGACATCACCCTGCTGAGTGGATTCCATGCTCTACAGAGTGATCTAGAAAAGGTAGGATTGTTGTTCTTCCTTCCTAGCTGGGTCATAGTTAATCTTGTTATCTCTGGAATCCTAAGTTTTTAGTTCACATTTTATTTCTGACACTTACCTATGTGACCTTGATCTATTCCTTTACATTCCCTGTGGCTCATTTATAAAATGAAGGGATTGAATTAAGATGGTCTCTGAGTAGTCTTTCAGCTCTCAACAGATCTGTTCTGTGACCTTCCAGTTGCTTTCGGACATCCAAGAATTCAAATCCCTTTTGTCTGTCCAGACTCAGCCATCTCAGTTTCTACAATTAGCTATTATTCTTGTCTAGATGAGGCAATCATGCTAGGTACTGTTCTTGTTCCCATTTTCTACTTTAATCGCTTTGGTCCTTTTGGTGGGAAGTTCTGTGGTGTTTTTTTCCTTGACCTGTGTTTTTTCTTTCTAGTTGACCTCACTCTCAGATCGTTACGTGAGTCACTTTGAGACCCAAGGACCCCATGTCCTGCTGTACTTCGATTCGGTGAGAGAGAGAGAGGAGAGTGTGTGTGTGTGTGTGTGTGTGTGTGTGCATGTGTGTGTGTGCACATGAATTGGGGGTACAGGGGGATTCCAGCTTCTGCTCTGTACAGTCCAGTGTTGTGCTGAGTATCTGGGGAATATAAAGAACATGTTTGCTACTGATCAGAAAAATAACAATAATTTTAACTGGGTCTTCACTGTGGCAAGGCAATCCATTTAAATCTCCCAACTTGACTGACCATCCCACAGTGGCTTTTCCAAAGTTCCCCTTCTCCCCACCCTCTCAGTGACTGCCATTCCTCATATTTCACTGAAAAAACCTGAGATCATTCAAGGGACTCCCTCTTCTTCCCTATTCCTCATCTCACATTACTTTGACCTCATCATTAAACTGAAATTGCTGTTTGCACATTGTCTCTCTTATTAGATTATGTCTTCTGTGTGAAGGGACTCCTTTTTGCCTTTCTTTATATCCCTAGAATTTAGTACATAGTAGGTGCTTAATAAATGATAGTTGACTGACATGAAAAATTTTGTAGTTACAATTGTTATTTTTATAACAATTTTATTACAATTCATTATTTATAATTTTATTACAATTAATTATTATTATTATTTAATACAATGTTATTTTATAAACTTTTAAGGTTTATAAGGCTTTTTGTTTCAATGAAAAGTCACCCAGAGAAATAAGCAAGACAAATCAAATCACACAGACCAAAGAACTATTGAGTTTATAAAGTGCCAAGATCTAATTCCTTGATAAATTCAGTCTAGCCAAAAATTGGTTGACTGGTCAACATTGAAAATGTTCATTTATTAAGCTTCTACAGTATGCAGAGTACTCTATTAGTAGCTGAGAGAATTAGAAAGTTTAGATTAAAAAACTCACTCTCATATAATACTTTTAAGATTTATGAGCATGCCCTGAAGTCAGGAGGACCTAACTTCAAATCTGGCCTCAGACACTTAACACTTCCTAGCTGTGTGACCCTGGGCAAGTCACTTAACCCCAATTGCCTCAGGGGGAAGGGGGAATTATGGGCATTTCCCCCCAGACAGGATTGTGAAGGAGATGGCACAAATTGGGTTATTTCTATCTTATAGAAGGGGAAACTGAGTGTGTAGAGAGGAAAATGACTTGCCCAATTTCCTCCCTTCATATGTAGTGCTTTTTGCACGAGACCCTGTTACATTTTGTACAGAGCTTATGTTAGTTTAAAGACATGAGTTTAACTGGTTAATACCTTAACCAGTCATTCCTGATCTTCCCCTCAATTCCATCTCCTTAAAATCTAATTGTGTTTGCCTCACATTCTCTCAAAAGGTCTTGTCTCAGAGAGTCCTCCCTTGGGCCTGAAGGGTATCCTTCACAGACTTTGCCGATGTAGGTTAGGGATTACTGATTTTACAAAATCAAGGAGTATGTGAACTTTGGATGGGAAAATCCCTCCCTTTTTAATCACCTCTGATTGAAATGTAGCATTTCTTTTGATCTTTTAAAAATGCTATTCTGAGAAAGGGACTTTAGTCTGCTTCACCAGACTGCCAGAGGGATCTTGGATGCAGAAAAGGCAAAGAACTCTGGTTCTTGGTTGCTCTTCTGGAAGCACTACCCTCATTTTCAACCATTTCTTTCCTCCTTGGTCAGTTTGCTTGAAACTTACTAATGTAAGTCATTGTTAAAACTGGCTCTGCTTGTAAGTGAAACTGACCTTTTTCATCTGAGTTCTAATAGACATCAAGGTCCAGCATCATTTTGTGGACAGTGTTGGTTGCTGCCATTATCTATTTTTTTCCCTAGTAAATTTATTTATTTTCCATACACATTGCTTTATGAATCATGTTGGGAGAGAAAAATCAGAGCAAAAGGGAAAAACCATGGGAGAGATAAAGAAAAACAGAAAATAGAAGTGAACATAGCATATATTGATTTACATTCAGTCTCCTTAGTTCTTTTTCTGGATGCAGGTGGCATTTTCTGTCCAAAGTCTATTGGAATTGCTTTGGAAGTTGCTGCCATTATCAGCCCATGAGACTGCCTGCTATCATGATCCCAAATGGATTGACTTTCTCTTTGAGCCCTGCCCTGCTCCTGTTTTTCCCTGTCTTCTATCCTACCATGAAATTTCTATTTCTGATTAGACCCTGGGATAGCTATGATTCTGAATCCTTTGGTAACACTGAAATGATAGATACTGCTCATGTTAATAGGTTAATGACCAATTGCTCATTGACTCATGTTAGTAGTTTTCATGTTTTTAGTAGTTTCTGAGGTAGAGACTGATATCTAAACTAGGAAGAATCAAAAAAGAAAAAGAAAACTATAGACTAATTTCTCAATGAATATTAATGCAAAAATTTGAATATTAGCAAGGAGATTGTAGCAATATATGAACAGAATAATGCCACATAATAATATGACCAGAGGTTTATACCAGAATGCAGGGCTGGTTCAATATCAGGAATATTGAACAGCATAATTTTCCATATAAATAATAAAATCAACAGGAATAATATCTTAATAGATGTAGAAAAAACTTTTGACAAAATGCAGAACCCATACCTATTTAAAACACTAACAGCATAGCAATAGATAGACTTTTCTTTAAAATGGTAAGTATATATCTATCCAAATCCACCAGAAAGCATTATATGTAATGGGGATAAGCTGGAAGCTTTCTCTGTACCTTCTCTGTACTAGAAATGTTAACTTTAGGTATAAAAGAAGAAAAAGAAATCGAAGGAATTAGATTAGGCTATAAGAAAACAAAGGTATTATTCTTTGCAGATGATATGATGGTATACTTAGAGAATCAACTAAAAAGCCATTTGAAATAATTAACAACTTTAGTAAAATTGCAATATAGAAAATAAAGGTAGGGCTCCGAGAACAGCAGCCATAGCAGAGACTCTTTACATTTTCTGTGCCCTAGACCTCTTTGGCAGTCTGGACTCAGTGAATATTCAAACCTCCCCCAAGCTGAAATTGCCATCTTCCCCCAGGGAGAAGTTCTCTGGCAGTTTTTGGTGTAGCGCTTTTTAAAGACAGCAAAAATACAGACTTAAGAAAGAATCATTGTATCACATGGTATAATGAAAGAAGATGAATCTGGTGGCAGGATTGGAAAGGAAAAAGACTGGAAGCAAAGAGACCAGTTAAGAGGCTTTTTAGGAAACAAGGCCTGAGAGGGTGAGGACTTGGACTAATAGAGTAGCAGTAAGAATGGGGGGAAAAGAGATAGGTAGGATAGATGTTTTGAAGGAAAAAAATAGTGTGTAACTTAAAGGTGGAATAGGAAAAAATCAGAGTTATTTCCTAGGTTGGTAGCTGGATGGTGCTGAGGGATAGAGCCCTGGGCCTGGAATCATGAAGGCCCAAGTTCAAATGTAGCCTTAGACACTTAATCTAGTCACTTAACCTCTGCTTTAATATTCTCAATTGTTAAATGGGGGTAATAACAGTACTAACTTTTCAAAGTTGTGACTAACAAATGAGATAAAATATTTATAAAAGCTTTTACTTAGCTTGGCACATAGTAGGTGCTTTGTTTCCTACCATTAGGCCTTTTAAACTGGCTGTCCTCTTCGACTAAACATCACCTTCTGTAGAGAGCCTTTCCTGATCCCTCCAGAGCCTGTACTTTCCTATCCAAAGTTTTCTTCCATCTACTCAGCATCATAGATTTATAGGTGGAAGGAACCTCCAAAGTTTTTTTGTACTCCACTCTTTTACTTTATAGATGAGACCAAGACTTGAGACCAAGAGAAATTAAATGACTTGTCCAGGTTTTTAGAGGTAGTAATTAGTAGAACCCAGATTTTACCTTGGGTTCTCTGATATCAAAATGATTGCTTTTCCCATTACATGATCACTATCCATGGATTAGAATAACAGACCAAAATGAAGAGGAAGCTGAGAGCAAAGAAGATAATAGAGAGAGCTAGCAAGAGAGAGGAGGTAGATTGGGGGACAGGGATGGTTTAAATAACCACTTGAGCATTCTTGCACTGTTACCTCAGGTTTCAGCATCCCGGGATTGTGTGGGCTTTGAGGCTGTGCAGGAGGTGCCTGTGGGGTTGGTGCAACCAGCAAGTGCTGTTCTTTATGACTACTATGAACCTGGTGAGTAAAGAAAGGGAGCATGGGAGAACCTGGACTTCAATCTGTAGACAGGTAGGAAGGGGGAAGAAGGAAAATGATGAAATAGCATGGGACACACAAGGATCTTGGGCATTCTGAGAAAGCATAGGATTATTTGGAATTCTTGACTGATTTGAAGATGGAAAGAGAGTCCTGAGCCGAAGACCTCCTCCCCCCCTTTCTTTCTTATTGTTGTCATGGACTATTTTCCTCCATGGAGAAGTAGTAGAGTAAATGGAGAGACAGTTTTGTGACTATCTGTGACTTCTTTATCTTTACAACAGACCAGAAATGTGTTGTGTTCTATGGGGCCCCACGTAAGAGTAAACTCCTATCCACACTGTGTTCTGGGGATGTTTGCCAGTGTGCAGAAGGTGAGTTAAAAACAATACTAGATAGGTAAAGTGTGAATTTAGGGGGAATATCATACATACATTTTGGAGCTTAAGGCACCAGAAATAATGAGACACACACACAAATAGAAATCAAGGTATAACAGTTCCTTTCTGTGTTCTGTTCTCTTCTTTTCCCCCATGAAGGGAGGGAGCTACAAACACATATGATTAAGCAAACAAATTTCTGCCTTAGCCATTTTCAAAAATTCCCCAAACCAAACTAAAAAAAAGTCTCCATCTGTGTTTTGAGTGCATCATCCCTCTATTAGGAGGGTATGTGGCGAGTTTCATTGTGAGTTCTCTTTCTCTGCTCATCACACTCTTTGTTTTCTCCTTTCTTAGGAAAATGTCCTAAAAAATACAGAATCACAGAAGTGGAAAAAATGGAGGAAGAAGTCAGGATGAACTATGCTTGCTATGATCCACGTGTACATTATGGTAAATTGATAACCTTCAAGATCTTGCCTTTTTCTTTAGGGAGCCAGGAATCTTAAGTCTTCTAGTTATGTATTTTTTTCTAGATACCTCCCTCCCCACCCCACTCCCTTAGCATCCAACCATATCAAGTCTAATTCTCTCAACTCCCAGGGTGACTTCTGCTCCCTTCTTCCCAATAACAGGTTTCCAGGTCGAAGTTCTCCGGGCAGAGGACAAAGCTGCCTTCCGACTCTTTGAAACTAGGATTACCCGTGTTCTGCACTATAGTACTGATGGGGGCTGCAAACATTGGGTGGGGGTAGCTGGGGAATGAGGGAGGGGGATATCCCTGCCCCTCTAATGTCTTCTTCTTTCCTTCTCTTAGCTCAAGATGTTAAAGTTGGTATTGGCCAGACTCGAAACTTCCTGGTCCGAGTTTCCTGTCGCTTGCAGCTCGAACCTGGAAAGGAATATTTGATCATGGGACTTGATGGAGTCACCTTCGACATTAAGGAACAGTGAGTTATCTATGACTTAGAGGCACCCTGTTACTTCTATCTTTGGCTTTTCTTTCTCCTTCCCTCTGAGGCCCCAAACCCTTCTTCCTTTGGGGACTCACAGACCCAGGCCTTCCCTTCCTCTAAGGTTCTCATTCCTTATTCTTTCTTACATAGGCCCCAGTATTTGCTGGACTCCATGACTTGGATTGAGGAGATACCTTCTGAAAAGAACTGCCAAGCCTTAAGATATCGGTCTGCTTGTGCCAACCTCAGTGAATTCCTCCAGAAATATGAAACACAGGGTTGTCAAGTTTAGGGGATGATATTCTCTCCCTCCTCTCCCCCACCTCCATAGAATTTCCTGTCGTTCACACCTGCTGTGTGCTTTCTCATCCCTTCTTTATGAATGGAAGAGAAGCCTAATTCCATCAGGATTTACTCTTGACTTCTACTTTCCTTCTATTCTCATCTCTCAAACTAGAAACCAACTTAATAAAAATTGTTTGATGACTAAGTCAGTGATGTTTGTGTTATCTCTGACCATTTTCTCTGGACCACTGCTCTTGGACATAGGACCGCTACATCCATGACCACTGTACCACACTTCCACCTTCCTTAACCCTTTCTCTTACCCAGTTACTGTGACTACTTCTAGTCTCTCCTTGATTCCTCTCAGACCCATTCTTCATTCCGCTGACCTTTTAGCAAATCTTGACCCTTAGGTCTCCTGCTACACCCCCTTACCTACCTCTACTTTTCTGCCTAGCCAGCTACCATCCTTACCTCCAGGGACATTATAACTTTGAAACTGATGCCATTGGAAACTTGTTTCTACCAGCATCATGTTACCCATGCCATAGCAACAAGTTCCTTCCTTGATTCTTTTCCTACCCCATTTTTCTGGAATTTCTCATCATCCTGTACTCTTTTTTCTTTGACCTACTCTCTATTATTCCTTATTCCTTTCCTTTACTCTCCCTTAAAACCCATGATTGTCCTGGCTTTCATTTTCCCTTTGGTTCTGTCTTTCTCTCTAGCTTTGTCCTCCTACATCTTCCATTGGTACATATAACATAATGCAATGAACACTAACCCACTGTTGGATATGTGTTCTGTTAAATATTGGGAAAAGAACTGATTAAAAAATAGGGAAGCACTTGACAAATGATGTCACTTGCCACAGTGACAAATGATGTCACTTGCCACAGTGACAAATGATACTCACTATTGTATAGTTTACAATAACACTATAGAATAAGATATTATCCCCATTTTATAGAGGAAGAAACTGAGGCTCAGAGAAATTGAGAATTAGCTAGTAAGTTTCAAAGTAGGAATTTAAACTTGAGTCCAACACTGTACCCACTATGCAACATTGGCTTCATGGCAGAAACCAAGGTTGGATAAGGAGACATGTGGTTAAGGTTATCCAGACTTTTGTAGTATGGCATAATGAAAAGATTACTGATTTTGGAGACAAAAGGCCTAGGTTCAAATCCTCATTCTGTTATTTATTACCCTGGGTTACCTTAGACAAATCATTTAAACTTCTTGGGGCCACAGTTTTTTCACCTTGTAAAATGAGGAGGTAGGAGTGGGGGTGGGAGGTATCAGATAAAGAAGGGAGATTTTGCAACTGAAAATAAAATATAATTTGAAAAACAAAAAACAATGATCGTAACACAAACACTAAACTATTTACTTACTGTGACTTTTGAAGTCTTTGATTCAAATTGTAGAGACTTTTAATGGTAATCTACCTTTTTCCACTCATCCCTCAATTCAGAATTAGTAACATCTGAAACTAACTTAGCCTAGATATTCAGTCCCTTACCAATGCTACTCACCCAGACAAAGAATGGCACTGAGATAGTAAACTATTTAATTGGAATGGAAATAATATCTAAAGTAACAGAATTGTCAATCACATTTAACAAATATCTTGTTTAGTTTTTGATAAGCCCATGATTTCAAATAAAACAAATACTGAGGAATGGAACCATTATTCAACAAAAAGACTGAAATGGAAAAAAAAAAATAGGGTAACAATCTTAGGTTATGTTGTTTAGTTGTTTCAGTCATGTTGATATGGCCATGTAATGAGATTCAGGAAAGCAAAGATGAGTTGCAAACATTGTGAAGATCTTCAATGAGTTGTTCTCCCTGCCAAAAGGTATCTTTATTCACCAGTAAAAGTCTCAGACAAAATCCAAGTATAATTTTGTGCCATACTTTGGGAAGGGGCAATTTTTATGAGACCAAAGGAAGGGGAAGAAACTAGGAGAATGTTTTGATTATCAGGAGATTTGGGGAGATAAGAGATGTTTTGGAAAACAGTTATGGTGATGTTTTGCTCAAAGATAAGATCAAGGAGGAGTTGGAGAGATACATCATGGATAAGGACAGTCGGGAGATTTGGGGAAATACTTTCAGAATGAATTGAGTAATTTTGGTTTTAGGGGAAAAGCAAGCTGACTTGAGTTCCCATCAATGCCATGACCCCATTTGGGTTTTTCTTGGCACAGAGACTGGAGTGGTTTGCCATTTCCTTCTCCAGCTCATTTTATAGATGAGGAAACTGAGGCAAAGAGGGTTAAATGATTTAGCCAGGGACATATAGCTACTATGCCTGAGGCTAGATTTAAATTTAGATATTCCTGACTCTAGGCCCAGTACTCTATCCAGTGTGGTCTTAGCTGGTCCATCAATGGTCCATCTTCATAAGATACACATTATATATATATATATATATATATATATATATATATATACATCGATATAATACATACAATACATACATACAAAATATATATTTGCACACATTTGCAATATATACAAAAATAAGTCATTGACTACAAAATAATAAAAATAATTGGAAGAACAATATCTAATAACTATGAAAGAGAGGATTATTTTTATCAATCAATAATCTTATGCCAGGCACTGTACTGGATATGTGAGAAACCAGTGAAAAGATGAAACAGTCTCCTCTCCTCAAATATAAGAATTCATTGGAAATAAACTGATAGGCTTGATTATGCAATGAAAAAAGAATTCTGCCAAATGAAAATAATGTCTAATCTAAGAAAGAAATAAAGAGTTGGAAAAAATTTAAAGTAAATATGTCAAATAAAAGATCTGAGATTAATATTGAGAATAACCTATAAGATGAATACGTCTTAGTGGAGTAGTGGTTAAAAGATAGTGAACAGATCATTTTCTTTTTATTAATTTTTTTTATTATAGTTTTTTTATCAACAGAATATATGCATGGGTAATTTTTGCAACATTGTTCCTTGCACTCACTTTTGTTCCAAGTTTTCCCTTCCCTCCCTCCATCCCCTCCTCTAGATGGCAGGCAGTCTCATACATATTAAACATGTTAAAGTATATCTTAGATATGATATATGTGTGCAGATTTGTACAGTTCTCTTGTTGCACAAGAAAAATTGGATTCAGAAGGTAAAAATAACCTGGGAAGAAAAACAAAAATGAAAGTTGTCCACATTCATTTCCCAGTGAACAGATCACTTTCAAAGAGGACCCAATTGTTAATAGACATATAACCTTCAGCCCATGATTCTTGTTGACTGACAGATTGGATATAATCATGATTGTTGTCATTCATTTGTTCAGTTGTACAAGTATCAGTCTTTGTGATTCCCCTGGAATCACAAATGCTACTCCCTTTTGTCTTCCACTGTCTCTTAAAGTCTGTCCAAGTTCAGGTTTGTTGTTACTATGACCCTGCCCATACTATACTTTGCTGTCCCCCCTTCCTTTGTCTTGAATTTTTCCTAATATCAGGATCTTTTCTAATGAGTTCCATGGTATCATTATGTGGCCAAAGCTTTAGATTTAGTATTTGACTGTAATGGGCCAGAACTTTGTACTTAAAACAAGGATTCTTACAAGGTGCTAACTCAGTGGAATTGATAAGACAATGGTTATCTAGTTTAGCATGGTGCTTAATAGTTCTCTACTTCAGTATATGTACTTAGTACTTAATATAGTTCTATAAGATTCACACCTATGATTATGTAATTATAATAGAGCATATAAACTGGGACAAACTCAGCCAGATTCACTCACTTCATCTCACACCACTGTGGTGGCAGGCTCATCTTCATTTTTCCACCGAGACCAAGTCCCATCTGAGCCAGAGACAGACTCAGAAAAGGGACTGAGAGACAGATTCATTCCATCTTCTGCCTTTGTGGTGGCTGGAGGCTGAAGCACAAGCCTTCAGTCTCAGAGAGATTCATTCCATCTTCATCAGCCTCATGGTGGCTGGCCTATCCTCCTGTTCCCCCACGCTGAGACCAAGAAAACTAACCGGACCCCAGGCAAGGAAACAATAAAGAATTTGGACTTTGGACTTTAATACCTGGCTATTCTTGAGGTGATTACTGAAATGAAGGCTGGTCCAGAGACCTCCAGAAAACCAATAAGAATACTACATTTTGGTGTCCAAACGTAGGACTAAGGACCTATATTTTAGGTGACCCAGATATTAGGGTGAGTACATAAACAGACAAGAAGGAAACTTTGTTAAGGGATAAAGTAGTGTTTCAGCTGAAATGGGATAAGTATTTAGAAAACAGCCTTCTTTTCTACCTCAAGGAAAATGTATCAAAAGCTTAGTTAAATTAACAAAAAAACAAGGTTTTATTGTAACTTGGGAGATCATTGAACTTTTAGAAACATTACAATACACATCTCTTTGGTTCTTAAAGGAAAAAGAATTAGATCCAGAGAAGTGGAAATTAGTAGAACAACAATTAAGTGAATATTACAATGACAATGGCCCTGATTCAATTTCTAAAGAAACACTCTATACGTATAACTTAATACAATTGGCTTTAAGGATTATATATTAGAATAAGAAAAAAGAATAAAAAACAGGAGGGGGAGGATACTGACAAACTAGATGAAAAAGATGGTAGAATTAGACAAGAAAGGAGTTAAGTACAATTCTGATGAAATTAAGGAGTGTAGCACTTCACAGCAGGAGCCATTAGTGCATTCCCCACCCCCTAATCTATCCCCCTCAATTAACCCTTCATGGGTTGAGGGAGAAGGAGGAGGGGGAGGGTAAGTGACACAATCAGCACCACCTATGAAGCAGCGTATGACAAAATTACAAAAAGCACTAAAGTAAAAAAAAGGATGGGATATATCTGATTTAATAGAAGCATACCCTGTGATTGAAGAATTTGATTCTTCAGGTCAAGCCTAGGAGAAGATACACTCCTTTTGATCTGGAAATTATTAAAGATTTAAAAAAGGGTTGCACTTTTTATGGGGCTACATCATCTTATGCTAAATATGATGATATTAGAGAATTTGGCTTATGAAATGGAAATCTATAGTAATTGTCTAGTGATTGGAAATCTATAGTAAAGACATGTTTAGAATCTGGACAAAACTTGTTGTGGCTTTTAGAGTATAGTGAACTATGTAGAATACAAGCCCAACAAAATAGGCAAACTGAAGTTAATATACAAATCACCTTTGACCAACTAGCAGGTAAAGGTCAGTATGCAGTACCCTTTGATCCAGCAGTGTTACTACTGGGATTATATCCCAAAGAGATACTAAAGAAGGGAAAGGGACCTGTATGTGCACGAATGTTTGTGGCAGCCCTTTTTGTAGTGGCTAGAAACTGGAAAATGAATGCATGCCATCAATTGGAGAATGGCTGAATAAATTGTGGTATATGAATATTATGGAATATTACTGTTCTGTAAGAAATGACCAACAGGATGATTTCAGAAAGGCCTGAAGAGACTTACATAAACTGATGCTGAGTGAAACAAGCAGGGCCAAGAGATCATTATATACTTCAACAACAATACTATATGATGACCAGTTCTGATGGACCTGGCCATCCTCAGCAATGAGATCAACCAAATCATTTCCAATAGAGCAGTAATGAACTGAACCAGCTATACCCAGCAAAAGAACTCTGGGAGATGACTAAGAACCATTACATTGAATTCCCAATCCCTATATTTTTGCCTGCCTGCATTTTTGATTTCCTTCACAGGCTAATTGTACACTATTTCAGAGTCTGATTCTTTTTGTACAACAAAATAATGTTTTGGTCATGTATACTTATTGTGTATCTAATTTATATTTTAATATATTTAACATCTACTGGTCATCCTGCCATCTGGGGGAGGAGGTGGGGGGAAAGAAGGGAAAAATTGGAACAAGAGGTTTGGCAATTGTCAATGCTGTAAAGTTACCCATACATATAACCTGTAAATAAAAGGCTATTTAAAAAAAAAAAAGGTCAGTATGCAGGCCCTTTAGCATAGATTAATTACTCTTTGATAACATATGAGAAAATTGCTGCTGCTGCTGCTATCAAAGCATGGGGCACCCTCCCGGGACAAGATCAAGGGGAAGTCTTCATAAAAATAGAGTAAGGTCCCAATGAACCCTTTGCTGATTTCATGGGATGTCTGCAGACAGCTGTCATACGAACAACTGGAGAAAATGTAGCTATAGGAATTATGATAAGACAGCTCACTAAAGAAAATACTAATGAGATTTATAGAAGAATTATACTGGGACTACACAAAGATGCTCCTTTAGAGGAGATCATAAGACGTTATGCCACAGTGGGCACAAATGCTGATTACACCCAAACTATGATGAACATGGAAAGACATGGTCCCTCTTGGCAAGGGATTCCCAGAGAGACTCGTCAGTGCTTTCAGTGTGGTGAAGTAGGGCATCTGAAAGCTCAACATAGGCATAGAGATAGAGTGGGAAGACAGGGTGAGAGAACAAGACCCAGAACCCCATATACAAAATGCAACAAGAACTTCCCCTGGGCCTCAGAATGTAGATTGACCCAGGGAAATGAGAGGCAGGGCCCAGCTCCAAGACCTCAAACAAAAAACAAGTGGGGTATGACAGCAGCCGAGTTTACACCCAGAGACTCTTTAGAAGTTCAGGACTCTGATATGATCAATCAGAGAAGCAATCAGAAGAAAGGGATTACAACTGGGGAGAATACAGGCTTTTTAATCTGACAGAAGGGCAGTGTCCAGTGTGAGCAGCTCCAATATAATCTCCAAGTGATGAGGAAAAATCCCGAAAGTGGAGAATGGAAGGGACCAGATAGGCTAACTGCTTGGGGGAGAGGGTTTGCTTGTATCTCTACAGATGGAGAAGGAATCAGATGGGGGAGCTGTATTCGTTTTGTCCATCAGAGAGAAACATTTGACTTTCCAGTGAATAGCCTGAATTAATTTCTCTAAGTATTGACTGATTTAATGATCCCCTTGCTGTCCAAGGGACTCTCAAAAGATTTGAAGTCATTAATTGTAAAGGGCCGCAACTCTGAATATGTGCACTGGAATCAGACAACCGAGCATTTAAGGCTAATTACCAATTGGGCAATACTCTATTAGCATATGCTTGGAAAATGGCCCTTCCCACTCTTCTGTGCTGGCTTGATTTTTTTGGTGTATACAGAGAATTGTAGGTGGGATTAGGGGGTGGAGCAAGATAAGCCAGAGTCACTTTGGCGGTAGAGGAGGAGAAGGGAGGTCGTGGAGTGCTTGTGTCCATTCCCTTCACTTCTACCCCTAAAGACCAAGAATATAGACCAGGGACTTTTGCTTATCCTGACTCCAGCTGATTCTAAGGTATCCAGGGTGCTAACTCAGTCTTTACAATTAATTCTGCAATATTCAGATTTCCTACAATTTTAAGGGCAGTCCCAAAAGTTTATACTCTCTTTGGTTCATATTTTCCCACCTAGAATGTAATTCACTTGTAGATTTCCACAGATGAAGGTAGCAGACCCCCTAGCTGCCGTACAAGTGTTTAAGGTGATAGATGTTGGATACAGGAAAGTTTTTATGAAAATGCAGAAAATTCATAGGAGTCATAGAAGCTCAGAAACAAAGCAGGACTCCCAACAGCCAAGGAGTAACCAGAGTCACTGCATGATTTTGGCTTCTTTCAGGAAGAAACTGAATTTGGGACAGCTAAATAGTTAAATGTCTCAGAATTCTGGTGAGTCTTAGATCCAAGGACACATCTCTAAATATTTAGCCCTACCTACTACTTTGAGAGCTTTAGAACTACTAGAAAATCCTTTTCTCTGTGGACCTGCAACATGATGAACAAACTTCTTGTCTTGAGAGGGGAAAGTGTTACTTTGCCAGTTAGGGACAGGTTGAGAACAGCTGTCTTGTCCTTAGTGAGTAGAATAATATGATCCTGTGCTCAGCATAGCATGGTATCACCACCCAACTACAAATTGTCATTGGGCTTACTCCTCAACCTTTGCTATTCTTATAAGAGCTTCAGTTTGTCTGTCTAGCATATCTCTCATATATACTGACATGCTCCATAAACAACTGTATACAGTGGGAGTCATTAACAAAACTCTTCCACTGTTCTGGACCCCAAAGGGGTTCAGTCCTATGCTTTCCAGACCTTAGACCACTTGGCCAGACTCATGACTGCCACCTGGGAAGTAGTGCAGGTGAAGGTCTCAAGAGAAAGCAAGAGACTAAGCATAAGAAGCGCCTTCTACATGCTTACATGTTAACAGCTTTTGAAATGTTAGCTCATTTGAGCCTCACAACAACCTTGTGAGATGGGCGTTATTGTTACCCCCATTTTGTAATTGAGGAAAGTGAGGCAAGGAGTGGTTAAGTGACTTGCCCATGGTCACATAGCTAGTTAATCTCTAAGGCCCAATGAGAACTCATTGATTCTGGACTCTGTGTCTAGCACTTTGTTCACTATGTCATGACCAGCTGCCTCAAGGCTCTTTCACATGTCAGTCATGCAATTTCAACCAACTGGAAGGACTTATCAGTATCCCTACTCCTGAGGGTATCCCCCATTATCAGGTTAGTGAATGCTGAAGTCTAGTTATATATGCCTATTTTGTAGTAGATGGAACAATTAACCAGACAAAGTGGCGTTCCTCAGGAGACAGGTCTTATCTGGACTGGAGGCCTCAGTTTCTGATACAATCACCAGTTGTCTGTAAAGAATACTGACACTTGGATGGGAAGGTGCTCTGGGTCGCTGTCGACTGGAGAAATACAAATTGAGACAGCTCTGGGGCTCATTGGCTGCGATGACTGGAAAAGATGGTGATGGATGTTGGGGAGGAATGTGGGAAGAATGGGATTCTGGTGCCTTATTGGTGGAGTTGTGAACTGACCTGGCCATTCTGGAGAGCAGTTTGGGGCTGTGTCCAAGTTGCTGTCAAGCTGGGCATGTCCTTTGATCCAGCAGTGTGTTTCTGCTAGGTCTGTATTCCAAAGAGGTCATAAAAAAGGGAAGGGAACCTATGTGTGCAAGAGTGTTTGTGGCAGCCCTTTTTTGTAGTGGTGGGAGCTGGAATCTGGGTGGATGCCCATCGGTGGGGAATGGCTGAATAGAATGTGGTGTATGAATGTAATGGAATATTATTGTTCTATGAGAAATGGTCAGAAAAACCTTGAGAGACTTCCTTGAGTTGATGCTGAGTGAAGAACCAAGAGAACATTGTACATAGCAATAAGATTATGTGGTGATCATCTTTGATGGACTTAGTTCTTTTCAACAATGGGGTGATTCAGATCAAGTTCAGTGTACTTGTGATATACATAGCCATCTGTACCCAGAGGATGGGCACTGATTGTGGATTGCAGCATAGTGTTTTCACCTTTTTATTGCTTTTTTTTTTCTCGTTTTTTTTTCTTTTTGATCTGAACTTTTTTGTGCAGCATGATGGATGTAGGGGTATGTTTGGAAGAGTTGTACGTGTTTAATTTGTATTGAATTGCTTGCTGTCTGGGGGAGAAGGGTGAGGGGAAAGGAGGGAGAAAAATTTGGAATACAAGGTTTTGCAGGAGTGAATGTTGTGGCTTGTCTTTGCATGTATTTTGGAAATAAAAAAAAACTATTATTAAAAAATTTTTTAAAAAAAGAATACCTACACTAGAGGGATTTAGGCAAAAATTATTTTAATATAAACCTCCTGTGCCCTACCCACCCTGAAAAGCCATCTTGCATCACCTAACACATAATAGTCAACCTTGGACAAAAGGAGATTGTATAACCCTGTATCATCTGTTTAGTAGTAACTGGGGCCCAATTAGAATATAGCAACTGCTTTTCAAAACCTTGGATTCCAAACAGTGGTTTAATCTGGCTGCGTCTTTGAGACCCCTAAAAACATGATCCTTGCAGGAGTCATAAGGATGCAAAGGGAGAGATTGCTGCGTAGCCTTCTAGGGATGTAGCCTGTCCTGGGCGCTATTTGAAAGACACAGGTGCACTGAGTAAATGGGGCCATTGGGATATATAGGCTTTATTCTTAAATCTTGGGAACAAGTATTATTGACTTATTCTGGAGTATGCTGGAAATCTTTTGGATTTTCCTGCCCACTGTATTCCCCTAAATTTGAACGGGTTGCATGCTAGATTTTCTTAGGGTTGATTTCCTTCCCTTGTCTTTTATATGAGCCATTCTGGACCTCTGCCACTGTGGCTTCATTTGCCCCTGTGAACATTATGTCATCAGTGTATTTGGTATTCACCTGTTTCTCTCAGAAGGAGAAGCCTCTTCCAGGTTTCTGTCCATCATAATGTGGTAATACTAAGGAGAATCCTGGGGAAGGGTATTAAGACATATGGCTTCGCAGGTGAAAGCAAACTGTTCCTGACTAGTCTCAGTCCTAGAAACAGAAAAAAAAGCATTGTCAAGATTGATAGCCCTACTTCACCCCACCTAGGTCTGAGCTACCTGGTACATCCCTTCCCTCTTTGGACTGACCTTGTAGCTTTCCCTGAAAGATTCAAATGAAGCTGGGCCTTTAGAGAATATCTCGAGCTTGGTGGTGCTAAAGGGCCCCAGGTCCTATGTACTTAATTTTCCTGTATAGTTTTATTAGCCAGAAAAAGTTGGCCATCAATTAGTCTCATCAGACCCTTGTTTCAGGAGCTAGACTCCAATCTCCCTTTTGGGAACAGTGTCATTCTCCTCATCCCATCTAGTTCTGTTACTTCTATTCTCAAACTATTTGTAGTGACAGCAAAATTTATTCATCACAACTGTCTCAGCCTCTTACTCAGATTTCACCAATTGATCAATCTATATATGTGTATCTGTGTGGTGGTAGAAATTGATAGCTAAACCTGAAGACACTCAAGTGGGATTCCACCTAGAAATCAGAGATCTGATTAACTGAAATTCTCTGAAATTCAGTTTTTACATATCATTTGTTCTTGCTGTATCTACCCAAATTTTGTAGCTGATACAATGTCATCCACAGGCTGAAGAAGCAATCTTAAAAAAAAATCCAGAAGGGCCTGGCTTATAAAATGAGCTCTTCTTTCCCTTAAATATTACTAGATAAAGACTTTAAAATAAGGAGAAAAAACACTATTTAAAATTATTTACGATTATTAATGTAATCTAATTTTGAAAACTTATTAGCAAAACATAATCAAGCCTTTATTTCCCATTAGATACCTTTGGAAGCAACTTGGATATATATCCTAGTTCTTGGATTTTTAACAATCTAATTTTTTTTTGTTTTATCAAAGTTTAGTGCTCCATTAAATTAAAAAAAAAAAAAGGCACAACCTTTTGGTCTTATTCTTCTTTTTGGAAGATATATACCCTCACCAATAACCTAGACATATATGTATATACACATACACACACACACACACAGATTTCTCATATCAATTTGAAGGAATGAGGTACTTATACATTAATATTATACATAACAAAATTATACAATATAAAATTATAATAATATAATATACCTAATTATAAGTAAGGGGATGGCAAGCTGAAGTTACATAGTTTTACCTAGTTATATAGACTATGATGGTAACCACTAATATAGATTAATAATATCTTTCATACTTGTGTCTATTAATTAATAGATATGGTATTTCAATGACAAATTTCCACTGTTCACTTGTTCTGATTATAGAAATTTGCATTGAAAGGGAAAAAGAGGGGCATGATTATGACAATATTCAAGACCCTTCCAGGAGATAGATTGGTCTGATACAAGACATAAAGGGGAATAACTCCCTTACCTCTGATTTCAGTCATAGTTAATAGCCAATCATAAAACAAAGTTCCACATTATTCATAGGGGATCAAAACCAGGGTCAGAAATAACTATGTGGGAAATTTTCCTGTTCAGAAAGAAAATAATACAATGAGAAAACCGAGTGAAAAGGATCCCACTCTTTCCTACCCCTCAACTTTTCTAGACATAGACATCTATTTGCAGTCATGATCAGGTTGCATTTCTTTTCTGAGCAGCACATCTCTTGAATGATGAATATGACAATGGTTTCATGACAATTCAATCATATCTGAAATCAAAACTGAGAAAAGATTTTACCTCAAATAGCAAAATTTCACTAATTATTAGGTTTTCTCATGTTTCCATGACAGTTAATAGTGTTAAGTGTATAAGGACATTTCATTTATCCTTAATTTATAAATTAAGAATAATCTCTTTCTGTGTCTTAAAAAGCAAAACTGGAAAGATATCTGTTGTCTTTACTTCTGGCTTACCGCAACATTCTTCAAAATTATTTTATTTTCTCACTGATTTATATTAGTTTCTTTCTTTTCTTGTCAAGAAAACAGTTAATAAAGAGTTAAGGTGGGACTTAAAAAATTTTAAACTACAAACTACAAAAAAAAATTTTCCTCTAATAAGGAAAATCATCTTTGTCTCTTGCATTTGACAGTAATATTGTCAATATCAAATGTAATATTCCTTCTGTCAAAAGGCCATATGGTCAGTAATAAAGCCCCTCCTTCTCAACAATCCTAGGAATGTTGTTTTATTCCTCAATTCTTATTGAGTTAATTTCAATTAGGTTGGACTAAGTCCCACCCTAGGGATCATCAGCCCTATAAAGAGAACTGATTTAGGTCAGCTACAGCTAGCCTAAAGCCTAGCAAAAGTCTTTGCTTCTTTTATTTATGGCAAATTAGATCATGAAGGTTAAAACATTCAGAATAAAGTGAATTTTCTTGCTTGGACTGCCAAGGATAGTTGGGGCTTCCTGACCAGGCCTTGCTTCTCATATGGACAACTCCTCCTTTCTTCCTGAAAATATTATCGTTTTATAACTTCCTTTGGTATATATATCCATGTACTCAGATGTATGGGTGATTCAGGGTCATAGGTTAATGTTGCTTTTTTCCACTTCTTTCACTTACTTAAGAGCTTGTTTTATTTGAGGACTAACATTAATGGTGGCAGCAGAGAATTCATGGGAGAGTATATCTTTCATAGTTCTGGGAGTGAGCTTCTGTATGCCCAGATACTAGTATGAACTTCTTGTGTTCAGTCCCCAAGTCCCCTCCTATTCTGCTTGGTAAGTAACTATAATCCTGCTTGAATCCAGACTTCCGTAAATTTTGGATTGTGTCACCTCATTAATTGAGAATACTGGTAAGACCCACAAGCATTTATTCAGGTTCCATTTTATCTGGCACCTATGGGAATTGCAGCCAGTCAGATGGCTTTGCAGTATGGTTTGGACACTTGCAAGTTCTAGGATCTAATCTGCTAAAGCTGCTGACCATGGTGAGGGCAAAGATAAATAAACTATTTAAAGATGTCACTGTATTAGGCAGGGCCCCAAATCAAACATCCTGAGTTAGATTCCTTTGATCAGTGGCTATTAAAAGCTATTAAAAGAGAAACCTAATGTAGGACTTCATCCTCCCAAGAAAACACCTAAAAACCTCAAAATTTGAAAGAAAAGGTCTAGATGTAAAATATTGCTCATAATTATTTTTTAAAAAGCTACAGCATCTATCTTTGTGGAGTGTAAAGTGTAGATTTGTAGTATTGTTTGTATTAATGTATGTGTGTCTGGAGGCAACTGGAGGGTAAAAACAAAGGGTAAAATCCTGTTATCAGCCATGTTTTTTGTTCTGTGTGTCTATGTACTTTTATGTGCTTTTCAAATCTTTGCTTCAGCAGAGAGCCTAACAATATAGAGGTGTCTATCCTGCTAGCACAGACTTATAAACTGGAAGACTACCAGTAAGCATCTCTATGTACTTTTTTTGGTCATATTATCTATGTTTAATTTATGGGCTATGACACAAAGAAAACAAATGGGAAAAGACAAAAATATTAAACAATCTTTGTGATTATCTTTGGAATTTTATTTTAAAGATACTGGAATGGTTTGCCATCTGACTATGATGAAAACAAAATTGTCATCGATAAGAGAAATATGAACAAAAATTTCCAAATCAGATACTAAATAATGTTGTCCTAAAGAATGAAGGGTTAAAATAACAAAATTCATTTGGAAGAACGAAAGGTCAAGAAAATCAAAGGAGAAGTTAATGAAAAAAAATGTAAAGGAAGTAGGATCAGCAGTACCAGATTTTAAATTGTATTTTAAGGTGGTAATTATATAGTTTTTGTTACGTTAAATTTAAAGGGTTTTGAACAAATAAAACTAACTTAGCCAAGATTAGAAAGAAAGTAGAAAATTGGGGAAGGGGAATTCTATACATATTTTCTCACATAAAGATCTCTTATCTCAAATATTTACAGAACTCTGGCAAATTTATAAGGATATGAATCATTCCCTAACTGATTGGTCAAATGATAAAAACAAGTATTTTATACCAAATCTATATATATCAGATAGGTTATATGTGTTATATATGTTATCATTAAATAATATACATGTTTTATATCTATCTATCTATATATATCTATATAGTCTCATGAAAAAATGTTCTAAATCATTATTTATTTGTTATTGTTGTTCAGTTGTATCTGATTCTTCATGAGTCTATCTGGGATTTTCTTGGCAAAGATACTGGAGTTGTTTGCCATTTCCTTCTCTAGCTTATTTTACAGATGAAGAAACTGAGGCAAATAGGGCTAAGTGACCTGCTTAAGGTCACATAGCTAGTAAATATCTGAAAGCTTATTTGAATTTAGGATTTTCTAACTCTGGACCCAGCACTCTATTTATTATGTCACCTAGCTGCCCTTTATTATTGATTAGAGAATGCAAATTATTTTTTAAAATCTCGTATCCAACTTTTAAAACAAAAATAAATCTTAAAGCATAGCTTGACTAAAAGGATACAAAAATTCCTGGAAAAAATAAAACAAGAGGAAAAAAAATCACATAACTGTTACAAAGGAAAAAACTGGTGGGAAAATAAATAGCTTAGCTGAAATAGTAAAAAACCATTATCCAAGTACTGAACTCTCTAAAAATTAGAATGAACTAAATAGAACTCAATTACTCCATGAAATGAGTATTTCATTTTGATCCCAAAATGAAAAGACTGAAAAATAGAAGAAAATATAAATTGTTAACTACTGGAAATAACTGAGCTAAAAAATAGGTTAAGCAGAGACAATTGAAGAATTATTTGACTTCCTGAAAACCATGACTAGAAAAGTGTCTGGATACTATGGTGCTCATAAATGAATATTTTCCTTATTTATTCTAAGCTGAGGAAAAAGTGAAAATAGAACCAGTAAGTAACCTCTTGAATGAAACCCAGAATTTGTCAAAACCATATAATGTATAACTCCCAGGTAGAAGAAAAAAAAAAAAAAGAATTCAAGCACCATAGAATCATATAGGAAAGAAATCTTGGAATTGTCCACTGTTTTGGAACTATTGCCTCTAGCCTGTGAGTGACTGGAGCTGCACAAATCATGCTAGAGACAGCAAAGTTAAGACAAACAGAAAAAAATGTTTGCAAAAGGAAGGCCTCCTGCCAACTCTCCTGCCCTCTCCCCCAAAATTAATGCTGCTGATGCTTGGGCCACTTACATACACGAAAGGGGTTATTCCACAACATATTATTCTTAGGTCTTGAGAATAGTTCTTATTGTTAGCATTTCTTGGGACAATACAGATATTATTGAGTCCTGCGAGAATAGCCATTATCTCAAATCATAGGAGTCATAGCCATCCTGTGGGGCACAGAGCAGCGTTCTCTGATGATAATAGGGAGTGCAGTATCTGTTAATGATAAGGAACATGGATTATGAAGAAGTGATGGATGGCCTTACCTCTGGAAAATAGGGTGTCTCCTAAATATTTTGACAGAACATAATTTCCCAAAAAGCAAAAGGTAAAAGTTTACAGCAGAGAATAATTTACCCTTATAAGATAAAATTGATCCTAGGTGTAAAGATAGGGATTGTATCTGCTTGGTACCAATGCTAGTACTTTAATTGTAATTTACAGTCTTATCTAGAGCAGTAGTTCTCAAAATTTTGTTTGTCTTTGTCTTTAAGTTATTAAAAATTATTGAGGATCTATCAAAAGAATTTTTATTTATGTAGGTTATATCTATAGATATTTACAATGTTAGAAATAAAACTAATTTAGAATTTGTAGACCCTCTAAAAGGATTTCAGAGACTCACGGTATTCTCTGGACCATACTCAAAGTATAGTCTCAAAGACTATAAAATCTACAGTAACAATCAATTTAGAAGTAAAGAGTTTTCTGTTGGGAAACAACAGAATTATTATGATTATGATTGTTATTATTATTATCATTATCATTTTGCCTCTATAAGCAATTTATTGCCTATCATTGTTTTGCTTTATGCCTGTAAATTTCTGAGATCTTTTTGTTTCCAGAATTATGGTACTGCTCATTTTAACCCAAATGAAGTATTGCTTTTTTTTCTTAGTACTTTCCTATTTTATTTTCAGATTAAGTCTATTTTCCCCTTACCATGACCTTCTCCTATCAACACATGAATCTGTTTATTTTGAGCTTTTCACATACACACACACACACACACACACACACACAAACACATGATGACATTCACCAGCATTGCAAAAATGTCAAAGGTTAGTTTAGCTAGCTCTGCTTTCAGAAAATAGACGTCAGTAGCTCCTCTTTGAACATGCCTTCAAAGTGGAGATTTTTTGGCCATGAATTTCTTGACATCATCTTATGGCCTCTACTAATTAGTTAACTCCAAAGCTTCCGACTGTATCTTTTAAAAACTTTTTTGGTATCTGGGGCATGGCTGTAGCAGTTTCTGCCTTTTGATCTAGCTTCACTCAAAGTTAACCCAATAGCATTATCTTGATTCAGAATCAGTGGGGAAAAATATTTCAAGGTCTAGTAACATTGAGGAAGTAAAGGAATCCAGGATTCAACTAGCATATTCTCTTTTTTTAATTTTTATTTTTTAAAATAGCTTTTTATTTACAAGTTATATGTATGGGTAATTTTATAGCATGGACAATTGCCAAACCTTTTGTTCCAATTTTTCCCTTCCTTCCCCCCACCCCCTCTCCTAGATGGCAGGATGACCAGTAGATGTTAAGTATGCTAAAGTATAAATTAAACACAATATACAATATTAAATACAATAAAAATAAATACAAATTAATACAAAATTAAATACAATTATACATGACCAAACTGTTATTTTGCTGTACAAAAAGAATCAGACTCTGAAATAGTGTACAATTAGCCTGTGGGAAATCAAAAATACAGGCGGACAAAAATAGAGGGATTGGGAGTTCTATGTAATGGTTCTTAGTCATCTCCCAGAGTTCTTTCGCTGGGTGTAGCTGGTTCAGTTCATTACTGCTCCATTGGAAATGATTTGGTTGATCTCCTTGCTGAGGATGGCCAGGTCCATCAGAACTGGTCATCATATAGTATTGTTGTTGAAGTATATAATGATCTCCTGGTCCTGCTCATTTCACTCAGCATCAGTTCGTGTAAGTCTCTCCAGGCCTTTCTGAAATCATCCTGCTGGTCATTTCTTACCAAACAATAATATTCCATAACATTCACATACCACAATTTACCCAACCATTCTCCAATTGATGGGCATCCATTCATTTTCCAATTTCTGGCCACTACAAACAGGGCTGCCACAAACATTCGTGCACATACAGGTCCCTTTCCCTTCTTTAGTATCTCTTTGAGGTATAAGCCCAGTAGGGACACTGCTGGGTCAAAGGGTATGCACAGTCTGATAACTTTTTGAGCATAGTTCCAGATTGCTCTCCAGAATGTCAACCAGCATATTCTTAAGTGAGTAATTCAGTTCTTGTTGTCACATGGATTTAAATTGGAGGGTTAAAAGAAAGGGAACAATGGTTATGGCAAATCTTGAAAAGATCATGTCGATCTATACACTAATAAGAATCATAAGAAAAACACTTGTCTTATTTCCTTTTCTCAGGACTGAGCATCATGGAAGCTATTACCAGAAATAAGGTCATTAACTTTCTTTTCATTAAAAACAAAACATCCTCATAGTTTATGGGAAAGGGAGGGCAATAGACATTTATTAAAAGCCTACTATATGCCAGAGACTGTGATAAATACTTTACAAATATTATCTCACTTTATCCAAAAATTACAAATATTATCTCACTTTATCCATCTTGACATAAAAGTCAAGAAAGTTATAAGGAATGTATAGGACATAGGAAAAGACATAGGAATATATCCATTCCCCCCAGAAAACATTGCTTTAAATTAGGACTTGCTTGTCCTAACAGTTATCAAACTGTTCCTCGTTGAATTGCTTCTTGATCTGAAATTAGATATGTAGGGGTGGATCATGTCCCAAAGAAGGTGATGAAGATTTTTGACAGGACACCAGAAGAGGATGTTAGAATCCAGAAGCAGTTTATTCTTTACCATTGTATTTCTGAGAAGAGATACCTGAAGAGGTCCCCAGTCTCCCTGCCAGAATTTAATTCCCTTCCAAAGATCCTGAAGGAAATGCAGCAGCACAATTAAAGCTAGTTGAGGTTTTCAAAGGAAGTAATTAACAGAAAGAAGATATTAGAATTAAGAGGGGTTGGGAAAGGCTTCCTGAAAAAGATGGGATTTTAGTTGGGACATAAAGGAAACCAGAAAGGTCAGTAGGTGGAATTGAGGAGGGAGAACATTCCAGGTATGGAGGGGGACATCTAGAGAAAATGCCCAGAACTGAGAGATGGATTATCTTGTTTGTAGAACAGCCAGTAGGCCAGTGTCACTGAATCAAAGAGTATATGTTGGGGAGTAAGGTGGAAGAAGACTGGAAAAGTAGAAGGGTGCTAGGTTATGAAGAGCTTTGAATTTCAGAGAATTTTATATTTGATTCTGGAGATAATAGGGACTCACTAGAGTTTATTGAGTAGGGAAGATAATGTGGTCAGACCTGAGGGTTTAAGGAGGAAAGATAATTTTGTTTTGGATATGTTTAGTTTAAGATACTGGACCATCACCTAGGTTGAGATTCTGAAAGACAGTTCTGGATATGAGATTAGAAGTCACACTCATTTATTTATTTGTTTGTTTTCTCGATAATATTTTATTTTTCCAAATACATATAAAGATAATTTTCAACATTCATTTTTGTAAGATTTTGAGTTTCAAATTTTTCTGCCTTCCTTTCTTATCTCTCCTCTTTCCAAGACAACAAACAATCTGATAGTTATCCTTATAAACAATCCTTGTAAATGTATTTCCATATTAGTCATATTGTGAAAGAAAAATCAGAACACAAGGGAAAAACCCCGAGAAAGAAAAAGCAAACAACAACAATAAGGTGAAAATAAAATACTTTGATTCACATTCATTTGACCCACATGGCATTTTGGATTTGTCTTGGATTACTGTATGGCTGAGTGATAAGAAAAGAGTGAAGAGAGAGAAAGAGGGAGTTCATAGTGAAGAGCCTCATTTTTTTTCTGTAAAAGATGAGGCAAGCTTCTCATCTGAGGGGGAGAGGTGAGAGGGGAACCATAAAAAATTTGGAGAGAGATAAAAAGACTTGGAAAAGTCACAGTGAAGAGTGGGATAATGGGTTGATAAGGGAGGTATAGTAGGATTGCCTAATAGCAATGAGTGAACACTTATAGCTCAAAAATTATCTCTTGGCTAAAGTGTTTGTTTTTCTGAAGTTTTCTTTTCTATAATGGTCTACACAGCCGCATACTTAAGAAATCTGCCAAGGGGGTCTGTCTATTAGGAATTGGATTTTTTAGCATATGACTTCATCTCCAATTCTATAGGGTATAAGGATATACCTTCATATCCTCTCCAATCGTCCTTTTATTAAGCTGGACAAAGTCAGAAGCTACTTTCTAAAATGCCCAGAAGATGAAGAGGCAAGGAGCTACACGCATGCTTCTCCTGGTAATGCCTTTTTTTCCCCCAGGGAGATAAAAAAAGACTTAATAATCTGCAGCTTTTAAGAAGAATTGTTTTCATTAACCTATAAATAAATTTGATCATTCTTTAAACTTGGAGAATTGATGAAAATATATGGGATACTGTTAGAAAGCTTTTTGACTATCTGAGTGGGGACTATGAATCAGAGAATTCAGAATTCTGCCAAGGAGTCAGTCAAGTTCTGATGGAAGACTGATTATGGCCTCGGCAGTGGAAAATCTGAAAGTCCTAGCTTTATTACTAAGTGATCCTACACAAATGACCTTACACTGAACCTCTGGTTCTTCATCTGGAAAACTTCCTTCTTCCCTCCGTTCCTTCCTTTTTTTCTGAATAGAGGGGCCCCTTTCTCTTGCATTCATATATTAGAATAAAGAACAAAATAGAAACAGAAAAAAAGCAGTTTAGTTAAATCAACCAATACTTCAACCACAACTGGTAACCAATAGCTATTCCATAACTAGAGTCTTCCACTTCAGCAGAAAAGAGAGGGAAGTGAAAATTTTTAACCGGCTACAGGACCAAGCGCGCATTTGTGTGATTTCTGCATTTTAATTTCTTTCAAAGAATTTTTTCTTAGCTATTTCTCAGGACAACCCTAGGAGTTAGGTAAGATCCTTATAATTATCCCCATTTGAAGAAACTATTTCTTTGAATTAACTATGCCTCTTGAGGATAATTTTGTACAAGAACATCTCTGCCTCACTGGAGGTATCTGTAAGTGGGCAAAGAAACTAAAGGAGGATAATTATGGAGATGGTAGGGGTTCCCATTTCTTTGCTTGTAACTCTGAGATTTCATAAGCTGAGCTGAGACAGAAATGGGAAGGCTGGCTTCAAGGACCCTGTGTTCTGTTCTTGATTGATAGATGGCTCTCCAAGGCTAAAGAAATAAGGTTGGTTAAAGTGGTTCCTGAAGAATTCTTTGACAATAAAGTCCAGTATAGGGAGGAATATTGAGTGGTTTGGTTAGGAAAGGGAAGGAATATAACTCAGTCCCAAAGGCACTTCAAGGCCAAGGGAATGAATGATGCCCAAGGGGGGTGGAGAAAGTGCAGTGGGGTTATATTTGGCCTTTTGCCTCCCCTTTTTTGCCTTCCTATGCTATGCTGCTTTCTGTGGTCCTGCTGCTGGTTCTGCTAGCTGCCCTAAGGTGGCTATGGATGGAACTGACTGTCTCACCCCATCACTTCCCACCTCTAGTCCCTGGTTTTCTTCACTTCATCCACTCTGATTTCCCAAGCCATTTTTTGAGCCTTGCACAGAAATATGGGCCACTCTATCGGCTTCACCTTGGGATGCAAGGTAAGAGAAGGGTCTTTCATCTGGACAGTCCTCTAGGTCTCCCTGGAACCCAAGAAATTCTTTTAAACCGTCCTTCTTTCTTCTCCTTTAGAAGTGGTGGTGCTAAATTCCAAGAAGGCAATTGAGGAGGCTTTCATGAAGAAATGGATCGATTTTTCAGGGAGACCACAAACATTCACTAGTGAGGGAAATGACTATTGGGTTGCTTATTGTAATAAGGGATGGGAGAATGGGACAAGAACTGAGGACCAGCAGCTGTAAATTTATTTCCAAAGAAGCAAGGACTGGTGGAAATAGAAAGTTTGGGGCTGGGGTTCTAGATTTCTGCTTTCCAATGTTTTTACATTCAGTCCTCTCCATTCCCCAGTTCAATTGGTAAGCAACGACAGCCAGGATCTGTCTCTGGGGGATTACACGCCACTCTGGAAGGCCCACAGGAAACTGGCCCGTTCTGCTCTTCTGTATGTCCAGAATAGCATGGAGCCTCTCGTGGGACAGATGGTACAAGACTTGTGTAAGGTTAGAAAATTCCTGTTTAGGCTGAGCTCTAGGATGTTATGCTACCCTCTGGTTTTCTCCATCTAAACTATTTGAGATTGTACTTCTCCCACGTCACCCTTCTCCTTTTTGCAATGATATCAGCCCTTTAACCTTTTTAATTCCCCTTCATTCCACAGAAGCTCCTTGCCCAGGCTGGCTCTCCTGTGAGCATATCTGAGGAGTTTTCCATGTTCACTTGTAGCATCATCTGCTTCCTCAGTTTTGGAGAAAAGGTTACTCAGTTCTGTTCCTTTTTATCAGGCACCCTTTGATCATTTCTCCTGAATCTTTTCTTCCCATTTGTCCCTTCCCAATCTCATTCTCTCTTCCATTTCCCTTTGCCACCAACCTGACATCCTCTTTTTAACAGAGAAAGTCTTCAGTTCAGGAAATTAACAGCTGCATTGAGGAATTGATGATAGCCTGGGACTGTTGGCAAGTCCAGATTTTGAACTTCCTACCCTTTCTCAGGGTAAGAATGGAATAAGGGGCAGGGAGTTGTGAATGGTATGTCTTGGGCAGAAAGATAAAATATTTAGGTCTTAGAAGGGTTGCACTAACTTCCTTCCCAGGGATGAGGAGGGAGAAGAAGAATGATACAATTACTTCCTCTGTTCAGTTTTTCCCCAACCCAGGTCTCAGGAAGCTGAGGCAGATAATAAAGAAACGGGATGGGATTGTGCAAAAGCAACTGAGATGGCACAAGGTAAAAGAATTATTTTTCCTGATTTGCATGAATTCTTCTCCTCTGATTGCCAGGCAAGTTTCTATCCTTTCTTCTCCTTACCACACACGTTTTAAAGCTGACTTTATGAAGAAATGACCCTTGCTTAATGTTTTGTAAAAAACTGTAGATAGTCATTATGTATTTATTGAATTGAATTTATATTAGGATGTGAATGGGCCATGTATTCTGGAAGAACAGGAGATATTAATGTTGGCAAGAAAAGAGAAGCATCATGGTTCCAGGAAATTCTTCCCTTAAAATTAGGAGCTGGAGGACCTTGGTTTGGGGGAATAAAGAGAACATTGGTGCAATATGGGATAATAGTTAGGCTCTAGGTCTGCTATAGACCATGTGCCCTTGGGAAGTCACCACCTCCCTAGGTAACATACAATTTTCTCATCTGTAGGAGTTGGATTAAGTGAGTTAACCATAACCTTTCAACCTTAATGTAATTCTTCTAGAAAAAAAGTTGCTGATACCACAGAGAGCCAATGGCTCCCAACATAGCCAAGTGTAGGGGTCCTTTAATATCCCTGGGTATAATACAATCTTTATGTCACACTCTTTGAAGTATATTTTTATATACCTTTCATATCATAGAACTAGAGCTAGAAAGGACTTTAGAGGCTATTTGTCAATCCTCTCATTTTAGGAAATTGAGGCCTTTGCTGAAGTCACAAAGGTCATTTCTGAATTGGGATTTGAACCTAGATGCTAGAGCCAGTGCTTTTTCCATTGTACCACACTATTCTCTAAACTAATAAACTTTATAGTGAAAAACCTCTTCTGTACCTGGGTGAGTAAAAAAAATGTGCAATGTATGATATGACTAAATAAGTGGAGGTGACTTTGGGGGCAACAGCTGAATGGGTGGGTAGAGGAGTTGTTCTTCAGTGTCTTTAAGTTAGCTAGTTACTTACAGAGATGGGACTCAGTTCCATGGAAAGAGAGAATTTAAGAACCATTAGGCTCCCAGAAAATAAAACAAAAACTATGTAGACTGGTGTTCACATCATGCCCAATTCATCCACCTTCACCAGGGGTTTTTGTTCAATATCTTTACCCTTATGCCCTTCCCAAAGTGATTTTCTTTCTACCATCCCCCAGGAGACAATGGTGGAAGGACAGACTCGGGATTTGACTGATTATATGCTACAGAAACTCAGGGAACAAGGAGAAGGGCAAGGTCAGCTTTCTGAGGGACATGTACACATGGCTTTAGTGGACTTCTTCATTGGAGGCACAGAGACCACAGCATCCACCCTCACCTGGGCAGTGGCCTTCCTGCTTCATCACCCAGAGGTGTGGCCTTAGAGGACTGGGCTGTTAAGGAATAAGGAATGGGATGGAAGACATCAACTGGGGAGATAAGGGGCCCTAGAGAAAATGTAGTTTGTGCAGCAGAAAAGAACTCAAGAACTCCCCTCCCTCAGATACAAAGGCGGCTGCAAGAAGAGTTGGATCAAGAGCTGGGACCAGGTTTTTCAGGAAGCCCTCCCAACTATCAAGACAGAGCTCGGTTCCCCCTGCTCAATGCTACAATTACCGAGGTACTCCGGCTAAGACCTGCAGCCCCCTTGGCCCTTCCACACTGCACCAAACAGCCTAGCAGGTATTTGCTGGGCTTCGAGGGCAAGGATGGGAAAAGGTACGTGGGACAGATTATCTGTGTCCGAAGTTTCCTTGTCTTTTAACTCTTTTGTCCTTCCTCAGCATATGTGGTTTTGACATCCCTAAGGATACCATTATTATCCCCAACATCTTTGGTGCTCACCATGATGACAGTGTTTGGGCACAGCCATATGACTTCCGGCCTGGTACAGGGGTCCAAGGGAGGGGGTGGGGCTGGGTGGGCAGAGATCTGAATGAGGGTTGAGGGCTTGGGGAAGCCAATGCTAAATCTTAAGAGGGAGATTTGAGAATGAGTAGGGGGCTCTAGGGAGCTGACCAATGTTTTGTTCCTGAGGGTGGGAAAAGGAATGGAATGGGGTTTGCAAGGCCAGTTATGCAGGTTCCAGAAGTTGCAGAACAGGAATCAGAGGCCTGATGTCTGAGAGTCAGATCTGTCTCCATCTCTGAGTTATCTTTTCTCCTCTTAGATCGTTTCTTGGAGCCAGAACTGAGTCCGTCAGGGATCCCATTCAGCTGTGGGGCCAGGGTGTGCTTGGGAGAGGCTCTGGCTCGCTTAGAGCTCTTCTTGATCCTGGCTCACCTGCTCCAAGCTTTCACACTACTGCCTGTAATTGAGGGCAGCCATAATCTGCCTTCTCTGAAGCCCACTTTTGGAAGCAATATAAAGGCCCAAGACTTTCAAGTGCGGCTGCTGCCTCGGCTGGAATGATAGCCTCTTCACTGTAGAGTGTACCAATAAAGTGCCTAAATGCAGGCCTTGAACCAGTTTCTCTTTTATCAATTTTGTGCAGTCCTTCTCTTCCACTCCTTTCTTCTAACTGGTAAACAAGGTGCTTTGCAATTGGCTGTTTTTTTCCCCCTCTTGGCACCTGACAGCACTTTATTTTGTTTTTGGAATAGGGAAGGGGAATGTTAGAAATTATGTAGGAATATGCTTGCTATTGAGGATTTTTATAAATGCAAATACCATCCTTTGTCCTTGAACCAAAATGCTGGTATTACTTGTTAGAACACATAGGTAGCTATATTGGTAAAAGGAGGCCCTTTCCACCTTAAAAGTGAAAATTCAGCTCCTAAATCCCTCACCCCTCTACATTAGCATTCGTATGTAAAATACAAAGTGGAAAATTGTAATTCCTTAAAACTGAAGTAAAGATGGATCTCTTCTCTTCTCTCTCTCTGCTGGAAGTAACCCTTGAATTAAGTTATTTAGAAGCAAGAGATATTCTTTTCATGATTTGTTTTTTCCTTACCTTCTCAGTTTCATGCTTTTCTCTTAAATTCCTAAATTCTCAGGAAGATCTCTTCTGGTTTCCAAAATTGAGATAAGGCTCAGCTCAATCCAATTTTTATATAACCCTAACTCTTGTGTATAATAGATTTTGTTTCCTCTTTCCATCCTTGTCTTCAGTCTATGAATTAAAATCAACTTGGAAACAGTTTTAACATGCATCATTTGAGATAGTACTGGACCTTTTTATTGTCCTGCCAGTTTACTTAAATTGTTCTGCTTTAGTCCCCCTGGGTTGCAACCCCCTTTTGCCGGGGCCCTCGCCCCCCCCCCCCCCCCCCCCAACCATTAGGAGTGATATAATTTAGAGCTGGCTACTCTAAGGTTATAAACTGTAAATATTTAATCCCAGATAGGGGAAGATATTCTATTTTAGACATCATTAGACCTTCCCAATTTATCAGACGGCCCAGTGCTCATTCTGCCTCCCCCTTTCTATTTTTGTTCTCCCTTATCACTAAAACTTTATAAAGAATCTCTGGAATCTCATATTCAATAATGGATACTTGGAGATGAGAGTCTGATCCAGTCAATTAATTAAGCTCTCCAATAAATAAAATATTAAAACTCTCTAATCTCTATCTTGCCTCAGTTTCTTTGTCATTACATTAGGACCTTTTTATATCAAAAGAGGACACTAGTCAGCCATCCTAAATGGAATTTTGAGCTGTCTCCCTATCCCTAGTAGCTGAGTTAAGATAGCAGGCCTCTGTATACCATTTGGATAGCTTAAATAGAAGCCACCTCAGGTCATCCACCTCCTTGAGACCTCTGGGAGATACCCTCTACCCCTTCTGCACTAGCTCTTTGGAGAGCTCTTTCCCCTTTTCTCCCCTCATCCATCTCCCAGTCTGAGAATATCTTAAGGCCTTAAGACATCATGTACATCTTAGACCTCTGTTGACCACAAATAATATCCTTTTATAATCACTAGATTTGAAGGTTTTATGGAAGTGGCCTTTTCTTTGTCCCAGGGTATAACATTTTGTTTTTTAATAATCACAAATCACTGTGGGAGGAAGGGGAGAGCAACTGTTACTAAATGTAGAAAGTAATATGAATAGAGGGATTACATCAATCCCCTTCAGTTATTTTCTACAAATCCAAAGAATAACTGGCTCTTTGAGGGAAAGGAGAAAAAAATGAAAATAAGGGTCCTGGCTTTTTCTGGTAAAGGGCAGCGGGATGGTCTGGGAGGCCCCTGGGGCAGGGAGCCTTTCTTTTGTATGTCAGGATTTGAGGGCTGAAAATAGGGAATCAAGCCCTCTGGGAAGATGGGTTATAACTTCTTGGCCTCAACTTCATTTCCGTGAAGGGAATGGAGAACTCAAAGCCTTTCCAGGCATACCAGCTCACGCCCTAGGAGAGAGGAGTTGCAAATCACAATATGATGGTCTCCCTCATTCTTACCTTCTCTTTTCAGAAGAGACCCCTCAATTCTAGCTCAGTGGGCACAAGGAGTATCTTGTGCTCAAAGGAATGAGAACCCATGTATCTTTGACAAATTATTCTCAAGACCCTAGGCTTCTCTCTCAATGTTGTTCCCCCCTTCACAAGAGAACCTTGGTTTATCACAACTCAATGGTACTCTCCCCTTCCCTACCTTCAACTCCATCCCAGGTTTGATGAATTCCCCTCCCAAGGCAGTCCCCTCATATTATCCCATCTCACCTGATGGTCAATGATGCTTCCATAGAGCCCGTTGAGGTTGACATAATGGCAGTTACGGTACCACCAACCACCTCGGTAGGAGACAGCGCAAGGAATATGAAGATTGTTGGGGTCTCTGTCCCTTGTAGAGAAGATACTGCCACTGTGATAACTCATGGAGTCTCCTAAAGAGAAGAGGAGTGTGAGAAATAGAGGAGGGTGGTGGGGGTAAAGATTCTATTTTTTAGTAAACTTACAATGACGACTGGATCCTTCCCTTCCAACCTTGGCTTTTTTGCCCCACCTCTGCTGTTTATCTTACCTGCAGTACCATGGTAGCCCTCTAGGTGGAGACGGTAGTATTTTGCAGCTGAGTCCACAGTAAAGAAGTCATATTCGGCGAAGACAGACTCATTTCCAGCCCGGAGATCCACTCTCAAAGAGTAATCACCAGCTTGGGTCAGGCTGTGTAGGGCCTCATTCCCTAGGATGGGAAGGGATATCCAGTAAGATTTCTAGTCTTTTAGCCACAAAATCCATACCTGGCTCAGTCCCAAATTTGTCCCTCCTGGTCTCACCATCCACTTTTTTACATTTAATTTTTATTTTTTCTCAATTACATGTAAAGAAATTTATATTCATTTTTTAAAAATTGAGTTCTAAATTCTCTTCCTTCTTCCTTCCCTTCCTCCCTCCCTGAGAAGGCTAACAATTTGATATAGATTATCTGTATGCTGTCATGCAAAACATTTCCATGTTAGCCATCTTACAAAGGAAAACAGACTCAAGAAACCTAATAATAAAAAAAGAAAGCATACTCATCCCCTTTAAGAGACAGTCTTAAATCTTAGCTCCTTCCCTCAAACCAGAGCCAATGGTAATGACACTGACCCAGCCAAAATTCCCCAGAGATGTTCCCAAATCCATGGGCATATTCTGCCCAGTCCCTCCAGAAGTCTGTGTGTCCATCCATCCTGCGCTGGAACACCTAATATAATGGAATAACAATGACAATAGTTAACATTTATATAAGGTACTAAAGAATACAGGTGTCAGGAGGACCCCCTAGGCAAGGGGAATATTGTTTCCACAGTCTGCCCCTGCCAGTGCCCCGAAACTCACCAACCAGCCACCTCCATCTGTCTCCATGTCACAATAAACTTCTAATGGCCGCTCACGGTTTCCATTGAGGAAGATAGTGGTCTTACGGGAATGATGTAGCCCATTTTGCACCTCTTCTCCACAATCCCGGGGGAATGGGATCCTCAATCCGCCTAGGGTGGAAAGGGAGAGAAATGTAATAAAGAGGGTGAAAAATGAGAAAAGAATTGGTGGTCTAGATGGGACTTGGGACTCAAGGCTGCTCTATCCCTCTGGCTTACTTTTTACTCCTGCCCCTCTCTTTTCCCTTGGGGACTGTTGTCAACCCCCAATCCCCCCTTTTTCTTTTTGGCTTCTCTCTCAATGTCTAGTACCAGTGGTAAAGGTGGTTGGCACGGGTGGTGTGAGACTTTCCCCCCGGATGGCCTGAATCCAAGCATTATACAAAGTGGAAGGGAAAAGGCCAGACAGTTGGTGAGATGTGACCCCTCCTGGTAGCAGAATCTCCTACAGTAAAGGGAGAAGGAGAACCAGTGAGTAGGGAATGAAAGGTATATTCACAGAAAAAAGATCAGAAGAAGTAGAGGCAGATACAGACAGACACAAATGTGGATATAAGAGTTTGGGCTGGGCAGAGGGAGCAGTTAGGGATACCTTAGTCTGTTCTCCAGGAGTGTTATAGCTAAGCAAGTAGCCACTAGGTGGGGATTCAGGTTCAGTCCAGGTGAGTAAGGCAGAACGCGGGGTAACCTCTTTGGCCTTCAAGTCATGTGGGGCGTCCAGTCCTGGGAAAGGAAGGCAAAGCTCATTCTTCTCTTTTTCATCCCATAAGATAAAGCAATGTCTTTCTGTGATCCCTCACTCTCTATTTCTCTGGGAGACTTCACATTAGGACCCTGTAGGGAGGGCCCTCTTGTATCCCCTTTCTGGTTCCCAGGCCTAATGATACCAGTAGTGAAGGTGATGCTGGCAGGGGAAGTGATGTTAGGACCCCGGAAACCTCTAAGGGTTACAGTGTAGTTTGTCCGGATTTGAAGATTATGCAGGGAGAAGTCTAAATGACCTCCTGGAACTGAAGCCATCACAGGTGGGACTAGAAGAGATAAGAAGAAGGAATTAGCTACAACTTTCCTTTAATACCTATCTGTCTTATCCCATACTTTCTGAATCATCTCATTCCCCCTCAGAGATCCATGCGTTTAAAACCTTAACTTCTCCTGTATCCTACACTGCCTCTTTTCAATTTACCTTCTGGGGCTGTGATCCGAAGGGCATATCTGTCCACAGGGGCTTGAGGGGGACTCCAGTGCAGCAAGGCTGAATCATCAGTAACATTCAATGCTTGAAGCTGGGTGGGGCCATCAGGGACTGTGGGGAATGGGATGGACAGAACTACCGAACTGGTCCCTATACTGTCTCCCCTCCATCTCTACTTAACTATTTAGTCACATCTTTCTCTTCCCCTTAAAGCTCTCTCACCTTCCCCCATCTTTGCCCATTTCCCCGCTCGAGTCTATTATCTTTCTCATTTTTAATTCCTCCCCCCCCCCTTTTTTTTTTTTTACCAATTTCACAATTTCCCCCCTCTCCCATCCATCCACAGCTCTATTTCCTTCATCTTCCTCCATATTTTTCACTCTTTTCAGTCTATTCCTCCTTCCTATCTTTCCTTCCTCTCTCTGCCTTTTGTTCCCACCTTTCTTCCCCCTCTTCCCCTTTGTTTTACCTGTTATAAGGAAGCCAGTGAGTGGCTCACTTTCCTCAAAGCCACGAACAGATATCACAGTCACTTCATACTGGGCTCCAGGGGTCAGACCCACCAGATGCCGGTGCCAAGTATGACTGTCCACTTGTACACTTTGTGGTTCTCCTGGATATAAAAGGGAAAAATTCATTTGGAGCTCAAAAGGATTAGGGATTTGGCAAAGAAAGGCAACAGGAAAATGAGGGAAAACAGAAGAAGATGAGAAAGTTTTAGCAGAGGATGAAAGAAAGAGAGATGAAGCCAAGATGGAATCAAGGTAAATAAGTGGCAGGTTACCTCCATCTGCTAGCTGGTAGGAGATTTTGAAACCATCCACTTGGCTCGGGGGTGGAGTCCAGCTGACTCTGGCTGAGTTCTCTTGGATCTCACTGAACTTAAGGTTTCGAGGGCTCTCTAGCACTAAATCAGCAGGGAAAGCAATTAAGGCCTGAGGTCTGGAACACAGTAGGCACTTACCATTTATTGGATTATATTGGGACCCATTTCAAGCTTTAGAAAGGGCAATTTTGCTAGGATCTTTTCCCCCATATCAATCTTTTATCTCTTATTAGCCATTTCTTTCTATATGGCTTATTCAACCTTCTTTTTCTATCTGTTGATAAATAGCCCACTCCAAAGATTGGAGACATATCATTACAGGTTTCTGTTGCTATTCATAATTACCATCTCCATCTTGTTTTTTTGAGGAAGAAACTGGGTGATCATTCCTGACAGAATAATTTTTTTACCCACCCATCTTCCTAAACTAATCCTCTTCCTCTTGGAGCAAGATACTGAGAGTGCTGATTTGCCTTATTACCTAGGTGGGAGTCACGGAGTATGAGTTAAAGGGTAAAATGAGTTAGGGGTAGTGTCTAGAGGCTGTAGGCCATATCAGGTGGTACCTGGACTGAGTGTTCTAGCAGTGCCCTGGAGGCTATCAGCCTTGTGGGGGCCACGAAGGCCATAAAGTGTTACTGCATAGAGGGTCCCGGGCCTTAAGTCACGAATAACTGCTGAACGTTGGATCCCAGGTACACTCAACTCTCGTTGTAACAGAGGGGGATACAGTGGCTCTGAAGGCTTTATCTCTGGAATCCCATAGCGAAGTAGAAATGAATCAAAGGCACCAGGTGGAGCCTCCCAATTCAGCCGGAAGGAACTTGTTGTCACATCTGATACAGACATTTGGGACAGACGGCCCCCAGGGGACTGCCCAGCTGGAGCCAGCCCTAGAGTATGGGTCAGAAGGGAAGAGACAATGTCATCAGACTGCAGTTTAGTATTGGACCTACACTTTCAGCTTAACTTTTATTATCATGAGGATTGCCCTCCCTTTCCCCCCTGTAATGTTCTCTCCCTCCATATTCATAACTTTTGTGCAAATATTTTTGATATTTCCAAACATTCCCTTTCCTAGAATCAAAGGATGAATAGAGGCAGAGGGTATACCACAAGATAGAAATTTGCTTCTTTGGCCTAGAGCTCTATTGTGAGTAGGAGCTGTCACCTGTAGTGGCTTCTGTAGAGATGGGGCCCAGACGCTTCCCATCATAGAGTCCATATAGGAGGAATGTGTATTTCCTGTTGGCCTCCAGATTAGAGATAGTGATTTTTTTCTGGTCTCCTCTCACGA